>NC_063167.1:8239314-8962290 GCF_023159225.1 Perognathus longimembris pacificus
TACCACATAAATAGAAAAGGCCAAAAGTGGTGCTGTGGCTCAAGTAGTAGAGTGCTAACCTTGGCCTAAAAATCTCAGAGAGTAGCCAGACCCTGAGTTCAAGCCCTAAGACTGGCCAATAAAAAAACCCAAAACAAAACAAAACAAAAAATCAAAAAAAAACCCACCAGAGTGCCTTAAAACCTTTGTGCACAAGTGTGTGTGAACATGTTCAAGTTCAAAATAACCTCATTTCAATACATAAAAACTGTCGCAGGAAGGCCCCCCCATAGGGCATCAATCACATCTAGGTATTTGCTGGACTAGTTTTCTAAGGATTTGTGAGCATTTTCTATTTTTAATGCAGGTACTGAGGCTTTAACTTAGGGCCTTGGCTCTGTCCCTTAGCCTTTTCCTTTCTCAGCTGTCACTCTACCACTTGACACAGCTCCGTGTCTGAAGCTCTGTCTGTCTGAATGAAAGGCTAATGGGAGATAAGTGACTCAAGGATTTTCTTGCTGTTTCTGCCTTGAAACTGCTATCCTTAGAGCATTACAGATGTTTAGCCACTAGTGCCTAGCTTCATTAGTATTTTTCCCCCTTTTTTTAAGGAATAGGGCATGAATGCAGGGTTTGGGCACTATCCCTGAGCATTTTTGCTCAAGTCTAGCACACTACCAATTTAAACTACTGGTTCACTTCAGGTTTGGGGAAAGAAATTCAGATCATTGTAGATAAAGTCTCACAGACTTTCCCACCATGGCAGGCTTTGAATTGGGATCCTCAAAGCTTAACCTTCTGAGTAGCTAGGATTACAAACACGAGCCAGACTGGCACCCTGCTAGCAATAACTTATTTATTGTCATAAAGTAAAATGAACATAGTAAGTGACTTCATCAGGATGAGGCCATTTCCATAGAACCTTTCAGGAAAACCAGAATTTCTTGTTGTTCCTGCCAGATTGAACCCACTCCATTCAGATTCCTTTGATGAGACCACAGGACCAAGGAGATTAGGGTGTCCAGAACTCCCCACATCACGTTCCTGGCGTTTAAACTAGAAAGCAGAGAGACTTGTCCTCTCCTTTCTTTATCTCTGGAAAATGGCATGGGGTTTGTGTCCTCTCTAGAAGGTAACAGTGTCCTAAAGGAGACACTCCAGTTCATTTCTAAGGGACCATAAGGAAACAGCATAAACTAATGATGTACACAAAACTCACAGTGTATCCCTGGAGCGGGATATTCCTCTGTGAATACCCAGTTGCCACTGGGGACCAGGCTATAGAATTGGCACTTTTTACAGCCCATACAGGAGTGGGTACAGATCTGGACATTGTGGGCTGGCTGTATGTCCCTCAGGATCTGCTGCAAGCCCACGCAGACCTGGGCAAATCTCTCCTTGTTCACTTCACACCAGTACAGACATTGGTGGTGATAGCTCTCCATCGGGGCCGGATACAGCCCTCCGCTTAACTTGCTCAGCCTGGCTGTGTGGCTCAGCAGGTTCTGCAGGGCCACCATGGAGATGGGGTTCCCATAGAAACTGAACAAGCTGAGCCGGGAGCACTGGCTCAGGGTGGGCAGGAGGGCAGAGAGCTGGGCATCAGTGATCCCACAGTGCTCTAAGGCCAGGGCCTCTAGGGTGCCAGCCACTCTCCCCAGCAGAGCTCGGAGGAGCCCAGGTCTGTAGTCACCCAAATACACACTCCTGAGACGCAGGTGCTTGAGCTGACTGGTGGAGGGACACAGGGACAGACACCTCAAGTCTGATTCTTTCAGAGGACACGAACTCAAAGACAGAGTCGTCAAGGGCTTCAGGTTCCTGAAGAGAGAACAGAATGACTGGGGTAAATGGTGATGGTAAGAACAGACTCGGGTAGGCGATGGTCATCAGAGCTGTCCTGGTGCACTGATGGAGACCAAGCACAGAATGCTGCTGGCTGAGACCCCTGTCACTCCACCGCCCCCAGGCTGATGCCGGTCAGAGCCCCCGGAGCCGGGCTCAGGCCTCCTCTCCAGCCTCCTCCCCCCACTGTCTGGCCCCACAACTGGGCTTCCTGCCCACAGGGCCCACTCACCCCTGCAGCTCAGCAAAGCCTCCTTTGCTGTTCCCTTGCTTCAGGATCCTCATACCCTCCCAGTGTGGATCCTGTGAGCTCAGATTGGCTTTCTACGGAGGAACTGACACCCTACATAGATCCCCACAATGGGCTTCCTCCCCTGCGCATGCTCTCAGAACGCACCCTGCTTTCTGATGTCATTGAGAAAGCAGGTGAGAAATGAACAGCATGCTCAGGAGGATATGCCTCTTCCTGTCCCCCCCCCCCCACAGGTGAGGCCTGTTCATATCTATCCAACCCAAGGCTGGCTCTGGCCCATGTGCTCACTGAGCTATTTTGCTCAAGTCTAGCATTCTACCACTTTGAACTACTGCTTCACTTCAGGTTTGGGGGGAAGGAATGCAGATAATTGTAGATAAAAGTCTCACAGGGGCTGGGAACTTGGCTTAGCGGTAGAGTGCTTGCCTAGCATGCATGAAGCCCTGGGTTCAATTCCCCAGCACCACATAAGCAGAAAAAGCCAGAAGTGGTGCTGTGGCTCAAGTGGCAGAGTGCTAGCCTTGAGCAAAAAGAAGCCAGGGACAGTGCTCAGGCCCTGAGTCCAAGCCCCAGGACTGGCAAAAAAAAAAAGAAAAAAAAAGTCTCACAGGCCAGGCTCTGGTGGCTCATGCCTGTAATCCTAGCTACTCAGGAGGCTGAGATCTGAGGATCACAGTTCAAAGCCAGCATGGGATGGAAAGTTTGTGAGACTTATTTCCAGTTGACTACCAGAAAACAGGAAGTTCACTGTGGCTCAAGTGGAAGAGTGGTAGCCTTGAGCTGAAGAGCTCAGGGACCGTGCCAAGGTCCAGAGTTCAAGACCCAGGACCAAAGAAAACAAAGTCTTACAGACTTTGCTATGCTAGTTGGCTTTGAATTGGAATCCTCACCTGAAGACCTTGGCCAGCTTTTCATAATGGAATAATAAGGCTTCCTTCATATAAAATTGGGGATAGTCATGATGCACCAGTTGGAGAAAATGTTTGTATAAATTAAAGCCAGAAGTACAATGTTCCATGTTCATCTTTGAGAGAGAAAGGATGCGAAGGTTCTTCATTCGGATCAGATAAGGAAACATCTTTTCCATTGTCTTAGGATCCCACAAGCCATCCATCAGCAGCTCCTGGATGGATTCCAGATGAAGCACAGGCAGAATGCTTTTTATCTGAGAGATGGCGTCGAAGGTGAGGTGAGACAGAATCTGCACCTTCTTAGAACACAGTTGAACGCGGCCTTTTCTTTCCTCTGTCCACCGGACCAAGTGGGCTATGACACAATACTGGGGGTCATCACTGATGACAACATCTATGAAAATCCTGAAGGGCGGCTCCTCTGTCATCTCTGGATGGTGATTGGCTGCTGGCTCTTCAGTCAGGTCCACCACTGAGCAGGCTCGAGACATCGCTATATATCCTGAGGTCCAGATGTTCAGGGATTGATTCCACAGATCTAGCACCTGCAGTTTGCATCTACTGGAGGAGACAAAGGGCAATCTCAGAACAGGCTCTCTGCTTACATTTGATCTAGATAAGATAGCCTGCCATATTTCCTCTTGTTCTTTCCAGGTTTCTTTCTTTCTGTCTTTTTTCTTTTTACTGTGCACTAGGGATGGGGCCTGAAGGCAGGGCCTCAGCACCGTGTCTTCAGTTATTCCAGTCAAGACTTGTGGCTCTACCACTTGCACCACATCTCTGCTCTGGTATTCTTTTGTGGCTAACTAGGGAAGAGAACCTCAGGTACTTTCTTGACCAGGCTGACTTTGAACAGGGATCCTCAACATCTCAGCCTCCCAAGTAGCTAAGATTACAGGAGTGAGCCACTGGTTTCTTCCCCTTTTCCAAACTTATCCACTTCTGCCACTTATGGGATGAGGTAGGTAAGGGATCCTACAGCCATGCCTGCACCCCTCCCCAGCAGCCCCCCCAACACACACACGCCCTCTTCCACGAGGAGCTCAGCACTGAGCCCCGTGATCCCCTGGCCCTTGGGTCTCTCATGGGTCTACCCCACTCTCCCTGACTCCGATGTCTCATCCCTGGGCTCCGGGGTCCTCCCTTGCCAGCAACCCAGGTCCCCCTTACCTGGGCCGCACTTGCTGCTTCAGCAGCATATCAAGCCCCTCCAGGATGACTTTTAACATCTCCAGGTCTTCTCTGCCCAGCAGAGCCCCCAGAGGGAGGCGGGGAAAGGGCCAGGCCTGCACCATGGCCTTCAGCACCGCCATGCGTCTCTTGACAACGACATCTATGAACAGTGTAGGGAAGAGAGCCACGGGAAGATCCTCCAGAGCAGAGACGGCCAAGGCCTCGTCCTCCAGCAGGTTCTGCATCGCCAGCTGCTGCAGTGTGGGCGGCGGCATGGTGCTCAGTGTGGGGGGCCTGCAGGGGAGAGATCCTGGGGTAGCAGCCAGCACGAGCTATGTGTTCCAGCCCAAGCTTCCTCAGAGAGAACTCAGCTCAAAGTCAGTGTCAGTGCTCCATCATGGGGAGAGATTTCAGTTCATGCCTTTCCACTTAGCCCCGATGCCCACACAGGTGCAGCTGTGGGGGGCAGGGCAGCAGGATGCTCCCCAGAGTAGACACACCCAAGCTCCTCATGGTCCCAGCCAGTTGCAGCCACTACCCTGAGTTCAGGGCCCCCTGGTCAGGGATAATGAGGAGCCTGAAAGTCACCCCAAGCTTGTGTATGTGTGTGTGTGTCCTATGCCTTGAACTCAGGTCCTTGGCACTTTCCTTAGGGCTAATGTTAGCTGTCTACCACTTGAGCCATAGCTCCCTTTCAGTCTTTTTCATATTTAATTGGAGATCAACGCATCATAGCCCCTCCTGCCTGGGCTGGCTTGGAATCCCAGTCCTCAGATATCAGCATTCTGAGTACATAGGGTAACAGACGTTAGTCACAGGCACCTGACACAGTCTATCTTGTCTTAAAAGCTGATCGTCAAGCAAAGCCCTACAAGAAGAGCCACAGGGGGCTGGGAATATGGCCTAGTGGCAAGAGTGCTTGCCTCGTATACATGAGGCCCTGGGTTCAATTCTCCTGCACCACATATGTAGAAAATGGCCAGAAGTGGCGCTGTGGCTCAAGTGGCAGAGTGCTAGCCTTGAGCAAAATGAAGTCAGGGACAGTGCTCAGGCCCTGAGTCCAAGCCCCAGGACTGGCAAAAAAAAAAATAAAAATAAATAAAAAGAGCCACAGGAATATTACTTGTCCAATCTCTCTCCTCTCTCTTTCTTCTTAGATACCTTGGCCTGGATGGAGGAAGCCCACAGGCAGTAGGCGCCATGAGTTTTCAGTTTCAGGCTGTTACTGAGCCATGGTAACTCCATGCACAGTGTGGTGAGGCCCGTGGACAGCACCACCTCTGAGATGGGGCCCTCACCCAGGGCCGACTCTGAGAGGGAGGCTCGCAGGGCAGCTCTCCATCCAGGAGATGCTCCCCACTGCCAGAGGAGTGAGGGAAGGGACAGATCAGGACAAGGCTCCACCTTTAAGGGGCTGCTCTGGCTTGGAGGTGGAGCTCTGTGGTGGAGGGGTGCCCAGCACCCCGGAGGACCTGGGGTAGATCTCAGGGCCAACACAAAGAAAGATCATCTCCCAAACACCAAGACTCCTCCCACACCCGCTCCTCCCCCACCCACCTCTGAAAAGAAATACTAATACTACTGTACCCAGCAGTGAGGGAGGGACCCGCCCACACAGGTCCACACACATGGGCCATGAACTCCATGCCTCCTCTTGAGTTAGCTTTTCTGCTGGAGGCTGGCCATCTACCACTTACGCCACATGTCTAGCTCTGAAATACTGATGGGTAACTGAAGACAAGAATCTTGAGGATTTCTCTGCCTGGGTTAGCTTTGCACCAGAATCCCCAGATCTCAGCCTCCTCACTTGCTAGGATTATAGGTATAAGCCACTGGTATCTAGCTAGTTTTATTTGTTTATTAGCATCTTTTTTTTTTTTCTTTTTGTGATTATATTGGGGATTGACCTTCAGCCTTGGGTACTGTTTTTATGTTCAAGGCTAGTGCTCTATCACTTAAGGTTTATTTATCTATTTTTGCCAGGCCTGGCACTTGGACTCAGGGCCTGAGCACTGTCCCTGGCTTCTTTTTGCTCAAGACTAGCACTTTTCCACTTGAGCCACAGCGCTACTTCTGGCTTTTTTTGTATATGTGGTGCTGAGGAATTGAACCCAGGGCTTCATATAGGCTAGGCAAGCACTCTACCACTAGGCCACATTCCCACCCCTGGTTTATTTATTTTTGAGATAGGAGTTTAAGAACTTTCCTGCCCAGGCTGGCCTCTAACTTTGTTTCTTCTAATGTCAGTTTCTCAAGAAGCTAGGATTACAAACATGAGCCTCTGGTACCTTGCTTTGAACTAAGCATATAACTTGTCAAAATTTAGGATTGGCCTAGTCTTTCCTACCTGTAATCTCAGTTTCTGTGGCATAGAAATTGAGAGGTTTGATGTCCATCCAATCAATTACCAGTCAACTGGTTAAGATAGTGGCTCTTATCTAATCTCTTAATAGAAGGCTGGGGTTAGAGGGGATTGGTGGCTCACGCCTCTATTCCTATCTACCCAGGAAGCTGGGATGTGAGACTATCAGCCCAGGCAGGAAACTCCACGAGACTCTTCTTCAATACACTACCAGAAAACTGTAAGTGGTGCCATGGCTCAAAGTGGTAGAGTCCTTGTTTTGAGCAAAAGAGCTCATGAACTGCACCTGGCCTTGAGTTCAAGGCCAATGACCAACTAAAAAACAAAACAAAACAAAAAAAGCATAGATGATTGGATCCAAGTCTGAGGCTGCAGGCTATTGCTGAAGGAGTAAAGTGCTAGTCTTGAATGAAAACAGTTTAGAAACAATGTACAAACCCTGAGTTCAAACCCTACTACTGGTTCAAAAGATAGTAAAATTTAAAGAATATTTTAAAATTTCAAGCCAGGCGCTAGTGGCTCACCCTTGTAATCTTACACCCTTGTAATCTTAACTCCTCAAGAGGCTAAGATCTGAAAAACACAGTTCAAAGCCAGCCTGGGAGAGCAAGTCCATGAGACTCTTATCTCCAATTAACAACCAGAAAACCAGAAGTGGCGCTGTAGTTCAAGTGGTAACTCAGGGACAGAGCCCAAACCCAGAGTTCAAGCCCCACTATCAACCCTCCCCCCCCCAAAAAAAAAAACCTTGATGAAATAAAGTCTGGGGACAGCGCCCATGCTCTGTGTTCAATCCCCAAGACCTGTACAATAAAAATCCCAGAAAACAACAAACTTACTTCCATTCCAACACATGATTTTGCTTGAAAAACAACATTTTGAAGCTGAGTGCTGGTGGCTCATGCCTGTAATACTAGCTTCTCAGGAAGCTGAGGATCTCGGTTGAAAACCAGGAATGTCAGTGCGACTCTTATCTTCAATTAACCACCAGAAAACTGGAAGTGGCCCTGTGGTTCAAGTGTTAGAGCACTAGCCTTGAGCTGAAGAGCTCAGGGACAGCGCCCAGGCCCAGAGTTCAAACTCCACCACCAACAAAAGAAAGAACATGTTGAGCTGGGCACCCAGACTCATGTCTATAATCTCAAGCTACTCAAGGGGCTGAGATCTGAGGATCCTAGTTCAAGGCCCTGGCAGGAGAGACTGTGAGACTCTTATCTCCCATAAAGTACCCAGAAAAAGGCAAAAGTGGACCTGTATCTCATGCGGTAAAGCCCTATTCTAGAGCCAAAGAGACAGCACCCAGGCCCTGAGTTCAAGACCTAGCAGGGGCACAAAGAAGGAGAGGCCCAAATTACATGACTGTCTGTGGCATCCTGGACCCACGGTCACCCCGGGACTGGCTCAGGGGACCCTTGGCGCGTCCTCAGGTAGGCGAGGGACTTACCAGACGTGGACCAGGTCCGCGGGGCTCTCTGAAGGCAGCAGGCACAGGCAGGGACTCCACTCACCTGGGTTCTCCTCCCCCCTGGCTCCTCTGAAGCTTTATTCCCCTGTCTACTCCACCCTCCCTGGTCCAACTCCTAGTGTCCAATCAGAAAGCAGCATCTGCTCAGAGTCCACAGGCCCCACCCACTGCATCCTGATGGGTTTTTCTGCTTTCCCCAGAGGGCCCTTGAGGGAAGGGAAAGGATTAGAGAGGAAAGAGATAGGGTTAGGGTAGGTGTTCTGCCTTCTAGGTAGGATTGTAGTTAATGAAAAGACAATGTAGCCGTGTGTGTGTGTGTGTGTGTGTGTGTGTGTGTGTGTGTGTGTGTGTGTGTGTGCGCGCCAATACTTGGGCTTGAACTCAGCATCTTACCCTCTCTCTTCACTTTTTGCTTTTTTGCCAGTCCTGGTGCTTGAACTCAGGGCCTGGGCACTGTCTCTTAGTTTCATTTGCTCAAGGCTAGCAATTTCACCACTTGAGCCACAGAGCCAACTCTGGCTTTTTCTATTTATGTGGTACTGAGTAAAGTGATGAAGATAATTAATCGGTTGCTATGCTAGCTTTCAACAACAAAGTATTGCTAACACTGTTCAGTAGTTGCTCTGTATTGATCACATCTATAAATCCCCCCTGGAGAGTCTCATCCTGTTTTGCCACTTGTTGGTGAGATGATTTCCAGTGAAGGTCAAGACGCCCTGACCTGTTTGTGGTGACTGACACTTCTCGGAAGTAGCAAGCCCCTGCAGTTAAGCTAAAGGGAAATTCCTGTCGTTTTGGTGTTTACAAGCAGTCTTCTGAGATGGCCTGAGACTATTTCTTGAGATCCCAACCTGCAGTCCTGGCGTACCAGTACTTTCTCAATCAATAAAATCTTTTCTTAAATTTTTCTAAGTGCCTGTCCATCCGTGGACCCACAACCCTGAGGAATCAAACCCAGGTCTTCGTGCATGCTAGGCAAGCACTCCATCCCTAAGTCACATTCCCAGCCCCTCCCCCCCTTCACCTTTTAAGATCAAGCCCAGTACTCGGCTCTACCACTTGAGCCATACCTCCACCTCAAAAGGACTTTTTTTGTCTAGACTGGCTTCCATCTTGAGTAGCCAGGATTATAGGCCTGCTCCTCTGTCACCCACAGGATAGTGGTTGGGTTTTTTTGGTGTGTTTGTTGGTTTAACATAGAAAAAGGAAGTCTTGTTCTTTTGTTTTTGCATTTTTAACCATCCAGACCAGGTGAGGCAGTTTACGCCTATAGACGCAGCGACTCGGGAGGCTCAAGGGAGAATGACTTGAAGACTGGCCTATACTCTGTTCTGAGATCCTGTTTTGATTAAAGAAGCCAACAAATAAATAATAAACACAAAATTCAACCTGGTGCCTGTGGCTCACACCTGGAATCTTAAAACTGTTTTCTGCCAAAAAGTTAGAAGTGGACCCGTGACTCAAGTGGTAAAGTGCCAGCCTTAAGCAGAGAACCCAAGGGACAGCATCCGGGCCCTGAGTTCAAGCCCCAGGACTGGCATAAATGAATATTCTATTCAGGCCAACAACACAATTATACACTTCTGTTCACAACATTCCATGAATCAACAGAAAATACATTTTAGCACTAAGATAAAAGTAAATAAAACTGGACGTGTGTGTGTGTGTTGGTACTGGGGCTTGAACTCAGGGCCTAGGTACTATCCTGTTTTTGTTGTTGCTGTGGGGCTTGAACTCAGGGCTGGGTGCTGTCCCTGAGCCTCTTTGTGCTCAAGGCTAGTGCTGTATGAGCAACAGCACCACTTCCGGCCTTTTCTGTTTATGTGGTACCTAGGAATCTTCATGCATGCCAAGCAAGCACTCTCTCATTAAGCAACATTCCTAGCCCTAAATGGCAATTTTTTGAGATTAAGAATGTCTGCTAGCCCATTGCCCCTGGATGTTGCCTGTAAATTGTGCCTACTCAGGAGGCTGAGATCTGAGGATCTTATTTTGAAGCCAGCCAGGACAAGAAAGTCTGAGAGACTTTTTTTTTTTTTTTGCTACTCCTGGGGCTTGAACTCAGGGCCTAGGTGCTGTCCCTGAGCTTCTTTTGCTAAGCCTAGTACTCTACCACTTGAACTGTTATGCCAAGCCGCGAAACGACCACCAAGAAGGCCACCGAGACTCAGACATTCTTTTTTTTTTTTTTTTTTTTGGCCAGTCCTGGGCCTTGGACTCAGGGCCTGAGCACTGTCCCTGGCTTCTTCCCGCTCAAGGCTAGCACTCTGCCACTTGAGCCACAGCACCGCTTCTGGCCATTTTCTGTATATGTGGTGCTGGGGGAATCGAACCTAGGGCCTCGTGTATCCGAGGCAGGCACTCTTGCCACTAGGCTATATCCCCAGCCCCCAGACATTCTTAAATGCAAAAGCAAGGCAAGGCTTTATTCAAGCGGGCCGTGGCCCGGGCCTGGTCCTACCCACCGACACAGCGGAGGTTAGGAGGAAGCCCCGAGCTGCGATTGCACAGGGCTTATAAAGGCATAAGACAAAGTTACAGCAATCAGGTGTTCAAGCAAGCAAGATTAGGACACAGGTACAAATCTGATTGGCTCAGGGCTCGAGGCATTCTGGGGACGGTTAGAGTTAAGCATTCCCAGGCGGTTAGAGTTCTTGACCGGCTGGGCCCTAATAAGCTTGCCCTGGGTTTGCTCATAGTTTAAACAGACAACAAAACGGGGGCTGCCTGAAAATGGGGTTTACTTTAACTCTTCATTCCCCACTTCAGAACCACAGTGCAACTTGTGGGTTTTTCTGTTTATGTGGTACTGAGGAATCGGACCCAGGTCTTCATACATTCTAGGAAGACATTCTACCACTAAGCCACAGTCCCAGCTCCTTCAGAGACTCTTATGTCCACTAAACTACCAAAAAAATGCCAGATGTGTAGCTAAGGCTCAAGTGGTAGAATGCTAGTCTTGAGCTCAAAAACTCAGGGACAACACCCAGACTCTGAGTTCAAGGCTTAGGACCAGCACAAAACAAAACAGAACAAAAGAATGACAGCTACTGAAGTGTCACTCGGTAGTAGAGCATCTGCCTCCCACCATGAGGATCAAGGCTGGAAGCACCCTGGGACTCTTATGTACATTTAACCACTAAATAGCTAGAAGTGGAGTTGAGGCTCAAGTGGTAGAGAGCCAGCCTTAAGAAAAAGCTAAAGAACAGTGCCCAGGCCCTGAGTTCGAGCCCCAGTACCAGCACACACACACACACACACACACACACGGTCTGGTTTTATTTTTATTTTAGTGCTCAAATGTATTTTCTCTTGGTTCATAGAATATTGTCAACAGAAGTGTATAACTAACTGTATTGTTGGCCTGAATGAAACATTCATTTATGCCAGTACTTGTAGTTTCACACTTTGGAACGTGAAGGTCACACTGTAGTGAAACACAAGCTTAGGAGTGCACAGAAGCCAGGACTGGGTGTTAAACCTTTCACAGTCTCCCTAACCCTCCGCCCTTTTCCTCAAGGACCCTCTGCAGAAAGCATGCAGTGGGTGGGGCCACCGGGCTCTGAGCAGATGCTGCTTTCTGATTGGACACTAGGAGTTGGACCAGGGAGGGTGGAGTAGACAGGGGAATAAAGCTTCAGAGGAGCCATGGGAGAGGAGAACCGTGGTGAGTGGAGTCCCTGCCTGTGCCAGCTGCCTTCAGAGAGCCCCGCGGACCTGGTCCACGTCTGGTAAGTCCCTCGCCTACCTGAGGATGCGCCAAGGTTCCCCTGAGCCAGTCCCGGGGTGACCGTGGGCCGAGGATGCCACGGAGTCATGTGATTTGGGTCTCTCCTTCTCTGTGCCCCTGCTGGGGCTCGAACGCGGGGCCTGGGTGCTGCCCCTGAGCGGCTTTTGCTCAAGGCAGGTGCTCTACCATTGAGCCACAGCTCCACTTTGGGAAGTTCGGGTGGTGGGTTGGAGATGGGTTTCTTGGAGCGGATCGCGGTCCTCAGAGCCCAGGGGGAGGACAGATGGGAGCTGCCGGCCCATCAGGGACTTGTCCTCTATAAACGGATTTCAGACATTGCTATTCACTACAGAGGCAGCTATGCCTTTGGCCAAAATGGTTTGAGTTGCACTTCGATTGCTGTCATTTTAAACTTATAAAACAAAATGGGGTTTTCTTTCCTTTCCTTTTTTTTTTTTTTTCTGCCCTGGTACTTGAACTCAGGGTCTGGGTGCTTTCACTTAGCTTTTTTTTTTGGCTCAAGTATTTGCTCCTACCTCGTGAGCTCCAGTGCCATCTCTGGCTTTTTCTGAGTAATTCCTTGGAGGTAAGAGTCTCACACTCATTCCTGCCAGGGCTGGCTGCTCACATCTCAGCCTCCTGAGTAGCTAAGATTCCAGACAATAGCACAGGCACATGGGCTGGGGATATGGCCTAGTGGCAAGAATGCTCGCCTTGTTACATGAAACCCTGGGTTTGATTCCCCAGCACCACATATATAGAAAGTGGCCAGAGGTGGCGCTGTGGCTCAAGTGGCAAAAAGAAGCCAGGGACAGTGCTCAGGCCCTGAGTCCAAGCTCCAAAACTGGCAAGATAGAAAAAATAAAAGAGCACAGGCACCTCGCTCAGAATGCTGTTTTTCAAACAAAATCATCGATTTGAATTGAAGTTGGGTTTTGGTGGTGGTGGTGGTGGTGTTTTAAGGCTTGTAGTTCGGGGGTTATTGAGAAGGTCTGGAGCTTGACCTCAGGGTCTGGGCTACAGTCCTGAGTTTTTTTTCTCAAGGCTTTCACTCACCACTTGATCCTCAGATCTACTCCCAGCTTTTTGATGGTTTATTGGAGGTAAGCTTCTCAGACTTTCCTTCCCAGGCTGGCTTTGAACTGTGTTTTCTGATCTTAGGCTCTTTAGGAACTAGGATTGCAAGTGTGAGCTACCAGTGCCTGGCCTGAAAATTTTTGAGTAATGTTTTAATTTTATTATTTTTTGAACCAGTACTAGGTCTTGAACTTGGGTCCACACATTGTTTCTTGAATTTTTTCATTCAAGGCTAGCACTTTACTCCTTAAGCCACAACTTCTTTTCCAGCTTTAAAAAGGGTCTCAATATTTTGCCTGGAGACTCAGATCAGATCCGAATACCCAACCTTTTTTTTTTTTTTTTTGCTTGTTTTGTTTTTTGCTAGTCCTGGGGCTTGAACTCAGGGCCTGAGCACTGTCCCTGGCTTCTTTTTGCTCAAGGTTAGCACTCTGCCACTTGAGCCACAGCGCCACTTCCGGCTTATTCTATATATATGTGGTGCTGAGGAATCGAACCCAGGGGCTTTGTGTACACGAGGCAAGCACTCTACCAGTAGGCCATATTCCTAGCCCCCTTTTTGTTTTTGTTTTAGGATGGTTTGGGGGCTTGAACTTAGGACCTAAGTAGTGTCAAGAGCTCTTTTGCTCAAAACTAGCACTCTACTACTCTGCTGGGGCATCCGGATCAAGAAAGTTCACCTTTAGTCCTAGCTAAACAAGAGCGGCGCCAAGTGGCAAGAACTGAGGATAACAGGAGCAGAAAGCAGCAAGGCCCAGAGCTGCTTGACCTTTGCAAAAGAAAGGAATGAGGAAGACCAGCTTAAAATTCCAGAGATAGAGAAAGTGAAGTCCCTGGAGGAGTTAACTGAGTATGCAGTAACAGGTCACACCCAGAGCCAAGAATTGAACAAAGAGACTATTTTGCTTGCTTAATTGTTATTTGTAATCACTAACTGCCAATTCTGCTTCTGTATGTCTGCTTACTTACTTAAAATAAAGAGTCCTAGCAGGATTGACTGAGTGCTGGTGACTTTATTGTTGTGGGTTCGAGTCCCACCTGGGTGGCTGGGTGGCTGAATACACAGGTTTTCTGGTGGTTAATGAAGACAATAGTTTCACAAACTTTGCTGCTGAAGCTGGCTTTCAACCTGGTTCCTCACATCTCAGCCTGCTGAGTAGGTAGCCTGAGCCACCAGCCCAACTAACCAACACCTCCCAATACAGGATTAGACATAAGAACCACCCCCCTGGCTGGCTGATTGGATAGGACTTCAGTCTCTCAATTTCTATTCCACAGGAAGTGGGATTAGAAGTGTGAACCACTAAGCCAAGCCTAAGTTTGGACAAGTTATATATTTAGTTCAAAGCCAGGTACTAGTGGGTCATGTTTGTAATCCTAGCTTCTAGAGAGGGGAAGAACCAAAGTTAGAGGCCAGCCAGGGCAGAAAAGTTCTTGACATCTTTTCTCAAAAAAACAACTTCAGTGGAGCTGAGACTCAGCTGGTAGAGTGCTACCCTTGAGCACCAACACTCAGGGACAGCACCCAGGGGTTCAGGTCCATCCCCAGTACAATCACAAAAAGCAAAAGAAAATTCTACTAAAGAAATAAAACCAACCAAATACCAGTGGCTTATACTTATAATCCTAGCTACCGAGGAGGCTGAGATCTGAGGATTGTGGCTCAAAGTTAACCCAGGAAGAGAAATCCTTGAGGTTCTTATCTTCGGGTAGCCATCACAATTTCAGAATTGGATATGTGGCTCAAGTGGTACGTGGCCAGGCCAGTCATGAGTGGAAAAGATAATGTTAAACAAGAGGCACTGAACTCAAACCTGACCCATGTGCACATTCCCGAGAGAGTATGCAACCCCCCCTCCCCCCCCCCCCCCCCCCCCGTCTCTCTCTCTCTCTCTCTCTCTCTCCCCTGTATGGTATTTCCTTTCAGAGGTTGCTGGGGAGGAGCAGGTATAGGAGGAGTCTTGGTGTTTGGGAGACGATCCTTCTTTGTGTTGGCCCTGAGATCTACCCCAGGTCCTCCAGGGTGCTGGGCACCCCTCCACCACAGAGCTCCACCTCCAAGCCAGAGCAGCCCCTTAAAGGTGGAGCCTTGTCCTGATCTGTCCCTTGTCCCTGCTCCTCTGGCAGTGGGGAGCATCCCCTGGGTGGAGAGCTGCCCTGCGAGCCTCCCTCTGAGTCGGCCCTGGGTGAGGGCCCCATCTCAGAGGTGGTGCTGTCCACGGGCCTCACCACACTGTGCATGGAGTTACCACGGCTCAGTAACAGCCTGAAACTGAAAACTCATGGCGCCTACTGCCTGTGGGCTTCCTCCATCCAGGCCACCATATCTAACAAGGAAAACAGAGTAGAAGTATTGGACAGGTGACACTCCTGTGACTCTTGTTGTAGGGCTTTGAGTGATGGCCAGGCCTTCAGGCAAAAACCTAAGGTGTGTCAGGTGCCTGTGACTAACTCCTGTAATCCTAGCTACACAGATTGCTGAGAACTAAGGATTGGAGTTCAAAGCCAACCCAGGCAGGAAAGTCTGTAATCCTTTGTTCTCCAATTAAACGCAGAAAAGCCAGAAGTGGAGCTATGGCTCAAGTGATAGAGGTCTAACTAGCCTTGAGCACTAACACTGGAGGACAGTGCCCAGGCCCTGAGTTCTAGGGTGTGTCAGAGGCCTGAGGTGAACACCTGTAATCTTATCTACTCAGTAGGATGAGATCTAATCCGGGTTTGGAGCCAGAACAGGCAAGAGATTCTGTGATACATTGCAGTCCAATTAAACAGGGAAAAGCTAGAAACGGAGCTATGCTCAAGTGGTAGAGGGCTAAGCTAGCCTTGATTCAGTAAAGCTCAAGAACAGTGCCCAAGCTCTGAGTTCAAATCCCAGGAAACACCCCCCCACCCTGCCGCTCCCACAGATATACACACACGCTTATGAACTTGGATCTGTCTATGTTGGGGAGCACCGTGGTATCCCAGTGCTCTGCTTCTCAGGGCTGAGTGGAAAGGCATGAACTGAAATCTCTTGCCATGATGGAGTTGGGATGGCCATGTTGAGCTGAGTTCTCTCTGAGAAGGGACTTCTCGGCTTGGGCTGGAACACATGCCTCGTGCTGGCTGCTACCCCAGGATCTCTCCCCTGCAGAACCCCACACTGAGCACCATGCCGCCACCCACACTGCAGCAGCTGGCGATGCAGAGCCTGCTGGAGGACGAGGCCTTGGCCGTCTCTGCTCTGGAGGACCTTCCCGTGGCTCTCTTCCCTACACTGTTCATAGATGTCGTTGTCAAGAGACGCATGGAGGTGCTGAAGGCCATGGTGCAGGCCTGGCCCTTTCCCCGCCTCCCCCTAGGGGCCCTGCTGGGCAGAGAAGACCTGGAGATGTTAGAAGTCATCCTGGAGGGGCTTGAGATGCTGCTTGAGCAGAAAGTGCGGCCCAGGTAAGGGGGACCCGGGTTGCTGGCAAGGGAGGACCCCAGAGCCCAGGGATGAGACACACAGGAGTCAGAGAGAGTGGGGTAGACCCGTGAGAGACCTCAGGGCCAGAGGATCATGGGGCTCAGTGCTGAGCTCCTCGTGGAAGAGGGCGTGTGGGTGCTGGGGGCCACTGGGAACGGCTGCAAGGTTACCCATAGAATTCATCCCTTAGCTGATAAAAAGGGGATAAATATAAAAAGCTGCAGGATACCAATAGCTCAGGTGTATAATCCTCGCTCCTTAGAGGGCAAAGTTGTTGAGGATCTCTGTTCAAAGCCAGCCTGGACAGAAAAGGGCCTGAAGTTCTTTTCTTTTTTTTTTTTTTTTGGCCAGTCCTGGGCCTCGGACTCAGGGCCTGAGCACTGTCCCTGGCTTCTTCTTGCTCAAGGCTAGCACTCTGCCACTTGAGCCACAGCGCCACTTCTGGCCGTTTTCTGTATATGTGGAGCTGGGGAATCGAACCCAGGGCCTCATGTATACAAGGCAAGCACTCTTGCCACTAGGCCATATCCCCAGCCCCAGGCCTGAAGTTCTTATCTCCAATTAACCAAGAAAGCAAGCCAGAAGTGCAGGTGTGGTTCAAGTGGTAGTACAACTCGCCGTGCGTGGAAAAGGCTAAGGTAGAGCGCCCTGGTCATGCTCTCAGGCTCCATTGCTAGTGCACAAGCGAAAGAAAGAAAAGGAGAGGGAGATAGAGACAGAGAAAGAAAGAAAACTGGTAAAATATCAAGAGGAATAGAGGCAAGCTAGCTTGGCTAGATCAAGTGTAAGCAGAGAGCCTGTTCTGTGTCTCCTCCAGTAGATGCAAACTGCAGGTGATAGATTTGCAGAATATGTCCCTGAACATCCAAACCTCAGGATTCTCAGGATACCTAGCCATGTCTCCAGCCTGCTCAGCAGTGGCCCTGACTGACAAGCCAGCAGCCAATCACCATCCAGAGATGACGAGGAGCCGCCCTTCAGGATATTCATAGACGTCATCGTCAGTGATAACGCCCAGGACTGTGTCCAATACTACTACTTGGTCCAGTGGGCCGAGATGAGAAAAGGCCAAGTTCAGCCGTGTGTGAAGCAGCTGGAGATTCGGCCACACGTCTCCTTAACCTCCACCTCTCACAAACGAAGCGTGCTGCGTCGTGGGCTTCCTCTGGACTCCATCCAGGAGCTGGTTGCAGATAATTTGTGGAATGAAGCAGCAATGATAATTGCAGCTCATTTTCTGGACCAGATAAAGAACTTTCACATCCTTTACCTCTCCAACATGAACATGGAATATACTTCAGGATTGTATTCCTTCATCATGAAAATACTACAGCAGAAAAATCTCGAGCACATTTAGAGGCATAAATTCTGTTCCAAATATGGAAATCTGCACACGGTCCTGAGGTGAACACAGGAGTAGAGCCAGACTGTGGGTTGGGTAGATATGAACAGTCCTCAACTGTGTGCAGTGACCACACTGCTGAGGTGATAGTGAGGAGACTCTGCTCTGCTCACCACCACCACTCACCCCAGTCTCTCTCTCTCTTTTTTTTTGGGGGGGGGCCAGTCCTGGGGCTTGAAGTCAGGGCCTGAGCACTGTCCCTGGCTTCTTTTTGCTCAAGGCTAGCACTCTACCACTTGAACCACAGCGCCGCTTCTGGCCATTTTCTGTATATGTGGTGCTGGGGAATCAAACCCAGGGCTTCATGTATACAAGGCAAGCGTTCTTGCCACTAGGCCATATTCCCAGCCTCACCCCAGTCTCTCTGCTCTCTCTTCAGGACCTGAGGCCTTTGACGACTCTGTCTTTGAGTTCATGTCCTCTGGAGGAAGAAGACTTGAGATGTGTCCCTCCATTAGTCAGCTCAAGCACCTGCGACTCCAGTGTGTATTGATGGATAACTTCAGTCCTGAGCCCCTCTGAGCTCTGCTGGGGCGAGTGTCTGGCTCCCTGGAGACTCTAGCCTTAGAGCACTGTGGGATCACTGATGCCCAGCTCTCTGCCCTCCTGCCCACCCTGAGCCAGTGCTCCCGGCTCAGCTTGTTCCGTTTCTATGGGAACCCCATCTCCATGGTGGCCCTGCAGAACCTGCTGAGCCACACAGCCAGGCTGAGCAAGTTAAGCGGAGGACTGTATCCGGCCCCGATGGAGAGCTATCACCACCAATGTCTGTACTGGTGTGAAGTGAACAAGGAGAGATTTGCCCAGGTCTGCGTGGGCTTGCGGCAGGTCCTGAGGGACATACAGCCAACCCCACAAGGTCCAGATCTCCTGTTCAAGGTGTAAAAAGTGCAAATTCTACAGCCCAGAACTGGGAACTGGGTATTCACAGAGGAATATCCCTGTACACAACAATTTGAAGAGTGTAAAGTTTGTGCACATCACTGTTTGTCTAGTGACTAGTTACTTTGTTGGGGTCTCTTAGAAGTGAAGTGTCCCCTTTAGGACACTGGTACATCTTAGAGGGGATACAAACTCTGTGCCAGTCCCCAGCGATAAAGGAGAGGACAAGCCTCTCTGCTTTCCAGTTTAAATGCCAGCAGGACCGTGATGTGGGGTGCTCCGGGCACCGTGGGCTCCTGGGTCCTGTGTTCCCAACAAAGGAATCTGAGTGGAGTGGATTCAATCTGGCAGGAACAAGAGGGAATTCCTGTTTTCCTGAATGGTTCTATGGAAATGGCCTGGTCCCATGGAAGCCGCCTACTACGTTCATTACTTCATAACAATGAATACATTCTTGTGAGCAAGGTGCCAGTGGCTCTTGCCTGTTATCCTAGGTACTCAGAAGGCTGAGATCTGAAGATGGAGGTTCAAAGCCAACCCACCAGGCAGCACATTACGTAAGACTCATATTTCCAATCAACCACTCAGGAAAAAGCCAGAAGTGGCGCTGTGGCTCACGTGGTAGAAAAGGAATCTCAGGGACCATGCAGAGGCCTGAGTTCAAGCCCCAAGGAATGGCAGAGGAAAAATAATTAATCAAATCCTGTGGCTCACCTGTAATCGTAGCCGCTCCTGAAGGAGAGACCTGGTGGCATTTTAGGGATACAGGGCCAGCATTGAGCAAGCTAGGTACTTCAACCTTGGGAGGTGAAGCCCTCCTAAGGTTAAGAAAAATCCAGCTTGTGTTTGGTTGCCATTCCGTGTAGCCAGGTTTTAACAGGGCCGGGGGGCTGGGGGGGTGTCTATCAGTGGAGTTCAAGAGTATGCTTACCTAGTAGGTACTGCTGGCCTGTCATCCTAGCTTCTCCGGAGGCTGAGATCTGAGGATTGAGGTTCAAAGCCAGCCAGACTTATCTACAAATCATCTGTATTTCTTCCTGACCCAGAAGTGGAGCTGTGGCTCAAAGTGGCAGACCCCTGCCCTTGAGCAAAAAATCTTAGAGACGGCACCTAGGCACTGAATTCAAGTCCCAGAACCATCCCCAAATAATTAAAAAGCAGAAGAAATTACTAGCTGGGCCCTGGTAGCTCAAGCCTGTAATCCTCAAGAGTCTCAGTTTTAAGGATCACAGTTCGAAGCCACCCCAGGCAGGAAAGTCTCTGAGAGTCTTATCTGCAATTATCTTCATTTCCTCTCTGAAACCAAAAGTGGATTTGTGGCTGAAAGTGGTTGAGGACTAATCTTAAGCAATAAAAGCTTCTGAGACAGGGCCCAGGTGCTGAGTTCAAGTCAAAGGATTTATGGAAAAAAGGAAAAAAAATTGCTAATGAAGCTAGGATAAACATTTGTACCCAGGAGACTGAGTTCTGAGGACGGCAGTTCCATGCCAGCTCAGGCAAAGTAATTCTTGAAACTCTTACCTCCAATTAGCTTCTTTTTTGTGTGCCAGTCCTGGGCCTTGGACTCAGGGCCTGAGCACTGTCCCTGGCTTCTTTTTGCTCGCACTCTACCACTTGAGCCACAGCGCCACTTCTGGCATTTTCTGTATATGTGGTGCTGGGGAATTGAACCGAGGGCCTCATGTATACGAGGCAAGCACTCTTGCCACTAGGCCATATTCCCAGCCCCCAATTAGCTTTTTATTAGGACAGACAAAACCTATGTCAAAGCCTAGAACACAGAAAACAAAGGGGCATGATCTCCCTGATATATGACTGTTAACAAAGGGAGACGGAGAGACAGTAGAGACCAAGTCTGTGAAACAAAAACTGCTTGTCAAATAGTATTCCCCACAGGATTGGGGCAGCGCCCCAACAGTATGTAACTAAAACCAAACAATTGCTCAACATATAAAGGTCAAAAATTGACCTCTCAGGGGAATACAATAGCTCAAAAGCTATGCATGTACGTTCATATAAGACTACTGTCGACATATTGTCTAATATAAACATTACATTTAAAGCCCTAGACCAACTTTCTTGGGCACGGCCACGTGGCTACTGTATATGTTCTTGATACATTGTATATTGTATATATGTCTACCTGACCTAGAGAAGAGATAGAAAAACAGGACATAAGATATCACAAGAAATGTACACACGGGGCTGGGAATATGGCCTAGTGGCAAGAGTGCTTGATTCGTATACATGAAGCCCTGGGTTCGATTCCCCAGCACCACATATATAGAAAATGGCCAGAAGTGGTGCTGTGGCTCAAGTGGCAGAGTGCTAGCCTTGAGCAAAGAGAAGCCAGGGACAGTGCTCAGGCCCTGAGTTCAAGGCCCAGGACTGGCAAAAAAAAAAAAGAAAGAAAGAAATGTACACACTGCCCTACTATGTAACTGTACCCTTTTTGCACAACACCTTGTCAAAAAATTTGTGTTCAATTAATAAACAAAATTAAAAAAAAACCTATATCAAGTGGCAGAGTGCCAGACAGAAGCAGAAGCAGATAAGTAACAGAGCCAAGGCTCTGAGTTCAAGTCACAGTACCTGAAAAAAAAAAGGCTCATGAGTCTTAGAAACCTAGTCCGGTACAAATCCAGGGGTAAGGAGGACCCGGGCTGTCTTCCTGCTGAGACACGACTACAGGAAGCCCCCCCCCCCCACACACACACCTGGGGACCGAGGGGCAGTACAGGCACCGACCATGGAGCCCACTGACTCCCTTGGGGCCAGACCGCTTCACCATAGCGTCTGTGTGGCCTTACACACCTTGCTGGAGCCGCGTGTGCCCGCTCACCTTGAGGCTGACATCCACCTCAGAACCACTGGAGGAATTCCATAACCTACCCAGACATCGTATCTTCCTTTTCCACAACTGGCTGAATCCAAGAGGGGCTTGGAAGCCACCAGAATGGCAGGCGGGCAGCTTGGGGAGCTGGGGCAGAGCTGTGGTGGATGCCATGCACAGCCCGTCCAGCAGGGGGCAGGAGAGGCCGGCCTCGTGCCCACCTGTAGGGCAAATGGCCCACCCGGGGGTCCCTCCAGTCAGAATGGAGGCAGGAAGGCACGATGTAGAATCTTAGGTGTGTCACCCAGACTCTGGAAAGTTCCTCAGAGCCACGGTGCTGCAGCCAATGCCCAGCACAAGGACACTGACCTAGCATGGGCGGTCTGCACCAATGGGGGACACGCACTCCTGCATGAACCCCTTGACCTCTGGTCCGCTTCAGTCCAGCCCAGCCGCAGCTTCAGTCTGGCTTCCCTCCTTACCTCCCTACCCGGCGTGTGCAACTGAGTCCCCACAGCGCGAACCCTGCCACTCCCTCGACCTTCCATCCGGAAGGAGTCTCACAGGATGGAGCCATGCAAGGGGTCCTGTCAACTTTTACCACGGTGAGGTGGTCGGAATGGTGATGTAGAGCCCTTCCAGGTGGTGGGGAGGCCCATTGTAGTGGAACTTCTTAACCCAAATGGAATGTCCAGCTTGGAATGGATGGGCTGGACTGGAGCTGGGCCTGTTGACAGGCCTCCTGCTGACTTGCCTGTAAGTTCACTAAGTTAAGGAAGCATTATTAACTTAACCTAAGGCAGGGGCCTGCCGTCAGTGAATTCTCTCTGCTGATATTCTCCTGGTTGCTTCCTGGGAGTATGCTGGTTTGGATGGCAGGCTGGGTCCCAGAACGGTAAAGAAAAATATTAGGGGCCCACTGGTATTGAAGGCAGCCTCAGGCTGGATAATGTATCAGATCTCCTCCAATAAGGCTAGGATTTTCTCGGCAAACATAGAAGGCTTAGGCCTGTACCCAACTCTTATGAGTGATGTCTTCCCACCCAAGAGAGTCCACTTTGTACTTGTCACCATGGTTTTTCCATGCCTGTTCCATCTATCCTGCCTCATGTTCCCCAAAATGACTTCAGTCCCTTGATCTGAAGGGGAGCTGATGGGCAAAGATCCATCTTCCGCAAAGGGTTATATCTCTGCCTAGCCAGAGACCTGAAGCCTTAGCCTGTTTCCAGGATCAGGTGTCTTTTTCAAGCATTTTTTTTATTCCAAACTGGAAAGTACATACAACATTTAACATTTTACAGTTGCACAGATTTTTCCTTGGGCTACTGTTAGTGTAGCATGTTTAGCACTCTGGTTTGCACAAGGTTTTTTGTGTGTGTGTCTGACTTGGGACCCCAATCATTGATGTCACTCACAATGTCTCACAGTTGCCTGTGAGAGTTTCCAGACAACCCCTCAATAGGGACTGGATCTCAGGTCCATGCCCTATTGGGTACAAACCTCCTTTTTGACCAGATGAATTTATGTAGCTGGTGCCAAAAATTCACTGCCCAATTAGGGCTTTGTGCAGATACTAGGAGCTGGCATTTTCACAACTCTAGCATTTTATTGCCCACCAAAACAGATGACTGACAGACAAGGGTGTAATTTCCTGGCTAGTTATAAAGTAGACAGGTATGGTTAGATAGGCATGCATTATAAGCTATTTTCTGACGACCTCTTAGCTCTACTTTTGTAGGGCCAAGTAAAAGTGACGCCATTTAAGATCGACACCAACTCCTCTTTATCTGAGCAACCTTTGGATGTCCCTTCTCATGAGGACAAGCTTAGTCCCAGGAGTATCTTCTCCTTGCTGGCACAATGCCTCCATTGGCATTTCCCTTTGAATCACTAGCCTGAATTCAGGCCCTAGGCACTGTCCCTGAGCTCTCCTGCTCAAGGCTAGCACTTTACCATTTTGAGCCACAGCACCACTTCCAGTATTCTGCTGGTTAATTAGAGATAAGAGTCTCACTGGGATTGTTCTGCCTGGGCTGGTTTTAAACTGCAAACCTGGGCTGGGAATATGGCTTAGTGGCAAGAGTGCTTGCCGCATATACATGAAGCCCTGGGTTCGATTCCCCAGCACCACATATATAGAAAACAGCCAGAAGTGGCGCTGTGGCTCAAGTGGTAGAGTGCTAGCCTTGAGCAAAAAGAAGCCAGGGACAGTGCTCAGGCCCTGAGTCCAAGGCCCAGGACTGGCAATAAATAAATAAATAAATAAATAAATAAATAAATAAATAAATAAACAAACAAACAAACTGCAAACCTAAGATCAAATGACTTTAGCCCCTTACTTCCAAATGAAGCAACAAGGAAATAAATTGAAATCGTTTATGAAGAGTCAAAGTTACATCTGAACATTGTGTGTCATCTGCTCCTATGTGAGCCTAGCTAATTATTATAGAAAAGTAAATCTGGCCGAGCTCCAATGACTCACACCAATAATCCTAGCTACTCAGAAGGCGGGGATCTGACGATCGCAGTTGGAAGCCAGCCCAGGCAGGAACATCCTTGAGGCTCTCATCTCCAATTAACCACCAGAAAACCAGAAGTGGTGCTGTGGCTCAAGTGGTAAAGTGCTAGCCTTGAGCGGAAGAGCTCAGGGACAGCTCCCATGCCCAGAGTTCAAGCCCCACAACCAAAGAAGGAAGGAAGGAGGGCTGGGAATATGGCCTAGTGGTAAAGTGCTGGCCTCATATACATGAAGCGCTGGGTTTGATTCATCAGCACCACATATATAGAAAAAGCCGGAAGTGGCGCTGTGGCTCAAGTGGTAGAGGGCTAGCCTTGAGCAAAAAGAAGCCAGGGACAGTGCTCAGGCCCTGAGTTCAAGCCCCAGGACTGGCAAAAAAAAAAAAAAACTGAAGGAAGGAAGGAAGGAAATCTGTAAAGGCTGGACCTTTAAGCACTTGAGCCACAGTGCCACTTCCAGCTTTTTCTGAGTAACTTATTGGAGCTAAGAGTCTCATAGGATTAAATGAATGGTTTGGCTTTGAACCTTGGACCTCATATCCCAGCCTTCTGAGCTGCAAGGATTATATGTGAGCCACCACGGCCCCGTTTTGTTGTTCCTTTTTAAATTAGGGTCCCATTATGAAGGCCAGGCTGTCATAAAGGTTGATATCCCCTTGCAAGTATGTCTCCAGAATAATAGACATGTACAGCGATGCACAGTTTTTGCCCATATATTTTACAATAATGTGTGTGTGCGTGTGTGTGTCCCAAGTCCTGGGGCTTGAAATCAGAAACTGGCTGTGATCAACTGTTTCCCTCATTGCTAGCCCTCTGATACTTGAGCCACAACTCCAGGCTTTTTGGGGTGCTTAATGGGAGACAAGACTCTTCCAGAGTTTCCTGCTTGAGGTTGGATGCCAACTTCACTCCTCACACTTAGCTTCCTGAGTACTTAGGATTCCAGGATGAGCCACTGGCACCCTGCTTACAAGAACTTACTTATTGTTATAAAGGAAAATGAGCAGGAGGGGGCCATTTCCACAGAATCACTCAGGAAAACAGGAATTCCCTCTTGTTCCTCCCAGGGTGAATCCACTCCACTCAGATTCCTTGTTGAGAACACAGGACAAAGATGTCCACAGTGCCCGAAACATCCCACATCACATTCCTGGCATTTCAACTAGAAAGCAGAGGGATTTGTCCTCTGCATTCTTTCTCCCTGGGGATTGGCATGGGGTTTGTGTGCTCTCTGGCATGCACCGGTATCCTAAAGGACACACTCATGTTCATTCCCAAGCTTCCCCAAGACAACAGCAGCGACTAGTGAAATACACAAACACAGTGGTATGTAAACTCCTCTGTGGAGGGATATTGCTCCGTGACTACGCAGCTGCCACCAGGAGCCAAGTTGTAAAATTGGCACTGCTTACACCTCATACAGGAGTGGGTGCCAATCTGGGCCTTGCAGGCTGGCTGTATGTCTCTCAGGACCTGCCGCCAGCCCGTGCAGACCTGGGCAAATCTCTCCTTGTTGACTTTTCCCAAAATAATGGGGGGCACAGCTCTCCATCGGGGCCGGATACAGCCCTCCGCTTAACTTGCTCAGCCTGGCTGTGTGGCTCAGCAGGTTCTGCAGGGCCACCATGGAGATGGGGTTCCCATAGAAACTGAACAAGCTGAGCCGGGAGCACTGGCTCAGGGTGGGCAGGAGGGCAGAGAGCTGGGCATCAGTGATCCCACAGTGCTCTAAGGCCAGAGTCTCCAGGGAGCCAGACACTCTCTCCAGCAGAGCTCAGAGGGGCTCAGGACTGAAGTCACCCAAATACACACTCCTGTGACACAGGTGCTTGAGCTGACTGGTGTAGGGACACAGGGACAGACACCTCAAGTCTGCTTCCTCCATTACACAGAGTCGTCAAGGGCCTCAGCGAACTGAAGAGAGAGCAGAGAGACTGGGGTGGATGGTCATGGCGAGAAGAACAGACTCGGGTAGGTCATCAAAGGTTGTCTGGAGGAGACCAAGCACAGAATGCTGCTGGCTGAGACCCCTGTCACCCCACCACCCCCAGGCTGATGCCGGTCAGAGCTCCCGGAGCCTGGCTCAGGCCTCCTCTCTCCAGCCTCCTCCCCCCACTGTCTGGCCCCACAACTGGGCTTCCTGCCCACAGGGCCCACTCACCCCTGCAGCTCAGCAAAGATTCCTTTCCTGTTCCCTTGCTTCAGGGCCCTCTTGTCCTTCCAGTTCCCTTTAGCATTTTTGTTTATTTGTTTTGTTTTTGTTGCCAGTCCTGGGCTTGGACTCAGGGCCTGAGCACTGTCCCTGGCTTCTTCCCGCTCAAGGCTAGCACTCTACCTCTTGAGCCACAGCGCCACCTCTGGCTTTTTTCTGTATATGTGGTGCTGGGGAATCGAACCCAGGGCTTCATGTATACAAGGCAAGCACTCTTGCCACTAAGCGCCATATTCCTGTAATGCCCAGATTTCAAGGCCCCCAAAGACAACCATCAGAGTCCAGAGTCAAAGCCAAACCGCAAGGGTCGTTTATTATGAGTTCGAACCCGGACACCCCTCCCCCCCCCCCCCGCACTCGTTGCCAGTGATGCTGAAAGGCCGTGAGCACAATTCCAGCACAGCTTTTATAGACAAGTACAGGGAAGATGAGGAAGACCCCTGGTTACAAGTACATGATTGGCTGACATTTGCCCTAGTTTACTGGTCACCTCAGGATTGGCCTGGGTTTTCCCGCCGAAAGTATGGGCCAGACGGCCTTAACCTTGGGGTGCAGATTCGGGTGGGCCTCCAGGAGTGGTCACGTAGCCACATTCCTGGAGCCAGATGGTTCTCGTCTCTTGTGCCTAGATCCGGGCCGGGGTCTGAGACCGGGCACTTAGTCATGTCCAACCTTGAGTGGGCTCCGGGCGCGGACAATTAATCACGTCCCGGGCCAGATGGCCGTTATCTCCTGTGCTCAGATTCGGATATGTACAGAGTTCACAGAGGGGCGTGGGGGGTTACAGAGTAGCTATAGGAAGACTGCTGGTATTTTTCCACTTCCCCATGCGTTAGCAAGCAAAGGTACAGAAGCAAAATAGCTGTTAGGGGCATAATGGTCACAATTTTATTCTCTATGCTCTTCAATTCCCCCCCCCCCCAACTTTCAGCTTCAGCATTTTCTACTCAAGGCTAGTTGCCTTCCACATGAACCATACTTCCACTTCTGGCTTTCTGTTTGGGTTAATTGGTGATAAAAACCTCAATCCCTTTCCTACCCTAGCAGGCTTGGAATTGCTATCCTCCACATCCCAGCCCTCTAAGTAGCTAGGAGACTAGGAGCGAGCGCTTGGTGCCCTGTAGCATTTTCTAACTGCTTCCCCTTCTCTTACAGGTGGGATGAAGTAGGTGAGGAATCCTCCAGTCATATCTGCACCCCTCCCCAGCAGCGCCCCCCACGCCCTCTTCCACGAGGAGCTCAGCACTGAGCCCCGTGATCCCCTGGCCCTCGGGTCTCTCACGGGTCTACCCCACTCTCCCTGACTCCGATGTCTCATCCCTGGGCTCCGGAGTCCTCCCTTGCCAGCAACCCGGGTCCCCCTTACCTGGGCCGCACCTTCTGCTCAAGCAGCATCTCAAGCCCCTCCAGGATGACTTCTAACATCTCCAGGTCTTCCCTAGGAACCAGGGCCCCCAGGGGGAGGCAGGGAAAGGGCCAGGCCTGCACCATGGCCTTCAGCACCTCCATGCGTCTCTGGATCAAGGCCTCTCTGAACAGTGCAGGGAAGAGAGCCACGGGAAGATCCTCCAGAGCAGAGACGGCCAAGGCCTCGTCCTCCAGCAGGCTCTGCATCGCCAGCTGCTGCAGTGTGGGCGGCGGCATGGTGCTCAGTGTGGGGGGCCTGCAGGGGAGAGATCCTGGGGTAGCAGCCAGCACGAGCCATGTGTTCCAGCCCAAGCTTCCTCACAGAGAACTCAGCTCAAAGTCAGTGTCAGTGCTCCATCATGGGGAGAGATTTCAGTTCATGCCTTTCCTCTTAGTCTCGATGCCCACACAGGCGCAGCTGTGGGGGGCAGGGCAGCAGGATGCTCCCCAGAGTAGACACACCCAAGCTCCCCATGGTCCCAGCCAGTTGCAGCCACTACTCTGAGCTCAGGGCTCCCTGGTCAGGGATGAGGAGGAGCCTGAAAGTCACCCCAAGCTTGTGTGTGTGTCCTAGGTCTAGAACTCAGGGCCCGGGCACTGTCCTTGTGTGTTAGTGCTCAAGGCTAGTTAGCCCTCTATCACTTGAGCCATAGCTCCATTTCTGGCTTTTCTGCGTTTAATTGCAGAACAAAGGATTACAGACTTTCCTGCCTGGGTTGGCTTTGAACTCCAATCCTTAGTTCTCAGCAATCTGTGTAGCTAGGATTACAGGAGTTAGTCACAGGCAGCTGACACACCTTAGGTTTTTGCCTGAAGGTCTGGCCATCACTCAAAGCCCTACAACAAGAGTCACAGGAGTGTCACCTGTCCAATACTTCTACTCTGTTTTCCTTGTTAGATATGGTGGCCTGGATGGAGGAAGCCCACAGGCAGTAGGCGCCATGAGTTTTCAGTTTCAGGCTGTTACTGAGCCGTAGTAGCACCATGCACAGTGTGGTGAGGCCCGTGGACAGCACCACCTCTGTCTGAGATGGGGCCCTCACCCAGGGCCGACTCTGAGAGGGAGGCTCGCAGGGCAGCTCTCCACCCAGGAGATGCTCCCCACTGCCAGAGGAGCAGGGACAAGGGACAGATCAGGACAAGGCTCCACCTTTAAGGGGCTGCTCTGGCTTGGAGGTGGAGCTCTGTGGTGGAGGGGTGCCCAGCACCCCGGAGGACCTGGGGTAGATCTCAGGGACAACACAAAGAAAGATTGTCTCCCAAACACCAAGACTCCTCCTATACCTGCTCCTCCCCAGCAACCTCTGAAAGGAAATACCATACAGAATGAAGAGAGAGAGAGAGAGAGAGAGAGAGAGAGAGAGAGAGAGCGCACAAGCACAGGCACTTAAGTATGGGCCTTGATCTCAATGCCTTCTGTTAGCCCTTAGCATTTCCACTCAGGGATGGCAGTCTACCACTTAAGCCACATATCCAATTCTGCAATTCTGCTGGTTAACCAAAGATAAGAATCTCAAGGATTTCTCTTGGAACCCCAATCTTCAGATCTCAGCCTCCTGAATAGCTAGGATTACAGGTATAAGCCACAGGTATCTGGCCTGTTTTATTTATTATTATTATTAGCCAGTCCTGGGGCTTGAACTTTGTGCATGAGCACTGTCTGTGCCTTCTTCTCAAGGCTAGCGCTCTACCACTTGAGCCACAGCGCCACCTCTGGCTTTTTCTGTTTATGTGGTGCTGAGGAATCAAACCCAGGGCTTCATGTATATGAGGCAAGCTCTCTATCACTAGGTCATATTGCCAGCCCTGTTTTGTTGTGTGTGTGCTCTAGGCTTGAGTGAGTGGGGCCTGGTAGCTCCAGCTTGTAATTCTAACCACTCTTAAGGCTTGGACTTGAGGATCAAGATTCCAAGCCTAGCTAGACGGAAATAGCTGGGAGACTCATATCTTCAATTAACCACAAGAAAAGTGGAAGTGGGGGTGAGGCTGTAAGGGACAGGGCCCAGGCCTGGAGGCCACGCCCCAGGCTGGAGGGGGGAAAGAAAACCCAACCCATCTTGTTTTAGGAGTGTAAAGTGACAGTGGTCAAAGCACAAATCAAACTACTTCAACTGAGGGCAAAGCTGTATTTGGAGTCAAAACTACTGTCTGAAACCTGTTTATCAACAGTGGACAAATTCCTGCTGGGTGCCAGTGGCTCCTATCTGTAATCCTAGCTGCACTCTGAGGGTAATCATGAAAAGTCCACGTGGACATTAAACTCTGAGACTCATCTCCAATCAACCACCCCCAAACCCAAGGTGGAGCTGTGGCTTAAGTGGTGGAGCACCCGCCTTGAGCAAAAGAAGCTCACAGATGGCACCCACTTCATCCTGATTGGTGTTTTGCCTTCCCCAGAGGGTCCTTGAGGAAAGGGGAAAGGGTTCAGGAGACTGAATGTTTTAACACCCAGTCCTGGCATCTGTGCACTCCCGGGCTTATGCCTCATTCACTCACTCCTGTGTGACCTCCACGTTCATGTGTGAGAGACAGAAACTTGCTCTGTTCTCCATCATGTGTGGCAGATGTTCTGCCGTCCAGCGAGGAGACCCATAGTCAATGACAAAGATAATCTCTCTGTGTGTGTGTGTGTGTGTGTGTGTGTGTGTGTGTGTTTGTGTGCTGGTACTGGGGCTTATACTCTGGGCCTGGGCACTCTCCCTGAGTTCTTCAGCTCAAGGCCAGTGCTCTACCACTTGAATCACAGAGCCACTTCCAGCTATCAGGTGGTTAATTGGATAAGAGCCTCAAGGCCTTTGCTGCCCAAGCTGACTTTGAACTAGGATCCTCAGATCTCAGCCACCTGAGTAGCTAGGATTACAGGCACAAGCCACCTGTATCTGGTAGCTCTACCTGCTCTAAAATGCTTTATCTCCTCTTCTGGAGACCCAGCAATGCTCAAATACAACCAAACAGAAGCCAGCTTTTTCTTATCCCTAAGAGTATTTTAGTTTTATTTTTTTGGGGAGTTCTAGAGTTTGAACTCAGGGCTTGAACCATAGTGTGACTTCTTGCTTTTTTCTGAGTAGTTTATTGCAGACAGTGTTATTGAATTTCCAGCCTGGTATTGGTATTTAATTTTGATACTTGTCCTCTCCTTCCTTATCCCCAGGGATTGCCAAGGGGTTAGTGTCCCCTCTAGAACCTAACTGTCCTAAAGGGGACACTCGTGTCCATTTTCAAGGACCCCAGCATAAACTAGTGAAATGGACACATGTAATCGAAGCTCAAACCCATTGAAAAGTTGTGTTCCAATGTGAATTCCCAGTTGCCATCGGGTGCCAGGCTGTACAATTCACACCTCTCACAGGAACAGGCGAAGGTACAGATCTGGACCTTGTGGGCTGGCTCTATGTCCCACAGGATCTGCCGCAAGCTATCCCAGACCTGAGCAAGTCTACCCTCGTTGACTTCACCTAGGTGCAATCCAGGGCGGTTATAGCTCTCCAGAGGGGCCGGATAGAGCCCTAGACTTAACTTGCTCAACTTGGCTGTGTGGCTCAGCAGGTTCTCCAGGGCCACCAAGGAGATGGGGTTCCCATAGATACTGAACAAGCTGAGCCAGGAGCACTGGCTCAGGATGGGCAGAATGGCAGAGAGCTGGGCATCGGTGATCCCACAGTGCTCTAAGGCCAGGGTCTCCAGGGTGCCAGCCACTCTCTCCAGCAGAGCTCGGAGGGTCTCGGGACTGAAGTTATCCATGAACAAACTCTGGAGTCGCAGGTGCTTGAGCTGATTGGTGCGGAGACACTGGGTCAGACTCTTCAAGTCAGCTTCCTCCATTACACATGAACTTAAAGACAGAGTCGTCAAGTGCTTCAGGGTCCTGAAGAGAGAGCAGAGAGACTGGGGTGAATGGTCATGGTGAGAAGAACAGACTCGGGTAGGTCATCAAAGGTTGTCTGGAGGAGACAAAGCACAGAATGCTGCTGGCTGAGACCCCTGTCACCCCACCACCCCCAGGCTGATGCCGGTCAGAGCCCCCTGAGCCGGGCTCAGACCTCCTCTCTCCAGCCTCCTCCCCCCACTGTCTGGCCCCACAACTGGGCTTCCTGCCCACAGGGCCCACTCACCCCTGCAGCTCAGCAAAGACTCCTTCGCTGTTCCCTTGCTTCAGAAGCTTCTTGTCCTTGTGGTGAGATCCAACTCATTCCCACAGAGGAACTCAGAGCCACTCGCCCCTCCATAGAACCCCATAGCGGGCTTCCTCCCCTGAGCGCACTCCCAGCATGCACCCTGCTCTCTGATGTGATTAAGGAACCAGGTGAGAACTGATCACTGGATTGAAGGACGCATCTCTTCCTGTGTCTCCTCATTGTCACCTGGCCAGCGCGGGGACTGCACATACCTGAGGCCCGTTCATGTCTACCCAGGCTCTGCCCCCCATGCTCACCTGAACACCTTGTACAAATTTTCATAAAGGAATAAGGTATGATCTATATAGTACTGGTGGACATGTTTCTGCTTCAGCAGTAGTCTGGCAGTCTTGTGGCATGCATGGATTCGAGCCCTAGGAGTTTTGATGGTCATATTGGAGAGGGAAAGGATGCGAAGATTCTTCATCCGGACCAGATAAGGAGCTATATCCCTCATTTTTTCTTCATCCCAGAAACTATCCATAGCCAGCTCCTGGATGGATTCCAGATGAAGCCCACGCAGAAGGCTTTGTATTTCAGAGGAGGAGCCTGGCAGAAGCAGCAGCCTGGTAGGACACAGCTGAACACGGCCTCTTCTTCTCAGCGCAAAGGGTAGCAAGTGGGATAGGACATCATCCCAGGAGACATCACTGATGAGGATATCTGTGACTATCCTGAAGGGCGGCTCTGCAGTCATCCCTGGATGGTGATTGGCTTTGGGCTTGTCAGTCAGGGTCATCGCTGAGTCTGGCGGCTCTGCAATCATCCCTGGATGGTGATTGGCTTTGGGCTTGTCAGTCAGGGTCATCGTTGAGCAGGCTCGAAACATCCCACTGTTTTCCAAGGTCCAAGTGTCCAGGGGAATTTCCTGCAGATCTATCACCTGCAGTTTGTTTCTACTGAGGGAGACACAGGGCAGTCTCAGAACAGGCATCAGACAACTTCCATTCTCTGCTTTACTTGACCTATCTTGTTTTCACCACTCCCGGGGTTAGAACTCAGGGCCTGGACACTGTCCCTGACCGCCTTTGCTCAAGGCTAGCACCTTGCCACTTGAGCCACAATGACATTTCCAGCCTTTTCTCTTTATGTGACACTGAGTCATCAAAGCAAGGCCTGCATGCATGCTAGGCAAACATACTCTCACTCAGCCATAGTCCCAGCCCCCTATCTCTCTGTCTTTGAGCACTGGGAATGGGGCCGGAAGGCAGGGCCTGACCACATTCCTTTAGCGTTTTCCACCCAGGGCAATCGCTCTGCCATTGGAACCACACCTCCCCTTCTGGATTTCATTTTTGCTTCATTCCATGTCAGAACCTCAGGCACTTGCCTGGCTGGGCTGTGTTGAAGCGTGATGCTCAGCATTCAGCCCTCTAAGTAGCTAGGATACTAGGAGTGGGCCCCTGGGGTCCTGCAGCTTTGGCCTGTCTTTTCCCCTTCCATCGCCCACGGGATGAAGAAGCTGCAGCCATTCCCAGCAGCCCTCCACAGCGAAGCCCTCCACAGCAGAAGCCCTCTTCCACAAGGTCAGCACTGAGCCCCGTGATCCCCTGGCCCTGGGGTCTCTCACAGGTCTACCCCACTCTCTCTGACTCCTGTGTGTCTCATCCCTGGGCTCCGGGGTCCTCCCTTGCCAGCAACCCGGGTCCCCCTTACCTGGGCCGCACCTTCTGCTCAAGCAGCATCTCAAGCCCCTCCAGGATGACTTCTAACATCTCCAGGTCTTCCCTAGGAACCAGGGCCCCCAGGGGGAGGCAGGGAAAGGGCCAGGCCTGCACCATGGCCTTCAGCACCGCCATGCGTCTCTGGATCAAGGCCTCTCTGAACAGTGCAGGGAAGAGAGCCACGGGAAGATCCTCCAGAGCAGAGACGGCCAAGGCCTCGTCCTCCAGCAGGCTCTGCATCGCCAGCTGCTGCAGTGTGGGCAGGGGCATGGTGCTCAGTGTGGGGGGCCTGCAGGGGAGAGATCCTGGGGTAGCAGCCAGCACGAGGCATGTTTTCCAGCCCAAGCAGTGAAGGAACCTTCTCAGAGAGAACTCAGCTCAAAGTCAGTGTCAGTGCTCCAGCCATGGGGAGAGATTTCAGTTCCTTTCCACTTAGCTCGATGCCCACACAGGCGCAGCTGTGGGGTGCAGGGCAGCAGGATGCTTCCCAGCATAGACTGACCCAAGCTATTCAGGGAGCCCTGGTCAGGGATAATGAGGAGTCTGAATGTGGACTCAAGCCCGCATGTGTGTCTGTGTGTCCATGTGGGTCTGTGTGTCAGCGTGTCTGTGTGTCCATGTCCTGGGCCCTGAACTCAGGCTCTAGGCACTGTCCTTGTATTTCAGTGCTCATGGCTAACTACTTCTCTATCACTTGAGTCACAACTGCACTTAAGATTTAATTTTGACATAGGATGTGAAGAACTTTGCTGCCCAGGCTGGGCTTGAGTTTTCATCCTTCCAGTCTAAGCCTCTCAAGTAGCTAGGATATCAAACACGAACCTCGGGTACCTAGCTTTGAACTAAATATATAGCTTGTCAAAACATGGGCTTGACAGAATGGTTCCCACTGGTAATCCTAGTTATTGCGGACTACAGATTGAGAAGACGGAATCCTATCCAATCAGTTCTCTACCAAGCAGCAGGGGTGGTGGTTCTTAATCTCCAATCCCATATTAGAAGGCCTGGGTTGGTCATGTGAGTCTGTGTCTCCAGGCAAAATAATGAGACCCTATTTCAAACTAGAAGAGAAGCCACAGTTTAAGAAGCAAGCTGCTAGACTTTAATGACAATGTTAAGGGAGCCAGGACTTATTGCAGGCTTATGCCTGTAATCCTGGTTACTCAGGAGACTGAGTTCTGAGGATCACAGTTCAAAGACAGCCCAGGGAGAAAAGTCCAAGAGACTTTTATCTCCAGTTAACCACCAGAAAAGTGGAAGTGGAGATGTACCTCAAAATGGTGGAACACTAGCCTTGAGCAAAAGAGCTCAGGGACAGAGTCCAAAGCCTGAGTCCTACCAACAATACATTAATGGACAGTAGCCTGACCCTGGAGGCAAGCCCCAGTACTGTTACAAAATAATAAAAAAATTAAATTATTAAAATTAATTTCAAGCCAAGTACTGGTGGCTCACACTTGTAATCCTACTTACACAAGAGGCCAATATCTGAGCATCACATTTAAAGCCAGCGTTGGCAAGGAAGTTTTGAGATTTTTATGGCTAATAAACCATCAAAAAGCTGCAAGTGGATCTGTAGTTTAAGTGGTAGAGCACTGTCATTGAGCAAAAAAAGATCGTTGTGAAGAGCACTCAAGCTAACTTCAAGCTCCAGTACCAAAACCAAATACAGGCATGCATACACACACGTGCACGCGCACACACGTGCGCGCACACACAGGAACCATTCCAAACCACAACAAACAACCACAACCACTTCAACTCAAATAAATGATTTTGTTTTAAAAAAAAAATCTGGTTTTATAATTTTAGCACAAGTCAAATTATTTCCGCTGAGGGCAAAGGTGCATTTGCAGTCAAATCTAACCTCTGAAGTCAGTTTATCAACAGAGCACAAAATCCTGCTGGGTGCCAGCGGCTCCCGTCTGCCTCTCATCCTCCCAGTGATCTCAGGATCATGGAGCTAAGTCAACCTGGACGGTAAACTCTGAGACACGCTCCAGTCTACCACCTGCAAAAGCAGCTCGGGGGCAGCACCCAGGACCCGCGTTCGAGCCCCAGCAGGGGCACAGAGAAGAAGAGGCCCAAATCACATGACTGTCTGTGGCATCCTGGACCCACGGTCACCCCGGGACTGGCTCAGGGGACCCTTGGCGCATCCTCAGGTAGGCCAGGGACTTACCAGACGTGGACCAGGTCCGCGGGGCTCTCTGAAGGGAGCAGGCACAGGCAGGGACTCCACTCACCTGGGTTCTCCTCCCCCTGGCTCCTCTGAAGCTTTATTCCCCTGTCTACTCCACCCTCCCTGGTCCAACTCCTAGTGTCCAATCAGAAAGCAGCATCTGCTCAGAGTCCGGAGGCCCCACCCACTGCATCCTGATGGGTTTTTTTGCCTTTTGCAGAGGGTCCTTGAGGAAAGGGGAGGGTTAGGGTGGCTGAGTTTTAACACCCAGTCCTGGGTTCTGTGCACCCCACTGGTTGTGCTTCACTCACTCCTGTGTGACCTTCAAATTCATGTGTGTGAGACAGAGGGGCTAGTGCTCTGATCTCCATCTGTGTGGTAGATGTTCTGCCTTCAAGGTAGGAGGACCCCCATAGTCACTGACAAAGATAATCTGGCTCTGTGTGTGTGTGTGTGTGTGTGTGTGTGTGTGTGTGTGTGTGTGTGTGTGTGTGTGTGTGTGTGCCTGTCTGTCTGTCTGTTTGGACCAGTACTTGGGCTTGACCTCAGCAACCCACTCTCTCTCTTCTGTTTTTCAGATCAAGCCTATTACTCTGCTCAACTACTTCACTTTTTTTTTTTTTTTTTGCCAGTCCTGGGGCTTGAACTTAGGAACTGAGCACTGTCCCTGCTTCTTTTTGCTCAAGGATAGTGCTTTGCCACTTGAGCCACAGCGCCACTTCCAGCTTTTCCTACATATGTGGTGCTGAGGAATCGAACCCAGGGCTTCATGTATACGAGGCGAGCACGTTACCACTATTACCAGCCCCTACTTCACATTTTTGCATGGTTAATGTAGATACAAATCTGAAGGTCTTTCTCTCTGATCTGCTTCCAATGATCTGCTTCCAACTAGGATAATCAGATCTCAGCTTCTGGAGTAGCAAAGATTACAGGTTTGAGCCAGTGGTGTCCATCTGCTGATCGGATTTGGTGTTTGAGTTTGGCTTTTTGTTTGTTTTGCCAGTCCTGATGTTTGAACTCAGGGCCCGGGTGCTCTCCCTGAGCCCCATTGTGCTCAAGGCTAGAACTCTAACATTTGGCCACAGTGCCACTTCCTACTATTTGTGTGATTTAATTGGAAAGATGAGCCTCACAGACTTTCTTGTCCCAGATTTGAGGTGTTGTGTTTTTTTTTAATATCTAAAAATGAAGTTGGTTTTCTGAGGATTTTTAAAAAATTTTATTTTAAATGCATCCAAACCAAATGTGGCATTTTACTCCTATAGATTCAGTTAATTGGGAGGTAGAAGGAAGAAAGACTTGGAGACCAGCTTATAATTACATTCTGAGACCTTATCTGAAAGCCACCAGAGACTCCATAGAGCTGTAATTCTCTTTTTTCTTTTCCTTTTTCTTTTTGTGGGTCATGGGGCTTTTACTCTTGGCCTGGGTGCTGTCCCTGAGTTCTTAAGCTCAAGACAATCAGAGCTATAATTCTTAATAATCTGCCATTTATATATTGATTTACTCACTATTTGATACAGTCTGAATAATACTTAAAACAGACATCGTATTGACGAGAGGAGAATTATCCATTTGCATTAGGATGTTATAAGTTTTCATTAGAAGCAGTATTAGAGTGAACCCTAAGTAGCCTGCTATCTTAAGTATCACCCTTAGCATTGTGTGTGTGTGTGTGTGTGTTTATTTTGCTTTTAGTTTTTTCCATTCCTAGGGCTTGAACTAAGGACCTGGGGCTGAGTCCTGTCTCTGAGCTTCTTTTTGCTTAAGGCTAGTGCCTTGGGCCACAGGGCCATTAGAGATAAGGGCCTGTGAATTAATCTCCCTGAGTTGGTTTCAAACTAGGATCCTTAGATCTCAGCCTCAGAGTAGCTTAGCTGGGTTACCGGTGTGAGCCTCTACTGAACGGTTTAGGGATTTTTTGTTGTTGTTTTGTTTTTGCCAGTCCTGGGGCTTGAAAACAGGGCCTGGGCATTGTCCCTGAGCTTCTTGTACTCAACCATTAGAGTCACAGCAAGCGAGAGTTCTAGCTTTTTCTGCATGTATTCAGAAGCAATGGAACCCAGGGCTTCATGCATGCTAGGTAGGTACTCTACCACTAAGCCACATTTCCAGCCCTAGATTTTTGATTTTATTATTTGATTTATTTCTTTAATCAAAATAAGGTCTCAGAAGGTAGTATAGGCCAATCTCCAAGTAATTCTCTCTTCAGCCTCCCCAAAAGCAGAGTCATACAAGTAAACTACCGTACCTCCTTTAGATGTACTTAACATGCACAAATACAAAGTTATAACAAGACTTTTTTTCTAAATTAAACAGACAAAATCTACAGCTGGGTGCCAATAGCTCAGGCCTGTAATCCTATCCACTCTGGAGGCTGTGATATGATTATCCTCGTTGAAAGCCAGCCTAGAAAAGAAAGACATTAGGAGTTTATATCCAATTAACTATCAAAATAATGTTTTTATTGTTATTTTGTACCAGTACTAGGGCTTGAACTCAGGGCCTGAGCACTGTCCCTGGCTTCTTTTTGCTCAAGGCTAGCACTCTGCCACTTTAGCCACAGTGCCACTTCTGGCCACTTTCTATATATGTGGTGCTAAGGAATTGAACCCAGGGCTTCATGTATACGAGGCAAGCACTCTTGCCACTAGGCCATGTTCCCAGCCCCTGTCCATTCTCTTTTTAACTCAAGTGTAGCATTTCACTCCTTAAGCCACAGCTTCTCTTCTAACTTTAAGTACAGTCTCAATATTCGTCCTGGAGACTGAGTCTCAGATCCAAACACCCATGCTCTGTTTTGTTTTGTTTTGATTGGTCATGGGGTTTGAATTTGGGGCCTGCCACCTCTCCCTGAGTTATTTTGCCCAGAACTAACAAACTACCATTTTGAACCACAGCATCACTTCCAGTTTTCTGGTGGGTTAACTGAAACTAAGAGCCTCATGGGCTTTCCTGCCCTGGCTGGATTTGAATATCCATCTGCAGATCCCAGCCTCCAGAATAGATACAATTCCAGGCATGACCCATCAGCCCCAGACCAACCAAGGCCTTCTACTGTGGGATTAAAGATAAGAATCCCCACCCCAGCTGGCTGAATGGATTAGACTTCAATGCTCTCAGTCTCTAGTTTAACGGAGCTGGAATTACAGGTGGGAAAGACTAGGCTAGGCCTACATGATGACCAGTTATATATTTAGTTCAAAGCCAGATATCAGTGGTTTATGTCTGTATTCCTAGCTACTTGAGAGGCTGAGAAAGAATCAAAGTTAAAGGCCAGCCTGGGCAGAAAAGTTATTGACTTGCTATCTCACGAATAAATCAACCTTAAGAGGAGTTGTAGCTCACGGAGGAGAGCATTTGCCTTGAGCACAAAAACTCAGGGACAGAACTCAGGCCTTAAAAGTGAACCCTCAATAAAAGCACAAAAGGGAAAAGGAAATAAATAAATAAAAGGAGTCAGGTACTGATGACTGGTAACTATAAGGCTAGAGCCGAGAAGGCTGAGATCTGAGGATTGTGGTTGAAAGCGAGCTCAGGCAGAGAAATCCTTACATTCTTCTCCTCAATGGATCATCAAAATTTCAGAATTGGTTCAAGTGGTAGACTGCCAGCCTTGAGTACAAAAGCTAAGAGTAAACAAGAGGCATTGAGATCAAGCCCCAAACTGAAGGGCATAAATGCTCTTCCTCCCCCTCTCCTCTCCTCCACCCCCCCCATATAATATTTCTTTTCAGAGGTGGGGGTGGGAGTGGGTATAGGAGGAGTTTTGATGATTATCCTTCTTTGTGTTGGCCCTGAGATTTAACCCAGGTCCACTTATGTGGTAGGCAACCATTCACCACAGAGCTCCAACTCCCTGAACCATCAGAAAATACATATGAACACTAATATTAGAAAAAAATAGCTAGAATGAGTGTGTGTGTGTGTGTGTGTGTGTGTGTGTGTGTGTATCTACATGGTGGTACTGGGGCTTGAGCTCAGGGCCTGGGTGCTGTCCTTTGCCTTTTTTGCTCAAGGCTGGCTCCTTACCACTTGAGCCTCAACTCCAAGTCTAGCTTGGTGATGGTTAGCTGTAGATAAGAGTCCCAGGGACTTTCCAGCCCAGGCTAGCTTTGAACTGCTTTCCTCATGCTTATTAGGCAGGCACTCGGCTACCCAGTGAGACTACAATAGCCGTTATTCTTTGCGTTTTTGTGTGCCTGTAACTTGGTCCTTGAGCTTTTCTGCTCAAGGCCAGCACTATACCACTTAAGCCATAGCTTATTTCCCAGCACTTTTTAGTCAGTCCTTTAGCTGAGATAAGAGTCTCTCAGACTTCCTTACCCGGGCTGTTTTTTGTTTGTTTTTTTGTTTTGTTTTGTTTTTAATTACACATTCCTTTATTATCAAAACAATCTAATAGTCAATGTTGATTATACACTTTTTTTATACATATAAGTTACCATTTTTTTGGATCTACCGATCTACCTTTCATCAACATGCTGCCTCATTCATATCTTGTCAACCTTTTTTTTTTTTTTTTTGGCCAGTCCTGGGCCTTGAACTCAGGGCCTGCGACCAGGCTTTATTTGAAGGGTGATCCTCAGATCTCAGCCTCCTGAGTAGCTAGGATAACAGAAGGGAGCCACTTGGACTGGCCCAGTTGACATTTTTCTCCTTTTGTTCCTTTGTTTTTTTCTGTCATGGGGCTTGAACTCCCGGCCTGGGCGCTGTCCCTGAGCTCTTCAGCTCAAGGCCAGTGCTGCTCTACCACTTGAGTCACAGAGCCACTTCCAGCTTTCAGGTGGTTAATTGCATAAGAACCTCAAGGCCTCTGCTACCCAAGCTGACTTTGAGCTAGGATCCTCAGATCTCAGCCACCTGAGTAGCTAGGATTACAGTCATGAGCCACCTGTACCTGCTAGATCCACCTGCTCTAAAATGCTTAACTCCCCTTCTGGAGACCCAGAAATACTCAATTACAACCAAACAGAAGCCGGCTTTCTCTTGTCCTTGAGAGTTTATTTTTTATATTTTTGGGAGGGGAGGGGGGAGTCCTGAGGTTTGGACTTGGAGCTTGACCATAGTGTGACTTCTTGATTTTTCTGAGTAGTTTATTGGAGATAAGAGTGCTTTGGAATTTCCAGCCTGGTGTTGGTATTTAATTTTGATCTTCAGATCTCAGTCTCCTGAGTAGCTAGGATTATAGGCATGAGCCACTGGCACCTTGCTTACAAGAATTATTTACTATTAGAAAGTACAATGAACCCAATAAGCCATTTCTTCAGGATGTGGCCATTTCCACAGAACCATTCAGAGAAAGTCATTCCCCCTAGTTCCTGCCACGTTGAATCCACTCCACTCAGATTCCCTTGAGGAGACCACAGGATCCAGGAGCCCATGGAGCCCAGAACTCCCCATATCACGGTCCCGCTGGTATTTAAATGGGGAAAAGAGAGCCTTGTCCTCTCCTTTCTCATCCCCAGGGAATGACAAGGGGTTAGTGTCCCCTCTAGAACCTAACAGTGTCCTGAAGGAACACTCATGTCCATTTTCAAGGACCCCAGAAAACAGCATAAACCTAGTGAAGTGAACAAAGGCTATAAAGTCTAATATCCATTGAAAAGGGGTATTCCACTGTGAATTCCCAGTTGCCATCTGGTGTCAGGGTATAAAACTCACACTGCCCACAAAAACAGGAGTAGGTACAGATCTGGACCTTGTGGGCCGGCTGTAGGCCCCTCAGAACCTGCAACAAGCACAGGCGAACCTGGGCAAATCTATAGTTGCTAACTTTACACAGGTGCAATCTAGGGGGGTTATAGCTCTCCAGAGGGGCCGGATAGAGCCCTAGACTCAACTTGCTCAACTTGGCTGTGTGGCTCAGCAGGTTCTCCAGGGCCTCCCTGGAGATGCGGTTCCCATAGATACTGAACAAGCTGAGCCGGGAGCACTGGCTCAGGATGGGCAGAATGGCAGAGAGCTGGGCATCACTGATCCCACAGTGCTCTAAGGCCAGGGTCTCCAGGGTGCCAGCCACTCTCCCCAGCAGAGTTCGGAGGGTCTCAGGACTGAAGTTATCCATGAACAAACTCTGGAGTCGCAGGTGCTTGAGCTGATTGGTGCGGAGACACTGGGTCAGACTCTTCAAGTTGTTTTCCTTTATTACACATGACCTCAAATACAGAGTCGTCAAGTGCTTCAGGGTCCTGGAGAGAGAGCAGAGAAGAACAGACTCGGGTAGGTCATCAAAGGTTGTCTGGAGGAGACCAAGCACAGAATGCTGCTGGCTGAGACCCCTGTCACCCCACCACCCCCAGGCTGATGCCGGTCAGAGCCCCCTGAGCCGGGCTCAGGCCTCCTCTCTCCAGCCTCCTCCCCCCACTGTCTGGCCCCACAACTGGGCTTCCTGCCCACAGGGCCCACTCACCCCTCAGCTCAGCAAAGACTCCTTTGCTGTTCCCTTGCTTCAGAAGCTTCTTGTCCTTGTGGTGAGATCCAACTCATTCCCACAGAGGAACTCAGAGCCACTCGCCCCTCCATAGAACCCCATAGCGGGCTTCCTCCCCTGAGCGCACTCCCAGCATGCACCCTGCTCTCTGATGTGATTAAGGAACCAGGTGAGAACTGATCACTGGATTGAAGGACGCATCTCTTCCTGTGTCTCCTCATTGTCACCTGGCCAGCGCGGGGACTGCACATACCTGAGGCCCGTTCATGTCTACCCAGGCTCTGCCCCAGTGCTCACCTGAGCATGTTATATATCTCTCTATTAGAATGGAATAAGGCAAGATTTGCATAGCATTGATGGATATTTTTCTCCTTCAGCAGTAGTCTGGCAATCTTGTGGCACTTCTCGTTTTGGGTATTGGTAGTTACCATGGTCACATTAGAGAGGGAAAGGATGCGAATATTCTTCATCCGGACCAGATAAGGAGCTATATCCCTCAGTTTTTCTTCATCCCAGAAATCGTCCATAACCAGCTCCTGGATGGATTCCAGATGAAGCCCACGCAGAATTCTCAGAGTGGTCCTTATGGGAGCAGGGGAGCCGGGCCGAATGAGCAGCGAGGACGAGCACAGCTGAACACTGCTTTTTCTTTTTTCGGCTAAGTGGAGCAAGTGGGCTAGGACACAATCCCAGGAGAGATCATTGATGACAATACGTGTGACTATGCTGGAGGGCGGCTCCGCTGTCATCTCTGGATGGTGATTGGCTGCTGGCTTGTCAGTCAGGGCCACGGCTGAGCAGGCTCGAGACATCTCAATGTATCCCAAGGTCCAGATGTTTGAGGACATAATCCGCAAATCTATCATCTGCAGTTTGCATCTACTGGGGGAGACACAGGGCAGTCTCAGAACAGGAATCAGACATCTTCCACTCTCTGCTTTATTTGATCTATCTAAACTAGCCCACCACATTTCCTCTTGCTCTTTCCAGTTCTCTCTCTCTCTCTCTCTCTCTCTCTCTCTCTCTCTCTCTCTCTCTCTCTCTCTCTTTCTTCTTTTGCCACTCCTGGGGTTTGAACTCAGGGCCTGGGCACTGTCCCTGACCACCCTTGCTCAAGGCTAGCACTCTACCACTTAAGCCATAGATAGTGACATTTCCAGCCCTTTCTGTGTAGGTGACACTGAGTCATCAAAGCAAGGCCTGCATGCATGCTAGGCAAACACACTCTCACTCAGCCATAGTCCCAGCCCCCTTTCTCTCTGTCTTTGAGCACTGGGAATGGGGCCGGAAGGCAGGGCCTGACTACATTCCTTTAGCGTTTTCCACTCAGGGCAATCGCTCTACCATTGGAACCACATCTCCCCTTCAGGATTTCATTTTTACTTCATTCCATGTCAGAACCTCAGGCACTTGCCTGGCTGGGCTGTGTTGAAGCGTGATGCTCAGCATTCAGCCCTCTAAGTAGCTAGAATACTAGGAGTGAGCCCCTGGGGTCCTGCAGCTTTGGCCTGTCTTTTCCCCTTCCATCGCCCACGGGATGAAGAAGCTGCAGCCATTCCCAGCAGCCCTCCACAGCGAAGCCCTCCACAGCCCTCTTCCACAAGGTCAGCACTGAGCCCCGTGATCCCCTGGCCCTGGGGTCTCTCACAGGTCTACCCCACTCTCTCTGACTCCTGTGTGTCTCATCCCTGGGCTCCGGGGTCCTCCCTTGCCAGCAACCCGGGTCCCCCTTACCTGGGCCGCACTTTCTGCTCAAGCAGCATCTCAAGCCCCTCCAGGATGACTTCTAACATCTCCAGGTCTTCTCTGCCCAGCAGGGCCCCCAGGGGGAGGCGGGGAAAGGGCCAGGCCTGCACCATGACCTTCACCACTGCCATGCGTCTCAGGATCAAGGCATCTCTGAACAGTGCAGGGAAGAGAGCCACGGGAAGATCCTCCAGAGCAGAGACGGCCAAGGCCTCGTCCTCCAGCAGGCTCTGCATCGCCAGCTGCTGCAGTGTGGGCAGGGGCATGGTGCTCAGTGTGGGGGGCCTGCAGGGGAGAGATCCTGGGGTAGCAGCCAGCACGAGCCATGTGTTCCAGCCCAAGCTTCCTCAGAGAGAACTCAGCTCAAAGTCAGTGTCAGTGCTCCATCATGGGGAGAGGTTTCAGTTCATGCCTTTCCACTTAGCCCCGATGCCCACAGAGGCACAGCTGTGGGGGGCAGGGCAGCAGGATGCTCCCCAACATAGACTGACCCCAGCCAGTTCCACCTACTACTCTGAGCTCAGGGGTCCCGGGTCAGACATAATCAGGAGCCTGAAAGTCAACCCACACGTGTGTGTGTGTGTGTGTGTGTGTGTGTGTGTGTGTGTGTGTGTGTGTGTGTCCCTGTGTCCTGGGCCCTGAACTCAGGCTCTAGGCACTGTCCTTGTATTTCAGTGCTCATGGCTAACTACTTCTCTATCACTTGAGTCACAATTGCACTTAAGATTTAATTTTGAGGGCTGGGGATATGGCCTAGTGGCAAGAGTGCTTACCTCATATACATGAGGCCCTGGGTTCAATTCCCTAGCACCACATATATGGAAAATGGCCAGAAGGGGTGCTGTGGCTCAAGTGGCAGAGTGCTAGCCTTGAGCAAGAAGAAGCCAGGGACAGTGCTCAGGCCCTGAGTCCAAGCCCCAGGACTGGCAAAAAAAAAAGATTTAATTTTGACATAGGATGTGAAGAACTTTGCTGCCCAAGCTGGGCTTGAGTTTTCATCCTTCCAGTCTAAGCCTCTCAAGTAGCTAGGATATCAAACACGAGCCTCGGGTACCTAGCTTTGAACTAAATATATAGCTTGTCAAAACATGGGCTTGACAGAATGGTTCCCACTGGTAATCCTAGTTATTGTGGACTACAGATTGAGAAGACGGACTACAGATTGAGAAGACGGAATCCTATCCAATCAGTTCTCTACCAAGCAGCAGGGGTGGTGGTTCTTAATCTCTAATCCCATATTAGAAGGCCTGGGTTGGTCATGTGAGTCTGTCTCCAGGCAAAATAATGAGATACTATTTCAAGGCTGGGAATATGGCCTAGTGGTAAAGTGCTCGCCTCATATGCATGGAACCCTGGGTTCAATTCCTCAGCACCACATATGTCGAAAAAAGCCTGAAGTGAAACTGTGACTCAAGAGGTAGAGCGCTAGCCTTGAGCCAAAAGAAGCCAGGGACAGTGCTCAGGCCCAGAGTCCATGCCTCAGGACTGGCAACAAAAACAAAACAAATAAACAAATGAGACTATTTCAATCTAGAAGAGAATCCATAGTTTAAGAAGCATACTGCTAGACTTTAATGACAATGTTAAGGGAGCCAGGACTTATTGCAGGCTTATGCCTGTAATCCTGGTTACTCAGGAGACTGAGTTCTGAGGATCACAGTTCAAAGACAGCCCAGGGAGAAAAGTCCAAGAGAGGGGCTGGGGATATAGCCTAGTGGCAAGAGCACTTGCCTCGTATACATGAAGCCCTGGGTTCGATTCCCCAGCACCACATATACAGAAAATGGCCAGAAGTGGCGCTGTGGCTCAAGTGGCAGAGTGCTAGCCTTGAGCAAAAAACAAGCCAGGGACAGTGCTCAGGCCCTGAGTTGAAGGCCCAGGACTGGCAAAAAAAAAAAAAGAAAGAAAAGTCCAAGAGACTCTTATCTCCAGTTAACCACCAGAAAAGTGGAAGTGGAGATGTACCTCAAAATGGTGGAACACTAGCCTTGAGCAAAAGAGCTCAGGGACAGAGTCCAAAGCCTGAGTCCTACCAACAATACATTAATGGACAGTATCCTGACCCTGGAGGCAAGCCCCAGTACTGTTACAAAATAATTTAAAAAATTAATTTTTTAAAATTAATTTCAAGCCAAGTACTGGTGGCTCACACTTGTAATCCTACTTACGCAAGAGGCCAATATCTGAGCATCACATTTAAAGCCAGCCTTGGCAAGGAAGTTTTGAGATTTTTATGGCTAATAAACCATCAAAAAGCTGCAAGTGGATCTGTAGTTCAAGTGGTAGAGCACTGTCATTGAGCAAAAAAAGCTTGAGAACAGCACTTAGGCTGAATTCAAGCCCGGTACCCAAACCAAATATGGGCATGACACACGCATGCGCACACACACGCACTATACCAAGCAACAAGCATCCAGTTCAATTTAAATAAGCGATTTTGTTTGGAAAACGACATTTCGTTTTATAATTTTAGCACAACTCAAATTATTTCCGCTGAGGGCAAAGGTGCTTTTGGAGTCAAATCTGACCTCTGAAGTCAGTTTACCAATAGAGCACAAAATCCTGCTGGGTGCCAGCGGCCCCCGTCTGCCTCTCATCCTCCCAGTGATCTCAGGATCATGGAGCAAAGTCAACCTGGACGGTAAACTCTGAGACACGCTCCAGTCTACCACCTGAAACCCAGATTTGAAGCTGTGGCTCAATGGTAGAGCACCCGCCTTGAGCAAAAGCAGCTCAGGGGCAGCACCCAGGCCCCGCGTTCGAGCCCCAGCAGGGGCACAGAGAAGAAGAGGCCCAAATCACATGACTGTCTGTGGCATCCTGGGCCCACTGTCACCCCGGGACTGGCTCAGGGGACCCTTGGCGCGTCCTCAGGTAGGCGAGGGACTTACCAGACGTGGACCAGGTCCGCGGGGCTCTCTGAAGGCAGCAGGCACAGGCAGGGACTCCACTCACCTGGGTTCTCTTCCCCCCTGGCTCCTCTGAAGCTTTATTCCCCTGTCTACTCCACCCTCCCTGGTCCAACTCCTAGTGTCCAATCAGAAAGCAGCATCTGCTCAGAGTCCGGAGGCCCCACCCACTGCATCCTGATGGGTTTTTTTGCCTTTTGCAGAGGGTCCTGGAGGGAAGGGCAGGGGTGAGGGAGACTGAAAGGTTTAACACCCAGTCCTGGCTTCTGTGCACTCCCAAGTGTGCGCTTCACTCCAGTGTGACCTTCGAGTTCCAAGTGTGAGAGACAGAGATGCTGGTTCTGCTTTCCATCCTGTGTGGTAGATGTTCTGCCTTGAAGGTAGGAGGACATCCACCCCCATAGTTCCTGACATAGATAATCTGGCTCTGTGTGTGCACATGTGTACATGTGCGTGCACCTGTGTCTGGGCCAGTACTGGGGTTTCTGCTCTACCACTTGAGCCACAGCCCCACATTTGGCTATTTCTGCGATTTAATCGGAGATGGAGTCTCAGGGACTTTTCTAACACAGTTGGCTTCTTTTTGGTGGGATTTAAAAAACATTTATTTGTTTGTTTATTTATTTATTTATTTGCCTGTTGGAGCTTGAACTCAGGGCTTGGGCACTGTTTCTGGCTTTTTGCTCAAGGCTAGCACTCTGCCACGTGAGTCACAGCGCCACTTCTGGCCTTTTCTATATATGTGGTGCTGAGGAATCGGACCCAGGGCTTCATGTATACAAGGCAAACACTCTTGCCACTAAGCCATATCCCCAGCACCTTGGTGGGATTTTTGTTAACATCTAAAAAAGAAGTTGGTAGCTGGGCACTGTTGGCTCACACCTGTAATCCTAGCTACTCACAGGCTGAGATCTGAGGCTGAGATCTGAGGATCGTGGTTCAACTCCACCCTGGGTAGGAAAGTCCATGAGACTCTTATCTCCAATTAATAACCAGAAAAACCTGTAGTGGCGCTGTGGCTCTAAGTGGTAGAGTACTAACCTTAAGCTTAAGAGCTCAAGGACAATGCCCCGGCTCAGAGTTCAAGCCCCATAATCAACAACAAAAACAAAACAACACAAAAACCTAAGGGATAGTGCCCAGGTCTTGAGTTCAAGCCCCAGGATAGGCACCAATGCAAACGAACACAACACTGCAAAACAGCAATGTCCATAAATTACCACACATAATATTGGCGTCTAGAAATTCCATGCAGTGTGCAGAGCATCCAGCAGAGGGCACGCAAACCCTACCTCTTGGAGTTCCACGATGGCAGGGGTCCGTCTGGATTTATCCTCGTTGTAGTACTGGGACTGGAGGACTCCCATCTGTTAGGGAGGCATTCTCCCAGTCCAGCTCTCAGTCCGGCCTTTTTTCCACTTTTGCCTCCCAGTTCCCCCCTCCCAGCCCTGGTGTCTCCCGAGGGTCTGTTCTCTGGACGGATCCTTAATCAAGGAAGGCCCTTGTAGAGCTGGGCCCACTCAGTGCCTACATACGCCCTGTGCCTGCCCTCCTGCTTGTTACCTGGAAGAGGGGGAGACTTCAAAGGTGGGGGACTGTTCTAGGAGGGGTAGAGGGAAGAGATAGAGAGGCAGTGGGATGTTTATAAACTTTCCCTAACACGTGACAACGCACATCGGATTTTGCCTCTCCTGGGCCTCCCACCCTTACCACTCATCAGAGCCCAAAGAGAAAAGGACGGGACCCCCAATCTTGGTCTGCCCCCCCCAATTTCCTGCATCACTCTTTCCTCCACACCCGTTTCTCGTTTCGGGTGTTTCATTAGACTTCACAGACAACAGACAACACATCACAATAATGGGGTATCTTTCAATACTGGGCAAGAAGAGGGTGGTAGAAGAAAACACAGATCTCAGCCTCATAGGAATCAGTCCCTTTGCTTTCCTTAGAGTCATAGAACCTTCCAGATGTTTGACAGTGGTCAGCAGGCATTTGAGCCCTGGAAAAGGCTTCTCACGGAGCTTCCCTTCCATTTCGGACCAGGCTGGAAGGGTTCCACCCACCTGTCCCTCTCCAGCTTCAAACCACTTCTGGAAATTCCCGTTTACATTTCTAACTGCGTCGCGCGCTCATCCCAACTGAGCCTCCTGAGTTGCTAGGGCAACAGGTGTGAGCCACTGGCCCCCGGCTGATGTTACCGAGAGAGTTTCAAGGTTTCAACTGCTTCTGTGTCCACCAGGGGTATGGGCATCCGATGGGGGCCTTGGCCTTCGTTCTCTTCCAAGACCGCAGGGTGCATTGTTCAGGGGAAAGGGAAGGGAGATGATTCAGTGGGGGTGGCAGCAAGAACAGTTCTAGGAGGGAGGGGTGAGTGTTTTCAGTTTAAGTCCTTTTTCATCGGTCTTACTCTTACATTCAAATAAACTTTGCCTCTAGGCACACTTTCCTGCCTCAGAATTCTCTATGGGGTGGAATTCCTCTTCTGATGGGTAATATTCTTTAATTAAAAGGTTTGGACATTGATCACTTGAGAGGGTACATGTGCACAGAAATAACATTTTTTTTTAAAGAGCAAGATTATAAATATTTTATTTGCTCATTAAAAACATCAAAGAGGGGCTAGGAATATGGCTTGGTGGTTGAGTGCTTGCCTTGCATGCACGAAGTCCTGGGTTCCATTCCTCAACTCCACATAAATGGAAAAAGCCAAAAGTGGCGCTGTGGCTCAAGTGGTTGAAGGCTAGCCTTAAGCAAAAAGAAGCCAGGGACAGTGCTCCGGCCCTGAGTTCAAGCCTCAAGACTGGCAAAGAAAAAAAAGACCACCATAAAAGAGAGGCCTGGTGGTTCTCACATAATACTGTGAATTATAACTATTGTCCTAAAAGGTTGTATAAAACAGAGGCATAAGGATCATCAGTTCCTAACGTCCTTTCAAATGACAACCATGACCATTCTGTAGTCATCTGTAGATTGGAGAATTCTCTTAAAGGATCTGCAATTAATCTTATGAAAAGTAACTATAGCAAGTAATTCTTCTCTGCTGGGTGCTGGTGGTTCACGCCTATAATCCAAGTTATTCAGGAAACTGAGATCAAAGGATCATAGTTCAAGGCCACCTGGGCAGAAAAGTTCATTAGGCTCTAACCTCCCAGTAACCATTAAAACCTGGACATGGAGCAAGGGCTCAAGTGGTAGAGTTACCAGCCTTGGACAAAAAAGCTCAAAGACAGTACCCAGGTCCTCCTGAGTTCAAGCCCCAGGACCAGCACCAAAATAAATAAATAAATAAATAAGTTATCATTGCCTGTTGACATCCTAAAAAAAAAAAAAGTATAACTTCTGACAATACAGTTGAGTTACTAGCACATCACGGGTTAAACAAAGGTAAAAATGGACAGCAGAGGGGCTGGGAGTGTGGCTTAACAGTAGAGCGCTTGCCTAGAATGCATGGAGCCCTGGGCTCAATTCCTCAGCACCACATACACAGAAAAAGCCAGAAGTGGCACTGTGGCTCACATGGTAGAGTGCTAACCTTGAGCAAAAGGAAGCCAGGGACAGTGCTCTGGCCCTGAGTTCAAGCCCCAGGACTGTCAAACAAAAACAACAACAACAAAAGGCTAGCGCTGTACCACTTTGAGCCACTGCTCCACTTTCAGTTTTCTGGTGGTTTATTGGAAATAAGAGTCTCACAGCCTTTCCCGTCTAGACTGGCTTTGAACCGTGATTCTCAGATCTCAGCTCCCTGAGTCGCCAGGATTACAGGGTGAGCCACTTGCACCCAGCCCATCTTAAACAGCCTAGAACTCGGGAGATCTGTCTCCAGCAACTTGTTTCTGGTGCTTTCCAGAGGTAAAGCGGTAAACATCCTCTAGAACTCCCCTAGAGACCAAAGCTGAGCTCATAGTCAACCAGGCCACACCCTGATTGGAGCTGTTGCTAACTCTGCAGACCGTTCTCAGCCTTTGGCTCCAATTCTCCCTATCTAACCTAAGGCCACTGTCCGCACTCCTGAAGATGGCCGAGATGTACTGAAGTGCTGTCTTCCCATAGATGCTATGGAATAAAGTCTCCCTTGTCTGTCCTTCACCAAGTCTCTTCAGTTGGCATAGCTGGGTAAGTGCCCCGACCTTAACCTGGGACTCCTGAACTTGGGGCCTGGGATTTCAAAACTGAGTTTCACAAATGCAATGGCCCTGGGCGGTGCAGGAGGTGGGTTCATTCTTGCTGTGGTTTTCAGAGCCGAGGGGGATGGGCAGTGTGCTGCTGCTCTCCTGGGTAGAAGCCTACCACCAGTTTTTGATAGGATTTGAAGATAGGTGACTTACAAAAGAATTCTCTCAAAGCCATTGTGATGCTAAGCCCAGTTTGTAATCCTAGTTATTCAGGAGGCTGCGATCTGAGAACTGCAGTTCAAAGCCAGCTTGGGCAGAAAAGATCTTGAAACCACTTTTTTTTTCCAATTAACCACACAAAAAGCCGTAAGTGGAGGTATGGCTCAAGTGATGAGTGCCAATCTTAAGTGAAAAGCCAGGTGTGAGACCCTGAGTTCAAGCCCCAAGAGTGGCACCAAAGGAAACAAAATTATGTCACTGATTTTCTTTCTTTTTGGTGCCACTCTTGGGGCTTGAACTCAGGGCCTAGGCAATGTTCTTGAGCTTTTTTTGCTCAATGCTAGAGCTCTGCCTCTTGAGCCACAGCTCTACTTTCGGCTCGTCTGAGTGGTTAAAAACAGGTAAGAGCCAGGCACTGGTGGCTCACGCCTATGATCCTAGCTACACTGCGTTAACTCAAAGCCAATCAAAGTCCGTAAAACTCTAATCTCCAATTCACCAGCAGAAAACCACAGTGGCTCTGTGACTCAAAGTGGCAAAGTGCTACCCTTGAGCAAAAGAGGCTCAGTGACAGCACCTACGCCCTGAGTTCAAGCCCCACAACTGGTCTGACTTCAAATCATGCTCATAGCCTTCTGAGTAGCTTACATTACAGGCCTGAGCCACTGGCACTAATTTTCTTTCTTTCTTTGTTTCTTTTTTTTTTTTTTTTTTTTTTTTGCCAGTCCTGGGGCTTGGACTCAGGGCCTGAGCACTGTCCCTGGCTTCTTTGTGCTCAAGGCCAGCACTCTGCCACTTGAGCCACAGGACCACTTCCAGCTTTTTCTATAAATATGGTGCTGAGGAATCGAACCCAGGACTTCATGTATACAAGGCAAGCCCTTTACCACTAGGCCACATTCCCAGCCCCACTAATTTTCTTCTAATGTAAGAAATATTGCTGTTGTCCAGGTGCCAATGGCAAACACCTGTAATCCTAGCTACTCAGGAGGATGAGATCTGAAGATCGCAGTTCAAAGCCAGCCTAAGAAGGAAAGTCGCCTAGACTCTTATCTCCAATTAGCCATCAGAGAATCTGAAGTGGGGGGCTGGTAATATGGCCTTGTGGTAAAGTGCTCACCTCAAATACATGAAGCCCTGGGTTCGATTCCTCAGCACCACATATATAGAAAAGGCCAGAGGTGGCGCTGTGCCTCAAGTGGTAAAGTGCTAACCTTGAGCAAAAAGAAGCCAGGGACAGTGCACAGGCCCTGAGTTCAAGCCCCAGGACTGGCAAAAAAGAAAAAAAAAAAAAAGAAAAGAAAATCTGAAGTGGCACTGTGGCTCAAAGTGGTAGAGCTCTAGCCTTGAGTGGCAAAAGCTGAAAGAAAAAAAAAATTGCTATTGGGATGCATTTTTCCCCCCGATTTCTTGATGAACAGATCACAACTTTAGTTTCTGGTGGACATTTATTATTTATTCTTGTGTTGGTCCTGAGTCTTAAACTTAGGACCTGTGCATTGTCCCTGAGCTTTTTTGCTCAAGGCTAATGCCCTACCACTTAAGCTCCAGCTCCAGTTTTTTTGGTATCTAGTTGAAGAGCCTCAGAGACTTTCCTGCCTTGGCTGGTTCTGAATAATGATCCTTGGATCTTGGCCTCCTTGAGCATCCAGAATTACAGATGTGAGCCACTTGGGGCGTATCCGGTCCCACACCTGTCTTCTCCTGTGTCTGCCTCAGTGTGTGTGTGTGTGTTTGTGTGTGTAAGTATGTACATATATATATATATATTTTTTTTTCCCCTCTACTCCAAACTGCCTTGGGTGTTGTCTCCACTGCACGACTCAGATGAGCCACCCATGGCCTGTGAACCAAACCTTGGACACAGAAGGAAGCAAGGAGTAACAGGTGCCCTGAGAAGAGAGAATGGAGGGAATGATGAACATGGCAGCACTGCATGCTGGGGATTCCTGGAACCCAAACTCCACTGGACAGACAACGTGCGTCCTTTGCCACCGCCAGCTCACGGGAGACCTGTGAATTTACCCTGTGAGAAGGCAAGCAGATCATGGTGGGAACGAGCTGGTTTTCTGAGATGCTCTTTATTTCTATTTCTTTACATCTACACAGAAGTAAAACATCAAAACATGAAATCTTAACCTAGAAACTCAAAATTCCAATTCTGAATCCCTTCAGAACATGGATCTCTGAAGGTTCTCATCTCCTCAGGCCAACACCTCCCATCCAAGGCTGCCCCCACTTCTGGCCCTGTCCTTACCCTCCCATGACTGCACAGGTTCTGGAACGATCTGGGATGCACCTATGTTCGTTTCCAATGACCAAGAAGCAGAGCTTTAATGCCTGTGCCCAACTAGAGAAAGTAACAGCCAGGGCACAGGTGAGCCCCCTCATCAATCAGTACCTGGTTGCCAGGGAGAGGACAGGGAATGGTACTGAACCACACTGTTCTAGAATGTCTTAACGGCTCCGCCGTCGTCATCAGCTCATCACGAAGCTGGTTGAGTCTCCACTGGTGCAGGGAGCCCTGGGGGCCGTAGGCCTCCAGCGGAGTGGAATACATCTCCAGGCTTAAGTGGCTCAGGCGCACGGTGTGCACCAGCAGGGACTCCAGGGCGGCCATGGACATGGGGTTCCTCAGGTAGTTGAAGGTGGTGAGGCTGGAGCAGCGGCTCAGGGCAGGCAGGATGGCAGTGAGCTGGGCGTCGTGGATCCCGCAGTCCTCCAGGTCCAGGGTCTTCACGGTGGCGGCCACGCTCTCCAGCAGAACTCGGAGAGGCTCGGGGCTGAAGCCAGTCATCCTCACACCGCTCAGATTCAGGCCACTCAGCTGCCGGACGCTCGGGCTCTGGGACAGACATGTCAGGTCTGATTCTGAAAGCCGAGAGTCAGTTATTGAGAGGGACTCCAAGGGGGTCCTCAGGCACCTGAGGAGAGAGCAGATGCTTAGAGTGAGAAGCCACGGAGAGGGCTGGGGAGGGGACGGCCTCAAAGGAGGGGCCTGTTTGGAACGGGACCCGGGCTATTGTGTCCACAGCCAGGACGCTGGGTGAAGAGTCTGACTGGAGTCACAGCCCCCCTCTCTGGATCTGACCCCCACAGCTGGCTTCCTGGCATGGCGGTCTTTTCCAGGCCATGCACTGTGGCCAAGCCTTCTGTCTTACAGGCACCCCAGCTTAGACCTCTGTACATACTTACATGCACCCTGCTTACACCTCTGCCTTCACATGAGTAGTAAGGGGAGACCTGGCTACAGGACTGATCTAGACATCACTCATGTTCTGGTGTCCTGATCTCTGAGGCATCCCTGGGGGCTGGCACACAGTAGGTGCTCACTAAACTTCCTGGGACGGCAAAGGCTCCCTCAGGTCTGCAGGGAAGCCCCATGTCCTCCTTACCCGAGCACCTGGTGCAGGCGGCCTTCCAGGAAGCAGACAGAGTCGATGGACAGCTGCTGGAGGCAGGCCAGCTGGGCAAACTGAGAGGTGAACCGTAGGACCAGCTGCTCCTGCTCCTCTGGGGCAATGGAGGAAGCCTGGTGGACGTGGGAGAGGAGGAGGCTGCGAAGATTCCCCATCCTGCCCAGGTAAGTAGCAAAAGTGACCAGGCTGGGTAGGGTCCAGTTGCAGTTCACTTCCACTTCCTCAACACAGCCCAGCTGCAACTTTTCCAGGATCTTCTTGGCACTGTGCACATGTGGCGTGATGATCTTGAACTTCTTACAGCTCAACAGCACTAAAGCCTTTCTCTTCTCCACCCACAGGAGGAGATAGGACAAGAATGGGTCCAGAGTTCTCTGGCTGATGCTCAGGTCCATTAACACCTCCAAGAGCGGCTTTGCACCCATATCCCCTCCACTCTCCTCTGCTAAACTCTTCGGCCTCCTCATCTGGGCCTCTGTAGGGCTGTCATCAGCATCGCCTCCAGCCCAAAGCTTCCAGAAATTGTGGTGAAGGTTCCTCAAATCCAGCACCTGCAATTTCCACCGTCTGCAAGGAAACAGAGGCCCAGATGTGCAGAAAGGCTCAGCCTTCCACTTGAAACTCCCCTCTTCTTCCCCCTCCCTCCTTTTCCCTCCCTTCCTCTCTCCTCCCTTACACACACACACACACACACACACACACACACACACACACACACACCTGCCCCCCCCTTTTTTTCTGCCAGCACTGGGGCTTGAACTCAGGGACTGAGCACTGACCCTGAGCCTCTTTGTGCTCAAGGCTAGTAATCTACCACTTGAGCCACAGCACCACTTCCAGCTTTTTCTGAGTAGTTTATTGTAGATATGAGAGTCTCACAGACTTACTTGCCCAGGCTGGCTTCAAACCATGACCCTCAGATCTCAGCCTTCATGTAGCTAGGACTGCAGGTGTGAGCTGTCTGCTCTCCCTGAGTCCATTCTAAGGAGTTCCACCACCCGGAACAAGTTCTTGGATGTGCTCAGCCACCGCCCAAGCCTCTCTGGTCCTCCTGGCTGGTGCCAGAAGAAATGGCTGGACTACTAATTTGACCTACTCTCCCAGACCCCAGCTGTCTCCACCCTGGACTTCCAGGTCTTTTCCTAAGTCTCTCTTGATAAACCTCACCTTGGGCGATCTGTCAGGGCAAGCAGCATGTCCAGTCCATCCAAAGCAACCTGCAAGGCCTCCAAGTCTGAGGCCTCCATCAGCGCCCCCAGGGGGAGGCAGGGGAAGGGCCAGGCCTGCACCAGGGCCTTCAGCACCGCTGTGCATCTCCTGGCAAAGGCCTCCTTGAACAGTAGCGGGAAGAGCTCCCCGGGCAGGTCCGCCAGAGCCGAGACGGCCAGAGCCTGGTTCCTCAGCAGGCTCTGAGCTGCCAGCTGCACCAGTGTGGGTAAGTCCTGATCTTCCATACTGATGGACCTGCAAGGAAAGGTTTCTGGGACAGTATCTAGGAAGAAGCCTTCTTGTCCCCTGCACATGAACAACCCTAACTTTCCCCTCCCAAGTGAGGAAGCAGCTGAGGCCCACACTCACTGTCTTCTCACTGGAGGAAGAGTCTCCGTTTTACCCATCCACCTCCAAAGCACTGTGTTACTGAGCCCTGGACCCACTGCACCTGCTGAGGTTAAACTCCTGGGAAAAACTTCGCCATCCTTAGCTGGACAGCAGCGGCTCCTATCTATAATTTTAGCGTGTCAGGAAGCTGAGATCTGAGGATCTAAACGCCTGTGAGGCACTTCTCTCAAACTGAGCAGCAAAAAACCCTGAAAGTGGAACTGTGGTACAAGTGGTAGAGCACTAGCCTTGAGTGATAAAGCAAAAAGAAAGCATCAGGCCCTGAGTTCAAGCCCCAGTACAAACACACACACACACACACACACACACACACACACACACACACACACACTCCCATCTAATATCAAGAGATCAGAAATGTCTCAGGTCCCAACAGTCTACAGCCTCAGTTTCCCCAGTTAATCTGGCTTGGGAAAATTAAGGTCACTGGTATTTGTTTCATACAGTCTCTCCTCCTCAGATCACAGCCAGGTCCCTGCATCTTCCAGCCCTTGTGCCCTGCCTCATACAGCCACCTGCTCAGGAAGGCACAGGTCCTAAGTGGGGTGAAAATCTACCCGTCTCAACAACAGGCCCTGCAATTCTTATGGGTCATCAAGAACCATCTGGGTGAGCTGGGTGGGGCGGGGCGGGGCATGCCTACCAGACCAGCCAGCAGAGGGCAGAGCTGGAGAGAACATCAGACCAAGGCCAGCACAGGCAAAATGAGAGGAAACCCCCTATGTGCATCAACAGGGAAGGGCGGCCAGGTTTTATCCTTGTGAACACAGTTACCTGGAGGACTGCAGAAGGGAGGACCACAGTCTGAACCTCTCCATGCTGCAGAAGAAAAAGTCAGCCTCTGAAAAATAAAAAGATAAAAGCTGAAACTAAAGAGAGAGGGCTCGTGGTTTTAAGTGGTACAGTGCTTGCTAGAAGCATGTGGTACTGAGTTCAAATACTGGCACTGAAAATAAGCCCTGAATTATCGGGGCGCATAAAAGTAAGTGGGTGCCCTGGTTGGTGGAGGTGGGCAGAGGAGGAAGGTGGAGGATGAGATGGAGGCTGTGTTTGTGAAAAGGAAAGAAGGCAGCAGATAGGGCGCCAGCGGCTCAGGCCTGTCACCCTAGCTACTCAGGAGGCTGAGATCTGAGGACCATGGCTGGAAGCCAGCCAGGTTGGCCAGGAAAGTTTGTGAGACTCCACTAAAAGTACCAAAAAAAAAAAAAAGCTGGAAGCAGAGCTGTGGCTCAAGCGGTAGAGTGCTAGCCTTGAACAAAAGCAGCTCAGGGACAGCGCCCAGGCCCTGAGTTCAAGCCCCAGGGCGGGCGGGCAGGAAGGAAGGCACAAAGAAAAGTGTGCTGCAGGGCGGAAAGCTCCGAGGCACAGGAAACGCTTGGGGGCGAGGATTCGGGGGTGGCCCTGTCCTCTGGGAGCTCTGGGGCCCTGGGGCTGCCCTGAGATCCCTGCCGCCGCCCCGCGTGTCTGTGGGCAGGGCTCCGGTTTCCCGAGCGGGCCTGGGGTTGGCACTCGGCCGCTCCCGTGTGCGCGGACTCTGTTCCAGGCCTTCCCGCTGCGGGCGCGGGCGCGGTGTCCGGGTGGCCGCGGTGCTGTCCTTGTTCCGGGCAAGGCTTGCAGGCTTTTCTCCCCGGCCCCCTCGGTTTGTGCCGGCCCCGGGGGGCTTGAGCTCGGGGCCCCGGGCGCTGTCCCCAGAGCTGCCTCGCACGCGCCTCGGCTCCGCTCGGGCCCCTCGGTGGTCAGTTGGGGATGGGCGACTCCGCTGCCGGGGCTGGCTTCGAACCGCGATCCTCGGGCCTCGGCCTCCGCCCCGCGCCCAGGCCCCCCGCCTCCCCGGGCCGCTCTGCGCTGGGCGCGGCGGCACCGCCCTGGCCCCGGCCCCGCTCCGCCACCCACGGGAGGAGGCCTCGCCGTCCATCCCCACGGGGCGCCCGTCCCGGCCGGGCGCATCACCCACCCCCCACCCCCGTGAGGTTCCCGCCTCTCCTTCTAGAAGGTTCCTGCCCTTCCACTCGCCCCTCCTCCACTCCCTCTCTCTGCAACTGTGTCTCCACGGCATGGCCCCCGCCGGGCCCCCGCCGCTGCCCACCGAGCTCTGGATCACAGTCGGCCCCGGGACCTCGACAAGAGCCCGCGCCCGCTCCGAAGCCGCCTCGGGTCTGATGGGGCCCCGCCCAGGGCCGCCCTGCGCATGCGCACGCCCCGCCTCCGCGGCGCCACGCCCCCTCCGGCGGGCGGGGGGGAGGGGGGCGGAGGAGGACAGAGAGCAGGGGTGGGGGGAGGAGGAGGCAGGGAGGGCACCGAGGGGTGGGAGGGGGAGAGGAGGGGGGTAGCGGGTGAAGATGGGGAGGAGGGGAGAGGAGAAGGGGAGGGGAAGGGAGAGGCGGGGGAGGTAGATCGGGGAGGGGTGGGGGCGGGGAGAGCCCGAGGGGCAGTCTGGGGGGGTCGGGAGCCCGCCCTCCCCGGGGCCCACCCTGTTCTAGAAGCTTCTGTGCGGCCGCTCGGTGACGTCGGCCACGCCGCCATCTTGAGTGGAGTCCCGGTGCCCGAGACCGGGCTGAGAGCGCGCGGACGGAGCCCGGGACACCGGCGGGCACGTGGGGCCCCTCAGCCCCGGGTCCTCCCACCGCTCAGGAAAGGAGTTAATGAAGCCTTGGGCAAAGTCTAGAAACTTCAGCGTAAGCCACCGGCTGAGGGAAAGTCTAGAAACAGGTGCATAGGCATTGGCACGCTGAGGAAAAATCTAGAAAGTTCAACGTAAGCCGTTGGCACGCCGAGGAAAAATCTGGGAACAGCCCCGTAAGCCCCTGGGAGAAAAGACTGGGAGGAAAGGCGGTCAGTAGAGTATGTTGAGACCCCAGGGCCCTGAGGCCTGTGATCTGTCCCCTTAGGGCCTGTGATCTGTCCCCTTAGGGCCTGTGATCTGTCCCCTTACGGCCTGTGATCTGTCCCCTTAGGCTCTGTGATCTGTCCCCTTAGGCTCTGTGATCTGTCCCCTTAGAGTCTGTGATCTGTCCTCTTAGGGCCTGTGATCTGTCCCCTTAGGGTCTGTGATCTGCCCTCTTAGGGTCTGTGATCTGTACCCTTACGGTCTGTGATCTGTCCCCTTACGGTCTGTGATCTGTCCCCTTAGTCTGTGTGATCTGTCCTCTTAGAGTCTGTGATCTGTCCCCTTAGGGTCTGTGATCTGTCCTCTTAGGGTCTGTGATCTGTCCTCTTAGGGCCTGTGATCTGCCCTCTTAGGGTCTGTGATCTGCCCTCTTAGGGTCTGTGATCTGTCCTCTTGGGATCTGTGATCTGTCGTCTTACAGCCTGTGATATATCTTATTGTCTGTGATCTGTCCCCTTAGAGTCTGTGATCTGTCCTCTTAGGGTCTGTGGTCTGTCGTCTTACAGCCTGTGATCTGCCCTCTTAGGGTCTGTGATCTGTCATCTTATGGTAGTGGAGCTGGATATTGAACCCATGAAGAGACAGCTTTCTTATTTTATTTATTGTTACTATAAAAGTGATGTGCAGAGGGGTGACAGCCCCATAGTCAGGCAATGTGTCCATTTCCTTTGGCATGGTGCCCCCCCCTTCCCTTACTCACTCACAGTTTCCCCTCCCGTCCCCCCACAAGCTGCCTAGTTCATTTTCAGCAGTGTCTAGCCACTACACCACTGCTGCCATTGCTGACCCTTGGAGAAACAATCAGGTGCTCTTCATGAAGGGCTAAGAAACTGCAAGGGGCCTTGCAAGTTAACTTAGTGGTAGCTCAGTGGCCCGGCAAGTGCAAGGCCCTGACGTCAGCCTTCAGCATCAGGAGAAAAAGAAATGAAAGTTAGAAGTGGTCAGGGCTGGGCATGTGTCTTCTCGCCTACACTCACGGCCCGAGCTTCTTTCTCCTGCATTGGAAAAAAAAATTACATGATATAAAACTAAAGCAGAAAGGAATGGGATGGATACTTAGAATACAGGTACAAGTGAATTTTGAGGCAAAATCACAGCCTTACATCTGTTTGCTGAAAGCCACAGATAAAGGGCAGTTCTTCCCTGTGCCCTAGGCTATGTGTCACCATTTCCCATCCCCTGGAGGGCAGCAAGCCTGAGGAGTCCTCTTGGAGGCTGGTGACTCATCTGGTTTGGAGACGGCTGCCAGGCGTACAGCAAGCCGGGCAGTGACCCACGCCACAGGCTTCCCATAGTTTTTCTGGGAGTTTTTATTTATCTTTTAATCCTACCTCTTCCTTCACCTGCAAACTTTTCAGGAATGATATCTGGATCCAGTCCCAAATCTTCACATTATTTTTTTCTGCTTGACATTAAGCCTTTTCCAGAGGGATTTACCTAGATATTTGTGTGTGTGTGTGTGTGTGTGTGCGTGCGTGTGCGTGTGCGTGTCTATGTCTGTGTCTGTGTGTGTTACTTGGGTTTGAATTCAGGATCACTGAGGAGGCTGGTGAGTGAAGGTTCAATACCAGCTAAGGCAAAACACAGTCTCTGAAACTCTATCTCCAATTATCCAGAAGAATGGTAGGCTGGAGGAACTTAAAGCCTATAGGACCAGCAAAGCAAGCATGCATCTGAGTTGAAATCTTTGTGTTGGTTTAAAAAAAAAGGTCAGGTGTGAGCCAGGCACCAGTGGCTCATGCTTGTAATCCTAGCTACTCAGGAGGCTGAGATTTGAGGATCACAGCTCATACCCAGCCCGAGGAGGTAAGTCTATGACACTCTATCTCCAATTAACCACCAGAAAACCAGAAGTGGCGCTGTGGCTCGAAGTGGTAGAGTGCTAGCCTTGAGTGAAAAAGCTCAGGGACAGCACCCAGGCCCTGAATTCAAGCCCCAGGACTGACCCAAAAAAATAAAGTGTGTTTTAGGTCTATACTGCCCTCTCTGTTCTCCCAAATGGAAGACATCAAGTTCACTAGTATTGTGAGCTGTAAGATGCTGACTTAACCAAAACAGAAAAGGAAGCCGGACAAACAGGTGAGATCCCACACTGGTGATGCCCAGCTGGTGTTAAGGTCCAGCAACCATAACATAATTTACTTGTGGATCACACACTTCCTCCCAGGGGGGAATGCAGGCTCCCATTCTCAGCAGAAAACTACACAGCCCAAAGCAAACAAACCTCCCATCACCCCCTCACCAGAGTGCTGGGCTTTGCCTTCCTTCTGGAACTGGCTTTGGCGGGGGGGCCCACCCTGTATCTTTCCCACTGGAGATGGGATCTCATTCAAATCAGTGGCCATGGGTCACTGGTCCCTCACCCTCCTGAGAGATGGTGGGGTGCCTGGCTTTTCCACGGTCTTCTCTCCCTGTCACCTCGAGGGGAGCAGCTGCTGCTGGCCCCCACCACCCCAAATGTGTTGACCTCATGCCTCATGAATATTACCGACACCATGCTTGGATAATACTTTACCAATTGAGAGGATGATGTCATATGCACTCTTCTTTCCCTTAGGCAATGACATTGATCCTGATTCAGTTGCCAATGGCCATCCAATCCCTTCTTTCCATGGTGTTTACACATGGTTGTCCACTCTGAAGGATGGGTGGCCGCGGAGGGCGGGGCTGTTTCTACAGTGACACACCTTACACGGTGCGGAGTTGCGACGGTGGGCGCAGGCTCATGATTGGAGTCAGTTGGACTGGGGGCCGTTAGGGTGGAGACACCTCTCTGGGAAGCTCTGGACAAATCTGAGAGACACTTCTCTCAGCAAAAAAAACAACAAACAAGTAAAGGCGTGACTCCAGCGGTAGAGCACCAGCCTAGCAAACACAAGGCTCAGGGACCAAACCCCAGGACCTCATAAACCAAATCAAAACAAAAAGGTCTTTTAAGAAAGCTGTGGTGTTGTCTGTCCTGAAGGCATACATATTCATGAGAGGGGATGGGGGGGCGGGGCGGGAGAGGTTGTCTGAAAGTTAACTGGCTGTCAAGACAGGGCATGTTTTTCCTTCCACTTAACGTTGCAGTGTGATTTCTCATTCCAACATCCTTTGCAACCCAAAGCCTTGAGGGTGAGGAAGATTCTATTAACTTTTCATCATGGGCTGGGCCTGGTGCCAGCTTCCTGGTTGACAGGGAAATCTGGGAGAGATTTGTGACCTACTTTGATAGGATTTCAGAGAGAGGGTTCAGCCTTTCGGAAAACTCAAATCCCTCTTCCTTCTGGAGAGAGAAAGTGATTGAGGCTTCCCAGTGGACTTGAGTGAACAGTTCCTTTCTGCCTGCTTTGTTTTTCTGAAAAGTTTTTGACTTGATGAGACCCAGTATTTTCCATTAGGGGAGAGGGGGGTGAGGGGACTGGAAAAGAGAGTTGGTTAAGCAAGCAGCACTTAAAAAAAAAAAAACATAGACACTAGTGGCTCACACGTGTCATCCTAGCTGCTCAGGAGGCTGAGATCTGAGAATTCGAGTTTGAAGCCAGCCCAGGCAGGAAAAGTCCATGAGACTCTTCTCTCCAATTAACCAGCAAAAAAGCTGGAAGTGAAGCTGTGGCTCAAATAGCAGCCTGCCATTTTGGAGGGGAAAAAGCCAAGTGAGAGTGTGAGACCTTGAGTTCAAGCCCCATAGGGACACACAAAAACAAAAGGCATTGTAAAAACCCAACCCCAGCCTCCCCTCCTTTGCTCTTTCTTTTAGCAAAGGAGGCTTGAATTATTATTTTTTTTTTTTTGGCCAGTCCTGGGCCTTGAACTCAGGGCCTGAGCACTGTCCCTGGCTTCTTTTTGCTCAAGGCTAGTATTCTGCCACTTGAGCCACAGCGCCACTTCTGGCCATTTTTCTGTATATGTGGTGCTGGGAATCGAACCCAGGGCTTCATGTATACGAGGCAAGCACTCTTGCCACTAGGCCATATCCCCAGCCCCGGCTTGAATTATTATTTTATTTATTTATTTTTTTTGCCAGTCCTGGGCCTTGGACTCAGGGCCTGAGCACTGTCCCTGGCTTCTTTTTGCTCAAGGCTAGCAGCCTGCCACTTGAGCCACAGTGCCGCTTCTGGCCATTTTCTGTATATGTGGTGCTGGGAATCGAACCCAGGGCTTCATGTATACGAGGCAAACGCTCTTGCCACTAGGCCATATCCCCAGCCCCCCGGCTTGAATTATTTTTAATCCATTGGGAGCACAGGGCATAATCTAAGTGTGTGTGTGTGTGTGTGTGTGTGTGTTGGTACTAGTGCTCTACCACTTGAGACACAGGGTGGTTAATTGGAGATAAGTGTCTCCTTGACCTTCTTCCCTAGGATGGCTTTGAACCTGGGTCTTCAGGGCTCAGCCTCCTGAGTAAGCAGTATTACAGGCTTGAGTCATGGGAATCTGGCTAGGGTTTTTTTTTTGCAGTTGTTTCATTGTTGTTTTTTAACTTCCTTTTGCCTCTTTTCACACACCCATGGAGGTTCGTGTCTATTCTGGCTCATGACGTTGCGTTGTGTTCTATTTGCAGGGGCTGAAAATGGATTTTTTTTCCTCATCGTTTTCTGCGGCTGCTTGAAGGCGAGTCTGGTGAGTATGATAAAAAGAGAACTCAGCGGCAGCCCTCCCCCCGCCCCTCCCTCCGCGGGTGGTTTTAGCCCAACTCTTTCAGCGGCTCAGCAGTTCTTCTCCCTATCTCCCTGATGCCCCTGCGTGGCCGGCCGGGACTGGTCCCCGGTCCCCCAGGCGCTAAGTCTATTGAAGATACCGCTTTGTCAGGGATGGAGAGCAGTGTCAGGGAGAGATAAATCAAAGCGTGTCACCTTGGGGCAGCAGCACACTTTGCAAGGGACATTACCTGGACTCCAGGCGGCATAGAGAGGGGCCTTTCTCACCCCGAAGGGAGGAAAGTCCTTGGTCTCTGTAGGCCCGAGGGACAGGCAGGGGTCATCTCCTTTCTGCTGTACCCCCTTTTACTAGGTTGGCTCCTTTTCATCCCTCAGGTCTTACCTCCTCCCAGAAGCCCTCACTGAACACATTCCCAGTTCCCATGATGCTTCAGTTGGTTACACGCCAGTGAGTCGCGCCATGCGCTCTTGTTTCTTGTGGGCCAGGGTGTGGGGCTCACTCGACTTCACCAACTGGGACACTGCAGTGACACCCCCCCCCCGCCCCCCGTGTTCAGGGTTGATGTGGTGGAGCGGTAAGGGTGGTGACTGCCATTTCCCTGCTCGGACCAAGTAGGGAGCAAACACAAGAGCCACGCTGGCCTTCCATGGTGACCTTCTGTTTCAATTAACCAGAAAAACACCAGAAGTGGAGGTGAGGCTCCAGTGGTAGAGCAACTGCCTTGAGTGGAAAAAGCTAAGCAACAAGGCAAGGTCATGATTGAAGCCCTAGCGTCAGCACAGAAATTCATTTTAAAGAGAGTAAAAGGCCGGTCACCAGTGGCTCATGCCAATAATCCTAGCTACTTAGGAGGCTGAGCTCTGTGTGTCATGGATCGAAGCCAGCCTGGGCAGAAAGGTCTGTGGGATTCTTATCTGCAAGAAGCCACCAAAAAGTGGGAAGCCGAGCTGTGGCTCAAGTGGTAGGATGCTAGCTTTGAGCAGAAGCAGCTCAGATACAGAGCACGCCCTAAGTTTAAGCCCCAATGCACCCACACATGCATACACAAGCACGCGTGTCTCTGTTGTTTGTTTGGTTTTTTTTGCCAGTCCTAGGGCTTGGACTCAGGGCCTGAGCAGTGTCCCTGGCTTCTTTTTGCTCAAAGCTAGCACTCTGCCACTTGAGCCACAGTGCCTCTTCTGGCCGTTTTCTGTATATGTGGTGCTGGGGAATCGAACCCAGGGCCTCATGAATACGAGGCAAGCGCTCTTGCCACTAGGCCATATCCCCAGCCCCCTGAGCTTCTTTTTGCTCAAGTCTAGCACCCTACCACTTGAGCCACAGCGTCACTTCCGGCTCTTTCTATGTATGTGGTGCTGATGAATGGAACCCTCGGCTTCATGTATACAAGGCGAGTACTTTACCACTAGGCCATCTTCCCAGGCCCAAGCACGTGGGTCTGTCAACATGAGGAAAGGTTTCTTTCTGCTCGTGTCTCTAGGACTTCAGCCCATGGTCGGCTGCTTGACCTCTGCACCCTGAGCCTGTGGCAAGCAGAGCACTTCAAAAGTGTCCCGACAGCCAGAGAGTGGAAGAAGGGACCACAGATAGCAGGAGTGGCTCACCCCGCCTTGCAAGATGTCCCTCTCTCCCTCCCCCTCCCCTGCCCTCCTTCTAACACACCAGCCCCCTCCCTTATGCCATCAGTCACTTTCAAAGACCTGGGATTCACCACCAAAGTCACGTCCTTGAAGGGAGCCCATTAAAACCCCAGGCTGACCTCAGTCTTGACTCAGAATTGGTGAGCAAACAAGCCCCCGGGGGAAATGGGACCCCTGAACCCCACAAGTCTCCTCCCTCTAGAGGCAGGTGGACAAGGACAGACGAAGCATGTTACCTTCCTGCGTCCTTGACTTTTAAGCTCTTTATTTATTTTTTTTCTGCACAGAAAGCTTGTCCAAGTAATTAGCAGAAGTAATTAGGGATCCGACAGTCACACATGAAAATCACTCGGGCCCCAGCAGCCGATGAGGAGGCCAGCCCGGCGCGAGCCGCAGGGCCGACCTGCTAGCCGGGGAGGCCTGACCCAGAGCCCCGTTCTCCAGGCTCTCAGTGCGGAGGTCGGAGGTCGCATCTGTCCTCAGCAGCCTGCTTCCCAGCAGCGGAGGGAACAGCTGAGGAAGGAGACAGAGCTCTGGTATGCTGGACGCCAGGACATCTGCCTTTATTGTCCTGGTGTCCGGGCATGCTCCTCATGCAGTAGGTGTGGCTTTGCACATCTGTCCACCTACTCACCTACACCACTCAGCAAACACCCACCATCCACCCACCTGCCTCGCGCCACCTACCTGCCCACCCGTTCACCCACCCACTCATCTGTCAGGAACTCAAGCCGTCCAAGTTCTGTTTCAGTTGTGGCGCAGTGAGATCGACAGCCACAGAGACAACCCAAAATGTGTGAGGAGGGAACCCATGAGATGCTGGGAGATTGATCTGAGGAGGTGACATGAACCAGACCCAGAGGACACCGGTGGAGATGTGGGGAGGGAGGGGCACTCCTAGTACCTAGAATGCCCCGCACTTGGGCTGTGTCATTGTCTTGGTTGTTAAAAATAGCACCCTAGATAACCCTAGGGCAGTCACAGCTAATCCTGCGCCAGCTAATTGACCTGATCCCAAGGCATCTTGTCTCCCCTGTCAAGTTGCAGCTTCTGGCTAGAACAATTTGCTCTCCATGCGCCCAACATTCTCACTTCTTCAAGGGAATTTTATTTTTGTGCCAGTACTGGGCCTTGAACTTTGGTGCTGTCTCTTAGCTTTTTCACTCAAGGCCGGTGTTGTACCACTTGAACTATACACCTCCCGTTCTGGCTTTTTTATTGGTTAATTGGAGATGGGAGTCTTGCAGACTTGCCTGCTCAGGCTGGTTTTGAATAAATGACCCTCAGATCTCAGCCTCCTGAGCAGCTAGGATGACAGGCGTGAGCCACCAGGGCCTGGCTTTCCCAGGAATTTTATATCCAGACAGTAAACAACTGTTAACCGGTGTGGGAAAGCAGTTCTTGCTCCCCCGAATATGTCTGTGCCCACACTGGGGTTCAGAACGATGAGTTCACTTGCGAATGCTGCACAGGGCTGGCCAATGAAGCAACGGAGCCTGCCTGCCAGTACCAGTCACCTGGCCTAGGTAGGACAGAAACACAGACTCTTGTGTCATGAGATATCCATCTCTGGAAGCTTCTGCAGTACCACTGCCTGAGCACCCTCCCCAGGGATTATGGGGGAAACACTTGAGTGTGATGGGCTTCGATTATGTCCCACATAGCGGTGGCCTGGGGGTAGGAAGCAGGTGACGGACAATTATTCCAACGCCACGTATGAATCTCAGTGGAATGTGGGGCCAGGCTGGGATTAACAGGTGGCTGAGGGGGTGGTGACACATGACGATGGCTCAGAATCCCCACTACTAAGTCCTTCAGTCCCCTGTGAGCTCTTCTGGAATCTTCCCTCCCGTGGCCTGGGGTCGGTGAGGCCTTGTCCTCTTCTGATCGAAAGACTTTCCCTAGAGACCTTCAATCCCATGACCGTGACAGTGATAGCTGAGACCTTCAGCTAGGAGTTCAAGCAACACCTTAAAGCTTTATGATCAACAGTTTCAGTTTATTTATATTAATTCCTCAACAGACGTGCTACCTGATGTCCTGGAGCCTGGCCCAAGCGGTAAGGCACCTGTCTAGCAAGCATAGGGCCCTGAGTTCAAATCCCAGTGCGACCCAAAATAAATTAGTAGACACATGTCCATCAATATCACAATGGACTCCCTTTCAGTAATTAATTTGTACTGACAGTGTTTTAGTATAGAAATGCTATTAGCACCCACGGTCAGATCGCACTCCGTTGAAAGGAGGGAGGGGAGGAGGGAGACTAGGAAGGGAGGGAGGGAGGAAGAACTCAACTTGAAGATAGGCATTCTGGGAAGTGATGGTTAGTTTTATGTGTCAACCTGACTGGACCACAAGGTACCCAGACATTTGGTTAGTTCTGGGTGTGACTAACACCTGGACAGGTAGGCCAAGTGGCACAGTTGACTTTCCTCAGTGTGTGTGGGAACCACCCAGTCCTCTGAGGGCCTGAATAGGACACTGTCAGGCCTTATTCCCTCCTGTGTAGCCCCCTTTCACCCTCGAGCGCAAGCCGCCCGTCCCGCAGACGGCAAAGCTGGAGTGAGGGCTACGTGCAAGCCTTGGCGTGTGTGGCCGCGAGACACCCACACACACATACACACACTCGCTAAGAATAAGGAGGCAGGGCACGCGGGCGTTCTCAGGGAAAACTTCTGGGAAATCCACAGGTTTACTCAGCGGAGGGGTTTATATGACAGTAATGGCAGCAGGAAGGGGAGGGATCTGGAGTCACTAGGGATAGGCTGATCTGGGCTGTCCATCACAGTGATGTCACGGAACTTCCCCCAGAGGCGGAGATCACAGCCCACAGGACCGCCCCCTGGGCTCCGGCCAGCGCCATTTTGACACACACACATGCGTGCTCCGAGACGAGAGGCGGGGCTGGTTTGGGCCTCTTCCGGTTCTGACCCGGAAGAGGGTAGGAGTGGCTAACAGCCACGCAGCCCCAGGGCGGGAGAAAGGGGCGGTCTCTCAGGACCTGCCAAGCCGATGCCCCAACAGGACACAGAGGTGAAGCAAGAGACATTATATTCTCTCTCCACCTGACTATAAGATTCGTCGTCTTCTGCCCTCAGCCTGGGGCAGCACCGCTGGCCCCCCTCTCTCCAGCTGCCAGCTGCAGAGCACAGGAGGACATCAGCTTCTTCGTCAGATGAGCCCCTTCCTCACAGTGACGCTCTGTCTTTCCCCTCACCCCCTCTCCTCAACCCCCTAGCACTTTCTGGGCAGATACTCTACCACTTGAGCCACACGCCCAGCTTCTTTTTACCTTAGTTATTTCTCAGATAGTATCTGGACTGCTCTCAGACCATGCTACCTTTACCTGTACTGTCCATGTTATCTTGGGCTACAGACATGAACCACCCCACCTGGCATGTTGAGATTGGGGGCAGGGCGGGACGTACTAACGTTTTGCTCTTCTACCTGATCTCCCCTTCAAAAGACTTAAGCTATCCTGCCCAGTCCCCTATCCCCTAGAACTCCCCCCCCCCCGCCTTCCATTTTTTTGCTGGTCTGGGGCTTGAACTCAGGGCGTGGGCTGATGATGTCCCTGAGCCTCTTTGTGCTCAAGGATAGCGCTCTACCACTTGAGTCACAGCGCCTCTTCTGGATTTTTGTTTTCCTGGATATTTTATTGGAGGTAGGAGTTTCACAGACTCTTCTGCCCGGGCTGGCTTCAAACTGCGATCCTCAGATCTCAGCCTCCTGAGTGGCTAGGATGACAGGCGTGAGCCACTGGTGCCCAGCTCTCCACTCCCCTTTTAAGATAGGGTCTTGTAATGTATTCCGTTCTGGCACTGAACTCAAGATAATCCTGGTTTTGCCTCCCACGTGCTGGGATTACAGGCATGTACCATCATGCCCAGCTCACTGAGCCGCTTTGGTTTTGGTTTTCGTTGGTCGTGGGGCTCGAACTCAGGGCCTAGGCACTTTCCCTGAGCTTTTTCACTCAAGGTTAGCGCTCTACCACTTTGAGGCAGCACCGCCTCAGGTTTTCTGGTGGTGAACTGGAGATAAGAAGAATCTCATGGGGCTGGGGATATAGCCTAGTGGCAAGAGTGCCTGCCTCGGATACACGAGGCCCTAGGTTCGATTCCCCAGCACCACATATACAGAAAAACGGCCAGAAGCGGCGCTGTGGCTCAAGTGGCAGAGTGCTAGCCTTGAGCGGGAAGAAGCCAGGGACAGTGCTCAGGCCCTGAGTCCAAGGCCCAGGACTGGCCAAAAAAAAAAAAAAAAGAAGAATCTCATGGACTTTCCTGCCTGGGATGGCTTTGAACCCTGATCCTCAGATCTGTCTCCTGAGTAGCGAGGCTCGCAGGCGTGAGCCACCAGTACCCGGGGCACCTGATCTCTTTCACTCCCATTACTCTTGCTTCTTTTACTCTGGGAGCCCGTGATGAACAGACCCTCCGTCCACTCGGTGTCTCAGCGCCTCATTACTTCCGTCCGGGAGCTTGTCACTACCTGCAAGGACAATTTTCCTTCCTTGTTTATGTTTGTGTATTTTATTTAAAACACATCTGCGGTGCCCATGTCGGGACCTGCACTTAGCAAGCACTCGATGACTACGGAAGTAAAGACAGAAAGCAGTGATGGTTGGCAGAAAGTTAAGGTAGAACAGAAGCAAGAAACAGGAAGTGGATCCTTCCCCCAGAATCGCCCCCATGCTTTCTGTGAGCTCCTGGTCCAAGTCTCAGCCCTCCCCACAAGCTTGCACTGCCAGCGCCAGTCAGGTTGCATCAACCCACTGGGACTCATGATGTGTTTGTCTCTGAAACAAAATGCTGGGTCCCCATCCTTGAAGACACTGCCTGTCACGGCCGGTGCTCCAAAGAAATGTCACATGCACCCTGAGGCTACCAATGGGGGGGGGGGGGTAGTTCATAGCCTGAGTCGCAGTAGTTTGATTCTTTATTTTTGAACATTTTATTGGTTTAATGTGGCCTACTTAGTAGAACCCTGGCATTCAGGAGCGTTCACTAAAAGTTGTGAAGATGACAAGCCCCAGACTCCACCAGCACAGAGAACGGCCAAGATGTTCAGGATGAGGAAGGGACCCCTCACTACCACCCCGCTGCCCCCCCCCCCCAGGCCACTGACTGTACTCTTCAGAGGGAAGCATGATTCTGAGCAAAGGGGCCCATCACACCTCCACACAGTGACTGTCCTTCCTCTGCTCGTTTAGACTTTCGATCAGAGTTCAGGTGATGCTAACTGATGGTTTCCCAACCTGCTTACCATAGCACTAGCAGAAGAATTCAGCATTTGGCTGGTGGCTCACGCCTGTCATCCTAGCTACTCAGGAGATAGAGATCTGAGGGTTGTGGTTTGAAGCCAGCCTGGGTAGGAAGTCTGTGGGACTCTTGTCTCCAGTAAACCGCCAAAAAGCTAGACATGAGGGTGTGGTTCAAGTGGTAGAGTGCCAGCCTTGAGCAAAAACAAACAACTCCCCCCCCCCGGCCCCCCCCCCACAATCCTAAAACAAAAAGAAACGGAAGGACAGTGCTCAGGGCCTGAGTTCAAGCCCCAGTACTGACACACACACACACACACACACACACACACACACACACACACCCCTTAGCTTTTGCCTTTGGTACCAATTTCAGTTGAACGTGGGGCCTTAGTTCATTTGACCTACTATTAACAGAATACCGCAGAATAGGATTAGTAAATTATAAATGACAGGTATTTATTTCTCACTGGTTCGGAAGCTGAAGTTGGGCCCCCTGGTCCCAGTGAGGCCCGCTTCCTGGTGCACACATGGGCAGCCCCTCACTGCCTCCAGCCCCATGGAGAAGCAGGAGGAGGAGAGGGTGCTAATCCCACCCAGCAGGGCCCCACCCTCCAGCCTCATCCCCATTCCCCACCCCCGCCCCTTCTAACGGCCATCCCACTGCCGGTGGGCTTCAGTATCTGACCCGGGGGAGGGGACACAAACGTTGTCTACTGCGCAAAGTTTCTCAGGAACAAATAAGAAGAGTTCTTACTCCCGTGGAGAACTTGGATCCCCACTGTGGGCAGCTCAGAGCAAGAACAGCGCTCAGATCTCTGCAGCTAGAAGACGCGCCCTTGTCCTTCCACTTTCCCTGCGTTTTAGCTGTCAGTCAGTCGGGAGGCCCAACTCCACTCAGCAGTGATTCCTTCCATCCTCCCTGGCTTTCTCGGCTCCGCCCATTCCCAACGCTGAGCGGACATGCTCACAAGTTCAGACCTGGACCCGGCTCTGCCCTGCTCCTTGCTAGGTGATCATTCTCTCTCGTTGGCATTTCTCTCTCCTGGAGAGGTGTCGCTGGCTGGGCTGGGTGGCTCAGTCTTCCTCGTCCTCATCTTCATCCTCGGTGTCCTTGTTTGGGGTGCACCTCTGGAAACACTGCACCACGGTGGCCAGGAAGAAGCTGGAGATGATGGCGGCGATGGAGACGGCCACCCCGGAGAAGATGATGATGAACAGGTCTGTGAGTGACAGGCTGAACTTGCACTCGCTGAAGCTGGCCTCCGACAGCTCGTGCAGAGCCACCCTCCGGTTCTCCGTGGGCAGGGAGCACTGGATTGCATCCAGGCCTGCAGAGAGGTGAGCAGAAGGAGAGAGAGAGAGAGAGAGAGAGAGAGAGAGAGAGAGAGAGAGAGAGAGAGAGAGTGTGTGTTAGCCTGCCGTCCATCACTTCCCAGAAGTAACCAAGGCTGGGCTGGCCAAGCCAGCCAAGCAGGTGCATCTTGATTTGGAGATGCCTGGGGCGGGGGTAGAAGGCACCATACTGGATCGCGAATAAGGACCTCTGTGGACTTCAGACCCAGGCAGCAGGTGTCTGTGGAGACAGGGAAGGGGGTGGCAGATGCCAGGCGTGGGAGAGCGCCACCTCGTGGAGGGAGCCTCCGCAGGCCCGCTCCAGCCTGCAGTCCCCTCCTCTTCACTGTCCTTGAGGCCGACCAGAGGACGCGATCTGCACAGCCTGGTGGTGAGCCTGAAAGGGTTCCTCTTGACGGGAGGAAATAGGGGCATCGTTGAAAATGGCCTGTCGATGGCACCTGGTACTCTGAAGCCTGGCCCAGTCACCTAAAGAGGGTGTTGAATGCAGGTTTCCAGGCTCTCCCCTGCAGGCCCCAGTGCGGGAATCTGCCATGGGGTCACAGCTCGGCGTGGTTAGTACCCGGATGACTGTCCCGCTGGCCCAGAGCCCAGTTAGAGAAGCATTACCATCTTTCTTTTTCTTAATTGATACAAAGGTTTATTCGGAAAAGAATACTCCTCCCTCCCTCCCTCCCTCCCTCCCTTCCTTCCTTCCTTCCTTTCCTCCCTTCCCTTCCCTTTATTTGTGCCTGCCCCAGGGCTTGGACTCAAGGTCTTGCACATTTTTTTTTCTGGGATAGTACTGAGGCTTGAACTCAGGGCCTGAGCACTGGCCCTTGGCTATTTTTCTCAAAGCATTTTTTTTTTTGCTCTACCACTTGAGCTTTTCGGTGATTCATTGGAGATAAGAGTCTTACAGACTTTCCTGTGGTCCTCAGATCTCAGCCTCCTGAGTAGCTAGGATGACAGGTGGGAGGCACCAGCACTTGGTTTTTGGTGCTCAGTGCTTCAAAGAATTGACCCTCGGCTGATTTTCCAAATTATGTGATTGGCTCAAACCTTGTTAAATTATCAGCCAATTTACCCAGCAAAAAGCACCCCTGCTAATTGCTGGGCTCTTCTCTGCCTGTCCCTTCTTCGCCAGCTCGGGAGAAGGAGACAGGAAGACTGAGCTGCCTCCTTCCTTCTATCCTGGACCATCCCATAAAAGCATCCAGAGCCAGCCCACTGCGGCTTTCCTCCCCTTGGGAGCTGTTGCCTAGCAACCAGACTGGGCACTCTATTCTGCCAGCATCAGTACTTGTGTTCGAGACCCAAGGAATTAATGTGGGTTGGAGCTCTATACCGTTCTCTTGTTTATATGCAACCAGAGTTTTTATTTTGTTGTAACTATCTATATGTATACTTTTAAAAATTGTTGTTGGTTGTGGGGCTTGAACTCAGGACCTAGGTGCTGTCCCTGAGCCTCTTTGTGCTCAAGGCTAGTGCTCTACCACTTGAGCCACAGCTCCACTTCCAGTTTTTGAGTTGTTAATTGGAGATAAGAGTCTCACTGGGACTTTTCTGCCCAGGCTGGCTTGGAACTGCAACCCTCAGCTCTCAGCCTCCTGAGTAGCTAGGATTATAGCCACTGGCGCCCAGCCTGAGTTCAAATTTGGATACTGATAAAAGGGAGGGGGGGTTGGGGGCATGGTTCTGTTGGTAGAACACTAGCCAATGAGTGAAAGTGGCAGGTACAAAGTTTAAACATAGAAAGGGGGGGAAGGAAAGGAAGGAAAGGAAAGGAAAGGAAAGGAAAGGAAAGGAAAGGAAAGGAAAGGAAAGGAAAGGAAAGGAAAGGCAGGAAGGCAGGCAGGCAGGCAGGAAGGAAGGAAGGAAGGAAGGAAGGAAGGAAGGAAGGAAGGAAGGAAGGAAGGAAGGAAGGAAGGGAGGAAAGGAAGGGAGGGAAGGAGGGAGGGAGGGAGGGAGGGAGAGAAGGAGGAAGGAGGGAAGAAAGGGAAGGAAAGAGAAGAAAGGAAAGAAGGGAGGGAGGAAGGGAGGGAGGAAAAGAAGGGAGGGAGGAAGGAAGGAAGGAAGGGAGGGAGGAAGGAAGGAAGGAGAGAAAGACACAGTGACAGAGGAGACAAAAAGAGACAAAACCAGAGAGGCCAAGAGACCAAAGTTCTGCCTATTTCTGAACTTTTAAAAAAAAAAGTCTGTGGTGAGGCTTGAACTCAGATCCTAGGCATTGTGCCTGAGCTTTTCTACTCCAGGCTAGCACTCTACCACTTTGAGCCATAGTTCCACTTTCAGTTTTCTGGGGGTTAACTGGAAATAAGACTCACAGATTTTCTTGCCCAGGTTGGCTTTGAACCTCAGTCCTCAGATCTCAGCCTCCTAAGTAGCTAAGGGTGGTGACAGGCGTGAGCCACCAGCTCCTGGCTCTTCTGATCATTTTAAAAGCAGCTGAGGGGCTGGGAATGTGGCCTAGTGGTAGAGTGCTTGCCTAGCATGCAAGAAGCCCTGGGTTCGATTCCCCAGCACCACATATATAGAAAACAGCCAGAAGTGGCGCTGTGGCTCAAGTGGCAGAGTGCTAGCCTTGAGCAAAAAGAAGCCAGGGACAGTGCTCAGGCCCTGAGTTCAAGCCCCAGGACTGGCAAAAAAAAAAAGCAGCTGAGCATTTTTAAAGCTGGGGGTGTGTGGTTCAAGTGGTAGAGTATCTACCTAACAAGTTCAAGGCCCTCAGTTCACTCCTTCATAGTGCAAAAACAAAGATAAATGAATGCAAACAAACACATTGGACTCACACCGAGTGCTTTAAAGGGCCAATTGCGTGGGGGAATTCTTGAAATGAAAAAGTAGAAGCTAGGTGAAAAAAGAAAGGAAGAAAAAGGAATTTTAAAAAGTGGGAAAAGCCATTGATCTGTCTTCTCTTAGCAGTCCACCCCAGCCAAGACATCCTAAAAACAAGCAAGAAGGGCAGCGCACAAACAAATGCTGTCGAGGGCACAAGCAGCTTCTCAGAGCAGCGGATTGTACGCGGCCGCGAACCTGGTCTTCAGCTGAGCAGTGCCCAGCGATGCTCGTCTTCCGAAACAACCGCAATACAAGACAAGCCCGCGGTGCCCGTGGTACGAATCCAATCCGGTCATTTCTGGTGTCCGCAAGGTTCTTTGTGTCTGGAGGTTAGTTCTGGCATCTTTATAAAGCTGGGGTCTTAGGAAATGTCACCACAGGTGGAGGAACAAAGCTCGTTTGGAAACTGCCAGGCGTGAGGGCGCTGGCCGCGGCCATCGTGATAAGACCCTGGCTGCCTCTCTCCAGCTCACAAAGGGCAGAGCAAGAAAACACACCGGACTGAGAAGGTCAGCCAGGCAGGAGGCCTGGCAGGAGGGGGCTCTGTCTGGCCCCCTTCAGGAGCTGGGGGTATGACTCTAGGGTCCTCTCTTCTCTCCTTCAGGATGTCCAACCATTGTGCTAGTCTAAAACAACAACAACAGAAAAGCCTGCGGACATTGTCAAGGTCCCCAGGGTGGGAGGACAAAGCCCCCTGGGGATTGAACATCCCGTAAGAGGGCAATTGTCACAGACTGTTAGGTGTAGGAATGTGTAGTAAAACTAGATTGTCTCAGCAACAGCAACACGGTGGAATTCTGGGACCTCCACATGTGTGGGGGTTTCTCCCAGCTGGAGGCAGGAGGTCAATTCTGTAGGGGACACACTAGCTAGGTGTCCTCTAACCCAATGCCACTAGGATGCCATCTAGGTGGGGGGGGGGACAAGTGGACCCCCCCCCCCGGGCTGAGGACTCAGGCCTCCCTTCAGACACTCCTTGTGAACCGCAGGCTGTGGCCCGCGTGGCTGTCTGACGGGCTGAGTGGGGTTTCTGTAACCTCGGATTTCATTCATTTGCTGGAGTGGCTCCCAGTAGAGGCTGCCAGCCATCTGTCAACCAACAAACCAACACACACACGCGCACACACACACACACACACACACACACACACACACACACACACACACACACACAGATACTGAGACCTGAAGGATTTTAGGCATTGTATGGTAGGTAACAGAGTCCAAAAGCAAATTTATATTCACTAGAAAACAAATCAGTGTCTCCCAGCATTCATGTTGAAATGTGTGCTCATCAGCTTCTCATTACTACCATCAAATACCCTGGATGAAGAACTTACAGAGAGGAGAGGTTTGTTTCGGCTAGTTTGGGAGGCCTCTGGCCATGGTTGATTTAATCCCAGTGCCTTGGGCAGCGCTTCATGGTAGAGCGTGCGGTAGAGAAAACTCCATCACTCCTGAGGTGCACAGAGGAAGAGGTAGGCCAAGCTTCAAGGCCCCTTCAAGGGCCAGTATCCCCCCAACATGCCCTAAGGACCTCCCACAGGGGTCCCCATCTCCTAGGAGAAGCAAGCCTTTACCCCCCAGGCCTTCAGAGATGCTCAAGAGCTGAAGGATAGGCTAGACCCTGGAGGCTCACGCCTGTCAGCTTAGCTATTCAGGAGCTGAGATCTGAGGATCGAGGTTCGAAGCCAGCTCAGGCAGGGAAGTTCAGGAGACTCTTATCTCCAATTAGCCACCAAAAAGTCAGAAGTGGAAAAGCGACCCAAGTGGTAGAGTCCTAGCCTTGAGCAAAAATGCTCAGGGATAGCACCCAGGTCCAGTATGAGGAGGAGGAGGGGGAGGGGGAGGGGGAGGGGGAGGGGGAGGGGAGGGGGGGGGAGGGGAGGGGGAGGGGGAGGAGGAGGAGGAGGAGGAGGAGGAGGAGGAGGAGGAGGAGGAGGAGGAGGAGGAGGAGGAGGAGGAGGAGGAGGAGGATCTTCCCAGGTAGACACTGAAAAGTCCCAGGAGAGGTCTGGGGCGGCCAGGTGTGGTACACTTACCTGTAATGCCAGCACTTTGGAAGCTAAGGCAGGAGCATAGCCACCAGTTTGAGACTAGCCTGGGTTCCATAGTGACACCCTGACTACAAAAATAAGAGGGGGTGAGATCTCCAGGGAAAGCTACCAAGCAGGAGTTGGGCCTGGGAGGCATCGAGAGGCAGCAGTGGGCGAGGGGGAGGGGGTGTCCCTACTTGACCTTGTGTTCCCCCTTCCATCCTCCATCTCTCCAACCATTGTCCCATTGTACCCCACAAATCTACACTACAGTCAGTCAACCAAAAAACAATCATTTATTCCACAAGTAAGCCCCAAGGGGACCACGGGAGACTGCTGCTCACGTAGCCCTGTGTGCATCGTCATCCCCGGCCTAGCCTCATCGGGAGGCCGCTACCCCGGCCCTCTCCCGAAGGAGGACTCAGCAGATGCATGGCCAGGGCAAGTCACCTGCCCAAGCCACCTCTCCACACCCTCAGCCCCTGCCCAGGCCCTTTGCACACCCAGTCCCGCCCGGTGGCCAGCGTCATTCTCCATCCCCACCTGGATCGCTTCTGTCAGTTCCAGGAGCACAGCACGCATGAGTTTATTTTCTGCTTCCCTGCGCATCCCTGCTCAAACACCAGACCAACACGGTTACACCTGGGTGCTGTGTTGTTGTTTCATTCTGCTACATTCCAATACACACTTCTTGCAAACACAATTGGGGTGTGTGTGTGTGTGTGTGTGTGTGTGTGTGTGTGTGTGTGTGTGTGTGTGTCCTGGGGCTTGAACTCAGGGCCTGAGGATGATCTCTGAGCTTTCTTTTTTTTTTTTTTTTCTCTAAGCTAGCCCTCCACCACTTTGAGCCACAGCTCCACTTTTAGCTGGTTTTTGTTTTTTGTTTTTGTTTTGGTGCTTCATTGGAGATGAGAGTCTCAAGGACTTTCTTGCCTGGGCTGGCTTTGAACCACGATCCTCAGATCTCAGCCTCCCGAGTGACTAGAATTACAGGCGTGAGCCTCCAGTGCCCAGCTGCAAACACTGTTCTTGAATGAATGTGGGAATAAAGATAAGATCTTTAAAAAAGTGGCTTTAGGGCTGGGAATATGGCCTAGTGGCAAGAGTGCTTGCCTGGTATACATGAAGCCCTGGGTTCGATTCCCCAGCACCACATATATAGAAAAAGCCAGAAGGGGCGCTGTGGCTCAAGTGGCAGAGTGCTCGCCTTGAGCAAAAAGAAGCCAGGGACAGTGCTCAGGCCCTGAGTTCAAGCCCCAGGACTGGCAAATAAAAAAAGAAAATAAATAAAAAAAGTGGCTTTAGTGGATGGCTACAAAGAGCTTCCCCAGTAATGGACCTCACCAACAGACAGAAGTCCCCATGGCTCTGGGCGCTGGGAGCCCTGCCTTGGAAAGCACCCACAAATCAGCCTTACCAGACAGCCTTGCTGGGCAGCTTGGCTTGCTTGGCTTTTTCACTCAAGGCTGGCCCTCTACCACTTGAGCCACCCCTTCACTTCCCGCACACTTCTCTCTAGACTCACAGATCGTTTCTTTCTTTCCTTTTGGTTGAGACCAGGATTCGCACTGGTTACCTGATGTGTTCGTTTGCTGGCTAGCCATGCCTCTGACCCAGACTCTCAGATCTGCCTTGCTTGTCTTGTTCTGGTCTGGTCCGATCTGTTTTGAGACAGGGTCTCTATTATAAAGATCTCCCTGCTTCTGCCGCCCAAGACCTGGGATTACCTGGGGTTAGAGCGCGTCCTTGCAGTGGGTGGCGCCTCTGTGTACGTGAGCAGAGCTGGTCCTGCTCCTTTATGCTCAGGTCTCACTGATGGAGTTCAGTGGGGAGTGGGGACCCCCCCCCATGCAGACCACCTAACTCTGGACCACAGCAGCATCCTGGGAGAAAGTGAGAGCGACTCAGAGGTTCTGTGTCCCCTCCTGGGGCGACACCCCAATGGGCAGCGTGGCTGGAGCCAAGTGGCTTCCTATCTTTGACTCCATGATGGGTCTTTCTGTGTCTCCCAAACCAGCGGGCCCCATCTGGTCCTCACCCCATTAGAAGGGGGCCCGGGGCACACTGAAGAGAAGCAGAACCGGGACTGGGAATATGGCCTAGTGGCAAGAGTGCTTGCCTGGTATACATGAAACCCTGGGTTCGATTCCCCAGCACCACATATACAGAAAATGGCCAGAAGTGGCGCTGTGGCTCAAGGGGCAGAGTGCTAGCCTTGAGCAAAAAGAAGCCAGGGACAGTGCTCAGGCCCTGAGTCCAAGGCCCAGGACTGGCCCAAAAAAAGAGAGAAGCAGAACCAGGTGGGGGGCTCACACCTGCAATCCTAGCTTAGATCTGAGGATCGTGGTTCAAAACCAGCCGGGGCAGAAAAGTCCGTGAGACCCTCATCTCCAAGGAAGCACCAAAAAAGCTGGAAGTGGAGCTGTGGCTCGCGTGGTAGAGCACCAGCCTTGAGCAGAAAAGCCCGGGGGCAGTGCCCAGGCCCTGAGTTCAAACCATAGGACTGGCTCAACACAGACAGACAGACAGAGAGGGGAGGGGGAGGGTGGCTTGGGGCCCCTGTCCCCCCCACACACACACTGGCCCCCCTCTCCTTGATGGATGACTTTCTGCACAGCTGACACCTGAGTGGAGAGGGCAGAGCACTGCCATCCTAGAAATAGACGGTGACACAGCAGATGGGGGATTGAGATTAATCTCTGGCGCCCAGCACGGCCCTTGGCCAGGAAACAGGCGGCAGCCAGGGCCCCTCCAGGCCTTGCCCCTCCGCCGGCCCGGGCTGCCCGGTGCCCCCGGCAAAGGTCCTCGTAAGCACTTTGGTGCTTAAAGATAGAGTTTCAGTTTCCTAATTGTGCTTATTGCACACACCGCAGAAATAAAGAGAAAGGGAAGCAAAGAACCCGTTCGTTCAAAGCAAACACATCTGCTGAGGAGAAAGGCACCCCAGCTCCGCACCGCACCCCTCCGCCGCGGCGTGGTCATCAAATGCCACCGTGGGAACCAGCTGCCGGTGGCTCGCACCTGTCACCCTAGCTACTCCGCAAGCTGAGATCGGAGGATCAGGGTTCAAAGCCAGCCCGGGCAGGAAAGTCCATGAGACTCTTATCTCCAGGTAACCACCAGAAAACCACAAGTGCGGCTGTGGCTCAACGTGGTAGAGCGCTAGCCTTGAGCAAAAGAGCTCAGGGACAGCGCCCGGAACGCGAGTTCAAGCCCCAAGAGGGGCACCAAAGACAGAAACAAAAACAGACAAACGAAAAGCACCCCTGGGTTTTTTTCCCCCCTCGTTTCCTCAAGACAGGTCCCGCGAGTCCAACATGGCCTTGGCCATCCTTTCCTCCCCTCCTCCTCGAAAAGCCACGGCAGAACAAAGCGTTTCTCCCATTCCCAGTCCCACCTTGGCCGGGTGGGTTTGTCCTCCTGCGGCCCCTCCCCGGCCCCCTGAGCTGCCCCGGCTTCTTGGGGCTCCCTGGGCACTGATCCCTCTGCTCTTTGCTGGAGCTCAACCCAGTCTGCCATTTGCTTATCTGCTCTGCTCTCACTGAGCCAAGAGCCGGCGGGTGCCCAGAACGCCCTCCCCACCCTCCCGGCCCTTCTCCTGGACCTCCCTGGAGCCAGAGGCCCAGGCGGCGGCAGCGTGGGGGGCCTTGAGTGCCCACCGGCCGGCCTGCAGCCAGGTGCTCTGCCTTCCCACATCCCAGGAGCCTCGCTGCACAACTCCCCGTCTCCCTCTCTCCTCACCCTTGCTTCACAGAGGGGAGGCTCAGGGAGGTCAGCTCATTTGTCTAAAGTCCCTTGGGGTCTGCGGTGGAACCCAGGTCTCCTGACTCCTTGTCCAGTGTTCTCTCTGTGGTCCGAATGCACCCTGAGCACCTGGAGAAGGTAGGTGTGCTGTGGCCGCTGCTGCAGCCACTTTGTGCTGCTGAGGGAGGCACGGGAGAGGCATCAGGGCTCCAGGGCAGGCCGGGGTGGGGGGGCGCAGGCTCTCATTTCCTTTAGTGCTGACCTCTGTCCCCACCATCACTTTCATTCCACAGAGGGAGAAATGTCCTAGTATCCTCTCCGTCTCGGCAGCAGACACTTTGTCTGATTAAGTCATGCGCTGATTGCACAGGGAAGAAGGCGTCTGGGAGCGGGGGTCAAGGGCTCTCCCGGGGTGCCCGGCTCTGCGCGGGTCTAGACTCCTGTCTGCATCCGTGCGGCAGCCCGGCTCCCCCAGCCCCGCGTCGGGACACGGACCTCAGTCCTCCACCCCTGCAGCAAAGGGACCCACGCCAGGGCGGCGTCCAGCCTGGCCTTCCCCGGGGGACCCGAGCCCAGGACCACACGGAGGGCTGAGGATGTGACGCCTGGGGACCTGGCCATCCCCGGGGCCATCTTGATCACCACCGCCACCGCTGCTCCTACCGAAGCCACTAGAGTCCCAACCACGAGGCCCACACCACCGCCTCCCCAGCCAGGCCTACGGGAACCAGCTCTCCCCTTTGTCCTCCCCTTCCTTCCACAGCGTGGGCCTCCACCACCTTCTCCTTCCTCCTCCTCCCTCTTCCTGTGCTCCTCCTTCTCCTCCTCCTTCTTCTTCTGATGGAGTCTCACTATTTAGTCCAGGCTGAACTGGAGTTTCTGTTCCTTCCGCGTCCTTCTTCCCAACTGCTGGGATTGCAGGTGTGCGCCACCACGCCCGGGCCTCACGTCCATCATTTCCACCACCCCTCACCCCTGGCTGCCCCTTCCCCACCTCTGCTCCCAGTTATGAGGTGGTTAAGCTGAGCCAACTCCACCACGCTCACCTCCTCCACCAACTCCACCACGCTCACCTCCTCCACCAACTCCACCACGCTCACCTCCTCCACCAACTCCACCACGCTCACCTCCTCCACCAACTCCACCAACTCCACCAACTCCACCACGCTCACCTCCTCCACCAACTCCACCAACTCCACCACGCTCACCTCCTCCACCAACTCCACCAACTCCACCAACTCCACCACGCTCACCTCCTCCACCAACTCCACCAACTCCACCAACTCCACCACGCTCACCTCCTCCACCAACTCCACCAACTCCACCAACTCCACCACGCTCACCTCCTCCACCAACTCCACCAACTCCACCACGCTCACCTCCTCCACCAACTCCACCAACTCCACCAACTCCACCACGCTCACCTCCTCCACCAACTCCACCAACTCCACCACGCTCACCTCCTCCACCAACTCCACCAACTCCACCAACTCCACCACGCTCACCTCCTCCACCAACTCCACCAACTCCACCAACTCCACCAGCTCACCTCCTCCACCAACTCCACCAACTCCACCAACTCCACCATGCTCACCTCCTCCACCAACTCCACCAACTCCACCAACTCCACCACGCTCACCTCCTCCACCAACTCCACCACGCTCACCTCCTCCACCAACTCCACCACGCTCACCTCCTCCACCAACTCCACCTCCTCCACCAACTCCACCAACTCCACCAACTCCACCAACTCCACCAGCTCACCTCCTCCACCAACTCCACCAACTCCACCAACTCCACCACGCTCACCTCCTCCACCAACTCCACCAACTCCACCAACTCCACCACGCTCACCTCCTCCACCAACTCCACCACGCTCACCTCCTCCACCAACTCCACCACGCTCACCTCCTCCACCAACTCCACCACGCTCACCTCCTCCACCAACTCCACCAACTCCACCAACTCCACCACGCTCACCTCCTCCACCAACTCCACCAACTCCACCAACTCCACCACGCTCACCTCCTCCACCAACTCCACCAACTCCACCAACTCCACCACGCTCACCTCCTCCACCAACTCCACCAACTCCACCACACTCACCTCCTCCACCAACTCCACCAACTCCACCACGCTCACCTCCTCCACCAACTCCACCAACTCCACCAACTCCACCACGCTCACCTCCTCCACCAACTCCACCAACTCCACCAACTCCACCAGCTCACCTCCTCCACCAACTCCACCAACTCCACCAACTCCACCACGCTCACCTCCTCCACCAACTCCACCAACTCCACCAACTCCACCACGCTCACCTCCTCCACCAACTCCACCACGCTCACCTCCTCCACCAACTCCACCACGCTCACCTCCTCCACCAACTCCACCTCCTCCACCAACTCCACCAACTCCACCAACTCCACCAACTCCACCAGCTCACCTCCTCCACCAACTCCACCAACTCCACCAACTCCACCACGCTCACCTCCTCCACCAACTCCACCAACTCCACCAACTCCACCACGCTCACCTCCTCCACCAACTCCACCACGCTCACCTCCTCCACCAACTCCACCACGCTCACCTCCTCCACCAACTCCACCTCCTCGACCAACTCCACCAACTCCACCAACTCCACCACGCTCACCTCCTCCACCAACTCCACCAACTCCACCAACTCCACCACGCTCACCTCCTCCACCAACTCCACCAACTCCACCACGCTCACCTCCTCCACCAACTCCACCAACTCCACCACGCTCACCTCCTCCACCAACTCCACCAACTCCACCAACTCCACCACGCTCACCTCCTCCACCAACTCCACCAACTCCACCACGCTCACCTCCTCCACCAACTCCACCAACTCCACCAACTCCACCACGCTCACCTCCTCCACCAACTCCACCTCCTCCACCAACTCCACCAACTCCACCACACTCACCTCCTCCACCAACTCCACCAACTCCATCAACTCCACCACGCTCACCTCCTCCACCAACTCCACCACGCTCACCTCCTCCACCAACTCCACCACGCTCACCTCCTCCACCAACTCCACCACTCCACGCTCACCTCCTCCACCAACTCCACCAACTCCACCACGCTCACCTCCTCCACCAACTCCACCACACTCACCTCCTCCACCAACTCCACCACGCTCACCTCCTCCACCAACTCCACCACGCTCACCTCCTCCACCAACTCCACCAACTCCACCAACTCCACCACGCTCACCTCCTCCACCAACTCCACCACGCTCACCTCCTCCACCAACTCCGACACGCTCACCTCCTCCACCAACTCCACCAACTCCACCACGCTCACCTCCTCCACCAACTCCACCACACTCACCTCCTCCACCAACTCCACCACGCTCACCTCCTCCACCAACTCCACCTCCTCCACCAACTCCACCAACTCCACCACGCTCACCTCCTCCACCAACTCCACCAACTCCACCAACTCCACCACGCTCACCTCCTCCACCAACTCCACCAACTCCACCAACTCCACCACGCTCACCTCCTCCACCAACTCCACCACGCTCACCTCCTCCACCAACTCCACCACGCTCACCTCCTCCACCAACTCCACCTCCTCCACCAACTCCACCAACTCCACCAACTCCACCACGCTCACCTCCTCCACCAACTCCACCAACTCCACCAACTCCACCACGCTCACCTCCTCCACCAACTCCACCAACTCCACCACGCTCACCTCCTCCACCAACTCCACCAACTCCACCACGCTCACCTCCTCCACCAACTCCACCACGCTCACCTCCTCCACCAACTCCACCAACTCCACCAACTCCACCACGCTCACCTCCTCCACCAACTCCACCTCCTCCACCAACTCCACCAAGTCCACCACGCTCACCTCCTCCACCAACTCCACCTCCTCCACCAACTCCACCACGCTCACCTCCTCCACCAACTCCACCACGCTCACCTCCTCCACCAACTCCACCACGCTCACCTCCTCCACCAACTCCACCAACTCCACCACGCTCACCTCCTCCACCAACTCCACCACACTCACCTCCTCCACCAACTCCACCACGCTCACCTCCTCCACCAACTCCACCAACTCCACCACGCTCACCTCCTCCACCAACTCCACCAACTCCACCACGCTCACCTCCTCCACCAACTCCACCAACTCCACCAACTCCACCACGCTCACCTCTTCCACCAACTCCACCAACTCCACCACGCTCACCTCCTCCACCAACTCCACCAACTCCACCACGCTCACCTCCTCCACCAACTCCACCAACTCCACCACGCTCACCTCCTCCACCAACTCCACCACGCTCACCTCCTCCACCAACTCCACCAACTCCACCACGCTCACCTCCTCCACCAACTCCACCACGCTCACCTCCTCCACCAATTCCACCTCCTCCACCAACTCCACCAACTCCACCAACTCCACCACGCTCACCTCCTCCACCAACTCCACCAACTCCACCACGCTCACCTCCTCCACCAACTCCACCAACTCCACCATGCTCACCTCCTCCACCAACTCCACCAACTCCACCAACTCTACCACGCTCACCTCTTCCACCAACTCCACCAACCCCACCACGCTCACCTCCTCCACCAACTCCACCAACTCCACCACGCTCACCTCCTCCACCAACTCCACCAACTCCACCAACTCCACCACGCTCACCTCCTCCACCAACTCCACCACACTCACCTCCTCCACCAACTCCACCACGCTCACCTCCTCCACCAACTCCACCAACTCCACCACGCTCACCTCCTCCACCAACTCCACCGACTCCACCACGCTCACCTCCTCCACCAACTCCACCAACTCCACCAACTCCACCACGCTCACCTCCTCCACCAACTCCACCAACTCCACCAACTCCACCACGCTCACCTCCTCCACCAACTCCACCACGCTCACCTCCTCCACCAACTCCACCAACTCCACCACGCTCACTTCCTACACAGGAGCAAACATGGGCAGGGATCCTCCATGCATCTATTATTAGTGATGTCGTTACCGAATTTTCCAGCAAGGCCATTGTGAGGTTCTCTGGAGTCAGCCAGCCATGACTCTGGTCCCTCCCACGTCGCGTTGTGACACTCCGCGGTCCACCCTGCTTCTGGGGGCTCCCTGGCCCGGCTACCCTTCTAATCCCCAGACAGCGCTGAGTGAAGGAGGAGACGAGGTGCCGGGAAGTGAGGCCAGAGCACTGGAGGCGGGAGGGGAGGATGGAGGAGCAGGGGAGGGTGGAGGCAGCCTCTAGAAGAGGCAGAAGGCAGGAGGGGCGGGCTGCCTTGGCCTGACAGCTTGTCAGAGCTCCTGGAGGACTGAGCTGGCGAGCAGGGAGCGCAGGTCTGTGCCGTCTGGGGCTCTTGGTGGAAGGAAGCCCCCGGTGGAAGGCTGTGCTCGTCTTCCACGCGCGCAGTGGGCGGGTGGCAGAGTGGCACATGGGCCGCGTGTCCCCACGCTCCGTCCTGGCGGCACGGAGGCCTGAGCCAGCACTGACTGATTTACAGCGGCGGCCCCCAGAGCTTTGCTCTCTCTCGGGATTAGCTCCTTGGCCCTCACGATGTACATGAATACTGCCGTCCATGCTTTATGTCGGGGGAAACTGAGGCCCAACACGCTGAGGCAGCTCCTCGGGCTCACACAGGCCACTGCTAAGGGAGCTGGGTTCAGCCAAGACAGATCTTGATCACAGCCCACCCCCAGCCTTTGTGCTGTGTCCCCCCTTACTGACAGGGGTGTGGTCCTGGGGGCTGGTGCTCACCCAGAAGTGGCAGGGATGGGAGGGGGCCTCAGCTCCGGTCTAGGATTTTCACTACTCTGCTGTGAGGCTTTGGGCCAGGCACGTGGTCTCTTGGAATCATGGTTTCCCATCTGAAAAACGAAGGTCTAAGCTTTTCCAGAATCTTCTAGAATGTTCTCTCCAGGATGGCAGTGCTGTTGTCATATTCATCATTGTCTGAATCCAGAGCACCTGAAGGGGGATTTTCTTTCAGCAGGTGCTTGGTCTAATCTGGTTTCTGATCATGGATACAAGTCACCTTTGGTTTGCTCCCTCTAAGATTGGGTTCTGAGGCCCCAAGGCCCAGGACTGATTTCAGTTCTGACTTTTAAAGGAACCTCAAAAGCCAGCGGTTTATGCCTGTCATCCTGGCTACTCAAGAGGCTGAGATCTGAGGATCATGGTTCAAAACCAGCCCGAGCAGAAAAGTCCCTGTGAGACTCTTAGCTCCAATGAACCACTCAAAAGCCAGAAATGGCACGGTGGCTCAAAGGAGTAGAGCACCTGGGCCCTGAGTTCAAGACTCACGACTGACAAAAAATAAAATAAAATAAAAAACAAGGTAGACTCAATGGCCTAAGGGAGTGGGCTCAGTGCTCGGGGCGCCTGCACCCAGCATGTTGGGTGACCATATCCAGGGCGCAGAGCCGTGTCAGTAGAGCCACCGGTGAAGGAGCAGGCCCAGTGGGTGACACTGGCAGTGAGACGAGCCTGATGCTCTGGGGAAGGCCGCAGAAGGCCAGTGTCCCGGCTGAGGGGCAGCGGAAGGGGCTGGACACCCAGGGCACACATTTAGAAGAAGCCGATTCCGGTTGCCGGTGGGTGACGTGGTTTCCGGGGAGGCGCAGAGAGAGCCCAGAGGCGTGCAAAGCTCGCGCTTCTGTCTGGCCTTCGGGGACTGGGAGCTTTAACTCTCCAGGTTGGGAGAGGGCCGAGGAGTGGAGGTGTGGCTCAGTGGTAGACTGCCTGCCTGGGATGCGCAAGGCCCTGGGTTCTAGCCCCAGTTCCGGGGGAAAGAGAGCTCCACGTATAGAGTGTTTTTGTTTTGTATTAATTGAAATCACAGAAGGGCCAGGACAGGTATCAGGTATGCGCCCTGGCTTACAAATGCCAGGGACCTCAGGAGCCACCTGTCACAGCCCTGCCCATCCTCCATGACCGCCCCGTCCATTGTCACCACACACTTTCCCAGCGGCCCTCAGCCCGGATCCACCACTTCCCCAAACCCCAGAGGACCTGCCTTCGGATGACCAAAGTGGAGGTACGGCCGTGGTTAAGGACACCTGGGGTGGCCTGCCCAGCCCCTTCCCCTGCACCCCTATACCCACAGTGACCGCTGCTACACACAGTGTCACCCCATCCATCTCCAAATGATGAGATCAAGAGAGGTGCTCCTCCCAGACTCCCTGACAAAACCTGACAAGCCTCCAGGCCCGGACAGCCTCACCCAGCCTCGGCGGCTGCGGCTCTTAGGGGAGTGGATGAGCTTGGGAGAGAGGGAGGCTCTTCTAAACGGAAGAAAAAGTGGAGAGAAAGAAAGGAGAGGAGGAGGACCAGGGGAGCTGTGTTTCCTGTGAGTCCTCCCTCCTCCAGGTCTCAATCCCAGGAGTCTCTGGGACAGGGCTATAAGGGCCACCCCTAAGTCCCTCCACGCAGCCCTGCTGATGCCAGAGTTCGGTTAACCCCCTCCTCAGTTTCTCTCAGCTGAGCAGCCCAGGTGTCCAACTCAGCTGGGGGGAGGAGAGGCCTCAGTCTTGGGGGGCCTGGAAACGGGGACCCACAAGCTTGAGTAGTATCTGTAGCCTCCTTCCCCGGCCAGCCCTGCGCTGGCTGGGGACAGGAGCACCTGGTCTCCTTCCCTGTCACCATGGAGACCTGAGGCTTGGGAAGGCCATGGGATGTGACCCGAATCCCACAGACCTATGGAAAGAAGCCAGAAAACCCGTGCTCCCGGCCCCTGCCCCGGAGTTGGGATGGGGACCTTCGGGAAGGACAATGGCAGAGCTGGTATTCTCAGCCTGCTCGCAATGGCTCTCGGGAATTTGTGCGTCCACCTGCCGGCTTGCTCCCTGCCCCACTGGGGGCCTGGGGACCCAGGGCGTGGCTGACAGTGGTGAGCTGCTTTTGTCTTGGCGGGTCCTTTGTAGGGGGATGAGTCTGTGGACTAGGCCTGTGCTCCCTGGTGGCAGGGAGGTGTGCTCCTAGTGACAGGTGACAGGGATGGTCAGGGAGGATGGGGGAGGTGAAGTTTCCCTGGACACAGCCCTCTGGCAGCCAGCGCCATGAGCTCCGCAGCCCTGGCTGGGGACTGGTGCTCAATTGTTCCAGGGACAGAAGAAGGTTCTGGTGCCACTGGCGTGGGGACATGGAGGAGGAAGAACGGGGAGGCTGGAGGGCATGGGAGGGAGCTGGGCTTGTCCTCAAGAGAGGTGAAGGCCATCAGAGTCTTCCAGACCGGCCATGTATGCACTGTACTGGCCACTGGAACGGGACACGTTTCTGTGTCCTCAAACAGGGTCACGGACAGCGGCTCTGAGGCAAGGCAGGAGCCAATATCCCACAGACAGGCTCTCCACCCGGACTCGGGAGCCTGGAAGCTAAGAAGGGCAGAAGGGAAGCCCCATGCGGAATGGGGAGGGAGGATGGGGGAAGAATCCCTGGAATGGTAACACAGGACAGACCGGGCCTCAGAGCCCAGGACGCTCGCGTGGGCTGTCATCAGGGTAGAAAACACACTGGGTCCATCGAGTCTGTTTCACACAGGACTTCACCACGACCCACGTCACCTGGAAGAACTGATGCACCTGGGAGGTCCCCGCCCACCTGCCGAGCACCTCAGTACCTCAAGACACGAGTGGACACCAGGTTCCGGGATGAGCCAGGCGCCAGTGACTCTCACCTGTAACCCTCGATACTCAGGAGGCTGAGACTGGAGGATCGCGATTCAAATCCCATATGACTCTTATCTCCAACTAACTACCAAAAAAAAGCCAGAAGTAGAGTGGTTCAAGTGGCAAAGCACCAGACTTGAGCAAAAAAAGCAAAGGGACCGTGCTCATGCCCTGAGTTTGAGCCCCAGGACCAACACACACACACACACACACACACACACACACACACACACACACACACACACTCCCACAGTCCACCCTTTGAGATCTGAATCAGCTGGTGATGTGAGAGTTCACCTGCAGCTAGCAGTGACACTGTCCTGGCTGTGTCCCCAGAGGCTGTCTGTCCACTGCCCCGTTGTGTCCAGCCATGAGGTATTCCTTCAGTTGGCCAGCAGAATGAAACAAGGGGTGCCCTGTTTTCAAGGAGACCCAGCATTTGGGGGCAGGGCATCGGGACTTGGGGCGGGACCTGCCAACACCGAGTGAGACAGGGCTCACTGAGGTCACCTGGGGTCTGTCCACGGAAGCTCGCCAGCCCGTGCTGCCGGGAAATGCTGACACCACCCCGGCACTGGGGAGAAAGGTGACACCGCCCTGACTCACTTCTAAGGGGCAATCTGCAAAGGCAGGAACAGGGGGACACGCTCCGTGTGTGCCCCCGGCCCAAGGCAGCAGGGAGAACAAGATTCCCTGAGCCACCCAAACACACCAGAAATACTCCCTGGACCTGGAGCTGAAGACGCAGGAGCCACCACCTACCAAAGAGGAAGCATTTTGGACATCATACGTAAAGCCAGGGATGGAGCGTTGAGCCTTGAACACTGCTCACCACCGGCTGTCTAGGCAAAAAAGCACAGCCAAGGAGGCTGGGGGAGTTGGTGTCGGTCCTGGGGCTTGAACTCAGACCCAGACGCTGTCCCCGAGCTTTGGTGCTCAAGGCTAGGACTCTGCCACTTCTGGCTTTTAGGTGATTAATTGGAGATAAGAGTTTCATAGACTTTCCTCCCTGGATTGGCTTTGAGCCATACACCTCAGATCTCTGCCTCCCGAGTAGCTAGGATTCAGCATGAGCCTCCAGCTCCTTTTCTTTTCTTTTTTTTAAATTACTTTTTAAAATTTATTTATTTTGTTTATTTGGTACCAAGGAGTCAAACCCAGGGCCTCATGCATGCTAGGCAAGCACTCCACCATTAAGCCCCATTCCTAGCCCTCTTTTTACTTTCAAATAAACTTACTCCATGTGCTTTAAACACTGTCCAGCCCTTTAATTCTTTAATCAGTACCGAAACAAACCTATATCCCAGGCAGCACCAAAACCACAGGATGTTACAGTGGGAGCAAACACTCCAGTGCTCTCCTACCCACGAGAATCTCAGTCCTGAAGAGAGCGGGCAGCCCTGGCAGGTCCCCTAGGCTCCCGTGTGCACACCACCCCGGGGGCGGGGCCAAGGATGGGCAGGGCCTATCCGGGGAGGGGCCTACCCGAGGGAGGGGCCAGGCAGGGCAGGGCCAGGACAGGGCGGGGCCAAGCTGGGGCAGGGCCTATCCAGGGGCAGGGCCAAGCCAGGGGCGGGATCAAGCCGGGGGTGGGGCCAAGCCAGGGGCGGGGCCAAGCCGGGGGCGGGGCCCAGGTGCCCCCCAGGAAGCTCATTCATGAGGACCAGGGCCCAGGAGCCAGAACTTCACTTAGGCTCTCAGAAGAACCTTTTGAGAAACACCATCAGCTTGCTCTCAACGTGTCTCTATTTCCTGTCCCCTTGCCAGGTTTCTGTAAAGGGAAGACGGACGGATGGACCAGGTGACACTGGGCAGGCTGTGAAAGTCATCCGGCTATGACAGCAGTGTCATCACCACCCCAGCTCGGGGGACTCCCCTGCACCCTCCACACTGTCTGCCTCTCCACCCTGTCTGCCTCTCCACCCTGGCCAGTCACACGAGCTATTTCTGAGGTCTCTGGCTTCCAGAACTTTCTGCTTAGAGAGAGATTATCCCTGTTCCCCTAGGTGACCCACTGTCCCTGACTGCTCCAGGGAGAACCATCAGAACCTAGGGCTGACGGGAGGGAACCTGGGAAGTACTCAGGTATTCAGGCATGGGGTTAGCCGCCCAGGAGGCTCCAGCGGTTCAAACCACCTCACTTCTTTGTTCCCGGTTTCGTTCTTGTTGGGTGTGGGAGATGGTGGGCACAGGCGTCTGCCAGGCAGGAATCAGCCCTTGTAAGGCTATCACGTCCCTTAGGCAGTGGAGTAGGGCCGCCAGATGAAACACACAACACTCGAGCTAGGTGTGGCAGGACATTCCTGTAATCCCAGAATTCTGGAGACCAAGGAAGGAGGATCACAAGTTCTAAGTCAACTTGAGGTATGTAGCAAAACTTTATCTCAATAAAACAAAACAAAAAAAATAGCTGGGCACTAGTGGCTCACACCTGTAATCCTAGCTACTCAGGAGGCTGAGATCTGAGAACCACGGTTCAAAGCCAGTCTGGGCTCTTATCTCCAACTAACCACCAGAAAACCAGAAGTAGAGCTGTGGCTCAAAGTGGTAGAGTGCTAGCCTTGAGCAAAAAGAGCAGGCCTCCAAGGTAAAGCCCCATGACTGACAAAAAAAAAATGAAGAAATAAAAGATGTCCAATATATGTTAAGTTTCAGAAAAAAAATGACAAGTGATAATCAATATGAGCGTATTTATAAGTATATTTGAGTATAATATCGTTACATAAATTGTATGATCAAGGTTGGGAGTGTGGCTTAGTGGTTGAGTGCTTGCCTGGTATACATGAGACCCTCGGTTTGATTCCTCGGGCACCATATAAACAAAAGTAAATACATGAAATTAATTTTACAAATTACATGATCATAGGCTGGGAATATGGCCTAGTGGTAAAGTGCTCATCTCATATACATAAAACCCTGGGTTCGATTCCCCAGCACCACATATATAGAAAACGGCCAGAAGTGGCGCTGTGGCTCAAGTGGCAGAGTTGCTGGCCTTGAGCAAAAAGAAGCCAGGGACAGTGCTCAGGCCCTGAGTTCAAGTCCCAGAACTGGCAAAAAAAAAAAGAAATTACATGATCATATAATGTGTTCTTTGTAAAGTATGAGTCCAGAACTCGCTTTCACTCACAGGCTGCCACACTCCCCACTGAACCAGGGCTCCCCCTCCCCACATAATGTTTCCTATGACTTACATTAGAATGTTATTGACCTGAACTCCAGCACTACTGGGGTGCTCTGGGGGTTGTTTGCATGGTGGTTTTGTTTCTGTTTTGTTCATGGAACCTTGGGCATCCTTGTGTCCCCTTGAACTCTCCTCTCCCCAGGGGTGTGTGTGTGGGGGGGGGGGTATTTCTTCCACCTCAAGCTCTGTGAAGGAGGCTGGGAGGAGGGACCCAAGGGCCTTGCGTGCTTCCCGTGTCCCCCTGCGTGGTGTGTTCTGTGGCTGTGCACGCCGTGGACGCAGGAGGGACTCGCAGGGCAGACAACTCATTTCTGCGAGCATCCGAGCTAGTCAAGGTCACAGGGAGACAGTTCTGGGGAGGAGGGGAAGAGGAGGCCAGGGAGGAGGGAGGGAGGGAGTTGGGGAGGAGGGAAGCGGCCAGGGAGGTGGCAGGAGGCTGGGGAAAGTGGGAGGACACCTTTCTCTGCCCTCCTGCCTTTGATTCTGTCCTGGGGAAGAGGTAGTGAGCTCACCTAGAAAGCCTCATGCTTGCCCAGTACTGGTGACTCAAACCTGTCATCCTAGCTACTCAAAAAGCAGAGCTCTGAGGATCATGGTTCAAAGCCAGCCTGGGCAAGAAAGTCCATGAGACTTTTATCTCCAATTAATCACCCCAAAACTGGAAGTAGACTTGTGGCCCAAGTGATAGAACACTAACCTTGGGTACAAAAGATCAGTGACAGTGCCCTAGCCCTAATTCAAGCCCCAGGACACTCCCTCCCCCCCCCCCCCGCCCCCCACACACACCTAGAAGTGTCCATGCTGATGGCTCATGCCTGTAATCCTAGCTACTCAGAGGCTGAGATCTGCAGGATGGAATTGTGAAATCATCTGGGGCAGAGAAGTTCATGAGACTCCATCCCCAAAATAACCAGCAAAAAGCTAGATCGGAGGCATGGCTCAAGTGGTAGAGCACCGACCATGAGGAAGCAAGCCATGCTTTGCATAATTGAGAGTCTGAGGGTCCCTAGGACAAAGAAATGATACATGGTTGAGGAGATAAAAAAAATGGTAATTGCACTCTGTACTGTACCCCCCAAATAGGTACAGTCATTGGATCAGTTACATGGAGAAAGCTTTTAAGTATAAGCAGCCATGAAAACCCAGGCAGAAGGACATTGTGTTCCAAGTACCTGGGCCACTCGTGGAATTTCAACCCCAGGCAACAACACGCTGGGAGACGTTGTCATTGCGTTCTGAATCTACAGGCAGGAAACTGAGGCTCAGGGAGGCCAGGAGCTTGCTCAGGGTCATAATCCAAGTCCAGATGTGAACTTGGGATGTGTGCCCAATCCTCCCTCCCACCCCCTACCTCTGATTTACAGCTTGGGAGCACTGCTCCGGCCTTACACTGAGTGCAGGGTGCCCTAGTACTAGGGTCATGAACTCAGGGCCTGAGTACTGCCCCTTAGCTTTCTTGCTCAAGGCTGGCCCTCTACCACTTTGAGCCATAGCACCATGTCTGGTTTTCTGGTAGGTAGTTGGAGGTAAAGAGTCTCACAGACTTTCCTGCCTGGGCTGGCTTTGAACTGAGGTTCTTCTATCTCGGCTTCCTGTGTAGCCGCGATTCCAGGCGTGAGCCCTCACTGCCTGGCTCCAAGTCTCCCTGGCTGAGTGAGACCAACTCCCTCCCCGCCCCGCCACATTCTGCCTCCAGGGCCCTGACACTGCCCCCTGCCCCGAGTGGGCGGCCCGTCTTCCCTCCTGGCCAGCTCCATGGCCACTTGGTGCCCATTTTCTTCCCCCTGCCATGGAGAAGAGCTTGGCTTTGCCTTCCTCTGGATTTCCACCCACCGTAGCACATTGCGGTTCTCAGCACCACCCTGTCTACACAGTGTTCCTTCACCACCCAGAAGCGGGATCTGACCTGTGCACAAGCTCCTAGATCTTCACCCAGGACCCAGCCCCACCACCCAGCCCCCTGAGGGCTCTGGGGAGTTGTCAGAGGTCAACTCCCGTGCTGTGGAGATGAGGAAAGTGAGGTACATGAGCCATGAGTGACCTGTTGAAAGTCCCAGCCCCCTAGGAGAGAAGTGAGAGCAAACTCCAGGCCCCCAACCCTCCCATACTGACCCCCATCTAGAAGACACCGGGACGCACGATGGGAGGGGGGTGATATTAGGTTACCCCTTCTCCCAGAGAGGTGTGCCCCAGGTTATGTTCTGGCCCCAGGAGCTGGGCAGGACACGGAGGACAAAGGTCACCCCTGGGGGAGGGGGGAGCTCTGCACGGTGCAGGTCAGACCTCCTCAGGGACTGTTCACAGGGTGAATTCAGGCTGGTGTGAAAGGCCCGGGGCGGGAGGAGGGGCCAGGTCAGGACAGTGTGGAACAGCATGGAGGACATGGGGGATTCTGCACACCGCGCATGCTCAGAAGATGGAGTGGAGACAAACCGGCGCTCAGGCTGCATGGCTCTGAGCCAAGGGAAGAGGGCATCGCCGGGATCTGTCCTGGTGGAGATGTGGGTGGAGGCCGGAGGTCCCCTCAGCGCCTGAGCCTCACCTCTCCGCCTCCTTCCTGCCGGGGCCCCTTCCCTGGGCCATTGCTCCCCATGTGCCCTGGGGTTCCTGCCTGCCAACCTGGGCACCCATGCTGCTAGCAGCAAGGGGGGCACCGGAGAGCAGGGGAGGCGCCGGCTGCGAAGGGATTTTAGAGAAGCCACTGAACTGTGGGAATCATTGCTGCATGGCTGACTCTGAGCAGGCTGCCTTTAGTCCCCGCCAAGAATATTCGTCGCCTGCCTCTATAAGCCGAGGAGAGCAGGCGGGGAGCTGAGAGGCCGGCTGAGGCTTGCAGGCTACTGGATAGCCCTAGAACTGGCTGGCTGGTTTCCATGTCCCACTTCTGGGATTCCTGCCTCCCACTTAGGGACCCATAAATGACCCAAGCCCAGCTGTCCTGGGACCAAAGCCCTTCTGAGGTGATCTGCACCTGACCTGAGGCAGAGCCCACAGGCCCCTAACTTGGGAAAGTAAGTTGTTGAAGCCTGGAGAAGGGATGGCCACAGACAGGGACAGAGAATTCTGCATGCACCATCCAAACTCCCTACTCCAGCAGGGATCCAGGATCAGTTCACACTGAGAACCACCCAGGCTCCCTTTCCCCAGCGGGGATCCAGGATCAGTTCACACTGAGAACCACCCAGGCTCCCTTTCCCCAGCGGGGATCCAGGATCAGTTCACACTGAGAACCACCCAGACTCCCTTTCCCCAGCAGGGATCCAGGATCAGTTCACACTGGGAACCACCCAGGCTCCCTTTCCCCAGCGGGGATCCAGGATCAGTTCACACTGGGAACCACCCAGGCTTCCTTTTCCCAGCAGGGATCCAGGATCAGTTCACACTGGGAACCACCCAGGCTTCCTTTCCCCAGCAGGGATCCAGGATCAGTTCACACTGGGAACCACCCAGACTCCCTTTCCCCAGCAGGGATCCAGGATCAGTTCACACTGGGAACCACCCAGACTCCCTTTCCCCAGCAGGGATCCAGGATCAGTTCGCACTGGCAACCGTCAGCACCCAGGGCCACTCACCTGGGACCGTTTTGCTTGGTCGAGCCCCTGGTCTCCAGGCCCCAGCCGGACTCGGGGCCGCAGTGCCCCCTCCCCGTCCCCCTGTCCTCCCGCCCCCTCCAGCCACGTCCACTCCCCTGGGGGCAGCGTGCCCAGCCCCGGCCGGCCCTCCACTCACCTTTGGGCAGTTTGGAGGCGTTCTCCTGGATCCAGGAGAAGAGGTGGGCGAAGTCACAGTCGCAGAGCCACGGGTTTCCGTCCAGGCGCAGCGCGCGCAGCGCGGGCAGCGCGTCCAGGGCGGCCACGTTGAGGCTGCGCAGGTTGTTGTCGTTGAGCTCCAGCACCTGCAGCGACTCCAGGCTCTCGAAGGCCGCCTCGTGCACGCCCGCCAGGCGGTTGTTGGCCAGGCTCAGCCTGACCAGCCTCCCGGCGGAGCGGAAGGCGCCGGCGCGCAGCTGGGTCAGGTTGTTGTAGCTGAGGTCGAGGAAGGCGAGCTTGGCGGAGCCGCTGAACGTGCCGTCCTCCAGCGCGCGCAGCGAGTTGTTCCTCAGGTCCAGGTACACCAGGTCGCCGTAGAAGATGAAGAAGTCCTCGGGGATGCGCTGGATGCGGTTGCCGGCCACCAGCAGCTTGCGCACGTCCAGCGGGAAGGGGTCGGGCACGCTGGGGAGCCCGCGATCGCGGCAGTCCACGGTGTGGGGGGCGGTGCAGGTGCAGCCCGCGGGGCACGCGTGTCCGGGCCGGAGCAGCAGGAGGACGCTGCAGAGCCCCAACACCCCGGCGGCGGGGGCGCGGGGGCGCATGGCCGGGGTGGGGAACGCGGATCTCCCGGCGGGCCGAGCGGGGCGGGGAGGTCCGGCGCCCCCGGGGGGCGCACGGGGGAACCTCAGCGGCGGCCGGGACGGGCGGAGGTGTCCCAGCCGGGGCGGGGAGGGAGCCGCGCGCGCCTGCCAAGGGATTGGACCGCACAGGAAATGAAGCCACTGGAAAATCCGGGGGGCCGAGGCGGGCCCCAGGGGGGGGATCGGGTCCGGCCAGAGGCGGCACTGGACGACAGGTCCAGCGATCCAGCCCCGGAGCAGCTTCTAGAGGGCGCGTCCTGTCCCGGGCATGCGCCCCGCGCCTGGTGCCTGCTTGGTCCCCAAGCGCTCTCCCCGAGCGCGTCACCCAGGTCGCCAGCAGCGGCGGCGGCGGCCAGGGCCTGGGTCACTGGGGCTCTGCCCCTTGCGTGGGGCTGCATGGTGGAATGCCCTCCGTACCTCCATCTCCCTCCTGCGTTTGACGCACGGCAGCAAGGAGGAGAGTAAGCAAGGCTGGCAGTGCCCAGAGCCCAGAGGACAGCCAGGGCCAGCCAGCCCTGTCCACGCTGACCTGGAGCTTAGGGCTGAGATCCACAGACGCCGGACACTGTTGTGGGGCTGACAGAGCCATCCAGCCCAGCGATGGCCCGGACCCTAGCTGAGCGGTCTGAAACCAGTGTCTTTGCCTCCCTGGTCCCAGTTGGAAGCGTCTGTGAAAGGGAGAAGCATAATATGGGTCTCAGCAGCTCCTTGGGACAGGGTTTGGGCCAGGCACCAGTGGCTCACCCTCTAATCCTGGCTGCTGGGGAGGCTGAGATCTGATGATGGCTGTTCCAAGCCAACCTGGGCAGGAAAACCCAGGAGACTCTAATCTCCAACTGACCATCAAAAAGCCAGAAGTGGAGCTGTGGCTTAAAGGGTAAAGCACCAGCCTAGAGCGACAAAGCTCAGGAACAGGCCCCAGACCCTGAGTTCAAGCCCCAGCACAGGCACACCCCCCATACCAAAAAAGAAAAAAGAACTGATCAAATTCCTCCAATATTTTGGGGTGGGCTCATATTCTCATTAGCTTTATTTGCTTCAAGGCTGGCCCTCTACCGCTTGAGTCACACTTCCACTCCGGCTTTTTGCTGGTCAGTCGGAGATAAGGGTTTCTGAGATGTTTTCTGCCCAGGCTGGCTTCACTCTTCTCCTGAGTAGCTAGGATTAGAAGTGTGAGGTAACAGTACCCAGCAACTCCCCAGCTTTGATGGCCTAGGGAGGTGATGGAGAAGGTCCCCAGCCTTACCATTCCCCAAGCCAAACCTCACCCGCCCCCCACCCCCCACCCCACCTTATTCTAGAAACTTCTCCGGGGGCGGGTCCTCCTAGAGGCCCTGGGGATTTCCTGCTGCTGGCTATTTTGGTTCAAACACCTTGGAATTGACCAGCTCCCCTGGGACCAAAATAACCCAGCGAACAGCTGTGGGCCACAGGTCCCCAGAGCTGCTGTCCTGGCCCGGGGCCTGCTGGGGATTGTTGAAGCCTGTGACTCTGAAACCCCAAAAGCTAAGCCCACCTCTCCCCCCGGCCTCTTTCCAAAGGTACAGGCAGCCGATATCGCTGAGCCCTAGGATCAAGCAACTGAGCCTCTGGGTAGCAGCCAAGGATTGGGAGGGGAGGGAGGGTTGGCTGGAGCTCAGAGGGAGGGCAGAGGGAAGGGGAGGTTTGACGTCTGCAGCTCTTCCCCCACCTACACACAAGCCCCTGTCTGTGCACGGCTACTTTCCCAGGGTCCCCAGCTTCAGGAGTGGGGGTCCATACCCTAGTGAGGCCCCACGGTAGAGGAGGAGAGAGGGTGGGAATGCTCCCTCCCCCAGAGCCGGTGACGTAATGGAAGAGCCCCAGACAGGTGGCCGAAAAACCACCCCACCCCACCCCACCCCACCCCTGGCGCTCTGCACATGGAACCTGGCACCATCGAGCGCATACTCCCAGCCTTGGTGCTGGCCGCTCGCTGCAGCGAGGAGAGCCAGCCACTCTGGGCCTTCTGGAAGTTTCTCTGGACCTCCTCACCAGGGCTGTGTGGTCCAGACCTCAGAGGCTCCTTCCCAGGAGGGTGCCCGTGAGGGGCTTCAGGAGCTCTACGACGCCTCACTTCAGGTTGGGCTGCATCCTGTGGTTTGTCTGTGGCTCTGAGTGTCTCACAAGCCCCCTCAGCTCAAGGGTCTGGTTAGCGTGCAGGACTGGTGTGCGGACCCTGGCTCTGGCTCTGACCTCACCCTGCGGGGCTCTGACTCGTTCCTAGGCCACTCAGGCTCACTGTGCACTTCCTGGTTGGGGTCTAAAGACAACACCCCCACACCAGTCCTAGGGCTTGAACTCAGAGCCTGGGTGCTGTCCTTGAGCTTTTCAAGGCTGGGGCTCTGCTACTTGAGCCACACCTCCACTTTGGGCTTTTGGGTAGTTGATTGAAGGTAAGAATCCCAGAAACCTCTCTGCCCAGGCTGCCTGTGAACCATGATCCTCAAACCTCAGCCTTCTGAATAGCTAGGATTATAGGCGTGAGCCACAGGCAATAGGCAAACTTCATATTTTCCCAAGCCTAGTGATAAGTAGGCCTTGAATCTAGGACGGGGAGGGGAGGGGGGGTCATCCTGGGTCCAGGGGTCACCTGGTGCCCCAACTTGGGGGTCCCATGGGTTCTTTTCTGTTGAATAGAAACTTCAACTTGCAATCAGGGTGACTTTGATGAAAATGAACAGTAGATTTCTCCCTAATAAGTTCAGTGTATTTCCAAGTATTGACGCCTGGTAGTGAAATGAAAGGGATTCCTAATAATGAAAGTGCCGAGAAACGCCCTCCCCCATCCTAGAGTCCCTGATCTCCAAATGCAGGAGAAAATGCCCCCCTCCCACCAGGTGCAGGGGAGCTGAGAGCAGGCAAGGACTTGAAGGTGTGATCTGGAGACCCGCAGAGCCGGGCACCAGTGGCTCACGCCTGGAACCTTAGCTACTTAGGGAACTGAGATCTGAGGATGGTGACTTGAAGCCAGCCTGAGCTGGAAAGTCTATGAGACCCTTATCTCCAATGAACCACCAAAAAGCCAGAAGTAGAGCTGTGGCTCAAGTGGTAGAGCACTAGCCTGGAGCAGAAAAAGCTCAGGGACAGCATCCAGGTCCTGAGTTCGGGCCCTCAGAACAAAATAAAAACCCCATGGACATATTGCATAGCAAAGTGGCCAGTGTGTCCTGCCATGGCAGGAACCCCTTGCTTCTTGCTTAGAATGGACCCCAAGGTCTCTTTGATCCAAACGTAAACTTGTTTCTGGATGCAGCTGGGTTTGTGGGGACTAGGAGGTGCCCCCATATGCATGGGCTCTCATTCCTGGGACAGAGGCAAGCTTTGTCATTGTGGACTTCTTCCCTGCACACTCATGCACACACAAGAGACACAAATCCATGACCTTGGCAAGGTCGTGCTGTGCGGGTCAGTCACAGAGTCCCCCCTTCTCCTGTGCTGTTCCCCCACTGTGGTTCAGCCACCCTCCTTCAGCTTCAGCATCCCAGAGAAACATCCAGAGTTCTGCGTGTTCCCAGAGGCATCACACTTGTGATCCCTATGCGAGAGGCTCTGCCTGACGTCACCCCGACATCATCCTTCCCCAGTTCCCCTACACTGAACCTCCAGAATCCTCTCTCCTCCCCTAGCACCCCGCCCCCAACTTCAAAGCACATCCGCTCTCATCCTATTCTGTCCTTGCCTGATTCCTGGCACACGGAGGTCCCCAGGAAGCCCCCCCCATGCCTGAGGGCCTGTACCCTAAAAACCAGCAAGGATTCCCCTGACAGGTCTGTGGGCCGGAGTGCGCGAGGCCCGCTGTGGAAGAGATGGTGTTAGTCAGGATATAAGTGGGAAAGCTAGGTTTGCATGATAAGACTGTGGCCGGTGTTTGGTGATGTCATCTGGGTTACTGGTGTGAATCACTTCAGGCCAGAGACCTCCCCGGGGCTGCCAGCCCTTTGCCTGGGGCAGCCTGGGCTCTGAGCCAGAGATGCCAAGCCTGTCTGTCTCCCATGGAACCGCCAAACCCAAGCTCCATCTGCTGCACTTCCCCACAGCCACCACCAGGGGGCACTACCTGCCTCCTGCGCTGGCGAAAGAAGCCCCTCTGGAACCACAAAGTGACCGCAGGAGTCAAGCCTCTAGCCTGGGCTCTGGTTATTTTGGGGAGAGGCTCTTGCTTTTTTTTCTTAAAGCAGGTGTGCACTACTTCCCACCTTAGCTCGGATGACAAGCATGCAGAAACACCCAGCTTTCTTAGTTGAGATGGACTCTATCTATCTATCATCTGCTTTTGCCCAGTTTGGTCTGGAACTTGGGTTTGCAGGAGCTCAGCCTCCTGCATCACTGTGGTGACACCGTGGACACTGCCCCGGCCCTACCCAGCTTTTGGTTGAGATGAACTTCCCTGCTAGGGCTGGCCTCTCACCGTGATCCTCAGATCTCAGCCTTCTGAGCAGCTAGGATGACAAGCGTGAGCTACTGGAGCCTGGCTTTCTTTCCTGGTTAATACTGCAAAGGGAAACATTTAGTTAGATCCCGAGGAACACAGATAAAAGAGTGTGGGTTCTCACAACCTCCTTGAAGACGAGAGATACACGCAGCCGCAGCCACAAACAACACAAAGACTCAAGGTGTACCACAGATGTTGACCTCTGTACTGCAGGGAGCCCCGCTGCCGCGACGGGACAGAGGTACACTTGACACCGTTGACCGTCTTTCCCAGAGCAGATCTTGGAGCCATCACGGCCATGTGGCTTCATGCTTCCGTGCCCTGGCACACACTGCTCCTTCTGCCCATCCACCTGGCAGGCTCCTGGTCCTGCTTTGACCTTCTCAGGTACAGACCGATCTCTCCGCCATTGCAACTCTACATGCTCAGGCTTCTGGGACGGTCTGTCCCATGTGGCACAGGATTTATTATTATTATTATTTTTTTTTTTTTTTTGCTGGTCCTGGGGTTTGAGCTCAGGGTCTGGGTGCTGTCCCTGGGCTCTTCTGCTCCAGGCCAGTGCTCTACCACTTGAGCCATAGCTCCAATTCTGGCTTTTGGCTGGTTAATTGGAGATAAGAGTCTCATGGATTTTCCTGCCCGGGCTGGTTGGGAGCCGAGGTCCTCAGATCTCAGCCTCCTCAGGAGCCAGGATGACAAGCGTGAACCACCTTTCCCCAGCTTGGTGACCTCCACCTTTACACACCTGTGTGAACAAACAAGTTGTCCCCTGGGAAGGATAATTGGAGAAACCACGTGAAGACTGGGGTTGCTTTGGAAAGTTCTAGAAGCCTGTGTCTTGGGGCTGAATGGTCTGATGACCACCCCCCCCCCACACACACACATTCCAGATGGGTCAGCTGGACACAGCTGATGGTCCCAAGGGCACGTGGCCTCAGAAACTGGGGACCAAGTCTCCTGGGCTCTGGGGGCCACTCAGCATGTGTTCACTAACGTCGAGAGGTTGTTAGGTGGCCAGGGTTAGGTGGGAGGAAGGGCTGTGGAGAGCAGAATTTGAAAATTAAAGTTTGGGATCAGCCACAAATACCTGATTGCCGAGTGGAGTTGCAGTCGTGGTGGAGAGCCTCCTTGGCCCCTGTGCTCCGTTTGCACGCATGCCTGCACCCACACCTCCCCCCGCCAGGTGTCCCGGCCTTCCTGCCAGCACACCGCACACCTGACATAATCAAAGGCAGGGTGGTATGGGGCCCGTCAGAATGCTTTCTAGTAAAAGCGGAGGCAAGTGTGGAATTAGCATGTGATTTGCATACATTTGCATGCCATTATGTTGCAAGCCCTGAAACTGAGCTTGTGAAACACAATTCCAGGGTTAAGTGACCTCATTGAGGCCAGCTAGGTCTTGTTCTGGGAGCTTTAAAAACGTATGTGTGTATGGGGCTGGGGATATGGCCTAGTGGCAAGAGTGCCTGCCTTGTATACATGAAGCCCTGGGTTCGATTCCCCAGCACCACATATATGGAAAACGGCCAGAAGGGGCACTGTGGCTCAGGTGGCAGAGTGCTAGCCTTGAGCAAAAAGAAACCAGGGACAGTGCTCAGGCCCTGAGTCCAAGCCCCAGGACTGGCCAAAAACAAACAAACAAAAAAGTGTGTGTATGAGTGTGTGTGCGCGCACGTGCACTGAAATTAGGACTTGAATTCAGGACCTCTCTCCCTCCATTGGCTTTTTTATTTTTCACTCAAGGCTAGTGCTCTATTATTCAAGCGATAGCTCCACTCCAGCCTTTTGCTGGTTAATTTGAGATGAAAATCTCAAGGACTTTTCTACCTAGGCTGGCTTCAAATGTCAAGCCTCAGATCTCAGCCTTCTAAGTGTCTAGGATTACAGGCAGGAGCCACTCGTGCAGGCTAAATATAATGTCTTAATCTCAGTAACCCAAAAGGTAGGCCTGGTGGTGATGTTACAGGCAAGGGGGCTGATGTCCACAGTTTAGGGCAACGTGGCTGACCGATGATTCAGACTCATTCCTTTGCATGGTGTTGCCTGAGTACCTTCTACAATCTAGCTGCTAGCCTGGGCGCTGGGCACCCCAGTGAGTGAAAAGCATTTATGGGCATTCGTTAGAGGAAGGGTTTGGTTTCGATGACAAAGGAAATCCCACATTTATACAGGCAGTCTGAGGCTAGACTAGACACAGTGGTGTATGGCTATAATCCCAGCTCCTTGGGAGGTAGTGGTAGATAGGCAGATGTACTTCAATCTTCTTATCTAAAGTTTCCCCAAGCAGAAAAGGCACCAGACCCTACCTGAAGACCAAATGAAAAGCCAAAGGACTGAGGTCATGGCTTTACCGGTACAGTGCTTGCTGAGCAAACGTGAGGTTCTGAATTCAAATCCTGGTATTGCACACACACACACACACACACACACACACACACACACACACACAGAATGGATTTCTTTCTCAAGGGTTAATTCAAGGCAAATGCCCCCAGGCCTGGCCTCCTGGGACTTGCAGAAAACCCAAGTTCCTTCCACCTCATGTTCTGCCAAGCAGGGATGGGGTAGGGAGGGGGGCTGTTGCTGACTTTGGGTAGCAGCAGGCAAGGGGTACAGGGGGCCAAAGCCTTGGCCAGGAGTGGGAGGGGGGCAGCTCTCTGCTTTTTGCTTTCTGCTAGTATAAACCTGGGCCGGGGCCATATCTAGTTTTATTGTTTGTGTATTGTGGGTTTTGTTGTGTGCTAGTACAGGGACTTGAACTCAGGGCCTGGGCATTGTCCCTGAGCTCTTTTCACTCAAGGCTGGTGCTCTAACCCTTGACTCATACCTCCCCCTTCTCCGTGGTTATCTGGAGATGAGAGTCTCACAGACTTTCCTGCCTTGGGCTTGGCTTGGAACCGCGATCCTCAGATCTCCGCTTCCTGAGTAGCTGGGGTGACGGGCGTGGGTCACGGGCACCTGGCTCGTGTCCCTCCAGCCCTGCGCTGGGTCTGGCTGGCAGCCAAGGAGAAGGCGAGGCTGGGGTGGGGGAGCTGGCCGTCTCTGCCAAGGGAGGGCTTCACGGGGCCAGGGGAGGCCGCTCATCAGATGACGTCGGGAGTGAGGAGGGGAGGGCGAGTGGGCGGGAGGCGGCGCGGGGGGGGTGGCATCGAGAAGGGATGGCATCAACGCTGTGCCGCTGTCCTCAGCTGACCCCAATCACACTCCCAAGCTCAGTTTGCAAGAGCCTCAGGCACGGCTTGGACCCAATAAAGGCAGCAGACGTGCAGCTGAGGTGCCAGGTGCTCTGGCCGCACCAGACTTCCTGGGCTTGACCTTCACGGACTCTCCTGCGCCTCCAGTAAAGCTATTTTGTGTACTCATTATTGTATTTCTTTTTTTTTTTTTTAATGCCATTCCTGAGGCTTGAACGTACGGCCTGGGCGCTGTCCTTTAGCTTTATTCGCTCAAGGCAGGTTCTCTACCTGCCACTTGAGCCATAGCTCTGTGGCCACTTGGCCCAATGTCAGCATTCTAGAGAAGTCCTCCAGCACGAATCACGTCCCTAGCATCCCATTGGCTCACAGCCCCAGGAGGAACAAGGAGGGGGGCGTTTCTCCCCATCCTCCACCCTGCCCTGTGACTGGTCCTGCCCTTCCCCACCCAATACCAGCCACCCTGACCCATGCACACTCCATTTTCTTTCTTTCTCTTCTAACCTTCAGCCACATCTGCTTGCCCACTTCCTGGGGTTTCAGTGGTTCTCCTTCAACCACAGTCTGAACGTGTGACATGGAAAATTCCAGAAGCCAACAATCCATCCATTTCACTTCCCTCGCTGTCCTGCCGGGGAGGGGAATCATTGCTTTGTTCGGCTCTGCTGATCAAACTCATCCCGGTTTGTCACTTCATAGCTGCCAAGGGCCCTGATGGACCCACCCAGTACTGTGAGTCTTGTGTTCAAGTACTGTGCACAGGAAGCCTGAGGAGACATCACCTCTGCCTAGGCAGTGAATCACCTCAGAGCATCCGGAGGAGGCAGAGGGGAACACAGGAAGAGAGACAGAGACAGGGAGGTGGGGGGGGGGGCAAAATTGCAGCAAATTCAACCAGAACCACACCTCCCGTCCAGCATTTTGCTGGTTACGTCTCTCAGACCCGTCCAGGTCAGCCTCAGGTCAGGGTCCTCCAGATCTCAGCCTCCTGGGTAGCTAGGATTACAGGCGTGAACCACCAGCACCTGGCTGAGTTATTAATTCCAGCCATTCTTTCTGAGACAGCTCTGGGCATTGTAATCAGTAGAAATGCATAGTTGTGGGGTTTGGTTTTTTTTTTCCCTCCCTTATTCTTGGTTGGCTGCTGCTTCAGGCTGGATCAAATGGGATTTTGCTTTCCCTCTAAAGTTGTATGGGGCTACACTGACTAGTTCCCTCCTCTCCCCAGCTGGAGACTCCGTTCCTCCTTCTCCATCTCCATCAGTTCCCAGGGAATCCTAAAATGCTTCACTAATGAAGAGCCTTTGTCCTTGTGTCCTGAGCACTGCACCCCCCTCCACGCCCCCCCCCCCCAACTCCACCGGGAATGAACTAATAAACAGGGCAGGGTCCACAGAGGCGGGAAAGGACTGTGCTTTTGTGGGACTCCCACCCATCCTGCCTTCTATGGACAGGAAACAAAGAGGTGAAGTGAGAGGTGGCTTGAATCTCCAATAACTAACACTCTAAGGGGCTGACTCTCCTATAACTAACACTCTAAGGGCTTGAATCTCCTACAGCTCACTCTAAGGGCTTGAATCTCCTACAGCTCACACTCTTAGGGGCTTGAATCTCCAATAACTAACACTCTAAGGGGCTGAATCTCCTATAACTAACACTCTAAGGGGCTTGAATCTCCTACAGCTCACACTCTTAGGGGCTTGAATCTCCTATAACTAACACTCTAAGGGGCTGAATCTCTTATAACTAACACTCTAATGGCTTGAATCTCCTACAGCTCACACTCTAAGGGCCTGAGCCTCCTACAGCTCACACTCTGAGGGGGTTGAACCTCCCATAACTAACGCTAAAGCAAGGAGCCAGGGTGAATTTGTTTGTTCATGGCAATAGCAAACCATCTAGTTCCCGACTGACCTCGAGGAAGCAAGGAGATGTGAAGAACACACTGCAGGCCGAGCCTCTGAATGGGAAAATGAATTCCTCGCCACTGGTGGATGGAAAAAGACGAAGCCCACCTTTCCCATCAAGTGCCAGCAACCTTGCCTCTCAGCGCAGCCAGCCTCTGGCTTCCGAGTCTTGATGATTGATGGTGGGCCCCCTAGGACCAGCACATCTGGGGAAGTCTTTGATATATGTTATCCATTTAGGCTGAGCGCCCATTGTTACTGGCTATGCGCAGATAAATGTTTCCTGGTTCTTTGAGGGGGGAAAAATTCTATGTACATATATATGTGCAAAAATAATTTTTCTCACATAGGAGATAAATAGCACACAAAGTCTATAACACTTTGTTTCCTAGTGGTACAGGACCTCACCCTCATTCTGCTTCTCACTTAGGGCCTGTGCTCTACCACTTGAGCCATGCCTCCAATCCAGCTTTTTGTTGGTTAATGGATGATAGGAGTCTTATGCATTTTTCTGACTGTATTGGCCTTGAATTCAGATCCTTTGAATCTCAGCTTTGTGATTAGCTGGGATTACAGGCTTGAGCCACTGGCACCTGTTTCGTGTGTGTGTGTGTGTGTGTGTGTGTGTGTGTGTGTGTTTGTGTGTGTGTGTGTGTGTGTGTGTGTGTTGGAGATTGAACTCAGGGCCTGATTGCTGTCCTGGCTTCTTTGCTTAAGGCTGGCACTCTACCACTTGACCCACAGCTCCATTTCTAGCTTTTTGGTGGTTACAGGTAAATAAGAATCTCACAGACTTTCCTATCGGGGCTGGCTTCAAACTGCACCCCTCAGATTTCAGCCTCCTGAATAATTAGGATTGCAATTGTGAGCCACTGGTGCCAGCTATCTTTGCTTTAGTACCACTTACTTGATTGCAAGTCTGCCTGATTGACCTCTGGCTGGCTGCGTTTGCCAGCTGACTTGCAGAACTCCCGGGCGTGTCATGACTGGCTATGCGGAGCTGCCTCTGCCTTGTACCACCTGTCAGCATCTCCCTGCCCCAGGCAGGTGACAAAGCCCTGACCTCGGAGCCCGCAACTCCGAGCTACGGAGCCAGTGCTGCCTACTACACATTTTGTCACGTTGAGCAAATCACTCACCTCCCTAGTCTTCATTCTCAACTCTAAAACGAGGCTGTTGGGCAGGAAGGGGCCTGAGGTCCCGTCCTGGTGAGTATTCTCTCCCATAAGTCGACATGCTGGGTCAGCAGATGAAACAGACCCCGCCCGCCCCACTGGACAGGAGCTCAGAGATGCACGCTGCTTTAGTGCATGCTGTGCTGCTATATCAGAAGACCCAAAGCTGGGGGAGAGGACAAAGAACAGAGGTTTATGCCTTACTCTCCTGGTGTGCGAGGGCCTGCCTAGGGGGGAAGGGTCCTCTTACACACTAGAAGGTAGAAAGGGCAAGAGAATTCCTCTGTGTGTGCACAGGAGGGGCCCATGGTGGAAAAAGTGGAGAAAGCTTCAGACACAAGTGGGCGGCAGAAAGTAAAGGTGAGAGGAACGCAGGCAAACCTGAAATCATCCACGGGAACAGATAGATTAGGCAACATGATCTCCTTTTGTACACGCCAGTCAGGAAACATTCACTGAGTCCCAGCTGTGACCCCACACAAGGTCTTAGAGCAGCCTAGGAGCAGACACAGGCAGAAATCCTTGGTTCCTAAATTCTCATCTTCACAAGGCTGGCTCATCACAAAACTGCTCTTAATCAGCGATGCTTGCGGGGAGGGGGGAGGGATGCTGGACCACTTGAATCAGATTGGAGAGGCTGAAACTGGAAAAGCTCCTGTGTCTAAAAGGAGGTCAGCAGCTGTATGGTTCTCTCTTTCTCTCTGTTTTTTTTCCTTTTTCCTTTTTTTTTTTGGTCAGTTGTAGGCTTTGAACTCAGGGCCTGGGCGCTGTCCCTGAGCTCTTTTGCTCAAGGCTAGAGCTCTACCACTTTGAGCCACTTTGGTTTTCTGTGGTTAATTGGAGATGACAGTCTCATGGACTTTCCCGCCTGGGATGACACAGAACCTCAATCTTCAGATCTCAGCTTCCTGAGTACCTAGGATTACAGGTGTGAGCAACGAGGACTAGGCACAAAAGCTGTGTGGTTCTCTAGGGAGCAAATGACCCCAGTGGAAGGTGGATTTTATCACCTGAAAGGATGTAGAGGGGAAAGGATGACTCATTGGAAGTGACACATAATTACCCATCATACTTCTTGTTCCTGGGCCTTAATGGTAGAATCTCTGAACATCTGGTCTACCTTCTATCCCCAAATGCAACACACACACACACACACACACACACACACACACACACACACACACACACAGAATGGATCAGAGCCTTTCCTTCAGCTTAATCACGAGCCCTGCTGGAGCAGAAAATGAGTTCTGCATTGAGATATTCCATTTCCCTCTCCTGATTAGTTATTCCGTCCATGGGTGACACTTGCCTGGAGTTGCGGTGACTTTCAATATTCTGAAGTGTGGAAGTTAGGCAGGAAGTCCTCTGTTCAGAATGACAATGCACATTAGAAAGGGGCAGGAAAAGTCTTGCAAACAAGATGTATTGCTCATGAATACCATCTTACAGATGAAAATCCCCCAAATGTGAGGAGATTGTTTCTAACAGATTGCAGCTACACAGAGGCAGCTCTTCTTGACCCAAGATACCAATTGCCTGATTTTCAGGGCAGAATGAGCAGAGATAGGGTAACAATAAGACTTTTTCCTCCTCTAAGATGTACCTGCCCTTCACTTCAGGGACAAGATGAGTCCCTGAGAAGTAAACTGTGGATTGGAATTTTTATAGTCCAGATCATTTCTGTCCCCCCTCATTATTTCCTTTGCAAAAATGGGTGCTCAGGACATTCCCAGGCTCCGGGATATAATAAAAGCACTGTTAGGGAAGCAGTAATCATTTAAATATGACAACTTTCAGAGATGGAACTGACCATTTCTAATATTAAAAATAATTCTGAAAAAGCTAAAAAAAGAAAAACAACAACAACATAAGAAATGACTGCTCATCTTTCTGTGTGGCACAATCATTTCTCTGTTAATGGCCACTGAGTAGGTAGCTTTCAGTGTGGGGGATCTAGCCTAGACATTTTCAAATCGCATCTAATTTAACTTTCACCACAATCTGTGAGCTAGCTATCATCTCCTTAAAAAAAAAGAAAAAAAAGCAATAATCAAGCCAGGTACCAGTGGCTCAGGCCTGTAATCCTAGCTACTCAAGAGGCTGAGATTTGAGGAATGAGGTTCAAAGCCAGCTACGGCAGGAAAGTCTGTGAGACTCTTATTTCCAATTAACCACCAGAAAATCGGAAGTGGCCCCGTGGCTCAAGTAGTAGAGTGTTAGCCTTGAGCTGAAGAGCTCAGGAACAGCTCCCAGGCCCAGAGTTCAAGTCCCATGACTGACCAAACAAAGAAAAAAAATCACAGGGAGTAGTCCCTCAGCTCTGGGTGGCTCTGAGTTTAGTCTTTTTTCCCTCCCGCATACTTGCCTGGTTTGAACATCTAAGAGAAGAAAACAGGGGCTGGGGATATAGCCTAGTGGCAAGAGTGCCTGCCTCGGATACACGAAGCCCTAGGTTCGATTCCCCAGCACCACATATACAGAAAACGGCCAGAAGCGGCGCTGTGGCTCAAGTGGCAGAGTGCTAGCCTTGAGCGGGAAGAAGCCAAGGACAGTGCTCAGGCCCTGAGTCCAAGGCCCAGGACTGGCCAAAAAAAAAAAAAAGAGAGAGAAGAAAACAAGCTGACCACAAAGCCAACCATAACTTGTGAAAGACCACAAAGTTCCAGTTTCTCAAAAGAACGCATCCATGTATTCTGGTACTCAGGCCTCAGGTCCTGAGGGTGAAATGTGTCGCTTTTTGTAAGTGTGGAGAGACTGAATGGAGGCCAGGACAAAGACTCAGGCATTCAGAACCCAACTGGACAAGAGGGAGAGAGGGGAGGACGGCTACCAAGCCCAGGCAGCATGGAAGAGCTCAACTGTCAACACCCCTAGAAGCCTGAAGGTTCTAGAAAGCCAAGCCACAGGGTCCAGGCTCTCATTTTGAAACTTGATTTCCTAAAGGTGCCATTGTTCCCCTTGGGATCTCTGTGGAGCCAGTCTCAAAGACAGGCCCTGTGAGCCTCGCTCCTGGTTTCTCCATGGAGTCCCCTCCCGCTCTGTCCTGTTCATTCCCTGTAACCAAGAGCTATGTTCCTTCTGATGTTAGCTGCTTTCACTGTGGGCCTGCACTCCACCTGCTCTCGGTGGCAAACCCTTAAGGCCCACTGCAGTGGTGTTAAGAAACAGGCCTTGCTGTAGCTTGCCTCTGGAATGGTCCCTGAAGAGCCATAGGTTGAAGCTGTGGTTCTCACCCTAGCACTATTGGGAGGTCATGGAACCTTTAAGAGGCAGGGCCTAGTGGAAGGAAGTTAGGTCATTGGGGGGAGGGGGGGTGTCTTGCAAGGGATCCTAGGACCAGAGCTCCTTTCCTGTCTTTCCTAGTGTTTCAGGCTGCCCAAATGGATGGATGACGCTGTTCTTCAGGGAGCTAATGGTGATTAAAGTGAATTCACCTTCAACTCTCTCTTGTTCTGACCCTCTTGCCTGCTACCATATTGCAGTACAGACAGAATGTTCTCATCAGGAGCTGAGAAGAGCCTAGTGAGTTGGGAAACTGTTTAAGCTTTATAAACTATGCACTCTCAGGCATTCTGCTACAGCAAAGACAACATGGACTAAGAAACATTGCATGGCATGAAACCCATACAACCTAATGTGGCGATCCAGCCAGCACTATGCTAAAATGGGTGCCTAGGACCAGGTTTTCCTCTGGGCAGAGCAGATGGGGCAATCTCTTCAAAGACAAGGCAGGTATGAAAGGTGGTATGGGTTTCCACTAGGGCTGGTGGGCCCACCTTAAGGGTCAAAGACTAAGGATTTAGGTCATCATCTTTCTTCTTGTCTCAGGAAAGGACCTGCAAAGCATCATGGGATGGTAGCTGATGGAAAATGCCTTAAAACACTCACCTTTCCCCCCTGACAGCCATACCTTAGAAGAGCCCATGCTGCCAAACTCATTGGACCATCTCTCCTCCCCTTCCCTTCCCGGAACAGACCCTGCAAAAGAGACAGCCTGGGAATTGAGGGCCCTACTGTGTGTTGACATGTCCGCTAAAAACAGGTACTGTAGAAATAACCTTTTCGAGCTGGGAATGTGGCTTAGTGGTAGAGTGCTTGCCTAGCATGCATGAAGCTCTGGATTCCATTCCTCAGTACAGAAAAAGCTGGAAATGGTGCTGTGGTTCAAGTGGTAGAGTGCTAGCCTTGAACAAAAGAAGCTCAGGGACAGTGCCCAGGCCTGAGTTCAAGCCCCAGGACTGGCAAAACAAACGAAAAAGAAAAAGCTTTTCTTGTAACTCAAGATAAGATTCCATTTCTGCAAAAAAAGCTCCTTCCCCTGCTCCTATCCTACCCCCACTCCCATGACAACCACCCCAGACCTCTGCCCCCACCTGACTTTACTCTCTCTGCCTGACGAAAGAGGCCTTCATGGTAAGGGAAGTGAGCCATTTCTTCTCCATCCAGACTGGAGAAGACTTGGCTGTCCTTCTCAGGCTCTAAGTCCCACAAAACCTGTTGGCCTGTGGGTTTGTCTGTCTGTCCTTCCCTTTGTTCATACTTCTGGTATTCGAATGTTTCCTTTCCGTGGTCATGAGCTCGGGCTCTGGAGTCAGAGGGGCAAGGCCAGTTCCATGTCCCCATGGCCCATGCCCATTTGTTGTCTGGTTGTATTAGTCCTCTGTGGTTACTATGATGAAATAATCTCTGAGCCTGGGCACTTACACAGAAAAGAGGTTCATTTCGCTTGCCGTTCGTTCTCTTTGTGTTGCTGCAGTGTTGAGCATGAAATGCAGGGCCTCACTTATGCAGGAGGCGGGGCGAGGAGGACGGGGGAGGGAAGAGGGGGGAGGAAGGAGGGGACGGAATCCTCTACCGCCGAGTGAGGTGCCACTTGCTTGTTACCAAGTGAGTGGTTGATCTTTTTCTTTCTTTCTTTCATGCTTTCTTTTTCCTTCCTTCATTTCTTCCTTTCTTCCCCCCCCCCCCTTTTTTTTTGGTACTGTTACTAGGGCTTGAACTCAGGGCCTCACACTCTTGCTCACCTGTTTTGCTCAAGGCTGGGGCTCCACCACTTGAGCCATATCGCCAGCTCAGCTTTTGGCTGGTTAATGGGTGATAAGAGTCTTGCAGAGTTTTCTGCCTGTGCTGGCTTTGAACAGCAGATCTTCTGGATCTCAGCCTCCTGCGTAGCTAGGATCACAGCCAGCAGCACCCAGTCCAGTAAAGATTTCTTGCATTAATCTGATAAGAGGCTGCTTTGTCCTCAGGGAGTCCGTCCCGGCTTTCCCATGGCTATAAATGGAGAACAAGGGCCATTAACAACAATAACAACCATCATCATTTTAACTGCCTGCCACAGAGTGATACAATTTGAGCCATTTGTTTCAGAAACGATAGCCCTAATTGAGTTAAGATTTCCACACTGGAGAAATGTCAAAAGAAACCTCATCCATTGCAAAACACAGCCCTGCGCAGCAGCTGTGCTCCAGATGCCCTTCCTGGGCTTTGCTCAGGACGCCACCCGCCAGGGGCCTGACTACTCAATCATGCTACCAGCAACCCTTCCCAGGTGGACAGATGGACGGATGGACGCATGGACAGATGGACGGACAGACGGATAGATGGATGAATGGATTGATGGATGGATGGATGGACGGACGGATGGATGGATGGATGGATGGATGGATGGACGGACGGATGAATGGATGGATGGATGGACGGACGGATGGACAGATGGACGGATGGATGGATGGATGGATGGATGGATGGACGGGCAGACAAACAGCTTTCAGGGTATCTCCAGGACTGAAGCTCTGACAGAGAGAGAAATTTCCACCTGTTTCTTCCTGGCCTCTGGATCCATTGCTGATGTCAGACAGGAATTCGTTCCCACTGGTTCTGGTCTAGAATTTCACAGCTTGTCTGCCAGGAAGGTCGGTGCCATGTAGTGGCCCCACAGACAAGCAAGGCTGGCACGGAGGAGGAGGGCCCTGCCTGGGCCTGCACACCGGGGCTGAGCGAGGCGAAAGGAGGTTAGAGCAGGCCCGTCTAGCTACTGCCGGGACAAGAGAAGGGAGAGGGGAACAGAGGGGAGAAGAGGGGAGAGGTTGAGGGGAGGGGAGAGGAGGGGAGAAGCCCATTTGCAGATTTCAGAACAAGCCCTGAAGAGAGTCCACAGGTCCCTGCTAGGGGAAAAAACAAAGGGGGTGGACTGTGCTGGGGGCGGGGCAGCAGCTGAAAGCCCCCATCCCCTGGGGGACCACAGGGGAGCACAGCTCTTCCCCTGAGGAGCACCCCCACTCCTGGGCTCCCCTGAAAGGCACCAGCATGGGAAGGCAGCCAAGCTCAGCTGAATGTGAACAAAGCCAAGGGCAGGTGGCTTTGCATCTGGGACATTTGTCTTGCAGATTCTGTCTCCTTTGCTGGCTCCAGCCAGGCATGGTGGGACATGCCTTTAATCCCAGCACTCTGGAGGCTGAGACAGGAGGATGCAGAGGGCCAGGCCAGCCTGGGCTACAGAGCGAGACTCTGTCTTAACTCCCAGAGCTCACCCCCTTGCAGTGCACCTCCACCCACCTCCCCAACTCCACTGGGAATTCTTAGTCCTCCTGAGTCAATGGCACAATGTTTTATGCATTTAATCATTCTCATCGAATGAGCGAATACCCTTATTAATTCATGTTAGAATTGCATGAATAAGTTACACTTAACTCCTGTTGGGAGGCGGGGAGGGGGCGGGGGGGGGGGGGGGGGAGGAAACAGCCCTGTTCCAACTGAGCAAATCTGTGCCTAGACCTTGACCTGAAAAAAAAAAAGACACTTCTATTTCTAAACACCCAGAGCCTTTCCCTCTCATTAGATGTTTTTAAAAAGAAGTCACAGAAAGAGAAGAAGCTGACATCTGAGACTGTGGCACCTAAATTGCAGGCTCTGAGTATTGTTTACGCTATATTTGTCCTGTCTCTGGGTGTCATCCTGGGGGGAGGGGAAGGGAGGGAGGAGAGGGGAGGGAGAGAAGGTGGGGGGGGGGGGCGCGGACAGGAAGACAAATGCCAGAGCATTCCTCCTCTGTGGTCCTAGCCAGGGGCCAAATGTTCCTCTGCTGCCCCCTGGTGGCCAGGATATGAATGCCACAGGACCACCCACCCGCTCCCCCCTCCCCCCAATGCCACTAATTCCTAGGATTCAAGAAAGAACCCACTGGTTTTGAAAATGAATGAATGATTTGGCCCAAGAAAGGATGAGCCGCGTGGCAGACCTCGGGGGCTAAGGGGTCCTCCATTAACTCTGTCTGTTCTATATCCTAGGTCACCTGCTAAATTGCACGGTAGCTGGAAGACAAGCTGTCCTAGGCGACTGTCAACGCTGGCCAGCCGAGGAAGTAGAAACACTGAGCCTTTACAAGCCTGTCTGATGGTCCCTTCGCAGGGCTGTTCTGTTTACCTGCTGCCTAGGATGAGGCCTAAGAAAAACCCAGATCCAACATATAATTTGGAGCTAAATACATGATGGATGCCCAGAGATTTAAAATTAGCCAAGTAAACCTAACACTGGGGCATTATGCTTGCTTTCAAGTGTCTGAAGGTCTGTCAGACAGACAGCCCTTGGGGAGGACGCTTGATAAAAGAATCAGACTCTATCCTTCCTAGGAATTAAAGGAAAGGATTCGCTCTGCAAAGGAACAAGTTGTCCCAAATGTCCTCCCATGAAGTCACAAGCTTTCTGTGTGCACTGACAACCTCACAGGTGCGGCTATTTTGTGCTCTGTTTAATTTAGCGTAAGATTCGGGGTGATTTTCAAAAGACAATTAGGCGATTGCAATTTTGAGAGTCCTGAGGATTGAATTCAGGGCTCCTGGCTCCCGAGACAAGCACTGTGCCACTTGAGCCATGCCCCAGTCCTTTTGCTTTTAGCTGTTTGTTTGTTTCCCAGATAGGGTATCCTGCTTTTACCTGGGCTAGCCTCAGACCTTGATCATCCTATATCTCCCTCCTGAGTACCGAGATTACAGGCATGCACCACCATACCCAGCTCCTTCCGTACAAACTCCCTATAAGATGGCATAAATTCACATTCATAGCTGGAGTACACCGGGACATTTGGCCAGTTTTCTTTACATGTTTTATTTCATTTACTCCTTACAACTTTACAAGGCAGACATGACCTAAAGGAAAGGGCCAAGGTTTAGAGAGGCAGAATGACTTCCCCACCACTGGACTGGAGGAAGCAATGGCAGAGGGCAGGATTCAAACTGAGCTTCTACAGCAACACTATGTATTTTCCGTCTTGTAGTCTCTGAGGACTGGGAACTGGGGAGTGGACACACTGGGAGACAAGGCAAGGTAAGATGTCAGGACGGCGCAGATTAGATGCCAACCAGGGATGGGCTCAGCCTAGAGCTCCATGGAGGTTCAGTGAGCTCACTCCAATTGTCAGTCTGCCTGGAATTTGCTTCTGAGAGACAGAGAGACACAGAGAACTCAGAAAGGACTCTATCATCTGTGCTCTCTTCTAACAACAATGTCAACCCTGTTCCTTCCACCTACAGTTGAAAGAGGACAAAACCATCTCCTTAAAGCTTAAAACATTGAAGTATGAAAGGATTTGGCACAAAGTAGATGGCCACACAGGGCTTTCAATTTATAATTCAGTAATTTATTACAGTACTAGGGGTTTGAACTCAAGGCCTTGAACTTGGCAAGGGCACTACTGTTGAGCCGTGCCTCCAGCCCTCTTTTGGGACTGGTTATTAATTTTTATTTTTTTTTGGCCAGTCCTGGGCCTTGGACTCAGGGCCTGAGCACTGTCCCTGGCTTCTTTTTTTTTTGCTCAAGGCTAGCACTCTGCCACTTGAGCTACAGCACCACTTCTGGCCGTTTTCTGTATATGTGGTGCTGGGGAATTGAACCCAGGGCCTCATGTATACAAGGCAAGCACTCTTGCCACTAGGCCATATCCCCAGCCCCATGGTTATTAATTTTATTTTATTTTGCCAGTCCTAGGGCTTGAACTCATGGCCTGGGCTCTGTCCCTGAGCCTGTTGTACTTAAACCTAGCATTCTACCACTTGAGCCACAGTGTCACTTCTGACTTTTTCTGTTTATGTGATACAGAGGAATCAAACCCAGGGCCTCATGCATCCTAGGCAAGCACTCTACGACTAAGCTACTTCCCCAGCCTTGGGACTGATTATTTTCTTTTTGGCCAGTCCCAGGGCTTGAACTGAGGGCCTGTGCACTTTCCCTGAACTTCCTTTACTCAAAGCTAGCACTCTACCACTTGAGCCACAGTGCCAGTTCTGAGTTTTCCTGTTTATATGTACCGAGGAATTGAACCCAGGGCTTCATGCATACTAGGCAAGCACTCTACTGCTAAGCCATATTCCCAGCCCTGGGATGGGTTGTTTTCTAAGATGTTTTGATTTGTGCCCACTCAATGCACCTGGGCCATAGTCTGCCTGTTTGGGGTTTCCTGTCATAGCTAGGATGATGGCAGCCCCCACCATATTCAACTTCATTTCATGGAGATGTAGTCTCGTGGACTTTTCTGCCTGAGCTGACCTGCAATTGAGATCTACCTAATCTCAGCCTCCCACAATGCTCGGATAGCAAGGGTGCCAACTCTTCCAGGTATCTGTTGAAAGGGGAATCTTGCGTGTGATCTCCTGTTCTCAGCTTCCAAGTAGCTGTGGTTGTAGATATGAGCCATCTGTGCCTGGCCACAAGGGGCTTCTTAATATGTCTTCTGTGAAGTTGGCACACTTAGTCACCTGTCACAATGGGGCTGGGGAAACAGGCTTAATACAGGAGGGCAGGGGAAAGCCCCTGAGGGCTAGACATTCTGCCAAGAGAACTGGCCATGTTGGGCAGGCTTAGCCATGTCCCTAACTCCCCAGCCTGGGTTATCCTTCTTGCCCCTTATGCATGAAGCCTTGCTGGCCACACCTGAACCTATGCCAGGAGACAGATGCCTAACTCTACCATGCTTGCTCTGGGCAACCCTCTGTGCCATTGCTTCGTGCCATATTGGATTGGTATCCCCAAAATGAGTACATGACACATGCCAATGCCATCCACCTCTCCCTCCTCCAACACTGCCTACTGGTAGACGGAGAGCAATGTAAAGTCTTCCAAAGATAAGACCACGTTTGACTACCAGAATCCCCTGTGCCAGGCCCCTTCGCCATCCCCTTCACGGGTATGCGGGGTCACACAGTGGATGACAGAAGTGGGGTGTGGAAGCTGGGTGCCTGTGGCTCACGCCTGTGATTCTAGCTTAGGAGTTGGAGATCTGAGAATTGTGGTTCAAAGCCAGCCTCGTAGAAACATCCACGAGATTCTTATCTCCAATTAACCACACACATACACAAAAATCCTGAAGTGCAATGGTGACTCAAGTTCAAGCCCCAGTCCTGGTACCAAAAAATAAATAAAAATAAATAAACGTGGGATGTGGAGCCAGCCACTCTGATGCACATCCTTATTCTTAAGTGCACAGAGGAGAGGCTGTTGAGTAAATATTTGTGGAAATGCACGGAATGAAAGTAACTATTGACTTTAAAAGAGGAGAGAAAAGCCCAGTATGTAAAATGTTGGACCACAGCAAGTTCTGGAAATGAGCGAACTTCCACCGTGCTTTCTCCAGGTCCTCAAAATAAACAACGTTAAAGAGGGAACATCACCTTGCAAATCTGTTCCCAAAAGGCAGGCCCGTGTGCCCGAAGCCACTTCCTTTAGGCTTAGCGCGTTTTTCTCTTCCATTCACCTCCTCAGCCGCCATGACAGGACGGTGCTGTGAGGGATGGGGTTGCCATGGAGATGGAGTCCCTGGTAACGGACGGAGCAGTCAGGAAGGATGGAGGGACACCCGGAACTGCCAATATGTGACAACTGCCGTGACAGATGGAGCCGCCGTGAGGGGTGGAGCCGTCGTGATGGGAGGAGTGGGGGCCGCGATGGGTGATGGGAGGAGTGGGCGCCGCGATGGGTGATGGGAGGAGTGGGCGCCGCGATGGGTGATGGGAGGAGTGGGGCCGCGATGGGTGATGGGAGGGGTGGGGGCCGCGATGGGTGATGGGAGGGGTGGGGGCGCGATGGGTGATGGGAGGAGTGGGGGCCGCGATGGGTGATGGGAGGAGTGGGCGCCGCGATGGGTGATGGGAGGAGTGGGCACCGCGATGGGTGATGGGAGGAGTGGGGCCGCGATGGGTGATGGGAGGAGTGGGGGCGCGATGGGTGATGGGAGGAGTGGGGGCCGCGATGGGTGATGGGAGGGGTGGGGGCCGCAATGGGTGATGGGAGGAGTGGGGCCGCGATGGGTGATGGGAGGAGTGGGCGCCGCGATGGGTGATGGGAGGGGTGGGGCTGTGATGGGTGATGGGAGGGGTGGGGCTGTGATGGGTGATGGGAGGGGTGGGGGCGTGATGGGTGATGGGAGGGGTGGGGGCCGCGATGGGTGATGGGAGGAGTGGGGCCGCGATGGGTGATGGGAGGAGTGGGCGCCGCGATGGGTGATGGGAGGGGTGGGGCTGTGATGGGTGATGGGAGGAGTGGGGGCCGCAATGGGTGATGGGAGGGGTGGGGCTGTGATGGGTGATGGGAGGAGTGGGGCTGTGATGGGTGATGGGAGGAGTGGGGGCTGTGATGGGTGATGGGAGGAGTGGGGGCCGTGATGGGTGATGGGAGGAGTGGGGGCGCGATGGGTGATGGGAGGAGTGGGGGCCGTGATGGGTGATGGGAGGAGTGGGGGCTGTGATGGGTGATGGGAGGAGTGGGGCCGCGATGGGTGATGGGAGGAGTGGGGGCGCGATGGGTGATGGGAGGAGTGGGGCCGCGATGGGTGATGGGAGGGGTGGGGGCGTGATGGGTGATGGGAGGGGTGGGGGCCGCGATGGGTGATGGGAGGAGTGGGGGCGCGATGGGTGATGGGAGGAGTGGGGCCGCGATGGGTGATGGGAGGAGTGGGCGCCGCGTTGGGTGATGGGAGGGGTGGGGCTGTGATGGGTGATGGGAGGAGTGGGGCTGTGATGGGTGATGGGAGGGGTGGGGGCGTGATGGGTGATGGGAGGAGTGGGGGCCGCGATGGGTGATGGGAGGAGTGGGGGCACGATGGGTGATGGGTGATGGGAGGAGTGGGGCTGTGATGGGTGATGGGAGGAGTGGGGCCGCCATGGGTGATGGGAGGAGTGGGGGCCGCCATGGGTGATGGGAGGAGTGGGGGCCGCGATGGGTGATGGGAGGGGTGGGGGCGTGATGGGTGATGGGAGGGGTGGGGGCCGCGATGGGTGATGGGAGGAGTGGGGCCGCGATGGGTGATGGGAGGAGTGGGGGCTGTGATGGGTGATGGGAGGAGTGGGGGCCGTGATGGGTGATGGGAGGAGTGGGGGCTGTGATGGGTGATGGGAGGAGTGGGGGCACGATGGGTGATGGGTGATGGGAGGAGTGGGGCTGTGATGGGTGATGGGAGGAGTGGGGGCCGCGATGGGTGATGGGAGGGGTGGGGGCCGCGATGGGTGATGGGAGGAGTGGGCGCCGCGATGGGTGATGGGAGGGGTGGGGGCCGCGATGGGTGATGGGTGATGGGAGGGGTGGGGGCCGCGATGGGTGATGGGAGGGGTGGGGGCGTGATGGGTGATGGGAGGGGTGGGGGCCGCAATGGGTGATGGGAGGGGTGGGGCTGTGATGGGTGATGGGAGGAGTGGGGGCGCGATGGGTGATGGGAGGAGTGGGGCCGCGATGGGTGATGGGCGGAGTGGGGCCGCAATGGGTGATGGGAGGAGTGGGGCTGTGATGGGTGATGGGAGGGGTGGGGGCCGCGATGGGTGATGGGAGGGGTGGGGCTGTGATGGGTGATGGGAGGAGTGGGGCTGTGATGGGTGATGGGAGGAGTGGGGCTGTGATGGGTGATGGGAGGAGTGGGGGCTGCGATGGGTGATGGGAGGAGTGGGGGCCGCGATGGGTGATGGGAGGAGTGGGGCCGCGATGGGTGATGGGAGGAGTGGGTGCAGTGATGGGTGATGGGTGATGGGAGGAGTGGGCGCCGCCATGGGTGATGGGAGGAGTGGGCGCCGCCATGGGTGATGGGAGGAGTGGGGCTGTGATGGGTGATGGGAGGGGTGGGGGCCGCGATGGGTGATGGGAGGGGTGGGGCTGTGATGGGTGATGGGAGGAGTGGGGCCGCGATGGGTGATGGGAGGAGTGGGGGCCGCGATGGGTGATGGGAGGAGTGGGGCCGCCATGGGTGATGGGAGGAGTGGGGGCCGCGATGGGTGATGGGAGGAGTGGGGGCCGCGATGGGTGATGGGAGGAGTGGGGGCGTGATGGGTGATGGGAGGAGTGGGGGCCGCGATGGGTGATGGGAGGAGTGGGGGCCGCGATGGGTGATGGGAGGAGTGGGCACCGCGATGGGTGATGGGAGGAGTGGGGGCCGCGATGGGTGATGGGTGATGGGAGGAGTGGGGCCGCGATGGGTGATGGGAGGAGTGGGGGCCGCGATGGGTGATGGGTGATGGGAGGAGTGGGGGCGCGATGGGTGATGGGAGGAGTGGGGGCCGCAATGGGTGATGGGAGGAGTGGGCACCGCGATGGGTGATGGGAGGAGTGGGGCCGCGATGGGTGATGGGAGGAGTGGGGGCCGCGATGGGTGATGGGAGGAGTGGGGCCGCGATGGGTGATGGGAGGAGTGGGGGCCGCGATGGGTGATGGGAGGAGTGGGGCCGCCATGGGTGATGGGAGGAGTGGGGGCCGCGATGGGTGATGGGAGGAGTGGGGGCCGCGATGGGTGATGGGAGGAGTGGGCGCCGCGATGGGTGATGGGAGGAGTGGGGGCCGCGATGGATGATGAGCGGAGTGAGCACCGCAATGGGAAATGGGGGGGGGAGGGACACCAGGACAGGAAGTGGAAGTTAAATGTGGCTCAAGTTGATTAGCTCACCCTTGAGTTAAAAGAAAAAGTAGGGGTGTGAGGTTGCTGGGTGCTGGTGGCCCCCGTCTGTCACCCTAGCTGCTCAGGAGGCCGAGATCTGAGAATCACAGTTCAAAGCCAGCCTGGGCAGGAAAGGCCGCGAGACTCTCATCTACGATGAACCACCAGAGAAACCGGGCAAGGCGCTGCGGCTCAGTGGCAGAACATTAGCCTTGAGCGAAAGAGCTCAGGGGCAGTGCCCAGGCCGTGAGTTCAAGTCCCAGGACTAACCAAAAAAAAGTGTGAGGCCCTGAGTTCATTCCCAGTGCTGGCACAAATAATAAAACAAAACACAAGAACAGGATTGTAGATAGCCACCAACGATAGGTAGACATTTGCTCAGCATGCACAAGGTCTTGGATTTCACCCCGTTTTAAGACTGAAAAAAAAATTACTTAGACTTTCACCTTGATATAACACAAAGAACAAAATTCATTGAATTCCTCTTCTGGGCATGTGGCTGTGATATAACTAGGTCTTAGGAAAGCTACAGAAATAAGAACAACCTCCAAGGTCAGAGAGGAATGGGAGGAGAATACAGAATTGACAGTGGGACCTGAAGGAGGACTGGCCCTGAGACTCAATCCCAAGCCCTGAGCTCTGGGAGATGGGCAACTGGGAGCCGCCTCCTCCAAATCCCCACACTGAAGGGAGTTCAAGTGTGCAGTCTGGGGCTCGTGAAAAGAGAACACAGACATCCTACCTGGAAGAAGCGTTCCTAATCACCTCGGCTTCCAGAATCTCAACCGATTGTGTTCAGCCCGTAGACGTTCACAATGAAAAATGCCCTAGTGCTTGAGAAAGCACCCTTCACAGCAGAAACCATAAAATGAACAAAACATACATTTAACATCACACACATTTCTTACGCTGAAATGTTACAGACATAAAGGATGAAAAGGTCACAGAAAAGAAACACATACACGCAGAGACAAATGAAATGATGCAGTTGAATGCACACATACACACACACACACACACACACACACACACACACATATACAAGGCCTACGATTCAATTCCCAGCCTGGCCGAAGCAACAAGAAAGAATGCTGGAATGGAGGGAATTTTATCTCACTTCTTTGGACTGACTTTATCAAAGGTAAAGAAGTAAGGGTGTGACTCAAGTGGTCGAGTTCCAGCCTTGACCAGTGCTGCCGGGTGTAGAAGACTGCATCTCAGCTTGTTGCTTCTGTTTTCCTGGGACACTTAGTAGAAGCTCCACTCATCTATTTCATTTCTGCTTGTCTCTCTTTGGGAATGTAAGAGGCTCAGAAACAGGCTTTGTCCTGGCCTGTTCCCTAGAGCCTAGGACACATACCCCATAGTTGTTCAGAGACTCAACAATGTGCACAATGACCCCCCCCCCCCCGCCCTAGGGCACGTGATAAGCAAGTGACCAGTCCCTGAGTCAGCCGCTCCAACATCTTGTAGGAACTCCCTTGTGCCTTTTGCTGTTTTTGCTTGAAAACTTAGGCTACTGCAATTCAAAGAGAGTCTTGTCCCCATCGGCCACCTAAAGGCAGCCAGGGAGCTCTGGAAGTTGGATTGCTAAGACACAAGCTGTTTTCTTCTAGCTTTATTAACTTTTAAGCCTTTTCCTGTTTTCCTCTAGAAGCCAAACCCACCTCCTGGCTTAAGTCTTGAGTATTTGAATTAGATTCCTCAGCGTGATTAAAACAGATTTGAGGCCTCAAACAAGAGACTCTAAAATACTAGCAAAATCCAGACTGTTCCAAAGCCACTGCGTCCATCGCCCGAGGGCCTGCGGCCTGGTGCCTGGGAGAGTCCTCCAGGCTGGGCGGGTCAGAGGCCCGTGGCCCTGGTGCTTTGATGTTGTGGTGTCCCGCATGTGGGCAGGAATTGGCAGGATAGCGTGTGGGGAGGGGTTGTCCTTCAGGGCAGAGTCGTAGGGGTCTTTACCCTGGTCTTCTTTCCCCTAGGTCAAGTTTTTACCTAGGGAAAAAACAAAAAGCTGAGGTTGACGTGTCACCAAGGCCCTACCCTTCCAGGGAACAGTGAGTCTCTGCTGCCCACCAGCCTGGACCTGCCTAGGTTCCCAGCCTCCCACACCGAGCCGTACCCACTCCATTGCTTTCCAAACAGAGTGCGCAATCGTCACACTCAGGGCCTCCCTGGGCACACTGGGAAAGGAGCTTTCTGTGGGTATGGTATGAATGGTTAAGAAAATAAAAAGCTTTAAAAATGTGGGCTGGGGATATGGCCTAGTGGCAACATTGCCTCGTATACATGAAGTCTTGGGTTCGATTCCCCAGCACCACATATACAGAAAAGGGCCAGAAGTGGCGCTGTGGCTCAAGTGGCAGAGTGCTAGCCTTGAGCAAAAAGAAGCCAGGGACAGTGCTCAGGCCCTGAGTCCAAAGCCCAGGGCTGGCCAAAAAAACAAACAAAAAAATGTATATTGACAGGCACCGGTGGCTCACTCCTGTAGTCCTAGCTACTAAGTCTGTGAGACTCTTCTGTCCAATACACTAACAAAAAAGCCAGAAGCGGAGTTGTGGCTCTTGTGATAGAGCCCTAGCCTTGAGGGGGGGAAAAAACCTCAGGGACACACTTCAGCCCTGAGTTCAAGCCCCAGGACAGCTTGTCTGGCCATTCAAATTCAATCTTAGCCAGGCATGGAAGGTCATCCCCGCAATCCCAGCACTCAGGAAGCTAAGGCAAGAGGAGCATGTGTTTGAGATCAGGCTGCATAAATAGCAAGTTCCAGACCAGCCTGGGCTACATAGCAAGGCTCTATCTGGGAAAATGGAATGGAAAGTAAAGGGACCTCAGCATTTATCTGAAAATAAGTAAGACCCAAACCAGCCTAACTCCATCCCCCAAAGCAATTGGTGGCCCTTTTCACCCAAACCATCAGAGACTCTGAATTGAAATCCTGATTCCCATAATGCCTTTTGGCAGCATTGGAGGGAGGGTGGAGTGGAACTAAGCAGTTGCTGTGAGAAATTCCCGTCGACCTGCGAGAACCAATATTGGACAGAGATGATCTAAGATGGTGTGTTCCCCTCAAAGGTGACGCTCCCTCGGCTCTCCTGGAGCATCCGAAAGCCACGTGACCACGTGACCACACAACCACGTCCTGCCTCGAAGGCCAAGGGTTTCCCAGAGGGTAAGAGACACAGATGCCTGTTGATCCAGAGTTCAATGTTTCCTTCCTTTTTTTTTTTTTTTTTCTTCTTCAAGCAAAAGCCAGGTGCTTTGCATAGACCAGTGAAAAACTAAACAGTACCCCTTGTTTCTTGCCCTGGGACAGCCACAGGGCCTCATCTTGGCTAATAAATACGTAATTGGTAAAGACTTAACCTACCCCTGCCAGCGTGAGGGGGGCATGGCATGTCACCCAGGTAGACAAGGGCAGAGGATGGTCAGCTCATGCCAAACCTGGTGGACGCCACAGCCAACGGGCCAGTTAATAAACACACCTTCGGTGCCTTTTACCCAGACTGACCTCAAACCATGACCCTCCTACCACTGTCTCCCATATAGCTGAGATTACAGGTATGGGTCTCATACCTGTCCAAGCTCAATCCTTTAAGGACCCCAGGGTGGGGGATAGGGCAATGGTAAAGCTGGAGGAGACTAAGCTCAGCACAGGGACAGGGCTGGGGGGTCTTTAGATGGCAAACACACACCAATTTCCTGTAGGTGGGAGGAGCATGGTGTGAGACAAAAATCTCAGGAAAACAAAAGGTGGAGGCGTGTCTCAAGACAGAGAGCACAGGACAGAGACTGTGAGCTCGGAGGCCCAGAGCTGAAGAGCAGTCAGGGCCCAGTGGGCAAACGATGCCACCAATCTGTGCTGAGAGAGCCCTTCAGTGCAGAATCGTTACTCTCATTTCAAGGGGGCCCTGGGGCCCCAGCTACCAGGCAGCCAGGGTGCTGTGACTCCCGGCCCCCTCCTACCCCCCTCCATCTGCACAACCACCACCCACAGCCCCCTTTGTCTCGCCAATGCATTTTGGTCCCAGCCCTGTGCCCAGGCATACGGCTCATTCTCCAGTCATAGACAGCTGCTCTTGCCGGGGGGACCCTTCAGCCTGGGCAGCCTGGAGAAGTTCTGCCATGCTTTCTAGACTCAAAAGAACACAGGCGGGATCAGAGACCCCCAGCCTCAATCTCTAGCATCTTCCCCAGAATAGAGGGTCCCATACCTCATGCCCCAGCTCAGCTTTCCTACTCGCCCTTTAGGGATGGCCTGCTCCCTGAACACACTTTATCAACGTCTCTTAGCGTGTGGGGCACACCTGGAAGTCAACTGGCCGGCCCCGCCTGTTTCTCAGTCTTGGGGCCACGTGTGGCTAAGATGGCGGCGCCTAACAACAACGCACAGCTGCTACAAGTGTCTTTGGTGATAACCCGGAGGCGGTTCTGTGGGCTGTGACGCCCCGCCTCTTCTGCCCTTACAACCCGCCCCTTCCTGCCGATCTTTGACCTGATTGGCTCCAGTGCCCTATTTAGCTGTATGTACTTCCTCAATAAATGAGATCTTGCACCGACTTGACTCCCAGTCTGATCTTCCTCCGGTGAGGGAGGGCTTGGGTGCGGGCAGCCTGCCGGCCCTTCTTCTTTCTTGGCTCGTCCAGTCGGGGCGTGCCTTCCCCATCTCTCCCGCGGATAGGAGGGGCGCGGGGGGTGGGGCTAAAACCCCCGACATTAGCGAATCCTCCAGGAGGCACAACACGGCAGACAAGCATCCTTCTTCGTCTATGGCAGCGGGCTTACAACTTCAGAACTTGCTAGAAATGCAGGTTCTCAGGCCCCCGCATGCCCAACCCCAACGTCAGGAATGAGCACCTCACGAGCGGGGCTCAGGGATCTGTGTCTTGCTCCAGTAATCCAGGAAAGCCCTAAGTGAGGCAGCTTGAAACCAGGTCGCCTTGAGGTCTTCTTTCCGGATCAAAGGTCGTCTGGGAACAGGTGTGATCACGCATCTTCCGGGAGGCCTGGCAAGGTCAGGCCACTGGCGAGGGACCCCTGGCTGTGACATCACTCACCGGTGACCTCACAGGGGCAGTCACAGATCCACAAAGCTGTTTCACAAGGAGCACGGCCCCCTCCCTCCTCCTTGCCCCTCTACCCAAGGCCAGCTTCTGTTCTCATTGTTGCCAATGCAGGCTGAAGAAACCACCCCGGTCCCCCTCAGGCCCAGTCCTTCTCCAGTTACTCAGAAACCTCCCCACAACCCCAACAGGACTGCGATCCTCCCTCCTAGATCCTTGGCCTGCGGGCCAGGGAAACAACTGTCTAGAATCTAGACACAGTCCCGGAGGCAGGGAACATTGAGGGCTAGGGGATGGGGCTTCTGGAATCTTCCTAGAGCCCCTCGTAGGCCTCTGCATTGGTTGCCTTTCAAATATTTGGTTGTGGAGCTGGACTTCCTTTGAGTAGCCTCTCTCTGATAGACTCCAGGCCACCAGGAGGGCCACACGCATTCATCCTGGTGAGTCAGCCAGGGGAGGAAGCCAGCTCTGCAAAGCGGGGCCTCGCCCTCCAGTTTACTTTGCTCTGTCCTTTCTGTGGGCACTGGGTTCGGATCGTGAAGCTTTAGGACAAGTCTGGCTGTCTTCTGGGTAATTCTTAGAAATGGGCTGGGGTGAGGAAGAAAGTCTAAGTCTCCTTCCACTGATGGCTCCCCAGAAACTGCCCTTGCCCCTGGGTAGCCCCCACGTCTTCCCCTCTAAACACTGCCAGAAGACAGGGTCTAACCAGCCGTCTCTGTCTCTCTGTTCCCCCACCCCCGGAATTCTGCTTTAAACCAGGAATTCACAAGCACTCTTATAATGTTTAATGAGTTTGGTGTGGAACCCAGGAATTTGAGCTTTCCAAACCTCCTCCCCACCCATTCAGTCAAAGCAAAGATGAAAGATAAGAAAACAACCCAGGCTGGCAATGTGTGTGTGTGTGGGGGGGGGGGGGACAGGGGACAATAGTCATCTTCTGGGTCTTTCGTTAAATGGGGTTTGGGTATCTGGGAGAGGAACAGAGAGTACCTCTCAATATCCTGTTGCTAATTTTTTTTTTTTAATCCTAAAAGCTTAATCTGATCAAAGTACAGTAGGTGTATGTGTGAAAAATCCTACAGTAAAACTCCTGTGGACAATTAATATACACTAATTTTGAAAACAACAAAACCAAAAGAACTAGGACTGGACACTTAGAACAGATTCATTTTCTTTTCTTTTTTCTTTCTCTGGTTCTGGGGCTTGAACTCGGGGCCTAGGCGCTGTTCTTGAGCCTCTTTGTGCTCAATGCTAGCATTCTACCACTTGAGTCACAGCACCATTTCTGGCTTTGTGTGTGTGTGTGTGTGTGTGTGTGTGTGTGTAGTTTATTAGAGATAAGAGTTTCACGGACTTTTGTGCCTGGGCTGTCTTCAGACCGTGACCCTCAGATCTCAGCCTCCTGAGTACCTAGGACTAAAGGCATGAGCCACCAGCACCCGGCTTACAAATTTTTTTTTTTTTTGCTTGCTCTGTTTTTTGCCAGTCCTGGGGCTTGAACTTAGGGCCTGAGCACTGTCCCTGACTTCTTTTTGCTCAAGGCTAGCACTCTACCACTTGAGCCAAAGCACACTTCTGGCTTTTTCCATATATGCGGGGCTGAGGAATTGAACCCAGGGCTTCGTATACATGAGGCAAGCACTTTACCACTAGGCCATATTCCCAGTCCTGACTTACAAATTCTTATATCACAGGATAGCATAGTTTCTTATAAAGCTACAGTGGCAGTCCATGCTGAATTGTCACAAAAGTAGGTAAACAGACCAGACGAAAAGGATGGAAAGCCCGGGTAGACGGAAGAAGTGTGGCAGTCTTTTATTTACTCTAGGCCCGGCAACCAGTGGCTCCTTCCTGCAATCCCAGCCACTCAGGAGGCTGAGATTGGAAGATCCATGCTTGACGCCAGCTCAGGAAGGCAAGTCCATCAATCTCCATCCGACCACCAAAAAGCTTGAAGTGGAGGTGTGGCTCAAGTGGTAAAACATCAGCCTTGAGCAAAAAAAGCCAAGTGAGCGTGTGAAACCTTGAGTTCAAGCTACAATACCAACACACACAAAAGTTTTTATTTTTAACTTGTGGTCAATCAATGATGCTGAATCCATTTTTTTTTTTTAAAGAATCCCAACCGTTGAGAAGGAATTAAAAGTACAACTGTAAATTCTTTGATTGCTAATACCCAATACCAGTACTTTCTGAGACGAAATGCAGATGGCCCAGCGCAGTATAGTAGAAGCAAGAGGTCTAAGCCCCAGGATGAAATGGGATCAGCTCAAGCGGTGAGCAGATAGATACAGGTCAGCGCCTCATCTGACTAGCTCCCACCCGGATCCCGAATCACCGGGAGCACAGCCTTTGTCCAACACGCCAAACCTACCACGCCCAGCTTGGTGGCAAGCCCCCCTCAGCCCAGCCAGCCTAGTCCCCTTCACAAGGGTGCAATTGATCAGCTCGAGCCGCCCTGGCTGGTTTTGTTTTGTTTTTCTAAGCCATCAAGTTCAGTGTTTACACAAGACAATCCTATGCTTGGTTCTAAACCGAATGGCCACCCCTGGAACGTTACCACTCACCTCATCCCGTAAGGAGAAAAACCGCTCCCCGGTGCTTCCCATTGACAACCGCTAACATCAGTATCACACAGAGGGTAATGAGAGCGAGCTGTCGGTTGCAAGCGTCTCTTTTCTCTTCTGATGGTTGAACCGCATTAAAAACTCATTTTGCTGGAGCTGAAGTTCCTCCCCCCCACCCCCCTCCCTCTCCCCCTCCACCCGGCCAGCTGCTGCTGCTGCGGCCCTGTAACTCTAAACCTGGCCTGAGCTCTCTGCTTTGGAGCTGGCCAAACAGAGCAGGGGGCAGGCCTAGGGCTGGGGAGGGGGGCGAGACCACCTGACGCCCACCCGTGCCCGCCCTCCTCCTCCTCCTCCTCCTCCTCCTCCTCGGGAGGATAAATGCTGCAGGCTGGCTGCCCAGTTGCCAGCTGCCAAGTTTGTTCCCCCCCGGCACGCAGGACCAGGGCCTGTCCCAGGGCCCTCCTTGCTGGCTCCTGAGCCTCCAACCCTCTCTCTCCCACCCGCCCCGTCCAGCACAGAGAACAGATTCTCTGGGAAGATGTGGAGGAAGCCAGTGCTGCTGTGGATTTTGGGGAGCGCCTGGCTCTGCGTCCCGGCAAAGGGAGGTAAGTACCAGCCGGCCGGCCTGCCCGGGGCCACTGGTGGTTAGCAGTTGGGACTTGCTGGGGGGGGCCTGGGCCTGGGGAGAGGAGAGGAGAGAAGAGGGAGAAGAGGAGAGGGGATAGGAAGAGAGAGGAGAAGAGGAGAAGAGGCAGCCAGCTCAGCTGGGGCTGAGTCCCAAGGAGACAGGGGTAGTAGGTGTGGCAGGGGGCAGGGGGCCCTTCTTCCTGGGCCAGGTCGCCAGGCTGGCTGTGTGTCCATGTGCTGGAGGAATGAATGCCCGGGGGGCCTCGGAATTGGGGGGGTTGTGCAGCGCAGGAGGAGTGGGCGCCGGTCTCCCCATGTGCTGTGCTGGATTGGACACACTCAGGACCCCAGCGGTGGGGATAAGACTGGAAAAGGACGTCCTTAATCTCTTTAGGAAGGGGTGTGTGTGTGTGTGTGTGTGTGTGTGTGTGTGTGTGTGTGTGTGTGTGTAAGAGACAGAGGTTGTTCTTCCATTGGTTTTCTTGAGACAGGGTCTTGCTATGTTGTTCAGCCTGGGCTTAGGCTCCTAAGTGAGCCCAGACTGGTCTCCAGCCCGAAAAGTTCCTACCCCTGCCCCCTGGGTGCCGGCATGGCAGGCGTGCCCCACGATGCTCTCCTGGCTTGCCGTCTTTCTACTTTCTTTTTCTCCTCTGTGGCTGAGGAAGGATGGAGGCCAGGGCCTTGTGCACACCAGGCAAGCTCTCTGTCACAGAGCTGGACTCAGCCCTGGGGAATGGCCTGTGAACCTTGAGGTGTAAGCGGGGTTAGGGTTACGGGTTGAAGTTGGCCAATAATGTCCTCGGCTACTGTCATTAACGGACTTGATCTGATGGCAGGGTTGCCGTGTGTGTGTGTGTGTGTGTGTGTGTGTGTGTGTGTGTGTGTGTGTGAGAGAGAGAGAGAGAGAGAGCGTGCACACACACCACACATACCCTGTTTGCCTTTCTCTGTTGCTTCTTTCTGCCCAACAAGGCCTCTGGTGAACATTTGCCCTTATTTTCTTTTATCATCTTGGATTTTATTTGTGTCTGATTTCCTGATGGACAATAAACCCAGAAGAAGATAGAAGCAGCGTCAGTCCCCCTCAGATTAAAAAAAAAGAAAAGACAGAACTTGGCAATAGTAGTTGTTCACTAAATCCCACTGGAGGAATTAGGAACAAGAAAGTGATCTTCAGGGATGGAAGTTGCTGGATCTCTTACCTTTTCTTTCTTGCTTGTTTTGTTCTTCTGGACTAGGGCTTGAACTCAGGACCTGGGCACTGTGCCTTAGCTTTTCCATGCCAGTCCATTTGTCTTACGTTTTCCTGAGTTGATCCAGGTGGAAATGAGGGGCTGCTCTGCAGGAAGGTAGACCCAGGTGAGGCTTCCAGAATTCTGCCCAGGAAATCCCTCGCCTTGCAGAGGTGATAGGGAGTGTGTGAGCCAGCTGTCCGCTTCGAGGGGCTGAAGCCGCTCTTTCCCCCGGGAGGGGGAGGGGAGAGGGGAAGGGCCAGTCTGTTCATGGCAGTCCTATCTTTGGAACGTCTCTTTCCAGTGGAATATTGTGCACAATTCTGCATTTCTGTCAGTTCCATTTCCGTTTTGGCAGGACGGTGCACCATTGACACGATTTTGTATTCCCCACGTGTAAGGGGAGGGAGGCCCCTCCCCCACCCCCTACCTGAACCAAACCCCAGAGAAGTCCAGCTGAGTTACTTCCTTTGTTACATACACAGGGAAGGACTGTAATTATCTTAAAGTAGTTCTTGGCTTGATTTTATTTATTTATTTTGTGTGTGTGTGTGTGTGTGTGTGTGTGTGTGTGTGTGTGCCAGCCCTGGAGCTTGAACTCAGGGGCTGGGTACTGTCTCTGAGCTTTGGCCCGCAAGGCTACTTAGTGCTCTAGCACTTGAGCCGAGGCGCCACTCTGGCTTTTTGGTGGTTCAGTTTCACAGACTTTCAAACCAGGATCCTCAGATCTCAGCTTCCTGAATAGCTAGGGTTACAGGTGTGAGCCACCAGTGCCTGGCTGGTAGACTCCTTGTGCTGGCTTTCAACAATGATCCTCAGACCTCAGCCTCTTGAGTAGCTAAGATCACAGCTGTGAACCATCGGCCCTGGCTTGTAAGCTAGCTCTTGGATGTCTAGGGTCTTCTTGACAGGCAGACAGTGTGCCGTCTTGTCTGAAAAACCAGCCTCCTTTGATTCTGGAAACCCCAGTGCTAAGGAAAGAAGCCAACTGAGGAGACTGATGGTGGGGACTTGGTGGGGAGGGGTGGGGGGGTCTTATGGGATGGGGGCTGCTCAGCTCACAAAGAGCCAGGCCCGGCAGGGTTTTTGTCTTGAGTATAAAGAGTGAAAGGACTTGAATATGAATGAATGACTTCACTGAGCTGAGCTATTGTTGGTTGTGATGGGGGAGGGGAGCAGAGCTGAATTCCCCCCTCCCCCTCCCCCCCATCACTATGAATGGAAGAATGTCATCCACCTCCTCTCAGAGTCTGAACCCTTCCACTTCCCCACATCCAATGCTCTAATCTGGTTTGGTTTTTATAAAACGGTGTTCGTAAAAAAGAAACTGGGCCTGTCCATGCTACCATGTGTTTTGTGAAGTTACAGTACACTGCTTACTTGCCACTAACCTTTGTGTGCTCTTCCCAGAGCAAGTACACCCAGGATTAATCATACGATGAATGAAATTTCCCTGAAATGCTTGCCAGTTCTGGAATCTTCCGAGTTGCTGATGGTGTTTGGTGAAGGCACTGAGAACGGTTCCGGGCATGTTGGAGGGGTTTGTGAGGGAGGCTCAGATCTAACATCCCAGCTAGCATTCAGTATAAGGTGTCTAGGCAGGAGATGGCTGTGTCTAGGCTCGATCAACAAGGCTAAACTCCTCCTCTGCTCTGCTTTTCTGAAGGCATTAGAGCAGGATTGACTTTATATCTGTCGCCACTTCTGTAAATTACACACTATTATCCCAGTCTATGCCACGCCTGGGATTCAAATACAGGTCTGACTCCAAACCTCAAGCTCTTTCTATTCTACTACCCTATACTAAAAACAGCATAAGAGAGAGAACAAAGCTTGCACTCAAAACTAAAGGCAACCCTCACTTTCAGCCCCTTTTGAACCTAAAAAGCAAAAATTACCTAAAGATATAAAAACCTTGAGGTCAAACTTGCCATCCTATTTTTTTTTTTCTTTGTGGGTCATGGGGCTTGAACTCAGGGCCTAGGCATTATCCCTGAGATTTTTCTACCATGTACCACCACTTCCAGTTTTCTGGTTTTCTGATGGTTAATTGGAGATAAAAGTCTCATAGACTTTCCTACTCTGGCTGGCTTTGAACCACAATCCACAGATCTCAGCCTCTGGGATACAGGCACGAACTTCCAGCACCTGTTCTTTTCAGGATGAACTGTTAACTGAGAGGGAGGGAAGGGGCGACATTGTCAAAAAAGAAAGGCACTCATTACCTGACTCATGTATCTATAAGCCTTCTGTACCTTTATAATAACAAAAATTGGAAGAAAAAAAAGAATAAGCTGTTAGGGGCTAGGAATATGTCTTAGTGGTAAAGTGCTCACCTCGTATACATGAAGCCCTGGGTTCGATTCCCCAACACCACATATATAGAAAATGTCCAGACGTGGTGCTGTGGCTCAAGTGGTAGAGTGCTAGCCTTGAGCAAAAAGAAGCCAGGGACAGTGCTCAGGCCCTGAGTTCAAGGCCCAGGACTGGCAAAAAAAAAAAGAAAAGAATAAGCTGCTAGCCTGTAATCCTAATTACTCAGAAGGCTGAGATCTGAGGACCTTGATTGAAAGCCAGTTTGGGAAGAAAAGTCCCTGATCTTCTTATTTCCAGTTGACAAGTAAAAAGCTGGATGTGGAAGTATGGTTCAAACAGTAGAAAGCCATTCTTGAACAGAAAAAGCTAAGAGCATGAGACCCTGAGTTCCAGTATTGGTACCCCGCCCCCCCCCCCCCCCAAAAAAGAAAGAAAATAAAAGAAAAAGAAGAGTTGTTCAGTGATTCATTGTACACTTTGGAGAGAGACACCTTGCTCTTGTGAGGCTCTCTGGAGTCCTTGCTAACAAAGAACAAACCTGTGCTCTAAATTCCGCCGGCTTATCTGAATATTTGTCATATTTCTGCCTTCAGAGAGCAGGCGTGCCAGGTCAGAACTTGCCGAAGTATTTGGGGGGGGAGGGCAAGAGGGAAAAGAGAGAAAACGCACATACCAGTGGGCTACCCTGTGGAAGTCACATGGTGAATCTCAAGGTAGGCCTTCCAAGAAGCCATGTTTGCCATCCTGAAATCTCTCAAGGAATTCCCATGTGAACTTGTGTGTGTGTGTGTGTGTGTGTGTGTGTGTTTGTGTGCGCACGTGCATGTATCAGGCTAGTCCTACGGCTTGAACTCAGGGCCTAGGAACTGTCCCTGAGCGTTTTTCCTTATAGCTAGTGCTCTACCACTTGAGCCACAGCTTCACTTCTCGCTGTTTGATGGTTAATTGGAAGATAAGCGTCTCATGAACTTGACAACCTAGCTGGCGTTGAACTGTGATCCTCAGATCTCAGCCTCCTGGGTAGCTAGGGTGACAGGCGTGAGCCACCAATGCCCAGCCCTTATGAACTTTTGTTGGGTGGGAAGAGATTTATATAATCAGAGAAGCTGGGGTACTCTTCTTTTTTTTTTTTTTTTCTTTTGCCAGGCCTGGGGCTTGAACTCAGGGCCTGAGCACTGTCCCTGGCGTCCTTTTGCTCAAGGCTAGCACTCTACCTCTGGAGCCAAAGCACCACTTCTGGCTTTTTCTGTTTATGTGTTGCTGAGGAATCGAACCCAGGACTTCGTGCATGCTAGGCAAGCACTCTACCGCTAAGCCACATTCCCAGCCCCTTGGAGGTTTTTGTTTTGTTTGTTTTTTGTTTGTGTTGATTATGGCACTTAAACTCAGGGCCTGGGCATTGTCCCTGAACTCTTGCTCGGGGTTAGCGCTCTACCCCTTGGAGCCACAGCGTTCCTTCCAGTTTGGGGTGAGATCCTGGCATTTCCCATCATTCATCAGCGTCACCATGTCTCCATCCATGAGAATGAAGCACTGTGAGTTGAAGACAGTCTGAGAGCCAATGATTAGCATCCTGGCCAGAGCAGAAGGCAGCCGGTTCATCCCCAATCCCCAGAAAAGGAGAGGAAAGGGATTGATCTGTCAGTGTTAAAGCTGCTGTGTCCAAGGAGTTCATTGGTTTAATGAATACTTATTGTGTGGTCAGCCGTTAGGAGCCAGGTTGCCATAACCCCTGCTTAGACTGGTGCACAGATGTATCTGGGAGGTGTGAGTTTCCTTGAACTCAATCAGGGGGTTCCATGAAAACTGGGGTCTGCCCCATGGATGTCTCTTCAATTTTGTAGATCAAACAGCATCTCAGAAATGTATCCTTTCACTGAGAAAGGTACAAGGGAACAAGTATGTGTAATACTGGGAAACTGATTCCTGTTCTCTGTGTGTGTGTGTGTGTGTGTGTGTGTGTGTGTGTGTGTGTGTGTGTGTGTGTGTGATGTTCTTAGAGCTTGAATTTAGGGCCTGGTTGCTGTTGTTTAGCTTTTACACTCAAGGCTGATACTCTGCCACTTGAACCACACCTCCACTCTTGGCTTTTTAATGGTTAATTGGAGAAAAGAGGCTTGTGGACTTTCCTGTCTAGGCTGTGTTCCCAACTATGATCTCAGCCTCCTGAGTAGTTAGGATTACAGACGTGAGCCACCACTGCCAACTTTTTTATTCAGCTCTTACAACACTCAACACTCATTCCCATCCTACATCTTTTTTTATTGATAGATAATTTACATGCCATAAAATAAACCCTTTTAGAGGAAATGATTCCATGGTTTCTTACTAAAGTCACAGAGTTGTGCAACTATTTCTATTGAATAATTGTAGAACTTGGGATGTGTGCGCGTGTGTGTGTATGTGTGTGTGTGCGCGTGTGCGCTGGTCCTGGGGCTTGAACTTGGGGCCTAGGTGCTATCCTTAGCTTTATTTTGCTCAAGACTAGTGCTCTACCACTTGAGCCACAGTTCTACTGCTGGCTGTTTGGTGGTTAATTGGGGATTAGAGTCTTACAGACTTTCATGCCTGGGCTGGCTTTGAATCACGATCTTCAGATCTCAGCCTCCTGAGTAGCTAGGATGACCGGCATAAGCACCAGTAGGTACCTGGGTCTTTTCGATTTTTTTTATGCAATCTATTTTAAGGCCGTGAACTCTAGTACATTTTACTTTCTTTTTCTGCCATTTTGAGAAAGTACTTGCCTAACCAAGTTTTAAAAGATCCAGCCTTATATATTTCTGGCTCAGATAGTCTTTAGTCTATCTAGAATTAATGCTTGTGTGTACTCCGAAGTTAGACCCACTCCAATCCTTTGCATGTCCCTTTGTCCCGCCCCAGTTCTTTCCCCACGGAGCTACCTTGGTACCTTCATCAGATACTAATGGCCCATAAATGTATCAGTCTATTGCTGGGCTCTTAGTTCTGAACTGTGGACCTGTATGCATATCTGTAAGCTAATGCTACCTAACCCCTTTTTTTCAGCTGCTGTACACCAGTAGCTCACACCTGTAATCCTAGCTACCAGGAGGCTAAGATCTGAGGTTCAAGGTTCAAAGCCAACCTGGGCAAGAAAGTCTATGAGACTTTTATCTCCAGTTAACCAGCAGAAAGCCAGAAGTGGAGCTGTGGTTCAAGTGGTAGAGTGTTAGCCTTGAGCACTAAAGCTCAGAGACAGTACCCAGGTCCTGAATTCAAGCCCGAGGACTGGCATGAGCATGTGCGTGCGCGCGCACACACACACACACACACACGCACATACACACAACATGGGGGAGTGAGGGTCCAGGTCAACCTGGTCACACCACTGTCCCCATTCTCCAGGAAGACAAAGGTGGAACCAATCTTATCCAGGACTTTTGGTGGGAAGGCTAGGAAGGCAGAGGATAGAAAAATGTCCTCTGATCGGGTAGAATGGATGAGAGATGAGGAGTCACCTTGATGAGAGGGCGCAGGCCTTCATGCGCACATGGAGTCTGAAGCAGTCGTAAGCCATCCAATTGTATATGTCTCGTGAGCGCGTGGGAAGCTGGGCCACTGAAAGGACGTCAGAGATCAGCCCTGGAGACGCCTGAATTTCCCATGCAACAAGGCGGCGAGGAGAGATGGTCAGAGAAGGCCGGCAGAGAGCCCTCTGGACAATAGCAGATACACACACACACACACACACCCCTCAAAGACTGGGAGAGACGGAAGGATGCTTGACATTGTCCATAAAGAAATGTCCTCTTTATTTGATTACATAACTGTAACTACTCTGTACATCACCTTGATTGTCACAATAAAAAAACAACAACTATGAAAACAAAAGAAAATGTCTACCAATGGCTGGGATGTAGCTCGGTGCTTAGACTGCTTGCCCTAGCACACACAAAGCCCTGGGTTTGATTCCCAGCACTGCAATACTAAAGACAATCCTGAAACAAACATCTGTTGCGCTATCCCAAGCCAGGCCTAGGAGGAAGGCCAAGGGCAGCCAGTGGAAAGAGCTGGAGTTTGCACATTCCTGCGGGTCTCGCCCTCCTGCTCACAGCTGGGTGTCAGAGCTGCTGGACCGTGAGGTCAGACCCAAGGTGAACATCTCCCGGCCCCAGCGGGGTTTGCTGAGCAGACGGCCCTGCGGGAATCAGAGCTCAAGCACCCAGTCATTTTTCCACAGGATGACGAGGACTTCCCCACGGTCCCGCTGCCGTTCTGCTGTGTGTGTGTGTGTGTGTGTGTGTGTGTGTGTGTGTGTGTGTAGAGAATGACACCTGGAAAGTAGATGTGAAGTACTAAGCAGGCCTCCCTAGAAGGCGGCTCCTGCTGACTTCTGGAAAGAGAGACCGGAGTGCCTGCTGAATTCTAGAAAAAGCTATTACAGAGGTGGGATTCCAACAGGAAAAATAACACCCTGTACACTGATTTCTTCCTTTACCAAAGAACATTGTGCTTAGCGTCAACATCAGAACAGTCAGCCAGGCGCTGGTGGCTCACGCCTGTAATCCTGGCTACTCGGGAGGCTGAGATTGGAGGACTGCGGTTCCAAGCCAGTCTGGACAGGAAAGTCCGTGAGACTCTCATCTCCAGTTATTCACAGAAAAGGTCGGAAGTGGTGCTATGGTGCAAGTGGTGCAATTCTAGCCTTGAGCAAAAGGAGCTCAGGGACAGTACCCAGGCCCACAGCTCAAGCCCCAGGACCAGCAAGCAATAAATGAATGAAGGAAGGAATGGATGGATGGATGGGTGGATGAATGAATGAATGAATGAATAAGTAAGCAAGCGATGGGGCTGTAACTGTCTTACACAGCCACTTGGCCAACTTTTGCCAAAATGCCCGCCCTGCTGGGGACACTGGCAGCACAGGATGTGTGCACAGTAGGTTGCATTACGCATCTCTGTAGGAAGCGGGGACATTGCTCTGGTGCCTAGCTCTTGTAGAAGCTGCCTAGATTAATAACTCGTTTCTTAGTCACCCATGGTCACATATGTGTGTAATTCCGGCATTTGGGAGGAGTGCATGAGGTCAGCCCGGGACACAGTAAGTAAGATCCTGGCTCAAAGAAAACACAGGGGAGGGGGGGGAAGACTTGCTTAGGTGGCCCCCGCCCCCAAGGCCAAATTTTTGGTTTACCAGGGACAGAGAGATGTACAGCAGCCACAGGGGGAGGGAGATGAAAAGCCCCACTGGCCACATCTGGGCTGCTGTGGGCTCCACTCAGGGACTGCCCGGAGTTGAGGGCACCCAGCGCTGGGTTCAGAAGTGGCTTTTCAAAGGCTCGTGGCTGCATGAATATTGTAAAGAAAGCTTTTTACTCATGGTCAGAAGCTGTGCCAGCCTCTGGGGTGCCAGGGGACCCCCCCCCCAACATGTGAGAGGCATAGTTCTAACCCCTTTCGCCCTGAGATGGGCCGCCAGGAGACTGGAGTTCCCCAGGGACACAGTGGGTGGCAATTCTTGTACATTTGTCTCCCTAGGCTGGTACTGAACTTTGGTCTTCTTAAGTAGTTAGCATTACAGGCGTGAGCAACGCACATCTGGGCACAATTCTGAGACGTGACAGAATGAAAAGTACCAAGTTGTTGTTGGTGGGTTGGTTGCCAAATCGATTTTTGCTTTGTTCTTGTGGTTTTTTTTTTTTTTTTGACCAGTCCTGGGCCTTGGACTCAGGGCCTGAGCACTGTCCCTGGCTTCTTCCCGCTCAAGGCTAGCACTCTGCCACTTGAGCCACAGCGCCACTTCTGGCCGTTTTCTGTATATGTGGTGCTGGGAAATTGAACCTAGGGCCTCGTGTATCCGAGGCAAGCACTCTTGCCACTAGGCTATATCCCCAGCCCTCTTGTGGGTTTTTTGAGCCAGGGTCTCACTATGCAGCTCAGGGCTGGCTTCCATCTTGCAATCCCCCCACTTCTACCTCCCAACTACCGTCATTACAGCTGTCTGCTACCACACCCGGCTCTCTCTTCAAAGGCATTACTGTAGCTAAGGTATTACTGGAAGCATAGAATTTGTTTAATTAGTTACCCTGCGCTTTCTCCTATAAAGAACCAAGACTTCCTAGGATGTCTTTTTTTTTTTAATCTGTTTTTCTCGATGGTCATAAAAATCATTCTACAGTCACTTAGCAACCAGTCTTCAAAAAGTGATTTGGGCATTGAAATCCTGGAGGCACCCAGGGTCCTGGAAAACACATGACTGAACTTTGTTGACCCATACCACAGACTTTCTTTGAAAGAGCGGAGGTGTCTTAGCTTGTGGCATCTAATGGAAAACTAATTTGAACGGAAGGCCCTCACCTTTCCGCTTGGCCGCCATGTTTTAGAACTGTTTTGGCTGCTGACCCCTTTGCCCTGAAGAAACACACTTGGTGGTTTGGGAGGAGAACCTGGCGGCCCCAACGTCAAGCCCCAGGACTGGTGTGCACGCGCGCGCGCACACACACACACACACACACACACACACACAGAACGGGGTCTAGAGCCCATGAAGCCAAGGCCTGTGTATCAGCAGCCAAAAATTGAAGCCAGGCCTTGTACTCAAAAGCTTCTTGCATAACTGCACCATCTTTGGAAAAGTAGTATCATAATGAGACCTAACTTTGAAGCAAGGGAGAACAGAGGATTTATTAAGAGGGGATTTTTGTTTGTTTGGGGGGAGATCAAATTATGTGACTCATAGCCTCAGGACACGTTCTGATAAGTCTGTTGCTTAGTGATTTTGTTGCTGTGTGAATGTCACGTACATAAACCATTTGTGATCACTGCAAGACGGCAGCTTGCAGTCTAGAGGCAGCAAACACAGACCATAGGGTAGTACACGTGTCTAATCCTAGCTACTTGAGAGGTAAGAGATAAGGAGGATTAAAATTCAAAGCTAGCCCAGGCAAAAAAAAGAAAAGAAAAAGGTAGAAAGATTTCTATCTCAACAAGCAGCCAGGGGTGGTGGTGCAGCTGTAATCCTGGCTACGTGAGAGGTAGACCTAAAAGGATTATGGTTCAAGGCCAGTCCCCTCTGGAAAACAAACATGCCAAAGGAGCTGGAGGCACGGCTGGCTCACGTGGTAGAGTACTTGCTTAGCAAGCATGGGGTGCTGAGTTTAATCCCTGGCCTGCAAAAACAAACAAAAGAGCCAACACGAACATTAGTAGCTCAGTCATTTATTGTCAAGGACATTAGTATGGATTTCAACTAACTGTATATGATACATTTTCTTTCTTTTCTCTCTCTCTCTTTCTTTCTTTTTTGTGTACCATTCCTAGGCCTTGAACTCGGGGCCTGGGCATTGTCCCTGAGCTTTTTTGATCAAGGTTCCTGCTCTACCACTTGAGCCACAGCTCCACTTCTGGCTTTTTTGCTGATTCAATGGAGGTAAAAGAGTCTCATGGACTTTCCTGCTTGGGCTGGCTTCAAACCGCGATCCTCAGATCTCAGCCTCCTGAGTGGCTTGCATTACAGGCATGAACCATGAGAACCTGGCTTTGCCAGGTGCTTTTTCAATCATCAAAACAAAACAGTTGGGTTCTTGCTTATTAGGACTCCTCCCCGCCATTAATTCCAGCAGCCCCATGCTAACTGAGGCTGGGTGTGGCAGGATAGGAGTCTCGGGTGACCACGAGGGGGGACACTGCGGACTGGGGGTGCTTCCTTGCATCCATCCACATAAGCAGGTGATCCCAAGGGACACCTGAGTGTGAGGCCATCCATCAGGTCGTGATTTGGGCATCACAGCTCTGGGAAAGGACATCCGGGCCTGGAAGCCCTTATCCCCGGCCACAGCAGCAACAGGGACAGCCCAGGGTGGGGGGAGGGGAATCACTTTCCCAGGGAGCCAAGAGGATGCTGGGACCGGGACACACACACACATGCGTCACAACTTAGTCCCCACTCTCTGCCATCCTTTATAAAGCGTCCTTTGTCCATTCGTAGCCCGTGTGGCCCTTGGCCGTGTCGGGCAAGCGTAGAAGGGAACCAAAGGGATTTTCACTGAGTTCCGCTTTCTGTGAACCCAGCTTTCTAAGAAAGAACTCAAGCCAGTTTCATTAGGTGCCTGTTTCCGTTTTATTTTTTATGCCCGTACCAGGGCTTGAACTCACCGCCTTGTGCTCTTGTGAACTCTCTGATCAAGACTCGGGCTTTTACCACCTGAGCCGCAGCTTTGCTTCCGGCCTTCTGCTGGTTAATTGGATGCCAGAGTTTCTTGCATGTTGCTGCCTGGGCTGGCTTTGAGCCTGATCTTCAGATCTCATCCTTCTGAGTAACTGGGATGACAGGCGGCAGCCACCAGTGCCTGGCTCGTGAAATACTTTGTAAGTTAGACATGCACTAACGTGAATGATTTTCAAATGAGTGATCTGTTAACGGATTCCAAACCAGGGGGAGAAAGGGACAAACAGGTGCTTTATTTATAATGAGGGCTGCTTGCCTGGAAAAGGAGTATTTTCCTTTGAGCTCAAAAAATACATTAAATGTTTGCAACCTGGACAATTACAGATCCTCCTAGAGTGAGCCCAGCTCTACCCTCCGTCCAATCCCACCCCAGCAAGTGGCCAGCCGGAGCCACAAACCACTGGCTTGCTTTAAACACCCCTCCCCCCCCCCAAGATTAAAAAACATATACCAATGCTAAACTGATGCCGGTGGCTCCTGCCCGTAATCCCAGCTACTCAGGAGGCTGAGATCTGAGGTTTGCCCTTCGAGGCCAACCTGGATAGCAAAATATGTGAGACTCTTATCTCCAATTAACAACCAAAAAAGCCAGAAATGGAGGTGTAGCTCAAGTGGTAGAGTAGCAGCCTTGAGCAAAAAAAAAAAAAAAAAAAAAGCTAAGGGAAAGTGCAAGGCCCAGAGCTCCAGCCCCAATATTGGCTCGGGAAAGAAAACAAAACTCTGTGTTTGTGGCTCATCCAAAACCACAGATTGGGCCCTGGGCTGGGACTCCAGAGACCTCCTCTTCCGGGCAGGCATCCTCAGAGAAGCTGTGATTAAGTATTAACTGGCATTGCCTCGGGCTGGGCTGTCTCAGCAGAGGGCATCTCAGGGGAGGAATGGCTAGATACCGATAAACATCTGTTCTTCAGTTACTCAGAAGGCCAGAGAGGCCTCTGCTGCCTCATCCTCCAACAGGGTTTACTCATGGGATTTCCAGAGCTGCTTCAGCCCGGAATGGAAGCCCAGGGCCAGTGACTCAGATCTCTTAACTCATGAAAAGGGTGGGGCTAAGAGATGATGTCATAGCCACGCCCAGTTGCGACAGAAGTCAGACGGGGTGGGGGGGCTGGCATCCACACTCTCCCCACCTCATTGTAATGCCCCCATTTTCTGTAGCTGTGACAAAATACGCTAGACCACAGGATTTATGAGGAATAGGGGTTCGTTTGGCCCATGATCTGGGCAGTGGGAAATCCAAGAGCCTGGTGCGGCATCCGGTGCGAGTTTTCTTGACTTGTGTCATAGCTTTTCAGGGGCATCCTCACGTGGTAAGATGGGGAGAGTGGGTCAGTCAGACCTCCTTCCCCTTTCTGAATCCCAGCATGAGGACTCATCTTATCCCAATGACCTCTTGGTCAATACCATTATGTTGTCAACGTGGGGGATTAGGTATCCCCTAAGATCTGGGGGGGACAGACTCACACTTCAGCACTCTGCTGTCATGGAATTCGGCCTCCTCTCCTCTCCTTTCCCCTCCCCTTTTCTTTGTGGTGGTACTGGGGGGCTTGAACTCGGGAACTTGCACCCTGGTGCTCTATCCCTTGCCTTCCCCTCTTTGCATTGGGGTCTTGCTTTGTGTCTGGGCTGGCCTGGACTAGGACCATCCTGTTTCACTGGGATTACAGCTGTGTGCCACCACACCCACGATCAGGCTTGCCCTGTAGGGCGAACGCCACTGTGCCTTGCTGTGTGATCTCTCTGCAGCTGGGGTGCTGGGGGCGTGGGGCCGCCCTCAACTATTGATTGAGGTGGGACCTAACTGTCATGCCTAGGGTGGTCTTGAGTGGCAGTGCTCCAACCCCTGTCTCCCAGGTTGCTAGGAATATAACTTGAGTCACTACGTCTGGCTTACTTCTTAGTGACTTTTTTTCCCAAAAAATAAGGTCTCCTATAAAGGTCTATGGCTGACCTTGACCACTATCCTTCTATTTAGTTGGGGTTAAATGCCTGAGACACTGTTCTTGGCCACCTACGGTTACCTTGTTGCCCTTAAGTATATTACTGACCTTCCTGAAGACAGATACCACAACTGTAAGACTTGTTGAACCAAAGTTGGGTACTAGTTTCTCACACCTGTGATCCTAGCTACTTAGGAGGCTGAGATCTGAGGATCCCAGTTTGAAGCCAGCAAATCTGATTGTAGATAGGCAGATGGATTCAATGAGGTCATGGAGGGGGTGGGGAGCCCTCACTCTGGAAATTGCTCTGACATAGCCTGAAAGCCCTCTCCAGAGCCCTGGCGCCATGCCCAGGGTCTTCCCAGCCTCTAGACTATGAGCGCAGTAAACCTCTACTCTCTATAAACCACTAGGTCTTGGGTGTTCCATGGAGCTGAGATGGGCCGGTTGCAGGTGGCATGCTGTTCTGTCTTCCCGGTTTCCATCTTCAGCTCTGACTTGATCTCCTTCTTCAGCTGTCGTGGGTCTGCTGGAAGACGACATTGTGACTCCTGGTGCTGAAGGCAGTGTGCTGACTCTGGGTGCAGAGGACAATGAGGTGACCACGGCCCCTACCGAGGGGCCCCAGGTGAGTAATCCTGGAGGAGGGGAGGCTGGTGGGTTGTGTGTGACGAGAGGCCTTTTCAAACTAATCAAGGTGGTAAAGCTCTCTTTGGTAAAGGTCTCTATGGAGACAAACTCAGGACTCTCTGCTCTCAATTGATTGTTTCTGCTCAACCACTTGAGCCACAGCTGTACCCAGCTTCTCGGTGGTTAATTGGGGATGAGAGTCTGTGGACTCTGCACAGTCTGGCTTCGAGCGGTGATTCCCAGATCTCAGCCTCCTGAGTAGCTAGGGTGACAGGTGTGAGCCACCAGTGCCCGGCTTTAAAATCAGTATCTTGTTGTCTTTTTGGTTTGCGTTTCTGGCCATTGGCATCGATGGTCTTTTACTTATTGGACATTGTATATCATCTTTGGAGAAATGCCTGCTCAAATCCATTGTCTGGTTTTTAATTGCGTTATCTAGCGTAGGTTCTTTTTTTATTCAGGTGTTATTTACTTGTTAAGTTATAAGAGTTTGCTTTTTCTTTTGATTCTTGTCTTTGCCTTTTTGAGACAGGGTCTTGCTGTATAGCACAGGCTAGCTTTGAAATTGGCTCTTCTGCTTCATCACCAACACCAGGCCCTCCTTATAGAAATGTATTTGTTTATTCATGTATTTGTTTTATTATTATTATTACTAAGGTGATGTACAGAGGGGTTACCACTTTGTGAGTCAGGTAACGAATACATTTTTCTTTTGGACACTGTTACCCTTTCCCTCACCCCTCTCCCAGTTCTTTCCTCCCATCCCCACCCACAAGTTTACATGTCAGGTTCCACATAGTTTCTACTGTGTGCCACTGGCTTGTAGAAAAACATATACACCTACTTTCTCCCATCCCAGCTGCCCCCTCCCTTTCTGGGTTGTATCCTTTGGTGCACAGGAGTTCTTGTTTGTTGTGATGGTATTCATTTGTTTCCATGCTCATTGGCCTATTTGTTAAATGCTCCATTGGCATACATTTGGTGGGGGGGGGGGCGCGTCATAGAGCCATTTCTGTGGACTCTTCAATGTCCTGAGGTTCTTTTTATATGCTAATGAGTTGGCTAATTGCTGATGGTCCCTAGGCAGCTTCCATATGCCCTGACCAAGGCTGCCTCATCAGAAGGCTGGGATGCTCAGTGTTACCCAGCAGCCTCTGCGCTGAGAACCTCGGCTGAAGGTCAAGTTGATGGCCTTTGGTCAATGACTTAATCCATTATTCATCTGCAATGAAGCCTCCTTACAAACTCAAGGCAGGGCTGGGAGTGTCTGGGTAGGCCCCCCGAGGGTGGCATGCTGAGAAGGCGCAGCGCCTCTACCTCTTCCCACAGAACCTTGCCCTGTGCATGTCTCCAGACATAGGCTTCTCAAACAAAGAGCCAATGTTACGGAAAAAGAAACACAGGACCACATTCAAGTCCTGCTCAGTCATTTCATGGCTCTGACTTAGGGCAGGCCCGCCCTGAGCCTTGTTCATAGAAAAGAGCTCCTAAGAGGAGGTGCCTCACCCATTTATGAATGGAGGAAGGGAAAACGCACTTAAAGGGCCCAGCAGAAGCTCTCTGTGAAGGGTGGCTACCTACCACTGCTCTTGGAGGATTGGCATTAAAAAAGATGTTACAAACAAGTGAGTGTTGATGGCTTACATCCTGGCTACTCAGCAGGCTGAGATCTGAGGATCATGGTTTGAAGCCAGCCAGGGGCAGGAAAGTCTGTGAGACCCTTATCTCCAATTAACTACTTACAAAGCCGGAAGTGGAGCTACGGCTCAAATGATACGGTGATAGTTTGGAGCAATAAAGCTCAGGGATAGAGTATCCTAGCACCCAGGCCCTGAGTTCGAGCCCTAGGAACCCCCGTCCCCCCACTAAATGATACAAATAGGCACCAAAAACTGTCAAAGGGGAGAAGCAGTATTGACGTTCAAGGAAGAAAAACAAATAATCATGACCCAGTATTTTTTTTTGAATAATTAAGAAATTAGGATGTCGGTGCACCAAACATTTGGGGTTTGTTTCTGGAACAGATAGACTCATTTTATTCTTGTCCCCACCATGGTTGGAATTTATGCTACCATGTGTGTTATGTACCTAGGCCTCTTGAAATCCTTCTGCTGTCAGGCTGTACATACATTGTGAAAACATGAGGCTTTATTTTGTGGGTTTCCTCATTTATATCTCTTAACAGTTGCTAACAAGGGCCCAGAGCACAACAAAGACTCACCTAGAAGATCTGCCCACGCCAAGCGGCTCAGTTGATGGTCACAAAGACAGCCAGAGCTCTACAACCACACACCCGGCCACACACCGCCCTGTGGATAAGACCAGCCACCCTGACAGAGGTGGGTTGGCTTAGGTGGAATGTGGCCATTCTAATTATAATATTATAATTATATTATTATAATCATATATTATATCGTAATGTTATAATAGCAGATCTGTTGATTCTAATGGAAGGTAATATATTGGTCTTAATATAAGACAATGTAAGGAGTGAATTCTGAACCACGCTTTTGTGTGATGGGTTCAGAATCTGATTTGTAGATGGCTAAATCAAATTCAATCTGTTGAGCTGCTCTCTCTCTCTCAATAATGTCTAACCAATTTATTGTTTTTATGTTTTGCTGACACCAAGAGCATGGAACTCAGCCAGTCTATGTACAGCTGAAGAGATTCAGCCACACTGTTTTTCATTTCCCATTGTGGGGATCAGGTCTAGGCCAGACCTCCCAGGATTTGGGGGGGTGTTCATGATTTCCTTGGGCCCTGCAGCCACATGGTGGAGACGCTTCAGTCAGGCTAGAGGCCTGCAGAGTGCACACCTGCTCAGCAGGCTGGGTGAACGTGAGACCCGAGCCCAACTCATGACCCTGGCAAGAAAAAGAAAAAGGGCAGGCACACAGGAACAACTAATACTGAAACTGGGTTTTTAGGCCCTACACCCAAATTCCAGGAGTCTCACATGTCAGTTCTAGCCCTATGCTTTTTATTCCTTTCTTTTTTGGGGGGTTGGGTGGGGGTGGGCACTGTCCCTGGCTTCTTTTTTTTTTTTTTGGCCAGTCCTGGGCCTTGGACTCAGGGCCTGAGCACTGTCCCTGGCTTCTTCCCGCTCAAGGCTAGCACTCTGCCACTTGAGCCACAGCGCCGCTTCTGGCCGTTTTCTGTATATGTGGTGCTGGGGAATCGAACCTAGGGCCTCGTGTATCCGAGGCAGGCACTCTTGCCACTAGGCTATATCCCCAGCCCCCTGGCTTCTTTTTGCACAAGGCTAGCACTCTACCACTTGAGCCACAGCGCCACTTCCGGCTTTTTTCTGTTCATGTGGTGCTGAGGAATCAAACAAGCGCTCTACCACTAAGCCACATTCCCAGCCCTAGCCACTTGTATACTAAATAAAAAGCTACCAGGGGGGCTGGGGATATGGCCTAGTGGCAAGAGTGCTTGCCTTGTATACGTGAAGCCCTGGGTTCGATTCCCCAGCACCACATATATAGAAAATAGCCGAAGTGGTGCTGTGGCTCAAGTGGCAGAGTGCTAGCCTTGAGCAAAAGGAAGCCAGGGACAGTGCTCAGGCCCTGAGTCCAAGGCCCTGGACTGACAAAAAAAAAAAAAAAGCTACCAGGGTGAAGGGCAGAAAGAGGAGATTTACTATGCGGCAGCCATGGGGGACACCTCCGGCCATCTCTAAAAATACTGTACAGATGCTTGCCGTAGCTTTAAGTAGATAAGAAGCTGGAGGCAAGAGATGGGAAAGGCGTGTGTAGTTTAAACACTTCTCGTCATGGGCATTGCCTGGAGGAATGCCAGAGAAATTGTCACTGTGTCACTACTTGAGGGAAAACAGAAGCAACCCATTGTCTGGCTGCAGGTCTGTCCCAAGCTGTTGGCTGCTCTCTTCTGGACAAGATGTGAATAAGTAGTTTGCCTCTGTCACAAGATGCCATCAGTGGCAAATCCCACCCTTTTTGGAGCCCAAGGTGACTTCAGAAGAAAATGGTTCCTATCAAAGGGCACGGACGCCAATGGGGGAGGGGGGGCTGGGTGCCTAGCTTGTACCCGCTTTCAGTTAACTCATGGGCCCAGCCAAAGCATCTTTGAAGTTGCCCCTTACAATAGGTTGCTTAAACTCCCCTGTCCAGTGTATTGAAGAAGTTACCTTCAGCATATATTTTCTAGCTGTTCAGTAATAGTGGTTAAATCCTAATAATTCATCATCACTGTTTTTCTCTTTACAGATAAGGTGGCTGGAGAGACGCAGACCACAGACAAGGATGGTAGATATGATTTAAAAAAATTTTTTTTTTTTTTGCCAGTCCTGGGCCTTGGACTCAGGGCCTGAGCACTGTCCCTGGCTTCCTTTTGCTCAAGGCTAGCACTCTGCCACTTGAGCCACAGCACTACTTCTGGCCGTTTTCTGTATATGTGGTGCTGGGGAATCGAACCCAGGGCCTCATGTATACGAGGCAAGCTCTCTTGGCACTAGGCCATATCCCCAGCCCCGATATGATTTTTTTAGTATCCAACTAGTCCTATAGGGATTGAAAGGACAATTGCTTTGAATTTATTCTTAGAGATGGATTGCAGTCTTTCCTGGATTATATCCAGTAGGAACAGAATAAGATTCCTTCTCAAGACAGATTTCATGCTTCTTTCTTTTTAAATTTTTTATTCAGAGAGAAAAAGGAATCCCCTCTATTTGAAAAAACACAAAACACAAAACAAGAGAGCCAGGCACTGGTGGCTCACACCTGTAATCCTAGCAACTCAGGAGTCTGAGGTCTGAGGACCACACTTTGGAGCTAGCCTGGGCAAGAAAGTGTGTGAGACTCTTATCTCCAAAAACCAGTAGAAAACTAGAAGTGGCACTGTGGCTCAAAGTGGTAGACTGCTACTGAGTTCAAGCACCACAACCACAAAAAGAAAAGCAGGACTAGCCAGGCAGCAGTGGCTCACCATATAAAATCCTAGCTCCTCAGGAGGCTGAGATCTAAGTATCAAGGTTCAAAGCCAACCTAGGCAGAAAAGTCCCTGTGACTCTTACCTTCAATGAAACAACAAAAATGGTGGAAGTGGAGGTATGGCTCAAGTGGTAAAGCACTAGCCTTGAGCAAAAACGCCAAGTGAGAGTGTGAAGCCCTAAGTTCAAGCCCTAGTACGTATACACACACACATACACACACACACACACACACACACACACACACACACACAGAAGCAGAGCTGGGGGCATAGCTCAGTGGTAAAGCACTTTCCTAGCGTGGGATCCCACCATTGCAAATAGATAAGTGGCCACTGTGGAGCAGGGAATCCATTGGCTGTTGCTGAGGACGAATGGAGAGGCCCATGGAGTAGACCTGCAGGACGACCCCCCCTTGACCGGAGGCCTGGGTGTGCTGCGTGGTTCAAGTGCCCTTCATTCATGAAATGGATGGATTCACCAAATGGGATTCCCTTAGGGCTGGGGAGGCAGCTCCGTGATAGAGCATTCGCCTCGCAGGCTCAAGGTCCTGGGGTTGGTGCGCAGCCTGGAAGGAGGAGCTCGATGCTTTGCCTGGGTCTGGGAGAGATGCCGTAGAACTTCCTGTGCTGCATGCAGTGCCACAGTCCCGCTGTTGACCTGGGACACTGCAGTATGGGGCTGTTGCTCATCTGGTCCTCACGCCCTCTTTCCCCTTCCTTTCAGATGGTCTGGCCACGGTGCCCCTGGTGGGCATCATCGTAGGGGTCTTATTAGCCATTGGCTTCGTTGGAGTGATCATCATAGTGGTGATGCGGAAAGTTTCTGGAAGGTTCTCGTAAGTAAACTCCTGAAAGTGACTCCTATAAGCAGATTACAGGCAGTCCTGCCTGGTGTCTAGCCTTTCAGCTACTAGAAATCGCTACAGGAAGGTGATGTTTGAAACCCATTACCACAAGAACTGTACCTGAGGATTCCCCAGAACGGAGTCTAAGACTCCTGGGGGAGTTGGAGGACTTCTTATCATCTCTCGTCCTCCTTCTCCAACTAACTGAATGAGAAAGAAAACCCAAACCAAGTTTTGGCTTGAGACCTCATCTCATCCACACAAGCAGCCTGGATTCTCACTGTTGTCGGTAGAAAGTTTCCAGAAGAGAGCTTGTCACCAGGCTGCACCCCCATTCTGACAAGAATGATAGGAGAGGATTTATAATCTAGATCCTTCCATGCCTGCCCCTCACAAAAACAAACCCTCCCTCCAGGTCCTCCTAGCTTCCTAGCACTGACTACTGATGAGAGGAAGACATTCTTTCTCTTTATTACATTTTCTTTAAGAAGGCAGTGTTGGGCTGGGGATATGGCCTGGTGGCAAGAGCGCTTGCCTCGTATACATGAAGCCCTGGGTTCGATTCCCCAGCACCACACATATAGAAAACGGCCAGAAGTGGCGCCATGGCTCAAGTGGCAGAGTGCTAGCCTTGAGCAAAAAGGAGCCAGGGACAGTGCTCAGGCCCTGAGTCCAAGGCCCAGGACTGCCCCCCCCCCCCCAGAAAAGAAGGCAGTGTTCCATCAAGCTTGGTGGCTCACTCTTATAACAGCAGCTATTTAAGAAGTGGGCCTCTGATGTTTTCTCTCCTATGTGGGACTTCAACTCTAAATTACAAATACAAATACACACATATTTGTAAACATACACATGGTTAAATGCATCTGTACACAAACGTATTACCTGATATATGATATACATGAAGGAGGATTGAACTTTTAATAAAATGAAAGCCAGGAAGCTGGAACTTGTGTGGTATGTGGGTGAGCTCAAGGGGAGGGGAGCAGGCCACTGGGGAGAGGAAGGGCGCGTGAGTGCAGTCGTAACAGTCAGTGTACACATGTGAAAATGGAACTAGGAACATTGAGGGGAGGGGTGGGGGTGGGAGAGATGGGGGAGAGTGATGTATGCACACACTGACAGGTTGAATTGAAACTCCTCTACAGCTACCTGAAGATGAATGGATGAATGAATACATAAATAAACAAACTTTGTTTGTTTGTTCATTTATTTACTTTGCTGGTCCTAGGGCTTGAACTCAGGGCCTGGGCTCTGCCCCTGAGCTTCTTTTGCTCAAGGCTAGCATGCTCCCGCCTGAGCCACAGTGCCACTTTTGCCTTTTTCTGTGTGGTTTATTGAAGATAAGAAGAGTCTCACAAACTTTCCTGCCTGGGCAGGCTTCAAACCATGATCCTCAGATCTCAGCCTCCTGAGCAGCTAGGATTATTGGTGTGAGCCACCGGTACCTGGCTTTAAAAATATTTTTTTAAATAAATAACTTTGAAAAGTGGGCACCCAGAAGATTGCAGTTCAAGGCCAGCCTGGGCTTAAAACGAATGAGACCCTATATAAAAACTAAACTAAAGCAAAAAGCACTGGAGGCATGGCTTAGGGAGTAAAAGGTCCAGAGATCAAAGTCTATAACTGACACACACACACACACACACACACACACACACACACACACACACAAAAGAAAAAAAAAAAGAAAGGAAAAAGGCACCAGAGCATTCAGATTCATGACCAGAGGAAGAAAGCCTTTCTTTAGTCTTTCAGGGAAGGAGATTGTGTTAGAAGCGGAGGGGAAAGGGAGTAGGTAGAGTGGAGGGAGGGGGAGGGGGCTGGAAGGGGGGGCTGGGGGGTAGACAGAGGTGTTTGCACATCTGGCCCTGGCCCAGTGAGGAGAGATGGAGGAGGAAGTGGAGTGGAGAGGGGCGCTAGGTTCTGGAACTGGTCAGAGGAAATGACCCATCTGAGCACTGATTGGTGGGTTTGCTATTCGCAGTGCCAGCAAAACAATTCATCATCTCCTTTCTTGGCATCCACAGGCCCTGAAGGACTGAAGGAAGAGCCCATCTGAGCCATTTCTGATTCCCTCTGCTTCTCGCCCCCCTGTTTGTGGGAGACGATGACCCCCCGGACTGCTGGCCAACCCCCCTCCCATCCCGTGGTGAGCCAGCCACTTTGCCAAAAAGAAACCGGAGCAGGGAGAATTCACCAGACTCAGCTCCTCTAAGGAGCTGCATATATATATATATACATATATATATATATATATGCATCAAACATAAGTTTTATATTAGAGGACTTAAACAGCCAGATGCATAGAAATAAATGGATGTCAGGAGGCTAAGATCTGAAGATGGCAGGTCGAAGCCAGCCCAGGCAGAAAAGTCCATGAGTTTCGTATTTCTAATGGACCAGCAAAAAGCTAGTAGTGGAGGTGAGGCTCAAGTAGTAGAGGCCCCGACTTCAAGCCCCAATACTGGCACCAAAACAAACTACAACAGAAACCCAACAACAACAAAAACAAAAAATTATTAAAGAAAAACCCAACTATAGCAACAGACTCAGAACCAAGAAAACACCGTTCTGTTGATGGCAGACAGACAGGGAGTCTCTCTTCCCCTTGGCTGTTCAGTGTTATTGTTGAAATGCGGAGGAATCTGAAGCTGTTTACACTCCTGGAGTCCTGGAGTCCCCGATGACGTCAGTAGACAGCTCGGGCGGTTTTCATTGGCGGATCTGTTGAAATCTGCACATTCCAGTCCAGCAGGGTCCGTTTTGGGGAAGGCCGAGCGGATGGGAGAATAATCAAAGCGAAAACCTGTGCTTCGGTTATGTGCTGATCAACTTCTCTGAGGGAGGTGCAGATGGATAGTTTCAGGAGCATCCATTCGGTTTCCTAGCCGGAAGTTGGTACTTTGGCAAAGGTACTTTGTTCCTCACAAGGTCGCCTCGCAACCTCATGGCCAGCGATGACCACAGCCCCAGGGTTTGTGCCACCTGCCCGCTCTAGCTGACCGGAAGCCCTCAGTCCCAGACGAGGATGCTGTTGGGTGCTCCCATGATGCCAGAGACTCGACTGTTCTAGAATCAAGCACCCTGCTTGGTTTCTAAGCAGAAAGAGGTCCTAGTGGGCCTATCTGGAGGACAGATAGGGAATGTTAACATAACAGTCTACAATACTAATATCTTTAAAGCAATCCAATTTAAAGAAGCCCCGATTTTCAACAAAAATAGAAGCTATTCCCAATCTTTACACTAGAGGGTCCCGTTGAAAAGGTAAAAATAAAGTTGCCTGCCTCCGTCCCAGACAGCTCGGGGCTTCTCTTCCTCTACCGAGTTTTGTTTTGTTTTGTTTTCCCTACGTAGAGCTTTTACACTTTCCAGATGCCGTGTTGTGACCACAATTGCACAACCCCGATATCCTCTGAACTAGACCGGGTGCATCACACAGGAAAAAATAACCCACTCATCAGAAGCCCAGCCCGGGCCTCCCGCATGGCGTAGCGGTGCATGGATGTTATTCTAAACAACGCATCTGTCTCTGTGGGTCCCGGGGGCGCTGCGTTTACGTCATTCGGATTCCTGAGCAGCAGTTAGGAAGTGCATCCATTGCTTCCTTCCCATCCTTTCTTTCCTCTTCCACCTCTCTGACAGGGAGGAAATAAGAATCCACACCATATCTTACATCCTGCACTAGACCTGGGTTCTCGATCTCACCTGAGTTGGGACTCCAGGCAGTGTAGACACGTTGTTCAAGAGAACATGATGGTGTACAAAGCCTGAGTCAGACCTCTGATTGGAATCTCCACTGAGTCTGGGTTGTTCTTCTTCTCCTGGGAAAGAGTATATAGCCTTTGTAAAATGCCCACCTCTTTAGTTGGGTACCAGTGGCTCACGCCTGTAATCCTAGCTTCTCAGGAGGCTAAGATGTGAGGATCATGGTTCAAAGCCAGCCAGGGCAGGAAAGTCCAGGAGACTCTTATCTCCAATAAACAACTCAGAAGAAGCCAGAAGTGGCGTTGTGGCTCAAGTGGTAGAGCACTGGCCTTGAGCACAAAGGGGCTAAAGGACAGCACCCAGGCCCTGAGTTCCAGCCCTAGGACTGGCAAAAACAACAACACAACCTGCCTCCTGTGTGTGTGGCGGGGGGGGGTGAGTGAGTGTGTGTGTGCTAACACCAATTTGAGCTCAGAACCTGGATGCTGTCATTAAGCTTTTTCATTCAAGGCTAATGCTCTACTACTTGAATGTTCCACTTCTGAAAGAAGGTTTTTATTTTTTTATTTTTTATTTTGGCCAGTCCTGGGCCTTGAACTCAGGGCCTGAGCACTGTCCCTGGCTTCTTTTTGCTCAAGGCTAGCACTCTGCCACTTGAGCCACAGCGCCACTTCTGGCCGTTTTCTGTATATGTGGTGCTGGGGAATCGAACCCAGGGCCTCATGTATACAAGGCAAGCACTCTTGCCACTAGGCCATAGCCCCAGCCCTGAAAGAAGTTTTTAAGTGAAAAACTTTTTTAAAATCATAGACTATACCTAGTTTCTTAGCTACTCAGGAGATTGAGATCTAAGGATCAAGGTTTGACTCCAGCTGGGGCAGGAAAATCTATTAGACTCTTTCCTCCAACTGACCACCACAAAAGACCGTAAGTGGGAGTAAGGCTCAAGTTATAGAATCCCAACCTTGAATGGAAAAAGCCAAGCGAGAGTGTAAGCCCCTGAGTTCAAGCCTAGTACCAGCACATAAAATAATAATAATAATAAATAGTTAAAGGCTTGTTTTTAGCCTCTATTTTTTTTTCTTCAGAGAGAACCATCTAGAAATGAAGGCTAATCCTATTTCATGCACCTCCTCTAAGAATCAGCTCTAACAGAGAGAAAATGGAGGAGGAACCTAATCAGCTGACCTCATGATTTTTCCCACTTTCTTTTTTTGTTTGTTTTGTTTTTGCCAGTCCGGGGCCTTGAACTCAGCCTGGGCGCTTGCTGTTCCTGAGCTTCTTTTTTGCTCAAGGCTAGCACTCTACCACTTGAGCCATACATAGCGTCACTTCTGGCTTTTTCTCTGTGTGTGGTACTGAGGGATCAAACCCTGGACTTCATGCATGCCAGGCAAGTACTCTACCACTAAGCCACATCCCCCTCCCTCCCCACACTTTCTATTACTGCATATTAATTGCTCAGTATATGGAAGGGCCCTCACAGTGATATTTCTGTACATGCCTATAATGCACTTTGAGAATTTTTGTTATGGTTCCTTCTCCAACCCTCCCCCTTCTTATGTCTCCTGAGTGTGTGTGTGTGTGTGTGTGTGTGTGTGTGTGTTGCTCAAGGCTAGCGCTCTACCACTTGAGCCACAGTTCTACTTTTAGCTTTTTGCTGCTTAATTGGAGATAAGAGTCTCACAGACTTTCCAGCCCGGGCCGGCTTTGAACCATGATCCTCAGATCTCAGCCTCCTGACTAGCTAGGATTGTGGGTGTGAGCCACTGACACTTGTGTTTTATACATGGAGTTTTTCTCATCTCTTCATACACGTGTGCACGGACACTCTCCCCTCTCTGCCTCCCTTCCCCCCTCCCACTGTCCACCGGTCCCCCCCTAATCCCCCTCTTACGTTTTGCCCAGTTTATGACGCTTCTGAACCCATGGACGATTCATCTTCCTGTGACGCCATCTTCCCTGGGCTCTCATTTGTCTGGTATGCGGGGTGTGTTGGGGCTGCTTGTGAGAAATGCTCCAATGGGGGCTGATGTGGCGTTGGGTGGAGAGGGATGGGGACTTCCCAGGGTGTAGCAGGATGTGAGCACACAGCCCGGGACTCGGCTGTGGGGCCTGTGGGGGGCTTGGGCCCTGAGCGCCTGCCACCCCCCCTCCCCCGCCCCATGTCAGCCTTGCTCAAGCTTGACTCATTTGGCATTGTAATTCTGTGAAGCACACGTGGGGGCTGGGGGGTGGGGTAGGGGGCTGCTGCGCAGAACCCATTTGAAAGCTTGGGGCGGAGTGGGGGCTCCTCCACTGGTCTGTGGCCCAGGTGACACAGAGCAGCCTGGCACTGGCCAAGGGTCATCGAAGCCACCGAGCTCTGGCCCTCGGAGCTCTGCGGTCATATTAGTGGACAGAGTTCTGCGCCCAGGGCTTCAGCCAGAGCAAACGCCTGACAGTCATCCTGACAACCTGCTCTCCCTCCCTCCTTCCCTCCCTCCCTCCCTCCTTCCCTCCCTCCCTCCCTCTCTCTTCTCCTCTCCTCCCTTTATTTATTTATTGTCAGTTGTGGGGCTTGAACTCAGGGCCTGGGTATTGTCCCCAAACCTCTCTGTGCTCAAGGCTAGCGCTTTACCACTTGATCCACAGCACCACTTCCGGTTTTTGAGTGGTTAATTGGAGATAAAAGTCTCACGGGGGGCTGAGAATATGGCCTAGTGGTAGAGTGCTTGCCTCATATACATGAAGCCCTGGGTTCGATTCCTCAGCACCACATATATAGAAAAAGCCAGAAGTGGCGCTGTGGCTCAAGTGGCAGAGTGCTAGCCTTGAGCAAAAAGAAGCCAGGGACAGTGCTCAGGCCCTGAGTCCAAGCCCCAGGACTGGCAAGAAAACAAACAAACCAAAAGTCTCATGGGGACTTTTCTTTCTGTCCAGGCTGGCTTCGATCTCCAGATCTCAGGTTGCTGAGTAGCTAGGATTACAGGTGTGAGCCACCAGCACCCAGCTCCTCTTTATTTTTGAAATCTGAATTCTCCGTTTGGGATTTGAATGGGCAAGCATTCTACCACTTGAGTCATACCCCCAGCCTCTTAGCTTCATAAGCTTGAGGCTCATAGAAGGTCTAGAAATAGATATTTTTTATAAATAGCGTCACACACACACACACACACACACACACACACACATACACACACCCTTTGTTCCTATCTATTTTCCTTCAGAGGAACACCTGACCTGACTTTTTTTCTGTGGGAAAACATTTGCATAACACAGGTTTATTATATCCTTTCAAAATGATAGAGATGTCTCATCTACATTCCACAAAGACACATCTGGAGCCAGTTCATCATTACTAATAAAAGTACAACTTAGTGAATGTTAAGGTCATCGTCTATTTTTAAGTGCTAGGTGACTTATCTAGCAAAGGGTGGGAAGGGGTTTTCTTGTCCTGGTGTTTGTTGTGGTTTCGTCCATTTGTTTTTAAGACAGAGTCTTGTTATATAGCCGAGGCCTGCCTCACACTTGAAAGGCTCCTGTCTCAGCTTCCTAAATGCTGGGATTACAAACGTGTGCCACTGTACTGGCTAACACGCCATGTCTAGTTTGGGATTTTCTTAATGCGTAGAGGAAACACTTAAAGATGTGACATTGGCTTATGGGAGAAGAACCTTCTGGTGACCAGAGTCACAAGAAGGGTGGGGCTGTGTTCAAACCAGGAAGACCTCATCATGGACAACTTCTCCAAAGTGAGAAGGAAATCCCAGGCATAAAAAAGTCAAGGGTTCTTCTCTTTGAACAAAGGAATAAACTTGTTAATGGAGTCTTTCTGCTCAGCTCATTATTCCGGATCACTGTCAGAAAGCATGAGTCAAGCTACCAAGAGGGGGTTGAATAGTGGCTCCCCCAAAATATGCCCAGGTCCTTCTGTGCTGTAATTTGAGTTTCTCAAGATGAGATCTGTAAGCCGGGCACCTCCAAAACCCAAGCAGTGTCCTTACACAAAGAGAGGAAGACAAGAAGACAGACCAGGAGATGGAGGCAGGTAGGGAGGAGAAGGATGTAGTCACAAGCCAAGACCAGCTGGGAACCTCAGAGCTGGAAGACACCCCAAAGCTCCTCTCCCTCCTTTGAAGGGGCCCGCCCTGCCCTGGCCTGGATTCCAAGCCTTGTGGGCTTCAGAGCTGTCAAAGAACTTGGTTCTCTCATGTGACGCCACCCAACTGGTTGTCATCTGGTGCCGCGAATACACCCTTGGAGCCAGTCCAGGACCACTGCCTGCTGCCCACCCAGCCCAGGCCAGACGGAAAGCAGCCCTGACCTCCTTAACCTTGAGCCATTCCCTCCATCCTTCCACACAATGGATTGGCAGCCTTCGCGCTTCCTCTGTGACAGACAGATGTTCCCTTCCTGGACTGTCATTCCAATGTGTCACTCGAGTCAGAGGAATCGGCGGTGAAATAAAGATGGCCTAGAACAATAGCCAGAGCCAATGCTGACCGGAATCGAACAGAAGGCCAAGCTGGGCCATTCCACCACCTGCTACGGTGACTAGCCCCCCAAACCCCTTCCTTGTTGAAACACCTCAGTGAAAATCAAACCCCATGTCCACTCTTTTCTAGCCATGATGACAGACCTAGAAACACTTCAGAGTTCTAGGGTGTTCTGATGGCCTCTCAAGATGCCTGGTGGCAGCCCTGGATGGAAAAGAAATGGACAAACCAGAAGGAGAGCCAGTGCCAGGAGCTTGGCCCCCCCTTGTGGAACCCCCCTCCACCCAACCAGCCATGTCAGCTGGTATTTACTACTGATCACCTGATCATTATTTTACAATGGAAATCGTTGCCCAGAGGTATTAGTGGTGGGGCAGAAAGATAGGAGCTGAGCAGACAGCGATGGCTCACACCTGTCATCCTGACTCCTCAGGAGGCTGAGATCTGAGGATCACAGCTCAAAGCCAGCCCAGGCAGAAAAGTCTATGAGTCTCTTATGTCCAATTAACCACCAAAAAGTCAGAAGCGGAGCTGTGGCTCAAGTAGCAGAATGCTAGCCAGCGCGAAAGCTCAGGGACAGGGCCTAGGAGACAGACCTACAGCAGAGAATGTGTAAGACAGAAGTTAGTTGTTGTTGTTGGTGTTTATTTTGTATGCCTCAATTGTGGTTTAAACTCAGGCTTCATGCTCTCACTTGGCATATTATTAATATTATTATTATTATTTTGCCGGTCCTGGCATTTGAACTCAGGGCCTGGGTGTTCCCCTTGGGCCTCTTTGTGCTCAAGGTTAGTGCTATACCACTTGAGCGGCAGCACCACTCCCAGATTTTTCTGTGGTTCAATTGGAGATAAAGGTCTCATGGACTTTCCCGCCCAGGTTAGTTTCCAACCATGGTGCTCAGATGTCAGCCTCCTGAGTAGCTGGGATTACAGGCAGAGCCAGCAGCACCCACCTTCTCTTGGCTTTGTTGTTGTTGTTGTTGTTCAAGCCCCCGTGCTCAACCACTGAAGCCACACCTCTCATTCCAAGACAGCTCTTTTAAAAATAATTATAATGCTAACAAACCTCTGTAATGAAATAATAAAGAGGGCTTGGCAGTGGTGGCTCACATCTACTACTCAGGGGGCTAAGATCTGAGGGTCACAGTTCAAAGCCAGCCCTGGCAGGAAAGTCCATGAGGTGCTTATCCCCAATGAATGATGAAAAAAATCCAGAAATGGAACTGTGGTTCAAGTGGAAGAGCTCTACTTGAACCAAAAAAGCTCAGAGACAGCACCCAGGCCTTGAGTTCAAGCCCCAGGACGAACGAACACACAGACACACACAGACACACACACACACACGCAACAAACATGACATTCTATACTTCAACATGCTGTATGTGTAAGAATGTAAGCCAGTCATGGGAAGGGTTTCTGGCCAGCTGGCTGGTGCAGTCCCTAAGGGAGGAACGTATCAACATCGATTCAGGGGTAGCATTTTTATCTGGAGGAATCCCTTGCCCCTCCTTCCCCACCCCCCCACTTTGAGTTACTGACTCCACTCCCCACTCCGGGTCACTGTGGGCCTGGGCCACATGGAATTCTAGCGCCAGCTAGTGGCCAGAGAATGAAGACATTATTTGCTAGGAAACAGAAAAACAGCGGGCTGTTCAAAAGAGAACGTTACATCTCAATCTCTCAACTGATTTTAGGTGCCTTCTGTAACACATCACTGGGACCCCTTGGATTCATCAGACATCATTATTTAAACTGCTGACAGTGTGCGCAGTGATTCATGTGCGTGACACCGTGGTCAGAGCCTTGGGAGGGCGGTCAAGGCTGGGGTGAGGGAGGGGAGGGTAAAAAAAGGAATTCAAAGCCTCGGCCTCGACCCTGTGCTGCTCTTCAGGGGCTTTGTGCACAGAGCTGTTTCTGGGTGTCTCCCCTGGGTCTGCCCTGAGGATCACGCTGGCTGTTCATCGTGGCAATTCTTCAGCGCCTGTCCCCCAGCTCGTTTCGCACATCTGACACAGTGGTGGAAAATCTGCAACCTCAGAGTCAGCCATCACAGTCTCTGAGCAAACTCTGACAACACATCCCGACCTGGGACAGCGGAGCTCAAGACCTCCAGTGAGGGTTCGACACTCTGTGGGCCAGACTGGCGACCATTGTAATTATCCTCCACAACCCAGGATGGCTGAACCCAGTGAGACCTTATCTCCAAAACAAAACACCGAAGGGCTGGGTTTACGGCAAGAGCTCATTAAGCTTGTTAGTATGTTGGAAGCCCTTGGTTTAATCCCAAGTATAGAGGAAGGAGGAGGAAGAGGTGGAGGAGGAGGGGAATGAGGACAAGGACAAGAATGAGGAAGAAGGTGAAGAAAGGGAAGAGGAGGAGGAGAAAGAGGAGGGAGGAAAAGAAGGAGGAAGAGAAAGAGGAAAAGGAGGAGGAAGAGAGGAGGAAGAAGAAGGAAGAAGAGGAGGAGAAGGAGGAGGAGCAGCAGCAAGAGGAAAAGGAGGAAGAGGAAGAAGGAGAAGGAAGAAGAGTCAGAGGAGGAGAAGGAGGAAGAGAAGGAAGAAGGAAAAGAGGGAGGAGGAGGAGGAGGAAGAGGAGAAAACCACACACATGTGTGTGCACACATGTGTGTGTCTATATAGAAATATTTATTTACTATTTGTCTGGAAGTTCTGGGGATGGAACCCAGGCCTTCACATGTTGGGCAAGTGCTCTGCCTTGAGCTAGGCCCCGAGCCTCTCCCTACTTCCTGTCCACCATGAGGTGAAGAGACTCCCCCACCACGTGCATCTGCCATCATGATATTCTGCCCAAGAGCCTGGGCTAAGCACCCATGGGATACACCTCTATATGTAACCATGAGTGAAACAAACCCTTCCTCCTTCGGGTGTTTTTTTTTTTTTCTTTTTTTCATGTGCTGTGTTTGATGAGGGTGACACAAAAGTAACCCACGCAGGCAGCATCCTGTCCCTCAGCCATCAGAGGCCAACACTGTGCCCCAAGTATCTGCCAACCAGAATGTCCTAGATGTGGTCAAATGTCCCTGACAGGAGTGGGGGGGCGGTATCTCTCCCCTGGCTGACAGCACCTCTCCCAGAAATGACCTGAGAAACTTCCATGGGCAGAGTGGGACGGAGAGCCAGAGCCTTTCCTATGGGCTGCGATTCACTGGGCAGCAGAACCTGGCAAAGGCACTGGAGAAACTGGGAAATTCTGAGAAACAGGCTGGAAGGTGGTGGGTTTCAGGCACGGAGACACCGACAGACAAGTAGCCACGGTGGTCCTGGCCAGCCTCCAGCTCAGGTGAGCGCAGGCCCCGCCCTCACCTTTCTCCGGCCTCCATGCCGACTAAACCATCATTCGTCTCGTCTCGGCATAAACTAGGGAATGTTGAGGTTTGTGAGTTGCTACGAGTGTTTACGTCAGCAGTGTGCCTGGGGATGGAATGGGAAGCTTGTGTTTGCACTCAGCTCTGCCCAAGACAGCGCATTCCAAAATCCTTAGTGGAGAAACCATCTTCCCCACATAGCCTTTTGTCAACACCAAACCCCAGTTTGGTATCTCTGCTAGGCAGAGGCTCTATGACTTAAGCTACGCACCTTTTCAAATCTTTGTTGTTTTTCTAATAGGGCTCGTCTTTTTGCTAGGGTACACAGCAGGAGCTCTTGGATGCCCACCTTCCTACCTACACCTTCCCTTGTAGCTGGGATTGCAGAGGTATACTGCCATTCTCAGCTTATTACTTGAGATGGGAAGCTACCTAAACTCGTCTCCAGGGCTGGCCTTGAACCATGATCCTCTAGCTCTCGGTCTCCTATAGAGCTGGAATTACAGGTGTGAGTCACTCTGCCCATCTTGCAAAGGGTCTTCCATCCATCTCACTGAAACCCCCAGCCCCGCGTCTCACGCAGAGAGGCCTCAGCAACAGCCTGGAAGGGCATAAATGGAACCCAGAGAGAACAACTTGAGATCATCTGTTCAGATTTTAGCCCGGAAGGCCTGGGATTTCATTCTTCTGGCTCAGCAGACCTTTAACAGACCTTCACGTCTTGAGGTGACCTTCACGTCTTGAATGTGACCTTCACGTCTTGAAGGTGACCTTCACATCTAATTTCCTAACTCCTAACACATCCCACGGCTGTGGTTTTGCACTTTTTTTTTTTTAAGCCTGAAACAAAAATTGAGAGCAACTCTCCAAGATGGCCACAAGGGGGCCCCCATCCCCTCCCTCCACCCACCCTCCTCCCCCCCACCTCCCGGGGAAGAGAAGGCTCTGATGGATGGAAGCCATCCAGTTAAAATGGCTGTCTAGACTACCTGTGACTGGGCAGTTGACAAGAACCAATACAGGTATTTAAGTCAAAGCCATTTCTCCTGCAAACAAAGCAGAACGAAGGACAGCAACAGACACAGAACTGGGGCATCCTACCCTCTGTCAGTTCTGTGTACCCTTGTGTTCAAGGAGCTGCAGTTTGTTGTTGTTGGTTAAATTCTGGTTTTTGCTGAGCAACTTTAGGAAGCAGGAAAGCAGGTAAGTAGCCTTAGGGTCCCAAAATTATATCACACTCTGAAGGCCTGGCTCTTTCTACTGCACCTATGTCCTTGGTTTGTTTGTTTGGTCATTTGTGGGGCTTGAACTCTGGGCCTAGGCTCTGTCCATGCGCTTTTTTACTCAAGGCTAGCGCTCTGCCACTTGAGCCACAGCTCCACTTCCGGTTTTCTGGTGGTTAATTGGAGATAAGGGTTTCACAGACTTTCCAGCCCGGGCTGGCTTTGAACTGTCATCTTTAGCTCTCAGCCTCCTAAGTAGCTAGGATTACAAGTGTGAATTCAGATTCCTTTCTGGTTTTTATACCTTATAAATATTCAGTCCTGGGTTTGTCTTTCCTTTTTTTCTTTTCTTCCTTTCTCCCTTCCTTCTTTCCTTCCTTCCTTTCCTTCTTTCTTTCTCCTGGTGACAGTCGTGGGACTTGAGCTCAGGACCCTTGTTCATGCTTAGCTTTTTCTGCAGGAGACTGGTGCTCTGCCACTTGAGCTACAGCTCCACTTCTGACTTTTTTGCTAGTTAATGAACGATAAGGAATCTCCTGGATTTGTCTGCCTGGGCTGCCTTGAAACCTTGATCTTAAAGCCTCAGGATGCTGAGTAGCTAGGATTACAGGCATGAGCTACCTGCCTGACACCTCCACCTTTCTAAAAGAGACACTTCTGAGGTTGGTCTCACTATGACATCGCTATTATTATTTTCCTAGTCTCTACTATCTTGACAATCACTGTCTGGGAGACTGGTTGAGCCGTGAGCTGTGTTATTTTTCCTAGGACAATGAATGGCTTTTAAAACTATACATTAGATGACTATGCCATCCTAACTTGTCTGTGAACAAACAAACTGGGTTATTATTATTATGTTGCAAATGCTCTATATTTTCTTAATCCAAAGCAACATCTCTGCAATCCAAAGCTTCAACACTGAAGCCCTGATGATTTCAAGAAGTTGAATGCTTTCCTCTGTAAAAGGTAGGTAACGTGAAATGGGGAAGCATAGCCCTCCTAAAGAACCCTCCTTCCAGTAACACGCCAAACTGAAAATTCTCTGACTGACATCTGTCTTCAAATACAAATGAGTGATGGCAAGAAAAGGTATCCGATTTTCATTACACCACATGACACTTCTGCTCTTCACGTCAATATTGATGTATAATCCGTCCAAAAGACCTCTTGCATACAAACATGTTGAGAATTTCACGTGTTCTCTGCTCTTTTTCTGAAGCCCTGTACTCCTGGTGTCTTGTCATTATGCCTTTCTTGGAGGAGCCAGGAGTGGGGATTGTGCCTTGCGGTCAAATTCAAGATGGCAGCACTGGTGAATGCCCAGAAGACTCACCCACAGAGCCTGCGTAGATGAGGACCCCATCATTTTCCTGACTGGTGATCTTCTGGAACATGAGCTGTCCGTATCAATGTTCAAAATGCAAATCTCCAGGCCAGGCACGAGGGGCTCACGCCCGGACCCTAGCCACTCGGGAGGCTGAGATTTGAGGGTCATTATTTCAAGCCTTTCCCCGGGCAGGAAAATCCATGAGAGATTCTTAGCTCCAATTAAGCAGCAAAAAGCTGGCAGTGGAAGTGTGGCTCAAGTGGGAGAGCTCCAGCCTTGAGTAAAAAAGCTAACGACGGTGCAGAGGCCTGGCGTTCAAATCTCAGTACCGACACCAACAAAAAGCAAATGCATGTCTTCTCCGGGACGTGGAATGAAGGGCGGAGGGCAGGAGGAGCTCTCTGCTCCACACCTGCCTTTGCCGGGGTTTCCCGATAGACACAGCCCTCAGACAGAAGCCTATGGGTTTCCAACTTGACGTGAGCCCTCTGTTATGAAGAGAAAACATAGAACACACCTTAGACTGAGCATAGTGATTGTTGACCGGAGCGAGACGGACAGGGCTACCCGCCCCTTCGAAGACGTACGGCGGTGACATGTGTCAGGATGGACACACTGGGAGGCGTCAGATTCCAAAGTCAACTGGGTTTTAAATGTTTTCATTGGTTCTTTTTTTAAGAATCCATTAGGCCTGGTATGGAGTTTGGCAGCAAAATGGGAAGCCTTGGGTACAATGCTCAGGACCCGAAAGGATTGCGTATGGAGTCTCTGACGTGCGGAAGCAGGAAGTTAAGACATAGCCAGAGCTGAGGGGCCCTGGGGATGTCACCAAGGACTTGGTCTTCATCCTTCCCTCCCTCTCTTTCTCCTCCTTTATGTCCCCCTCCGCCTCTTCTTTCCTTCCTGCCTTCCTCCTTCTTCTTTCTTCCATCTCCCCCCTTCCTTCCTTCTTCTTTCCAGTATTGGGGTTTGAACTCAGCATCTTAGACTGGCTTGGCTCCGCTGGTGCTCTACCACTTGAGCCATGCTTGTAAGCCCCTCTGTTTGGACTGGTTGTTGTGGAGCTGGAATCTCACAGCCTTCTGCTCAAGCTGGCTTCATGCCGTGACCCTCCAGCTCTCAGCCTCCGGAGTTGCTAGGAGGAGAGGTATGAGCCCTCCCCACCCCTCCCTCCCACCCCCCCACTCCCCGTTGCTGGCTCCTATGATTTTGGTTCCCTCTGCCTTCCCTTTACCCTGGATCTTTCTGTCCGTACAGTTCCCAAGATGGCCCTGGCCTCTTCCCTCATGCGCACGTCCCTGCTTGCACACCACCAGTGCTCTCAAAATGACACAATATCTGTTCCACCGAAACAAACCAAGCAACTAAAACCCATCTGTAGACATCTCTCAAGGGGCAGCTTGATCAAACCCAGCCTTCCCTGCTCCCGGGGAGGCCAGAGGGAGCAGGCCTGGGTTATAGCCGTCCCTCAAGCTTGGGACACCATTTGCATGAGCTACACGTGGAGGGGTGCCCCCCCACCCCCTCCAAAATAATAATATTAATAAGCAAGAAGCGAGGCAGAAGGCCTGGCTGGAGACAACAGGATGTGTGCCTTCCCATAATGCCTTCGCCTTCGTGGAGAGAGGTGGTCCGCAACCAGATGTCGGCGGTGGCTCACGCCTGTCATCCTCGCAACTGAGGAGGCTGAGAATGGGGGATCAAGGTTCGAAGCCAGCCCGGGCAGGGAAGCCTGTGAGACTCTGTTTTTTTTTTTTGTTTTGTTTTTGTTGCCAGTCCTGGGGCTTGGACTCAGGGCCTGAGCACTGTCCTTGGCTTCTTTTTGCTCAAGGCTAGCACTCTACCACTTGAGCCACAGTGCCACTTCCGGCTTTTTTCTATATATGTGGTGCTGAGGAATTGAACCCAGGGCTTCATGTAAATGAGGCGAGCACTTTACCACTAGGCCATATTCCCAGCCCCTTGCCTGTGAGACTCTGATCTCCAATAAACCACCAAAAATCTGGACACGGTGCCATGGTACAAGGGGTAGAGTACTTACTTATCTACGGTAAGCAACAAAGCTCAGAGGCAGTGCCCGGTGCCTGAATTCAAGCCCCACGACCAGAACCAAATGAAAAAAAGAAAAAAGGGGCAAGATAAAGAACGGTGGTAGCTCCGGGGAGGTCCTGCCTCGGGGCTGTGAAGCTGTGGGTGGCACTGGGACCAGAGTTATGGACAGGCCTTTCGGGATGAGCCCTTCTAGACCGCCACCCCGCCACCCCGCGCCAACCCTGCCCCCAGGGTGGCCCAGAGCCTCGCATTCTGTGAAGATGTGTTATTAAAATTACTCACATTCCACAGAGTCCTTTTTTTTTGGTCATGGGGCTTGAACTCTGGGCTTGGGTGCTGTCCCTGAGCTCTTCAGCTCAAGGCTAGCGCTCTAACACCTGAGCACCATTTCTGGTTTTCTGGTAGTTAATTAAGTATCTCAAGGACTTTCTTGCCTGAGCTGGCTTTGAACTGTGATCCTCAGACTTCAGCCTCCTGAGTAGCTAGGATTACAGGTGTGAGCCACTGGCGCCTGGCCAGTCATTTCTTCATTCACCACACAGCCTTACTGATTTCTAAATGAAAAAGCAAATCAAACTCTTGATGATTGGGCCATGTGTACCATACTTCAGTCTTCTTAAAAAAAAAAATCAGAATCCCGCAGCCACTGGGCACCTGTCATCCTAGCTACTCAGGAGGCTGAGATCTGAAGATCGAGGTTCAAAGCCAGCCAGGGATAGGAAAGTCTGTGATACACCGCTCCAAGAAACCACTCAGGAAAAAAGCCAGAAGTGGTGTTGTGGCTCAAGTGGTAGAGAGCACTAGCCCTGAGCACAAAGAGGCTCAGGGACAGCCCCTACACCGTGGGTTCAAGCCCCAGAACTTGGTGGTGGTAGGGGGGCGGGAATCTGTATCCTAGAGTAGGTGCAGCAGTGCATACCTGTAATTCCAGCGTTCAGGAGGCTGAGACAGGAAGAGTTCAAGTTTGGGCTATATCACAAGATCCTGCCTCCTCAGCACATTCTCTCTCTCTCTCTCTCTCTCTCTCTCTCTCTCTCTCTCTCTCACACACACACACACACACACACACACACACACACAGAATTGCTTTGAGCTTCAAGGTTAAAATTCTTGCGATTCCAGTGCTGGGTGAAGAGGCTCGGGCTGGGACACAGGGCGGTCACGAGGTAGCTCTTACGGGGCGGTCAGCCCTGCAGGTAGATGCGCTCACCGACCATCTTCAGCGGTAACAATGTTCCATTTCCCCCCTTTTTGACTTCCTTTACAACCCACGGGCTGTTTCTTACTCACTTTACCTGACGCATGGCATTTGTGAGTTCATCTTTTGTTATTAGCTTTTCCTTTTATTGCCTACGAGCGGAGGAAAAGATCGGTGCAGTGAATACGACTCTGCGCCTTTGGAATCTGTTACGACTTCTTTTATAACCCAATGCACGGTCTGGTGTGTTTTTTAATATATTTTTCCATATGTATTAAAAATGTGCAGGAAAAGATCAGTTGGGAGGGGTCTGTAGTTGCTCTCTCTTTCATAGGTACGGTACAGCTTGATAATGTATTATATATATATCACAGACTTATAAGGTATTATATACACACATGCATATAGTTACTTAGCTGTATGTACATAGCTTGAGTTTATAAATTGCAGTTTTCGGATCTACGCCTCTCAAGTCACGAGGATTCCAGACGTGAGCCACCAAGCCCAGCCTCAAAGCTCGTTCTGGTGGATTCATGTGTCGGTGAGCCCCCCACTCTCTTGTGTAAGAGATTCATCTTGCAATGGTTGGGCACAGGGCACTGTTTGCCTTGGGGACCATCACAGATGGGGCTGCGGTGACTGTGTGCAGACGTTTGCGAGGTCGCGTGTCTTTGGTTTCCTTGGGTGTGGTGAAGGAGGCACTTCTGGGTAATGATGTGTAACCTTTTTGGGGAGCGGCCAGTATGGTTTGTTTTTGGTTTTATTTTTGCTAAGGCTGTCCTGCCGAGCCGTGCCCAGTGCTAGGAGGTGCAGCTCCTCCCCACCTGGCCAGCGTTCCTTATCTCTGCTTTTGCGATGACAGCTACTCTAAGGAGCGCGGAGTTGTAAAACTCCTTGTGGGTTTGATTTGCATTTCCCTATTGACATCTTTTCCTAGATATCTTTTTTGTTTGTTTTTGGTTTTTTTGCCAGTCCTGGGCCTTGAACTCATGGCCTGAGCACTGTCCCTGGCTTCTTTTTGCTCAAGGCTAAGCACTCTGCCACTTGAGCCACAGCGCCACTTCCGGCCATTTTCTATATATGGGATGCTGGTGAATCGAACCCAGGGCTTCATGTATATGAGGCGAGCACGCTTGCCACTAGGCCACATCCCCAGCCCCTTTCCTAGATATCTTTACATGCGCTCGCTGGCCTTTTTCTTCTCCTTCTCCTTCTGCTGCTCTCCCTTTTCTTCTCCTCCTCCTGCTCCTCCTTCTCCTGCCTAACCTCCTTTTCCTCTTCCTTGTCCTTCTCTCCCTTCTCCTGCTCCCCCGCCTTTTCATTTCTTTTTCTCCTCCTCCCTCTTTCTTTCTTTCTTTCTTTTTTTTTTTTTTTTTTGTCCAGTCCTGGGCCTTGGACTCAGAGCCTGAGCACTGTCCTGGCTTCTTTTTGCTCAAGGCTAGCACTCTGCCACTTGAGCCACAGCACCACTTCTGGTCATTTTCTGTATATGTGGTGCTGGGGCATTGAACCTAGGGCTTCATGTATAATGAAGCAAGCACTCTTGCCACTAGGCCATATCCCCAGCCCCCTCCTCCCTCTTTCTTTTCCTTGATTCTGGAAATCTAACTCAAGGGCTTGCACTTGCTAAGCAAATATTCTTCTGAGTTAAATCCTCAGAAAAAGTATCTATTCAAATCCTGTGTCTTTTAACACATTGGGCTGATTTATTATTATTATTATTATTATTATTATTATTGGACTGTAGCAACTCCTTATGTTTTCTTTGTTGTGTTCCTTATCAGAGGTAAGTAAATATTTGTAAATATTAACTCTCATTGTCCAGATTGTTTTTCACTTGCTAGGTCATGTTCTATGCTCCTCAGTGTACCCCTCCACCCCTGTGACTTAATGGATGGCAATAAAATGAGCACTTCTTCATGTTCCCATTAGCCATTTCTTGTTCTCTTCCTCCTCCTCCTCCTCCTTTTCCTCCTCCTCCCTCCTTTTCCTCCTCCTCTTTTTCCTCCTCCTTCCTTCTTCTCTTTCTCAGAGTTTTATCTTTGAAGCAATTTCTCCCTGCAATGCTGGGAGAAGCAGTGCCGAGCAGCCCCTTCATCTGTCCCCGTCGGATCGACCAATCCACCTCCGTTTCAGCCTGGAAGAAGGATGGGCTTATGTTCTGGGAGGTGCAATTTCTACAGAGTGGCCGGGTTGCAATCCCATCTCTCTTGGCTTCCTCCCATGCACACGTGTGAGCACTTACTCTGGCAGATGCAGAGCCCATATAAAGGACATGGCAACCCTCCTATATGAGGGGAGGTGGCTCACCCTGTGTGGCTCAGGCTGGCCCTGTCACTGGTGATCAGCCTGCCTCCCCCTCCCTGGTGCTGGGGTTAAAGGCACGCACCACCACACCACAGCACACCACACCCAGATGTGCCCGCCTTTAATAAGCACCATGCCGCTTTAGCCCTGGGCTGGGACGTGACAGACAATAGCATGGGTGCTGTAGATTGGGACAGTGACTCCCACTTTGGCCTCCCTCTTGGGTATCACAATTGTTATGCTTCAGTGTTGTTGATGTGGTTTGCTGAGGTCTACGGAGGAGGAGAGCGGTGTCTGCTGCCACGCGCATCGTGAGTGGCGGAGGGAGGACTGAGGCCAGGAAGACAGAACAGCTGAGCACAAAGCCCAAATGCCTACTATATCACCAAAGCAGACAAGCCACAGTCCTGGTCCTGGGACCCAGTGACAGAGCGAGGAAGAAGACAGTGGGTGCTAACCCGAACATGCTTTGCAGGAGGGAAGACTACTGGGACTCAGAAGGGGGACCCTTCCTGGAGGAAGTCAGGACAGATGGCAGGGGAGTCCCCAGAAATCGTTAGCCATGGAGAGAACAAGATAGGTGCATAGGCAAATATGTGGAAAGTTCTAGACAACATCAGAGAGGACCAATGGGCCCTAGGAATTCTAGGGAGTATGGAGATAAGAGGAGAGCATTCTAGAAGAAAGCAGAAAGTGGAACTGTGAGGCTGGGCACTATTTTAAGGGATGAAGGATAGGAAGAAGGGACATTGTAATAATACAATAGTATCATGAAACTAGTCATGCCAGTTCATGACAGAGGTGAAGAAAAGTGTGAGCTGTGTGTGACTTGGTGTGTCTCCATGTTCCAGAAGCAGAGGCTGGGGAGGGAAGTGGGTTCAGTCTATGGAGGAGATCGAGTCCCTAAGAGAAGAAGGTGCTTTGAAATGAGAGGGGGAGGTTGAAATGAGCTGATGGTTGGCTAAGAGCCATGATAATCTGGCTGGAAGATTGGTTAGGTCTGGAGAAAGAATCACCTAATAGAAAAAATTTTCCATATTCTTTCTTAAATATAATTTTAGGGCTGGGAATATGGCCTATGGTAGAGTGCTCGCCTCGTATACATGAAGCCCTGGGTTCAATTCCCTAGCACTACATATGTAGAAAATGGCCAGAAGTGGCGCTGTGGCTCAAGTGACCGGCAGAGTATTAGCCTTGAGTAGAAAGAAGCCAGGGTCAGTGCTCAGGCCCTGAGTTCAAGCCCCAGGACTGGCATATATATAATTTTATTGTTACTATTAAGGTGTTGTACAGAGGGATTACCATTTCATAAGTCAGGAAATGAAAGCAGTACTTTTTGGACAATGGATGGCACCTTTCCTTTGCTTTCCCCCAAATACTCTATGTTCATTAAGTTCACGATCATAGATCTAGACTTCTAAATAAGATGGAAAGATGGTGAATCTGTTCTTCAGTAGTTAAGGGGAAGTGTGAGGAGGAGTTGCTACTGCAGATACTTACAAAACTAGAATTCTGGCGTTTGCACCACTCACCTAGGTGCTTTTTCCAATCAGCACTCAGGAGACTGGATGATTTCCCCTAGCCCATTAACTAATGTATTTGTCCTGTATGTGGATTTCTAACCTATGTAGGATCTGGTCAGGTAGCAGGGATAGTGGTGGACTCTCCTGAGATCATTAGCCATGGAAAGAATGAGGTAGGTGTGTATGCAAATGAGTCTAGAGAACAAGATGGGCGCATATGCAAATACGTAGACAGCTGTAGCTGCCATTGGAGAGGATTGATGGGCCCTAGGAAGTCGAGGGAGTATAGAAATGAGAGGGATTCCTCCCGGCTGTGGGGTAAGAAAGGACCAGCGATGACTCATAAAGAGACAGCTGAGCAGAGGACGGAGGAGGGAGCCGATGGGAGCACCAGGCATCCTGAAGGGGGACAGATGGGGAAGAGACGCAGGATGACTGGGCTAAGGTGGACAAGGCCCGCAGGTGCTGGCCCAAGAGGCCTTGACAGCCAGGCAGAAGGGAGCGAGCCTGGATCAGTAGATTGTAAATCTCAGTCCTATGAAGGCCGAGGTCTGCCTGCTCACACTAAATCTCTCTCCCCTTGCAAGGTGCTTAATAAATCTGTGCCCCACGAACGAAGGAATTTGGACCCATGGCAACGCAAGCGGGCACCTTGTCAATGTAGTGATACAAATAGCCGTTCATTCCCATCTCTGCCTCAATTCATCTCACAGCAGAACTAATGAACAGTGCAGTGAAGAGATCAAGGGTACAAGGAAAATGGAAAGTGCAAGCATCCATTTCTGTAGACTCGAAGATAGTTATTTAAAACAACACTAGTAACACTGATTCTTACACTTGATTTTGTTGTTGTTGTTTTGCCAGTAGGGGTTTCATACTTGCTCAACTTGCTTGCTCAAAGCTGGTGAGACTTGCAGACTTTTCTGCTGGGTTGCCTTTGAACTGTGATCCTCAGTATCTCAGCCTTCTGAGTAACTAGGATTGTAGGTGTGAGCTACCAGCACCCAGCTTTGATCATGTATTCCAGTTTTTTTTTTGGGGGGGGGGAGGGAGATGGGGGTGCCCATCCTGGGGTTGGAACTCAGGGCCTCTGCACTGTCACTGGGCTTATGTGCTCAAGGCTAGTGCTCTAACACTTGAGCCACACCTCCAGTTCAGTATTTTGCTGGTTCCTTGCAGATAAGAATCCCAAAGACTTTACTGCCTGGGCTGGCTTTGAACTGTGATCCCCAGATCTCAGCCTCCCGAGTAGCTAGGATGACAGGCGTGAGCCAAGGGTGCCTGGTGTGGAGGGTATGTTTGCTGAGTGGGCACATGGGTCACTAAGCTTTTGGCGGAACAGACTGCACTCCATCCTGACTGGGCCTCTCCTCATCCGCCGAGGGCATCAATAGAACAAGGAATAATAGAGACTCTCCAGCACATTGACTGTATCAGAACTCCTCTGCTTCAGCAGTTCTTCAGTCTCAGGCTGGAACTGGGCCCAGTTTAGAAAGGCTAGCTTCCATAAACATATAAACTTACTAAACCAAGTCAAATCAATCTCCCGCCCCCGCCCCCCCCGCCTGCCCTTGCTCTCATCTCCCACTGATCCTGTTTCTCTGGGGAAGTTAATACAGTCTCGGTGTCATCTGAATGCGGGCTTGCTCTCTCTTCTCTGCCCTCCCCATGCGGGGATTTTTAAATCTCTGCTGTGGGGCATGCATGCTATGTAGATCATAATATAGGAACTCCTCTTGAGCTCATCTTTTGTTTTGCTGCTCCTCCACTTTGCTTTGTTTTTGTTCTGTTGTACTGTATGTATGTGTGGAAACCAGTCTTATTTCAGAGAAATAGAAAAAAAATGCATCTCATTAGTTCACAGTCCATAGAATTAGTGAATATCCATTAGTACGGTCGGTAGATGCCTCCTACATACATTTAGCTCAACATCTTATCAGAGAAAGGTTTGGTGAAGCTAGAAAGGATTCAGACCCTGCTATGGTATTGATTAGTTGCATACATGGTTTCCTTACTATTTTATTTATGTTCATAGGACTCTTTGTTGAAATATACATTATACCTTTCGCAAGGTTTTTTTCCCTCCCTCTTTTTAAGTCAAATTCTGTTCTATTATTCAGGAATCTTCCGACTCAGTGAGAGAATGTATAATGCTTTTTTGAATGAAAAGAGATGTTATAAGGCCCGTTGTAGTAGTGTGCACACCTGCACTCCCAGTACTTGGAAGGCCAAGGCAGAATGATCTGAGAGGTCAGCCTGGGCTACCCAGTGAGACTCTACTGCATTATATTCTGTCATATGTATACATAATATCTACACCGTTCTGTTCTCTCATTCACAATATTGACTCATATATAGATAAAATATTGACCTTCCCTCTCTCTCCCAGTACTGGGGGTTTAACTAAGCACCTCAAGCTTGCTTGGATTCCCCGCTAGGCTGGTGTCTACCGCTCGAGCCATACCTCCAGCCAAGCTTTCTCTTGGAGATGAAGTCTCAGGACTTTCCTACTGGGCCAGGATTCAAGTCATGATCATCCAGATCTCCGCTTCCTAAGTAGCTACAGGTTATAGGTGTGAAAACACTAGAATGTTATATTTTTTATTCAATAAATATACATGCCTTTTTCATATTAGATTTTACATCACATCTATATATCTTTATGTATTTTGACATATATACTTATATATCATTTATGTATATTTTATTATATATTACAAAGGAATGGGATCTGGTCTTTTTTTTTTTTTTTGTCAGTCATGGGGCTTGAACTCAGGGCGTGGGTACTGTCCCTGAGTTTTTTCGCTCAAAGCTAGCGCTCTACCACTTTGTGCCACAGCTCAAACACTAGTTTCCTGGTGATAATTGGAGAAAAGAGTCTCGCGGACTTTCCTGCATAGGCTGGCTTCAAACTGCAATCCTCAGACCTCAGCCTCCTGAGTAGCTAGTATTACGGTGAGTAATAGCTAGACCTGGTGGGTCTAGTCTTAGAATAAATAAGGAACTTTAAATTAAAAAACCTTATTTAACTATGAATGTCCAAATTCCATGATAACATTTCAAAAGAATACAAGAGAGCATCTCAAGTTACAGAGCATTTTGATTTGAACTCAGGTCCTAGATGCTGTACCTGAGGTTTTTTTTTTTTTTTTTTTTTTTTTTTTTTTTTTTTTTTTTTTTGCCAGTCCTGGGCCTTGGACTCAGGGCCTGAGCACTGTCCCTGGCTTCTACCCGCTCAAGGCTAGCACTCTGCCACTTGAGCCACAGTGCTGCTTCTGGCCGTTTTCTGTATATGTGGTGCTGGGGAATCGAACCTAGGGCCTCGTGTATCCGAGGCAGGCACTCTTGCCACTAGGCTATATCCCCAGCCCGTACCTGAGGTTTTTTGCTTAAGTCTCTACCACTTGAGCTACAACTCCACTTCTGTTTTTGTTTAGTTTATTTTTTTAGTAGTTAATTGGAGATGAGTCTCACAGACTTTCCTTCCCCAGGTGGCTTTGAACTGTGAACCTCAGATCTCGTCCTCCTGAGTAGCTAAGATTATAGGTATGAGCCACAGCACCTGGTTTCTTTTGGTTTCTATTTTGGTTTCTTTTGCACTTTTCCCAATTGGGCTTGCATATGGTGACTTCCATATGACTTTTACTTCAGTGGTTGCTGAGACAAGTCTTACATTGTAGCCCAAGCAGATCTTTGAACCTGTGACCCTGGTGCCGTAGTCTCACAAGTGCTGCAATTACAGACATGCACTACCATTTGGAAAGTTATTTTTAAGAGCATTTCTCATAATCGGAGAGATATCCTATTTTTTTAGCTATCCTTTTTTTTTTTTTTTTTGTCCAGTCCTGGGCCTTGGACTCAGGGCCTGAGCACTGTCCCTGGCTTCCTTTTTTGCTCAAGGCCAGCACTCCGCCACTTGAGCCACAGCGCCACTTCTGGCCATTTTCTGTATATGTGGTGCTGGGGAATCGAACCCAGGGCCTCATGTATATGAAGCAGGCACTCTTGCCACTAGGCCATATCCTCAGCCCCAATATCCTATTTTTAATTCTGCATGCTTCATGTTGTCAGACATTGCTGACTTACTGTTCAATTATGAAACTGTTCTGGAGGGCTGGGAATAGGGCCCAGTGGTAGAGTGCTTGCCTCATGAAACTGTCCTGGAGTAAAATACAACCAGAAGGCTAGACTTTACCGGGGACTTTAGCAGGTTACTCTAGCTTCTTAATTTTACAGATATAATATAAATCAAGCCCAGAGATGTTAGGGATCATAAATAAAGTTATAACAATTCCTTAAAAAAATACATCATAAAAGAGAAGATTTCCAAAGATGAAAAAAATATTCTGAACACAGGAGTCTGTTTTATATTTAAGCACCATGAATATACTTAGATGAAAGATTAGCTTCCTTTTTACTAAAATGTTTGTTCTTCTGTAATTACAGTTACCCCATTTCTTCACATTCAACACAAAAAGTCGTGGAGGCCCGGGCACCAGTGGCTGACACCTGTCATCCTAGCTACTTGGGAGGCTGAGATCTGAGGATCGAGGCTCAAAGTCAACTTAGGCAAGAAAAGTCCATGAGACTCTTGTCTCCAATTAATTACCGAGAAAAAAAAAAAAGCCAGAAGTGGAGTTGTGGCTTACTGTGGTAGAGCACTAGCTTTGGGCACCAAAGCTTAGGGACAGCGCCCAGGCCCTGAATTCAAGCCCCAGGACAGGCACCAAAGAACGAAAACAGAAACAGCAAAACAAACCAGTTGAAGCATAGTGACTGGGAATTTCACAAGTGATTAAAAACACAAGCCCCGGGCATGCCTATGGTGAGTTGTAATCACATCAGAAGAAGGAAATGTTGAAAATCGTGGCCCAGGTTGTGCCGTTCGTCTGTGGTTGTCTCTCAGGAAGCAGATCCGCAACCTCACTATTGGAAGATGGTGGTTCTGAACCATCAGTCTTGCTGGTTAATTTTTTTTTTTTTTGACATTTGCTCTTGGAGCAGAACACATAACGAGAGCATTATCAATATTGATCTTTCTACAGGGCTGTGGTTATGCGCTGCATCATGAAATACCCCTGGATGGAGCAAAGTTCCTCTCCAGTCCGGAAGGAGACTGGGCACAGGGGCGGGGTGTTTTCAGGTCAGGTGACCACATCGCTGGAAGTGAAGCTCAGCTTTTCGGCCTATCTGCATCTTTGGATCTGCTAAGTGCACTCCTTGTAAATCCTGTAAAGGAAAGCCGTTTTACATGAACAATATTCAGTTTTAAGAAATAATGGGGGAAGAGATGTAATAAAAGTCAACAGCACCCCACTTTTTTGGTGGTATTAGGGTTCAGACTCAGAGCCTCACACTGGCCAGGCTGGCACTGTACCACATGAGCCGCACCCTTAGCCCTTTCTAAATTTTGTTCAGCTAGGGTCTTGTACTTTTGCCTTGGGCTGACCCGAACCACAGTCATCCCATTTGCATTTCCTGATCTGCTTGTTGACTGAGTTTTTACCCCAAGGCTTGGCCTTGAACTGGAATCCTCCCCATCTCTGCCCTCTCAGTAGCTGGAATTACAATGTGGAGCAACTGTACTTGGCTAATGTTTTCAAATCGGAATCCACTGTTTCTTAATCACTTCAGTTTTGGGACTGGCGTTCAGGCCCAGGGGTTTGTACCTGTTAAACACACATTTTACCTCCGAGATACCCCCTGTGGTTTAAATGACCTCTGCCATGAGCACCAGGACTGCCAAATTTGCTTACAAAGCTTTGATAAAGAATTATCTCTATCAGTAGTGAAAGAATCTTAAAACAACAGATTTTAAATCCTTTGGGAGGGGTGAAGGAGGGGATGAAATGAGAAGCAAAGGGAATTCAGTCCAGCACTGAGGATCTAACCCAGCCTTGCACAGGCCAGGAAGGGCTCTAAGAGCAAGCTACATCCGCAGCCCAAGTTTTTGCTTGACTGTGGCCAATCTATTTCCATTCCAGAGATATTTATGTGGTAAAAAACATTGCACCATTATTTATTAATCCACAGCATTGATTGACGAAGACATGTGCGCAGCAGTGATGAACTCTCCAGGGGCTTAGGATGTATTTGGGACTTTGGATAGAATAGATTCACATGTCTGACTACAGGAAATGATTCCCATGGGTTGTACTTCTGTACTGGGGTAGTATCTCCCCTAAATTCATGCGTCCCCCGACCCCCAACCTCAGATGGTGACCCTCTTTGTCAGCACAGATGGTTACATCTTTCTGGTAGAGTGTGGAACCTCAAGTCTAGGGGCTGCAACAAGCCAGCCACAGGAAGGAAGAGGTGGTGGGGAGGGAGCCAGGTGTTTACAGAGCACACTCCTAAAGCTTTGAGAGAGGCATTCTCCCAGCCAGCCCTGAGCTTGCCGGCCCCTGCAGGACCGGGAGAGAATACTGGAGAAGGGCTGCATCCCACCGCTGGCTTTAGGAGCCAGGCAAAACGTGGATGCAGAATTGAAGGGACGAGCCGAGAATTCTAGGCAAAAGGGAAGGTGAAGAAAGCAGTTGTAGGTTTCCAGGACACACAGCTCGGAAGACAGTGTCAAAGCAGAAGCAGGCCCCTGCGTGACGGGCGTATGTCCGTAGGAGGGGTCGCCCCGTTTGCAGTCCCCCCCCCCCCCATCTGCACGCATGGAGCTGTGGTGTCACCGTCACTGAGGCCTGGGGATTTCAGCACATGATTGTGCTTCCATTCCTTCTCACACACTGCTTTTTCTTTTTTTCCCCCTGCAGGAAAAAAAAAATGTTTTCACTTCATGTCTTTGTTCCAGCCTGTATGTTTTATTCATGTTCTCATGGTGGTGTATTAGAGAATTAATTCTGCCTTCCAGGAAGACAGAAATTTCCCATTGTGTTCTCCGCAGCAAACCCGCATCTGTCTTAGAGCTCATTACTGGGGTGTCTGCGACAGGAGCAAACTCTGCTACTTGGGGCCACGTGGGTGGGAAAGGATGGAACTGCTTCTGACTTATTAACATGTTTGCTTCTTAAAATACAGGTGGCATAGGAACTGCAGTGGGAGAATCTAGAATCAGTGCTTAGCATTTACTTGTAGGATGGAGTGAAGTTATCTCTGGGGCCCTGGATATGAATTGATTGGAAATTTCTTAGCACTGTGGAACTAGTCTTACCTTCTTTTTAAAAAGTACAAAACAACACCGAAAACACAAGTAGGGAGGGGCCAATTGTTCCAGAGCATATCTGAAATGCCACAGTGCCTTTCTAGAGCCTCCCTCTGCCCTCTAAGCTGTTTATAGACCCAGTCTCCTCCCTGGACCCACGGTCCATCACAGATTTTTTTTTTTTTAATCTTTTGCTAGTCCTGGGGCTTGAGCTCTGAGCCTGGGCATTGTGGCTGAGCTTTTGTGCTCAAGGCTAGTGCTCTATCATTTGAGCCACAGCTCCACTTTGGGCTTTTTGTGGTTCATTGGAAATAAGAGTTTCACGGACCTTCCTGCCTGGCCTGTGATACTCAGATTTCAGCGTTCTGAGTAGCTAGGATTCCAGACGTGAGCCACACGTGCCTGTCTCATCATGGACTGGATACCTTGAAAGTTCTTGAGTCTGCTTCTGGCTGTAATCAGCTGAGTTTCAGGTCAGTGTATTCATCCTTAAATAGCAGCTGTTACTATAGCTGCAAAGGTGAAATGATGACACAGTATCAAGTGCAGACTGGGTGATGGCCTCTCCCTTTCCCAACAGCAAGTTTCATCACTGCCAATCACCTCTCATCCCCAGGTTGAGTTAAGTTTCTCATCAAAGGGGCAGCCAAAAGGGTCTGTTACACAAATGGGACACCTTTACCGGCGGGGTTTCTGTGTTTCTCTTTCATCTATTCCTCTATTCATTCCTCTATTCTATTCATCTATTCCTCTATGATCAAAGTCCAGAGTAGAAGTTGCACATCTTTTGGTGATGGCCTGGATGTCAGTCCTTGCTTTTGGCCAGTGAGATGGTACACGGGGTGGTAGCAGGGAAGGATGAGGTGACCAAGCCTAAGAGAGATACTGGGCATTACTGAAAATTTTGTAAGAACTGGAAGTGTGGTTCAAGTGGTACAACATCAGATTTGAACAAAAAAAAGCCAAGCAAGAGTTCAAGCCTCAGTAAAGGGACTTTTTTTTATTTTTAAGGTAAGCAGTATGTTATCTGAACCAAACATTAGTTCATTTGAGGCTGTCTTTCTGACACTGAGCCCTCAGCCTACAGCCAAGCCTATGACCTCTTTTGCTGGTTCACTGGAGATAAGAATTTCACAGACTTTCTTGCTTTAACTGGCTTCAAACTGCAATCCTCAGATCTCAGCCTCCTGTGTAGCTAAGATTATAGGTACTGGGCGCCTATAACCTTTCCTAACAAATGTTCCTGCCTGCTGGTGCTAGTATTTAGAACGGCCTCTTTATGAAGATACTTAAAATACTTTCTGATACCTAGCCTGTGTGTACCCACGTAACTCACCAATATGAGGAAGAGGAACTACTCTCTAAGCTCAGACCAGGTCATGTAACTTTCTAAGGCAAGCCTTTTCACCACTCCTGGCCTTACGTTTCCTCGTCTGTATTCCGGAACAGTGCCTATTCCACAGTGTTCTTAAGAGGACAAGTGATATAATCCAAGCAAAACATTGAGAGCGGGTCCCCTCAGAGAACAAGTCCTTTTACCATTTGGGGAGCTTTGGGCAATGTGCTGTAGATTCTTTAATCTTGGTTATAACATCTTTAATATCTCTCTCTCTCTCTCTCTCTCTCTCTCTCTCTCTCTCTCTCTCTCTCTCTCTCTCTCTCTCTCTCTCTGTTTCTTGCCAGTCCTGGGGCTTGAACTCAGGCCTGAGCACTGTCCCTGGCTTCTTTTTGCTCAAGGTTAGCACTCTACCACTTAAGCCACAGCGCCACTTCTGGCTTTTTCTATATATGTGGTGCTGAGGAATAGAACCCAGGGCTTCATGTATACGAGGTGAGCACTTTACCACTAGGCCATATTCCCAGCCCCAGCATCTTTAATCTCTTTAGGAACAATGCTGTAGACACTGATGTGGTTCCAATTATAGTTGTATAATGTTTTTAAGATATACAATGGCTGGGCACCGGTGGCTCATGCCTATAGTCCTAGCTACTCTTGAGGTTGAGATCTGAGGATCATGGTTCAAAGCTAGCCCGGGCAGAAAAGTCCCCATGAGACTCTTTACATCCAATTAACCACTCAAAAGCCAGAAGAGCTGTGGCTCAAAGTAGTAGAGTGCTAGCCTTGAGCAAAAGAGCTCAGGGATAGTGCCTGCCTTGAGTTCAAGCCCCACCACCTACAAAACAAACACCCCCCCCAACACACAATGTTTGACCTACAACACACTTTAATTTATATACTTCAAGAAAGCTAGGGAGATATTTTCCCCACAAAAGTATCCGTTTATAGTGTTTACTACATACAGATGAGTGTTCTTGCTCCTTGGATATTGTGGTGAGTGCCAATTACATACCATGGTCAGCAATAAAACTGACTGGAGCTGTGCTAGCTGATCTGTGCAATTGGCTATTTCACTCGTTTTAGATTTTGACAAAGTACATTTTGTGCTCTCACCCTGTAATATAGAAATGGCACAGGAAATGTGATGAAAAGGGCAATGAAAATTCCTCCCTTTACCACTCAGCAACATGGGTCACTATTTCAGAGTAACATTTAGCTTTCCACAAAGATAATAATCGCTTATTAAAGTACATTGCTGTTTCTGTGCTGGTGCTGCTGCTTGAACTCAGGGCTAGATGCTGTTTCTGTATTGTTTTTCTCAAGTTTGTCACTTTATCACCTGAGTCACAGCTCCACGTCAGCTTTTGTGTGGTTAAAGAGTCTCACAGATTGTTCTGTCTGGGCTGGTTTTGAACCCAGAGCCTAGATGTTAGCCTCCTGAGTAGGATTACAGGCATGACCCACCAGTGCCTGGCTACTTCTTTTTTTGAAATTTTGAAGATGCTAGTTTTTTAAATATATAAAACATAAAACATAAAATTATTTACCCTGAGCTGCTGTCCAAGTTGAAAAATAAACACATATTCAAGCAAAATACACAGATGAAAAATACAGGGCTGGGTACTGGTGACTCACTTGTAATCCTAGCTATTCAGGTGGCTGCAACTTAAGTGATGACGGTTTGAAGCAAACCCGCAAATGACTAATGAAGATGATGGGAAGACGAGAGATTTGAAGATGCTGGCAGCCACCAGAAACTGGTAGACACAGGTAGTGAATCTCCCAGAGGCTTTATAGGGAGCATGGCTTTTCTTTTTTGGCTAGTCCTGGGCCTTGAACTCAGGGCCTGAGCACTGTCCCTGGCTTCTTTTTGCTCATGGCTAGCACTCTGCCACTTGAGCCACAGCGCCACTTCTGGCCATTTTCTATATATGTGGTGCTGGGGAATCAAACCCAGGGCTTCATGTATACAAGGCAAGCTCTCTTGCCACTAGGCCATATTCCCAGCCCCAGAGCATGGCTTTTCTAACACCTTTTCTCAGACACACTCAGTTTTGTACTTCCAGAGTTTATGACTGTGTGCATGCTCCAGTCCTGAGACTGTCCCTGAACTTCTGTGTTTAAGGCTGGCACTCTACCACTTGAGCCATAGCTCTACTTCTGGCTTTTTAGTGGTTAATTGGAAATAATCTCACAGACTTTTCTCCCTAGGCTGGCTTCCAACTGTGATCCTCAGATCTCAGCATCCTGAGGTATGAGTCACTGGCACCTGGCCAACATCTACATTTTTTTTGCCAGTCATGGGGCTTAGACTCTGAGCCTGGATGCTGTTCCTGCACTTTTGTGCTTGCGGCTAGTGCTATACCACTTGAGCCACAGCTCCCTTTCCAGCTCTTTTTGTAGCTTATTGGAAATAAGAATCTCATTAAAGAGATTGAAGAATCTCTTTAATGCCTTGGCTTGCTTTGAACCACAGGTTTGAGCTACTGGCACCCAGCTCAGAATCAATAATTTTAAAAGAATAAATTTGTTGTTTTCAATCATCAGATGTGTAGTGGCAGTTTCAGGAAACAAATTTATCCAGTCACTTTAATGACAGGAAGGTCAACAACCAACTACTCGGTCAACCTTCTTTTACACAATTCCTGTCACCTTTAACTCAACACTTGATTGTCCTTTTACGTTCCATTAGATGCCATGGAATATAGCTCTTCCTTTAAAATGTGTGTGTGTGTGTGTGTGTGTTGGTAGTGGATGGAATGGTGAGTTCTTCCTATTTTCCCCCCATAGATACCTCGAATGATTCTGAGGGATCAAGTTGAAAGGTATTAATCAAGGTAAAGGGTACAGTAGTCTCATGGTTTGCCTGGCTTACGAAACATACTACTTTAGTGACTTGCTTTCAAGTATCTCTCAGATCTACAGATGTTTTTCCTTGCATAGTGGAAGAAATAAGCAAACTTTGGAGGCTTGATTTGCATTTTTCATAGTTTCTTTGCTGATCCTGTCATTTTGGTTGACATTTCCTTTGAAGTTATCTTCCTTTGTTCACCAGGACCAGGTTACCAGCTACAGCATGAAGCACCCCCCCCCCCTTTTTTTTTTTTTTTTGCCAGTCCTGGGGCTTGGACTCAGGGCCTGAGCAATGTCACTGACTTCTCTTTGCTCAAGGCTAGCACTCTGCCTCTTGAGTCACAGCGCCCCTTCCAGCTTTTTCCGTTTATGTGGGGCTGAGGAAAGGAACCCAGGGCTTCATGCACAATGAGATTATGGTCGATGTGGGCACAACGTGCTTTCCTTAAATTCAAGTTACATAAATGAGCTCCTCCTGACTTTCCAGAGATTTGAAGGCATGCCTGGAAATATGTGCATTATATTACATATGTAATTATTATTGTGTGTGTGTGTGGTGGGAGTCCAGGGTTCAAGTAGACAGCTGGCACTCTAGCACTTGAGCCACACCTCCAGTTGAGCCCCGATTCCATGAAGTCCCACGGACCTTTCTATTTCTACCAGGGCTGGCTTCCAGTTTCCATCCTCCAAGGTCTCAGCCTTCTTGAGTGGCTAGGATTCCCGGCGTGGACCACAGGTACCCAGCTGCCCAGCATATTTGGATTCCTCCCTGACTTCGTTCACAGGGGCCGTTATTTCGAGGGGCTCCCGACTTTAGATGCACGTGGATGCGACGACCCTCGGCTTGGTCTCTTCCCTGCAGGTCGGGACGCGTTCCCTGGCGGCCCAGGCCTCCCTCGCTCAGGACGTCCACCTTGTATCCAGCCCGGTCCACGCCTGTCAGGACACCGCGTGCCTGCGTCCCGGGCTCCCCCCTGAGGGCCAGGCCCACGCCAGGTCCCGGGCCGCGGGATTCCGTCGTGGACGCCATCTTCCTGGGGGCCGTCAGGGGAGTCTCGGGTCTCGATGGCGCTTTCCGTCCTCGCCCCGGGCAAAGGCCGAGGCTGGGGTCACGTTGCATTCGCACTCCCGGGGTCCGCGGGCTCCGTGAGGGGCGCGGGGACCCGCACCGGCCGTCGTCCGGTCGTCGCGTGTCGTCGCGTCAAGTCCGCGGTCGGCGGCCGCCCGCGCCGCGCCAGGTCGAGGTCGAGGGTCGCGGAAGCCGCGCCGTCGCCTGACGTCACTTCCGGCCGGGTCCAAGATGGCGGCGGCGCGGCCGCGGTTGCCGGAGCGGGTGGATCGGTGGCGGCGGCGGCTCCGGGCGCGTTGAGGCGCAGGTGAGGGCGGCGGGGCAGGCTGGCGCCGGGACGCTGGGTTCGGGGCCAGCTCCGCGCGGCGACGGTGGCGGGTGGCGGGGGACACACGCCGGGGACCGGGCGTCGCGGGGCCCTGGGGCCGGCGGACGCGCCCCCTCCGCGGTCCCGGACGCGACAGGTTGATGGGGCCGGGGGACTCCGGATGGGGTGCGGACCGCCAGGTCGGGGGTCCCCCGCGGGCCGGGGACGCAGGGACGCGAGGGCCCTCGTGGCGGGGCTCGGGGTCCTCGCCGCCAAGTTGGGATTCCCTAGCTTTTGTGGCGGGCGGCGGGCCCGGCGCTCACGGGTGGGGGCTCCCCGGGAGCCTCGCGCGGACCTCGGGGGCCGCCCCGGTTGTCAGGTCGTGGCGCTTTTTTCCTTTTGTGCCCAGACTGAGTGTGCCTTCCGCACTTGTGCCTCAGTTTCCCTCGTGTCTTTGTGTTTCCTAGACAGTTTCTGTGTGATCAAAACCTGGGAACCGCCCCCCCCTCCATGTTTCTGTAGACCCGCTGTGTGTGTGAGACACACCTGTGTTTGCACGGTTCGTTTGGTCCCCAAAGCCGTCCGTGAACCTCGTTCTGCGGGTGGCAAGGGACAGAAGTTAAACCCAAACACGCCAGCGTCCTCCACCCCCTCGAGATTCCTCGCGGCCCACGCGGGGACCACCGACCCCAGCCTCCACCCCAGACTCCCTTGCCAACCTTCAACCTTGTGTCAGGCCGGGGCGCTGAGGGAACGACCCCACAGCCTGCCTGGAAGCCGCGTTTCCCCGACTACGCAGCCGAATTTCCTCTGACAAGTGAGGTTCTTGTTGCCTTTTGTGCTGTATGGAGGTTTGGGGGTGTACCGAGACGTGGACCGCCCTTGGCTGGATCCCTGGAATCTATCCTCAGAACCAGAACCCTTTAATCACAAGGCACTGAAATGATGGTCCCTGGAACAATTCTTTTACCCTAAACACGACTAAAATATATCTTATGGCTCTGGATGTATTGTCAAGTGACTGCAACGTTTTCAACAGCCACAACTTCTCTTACTCATCCTTTTACCTACAATGGCACCACGCTTTTATTTCAATTTGTTCCCACTATTCCACCCGTCTCTCTCTCTCTTTCTCCCTCTCCCTCTCTCTCTCTTTCTTTCTTTCTTTTTTTTTTTTTTTTTTGGGCCATTCCTGGAGCTTGAACTCAGGGCCTGTCCCTGGCTTCTTTTTGCTCAAGGCTAGCACACTACCACTTGAGCCACAGCACCATTTCCAGCTTTTTTATGTATGTGGTGTTGAGGACTCCAACCCAGGGTTTCATGCATGCTAGGCAAGTACTCTAAGCCACATTCCCAGCCCCACCCTTTTTCTTTCTTTCTTTTTGTGGGCCAGTCCTGGGGTTTGAACACCTCCATCACCATCTTCAGCTCTGGGCTGGTTGATCGGAGATAAAAGTCTCATAGATTGGTCTGTCTGGACTGGCTTCAGATCCCCATCCTTGTTATCAGCCTCCTAAGTAGCTGAGGACCACAGACTTGAGCCACTGGTGTCCAGTAGTTTCTCCTTTTTTTTCTTTTTTTAAACATGATAGGAAATGTGGGTAGAAAGAAATAGTAAGGATGACGAATTGAGAGATAGGTCCTGTTTCTTTGTAGTAGGGTTTTGTGTTTTTGAAACAGTGCCCAGCTGCCGACTCAAAAGCCACTGGAAACTTTCTTATTTGTAAACACTGCACTTGGCAGAATTCTTTTCCATGTGAAATCTCAGTTTATCCTTGAGAAATGCAAAGATAATTTCATCAAACCATTTTATTTCAAGCAATGGAAAAGGATATAGGAATTGGTCGTGGCAACCAACCACAAAGGCATTTGCTGTTTTCCCAGGGCTTATTTTATCCCTCATAGTCATTTGGTTTGATTTAAATCAGTGAGTACATTAAACTGCTTAGGAAAGGGCCAGCCACAGAATAATAATGCTCAAAGCATACTTGCTTTTGGAAGGCAGTTTCTTTTGGAACATTCATTCAGGTTGTTTTTTTATACTGTAGAAGGTGCTTGAAATAACAGGGTGAAAATTTGTAGTAACCTATTAGTTTTGTAAATACAAAACGACAAAATATTCTTATTGTAGAATAGTTGGGAAATAGTAAAAAGCACAAAGGGAGAGGAGGAATTGCCATAACCTTCCCTCTCCAAAGATATTGTTAATATTGGTAAATCTCCTATCTTCATTGATGAGTATGTGTGTTTATAAATTTATAAACACAGCATTCATATCCTTTGTATATTGATTGTAACCTGTCTTCCCTCATTAGGTATTGTGAGCCTCTGTCCCTGTCAACACCAGTTCTTCAGGGTGCTGTTTAATGGCTGTCTCAAATGTGGATGGGACATGAGTTACCAATCAATTCCATATTGATCCCTCAGGTTTCTGAAGCCTGAAATTTACTTTTCACTAAAATTAAGGTTTTTTTCCTATTAGTTTTAAAGTTCTTCAGTCTTGTAAGATATATAAAAACACAAATTCTACTTTTCAGCCTCTCAGCACATATTTTTCTGGCAAGTACAGTTCTAAGGTAACATTCAGCTCCCTGTCTTTTCTCAGATAGATCTGTGCAATTAAGTACATAACTCTGTGCACATTTTCTTTTGATGATTATTTTACTTTAGGTGGTTATTTATTCATGAGACTGTCCTTTAAACTGCTCATCTCTTTTCAAGCTTCAAGGAAATGATTTACAAACCTCTTAGGTCCTGCTAAATTATTTTCTAAGATGGAAAGCACCTTAGGTTATTGACAATTTTTGTGTCTTCTGATTAGCTTTTCATATTATTTTGAATGCTCATGCAGAAAAAATAATCAGAAACACCCAAAACTGTGGGTTTCCTCTAGAAACCTCCACAGTGGGGAGTGGAAGAGAAGTGTGGATGTGGAAAGGGTAATTTGTGAGGGCCAGCAGCAGGAGTTCGTGGGTCGTGGCACTTTATCTGTCTATCTTCTGGAAATGCTTGCTTCTGCCCACGCGTGTCTCGAAACATCATAGTATTCACTCACTGCAGCATTTGTTTAGAGATTGGATTGTGTTTTGGTTTTCTCCTTTGAAGTCAGAAGTTTCTAGTTGGAGCTGTAAGAAATCATCTTTGTAGAGCTGACAGACTGGAAGCTGTGGACTCCACTGGTTGGGTTCCGTTAGAGCAGGGTTTCTCAGCTCTGAGCTGTTGACATGTGGGCTGGCTCACTCTTGGTTTGGGGAGGGGGAACTCTTGTGTATTTAACAGTTTCTTTCCCCTGGCCATGTGGTGTTCCCCCCCCCCCCCCCTTAAGACAGGTAATAAAGTCTTCAGGCATTACCAAATTACATTTCTATGGCTTGCAGCGGGGGGGGGGGGGGGGGACAAAATTGAATGGTCCTCAATGGCTGCATTAAAAGATATATTCAAGGAAGGCTCCTCTGACTGAATGGTTTAATCATTGAAGCAGTAGAAGAAGCTTAAAAGAACTGCAAGAATAGATGGTGTGCACTGTCCCTGGAAAGCAGGGACTGGGCTTCCTGTGCTGTCCCAGTTCCTTCCAGCTTTTGTTTCTGTGATTTTGTGAGTGGTCAGTTTGAGCAGTTTTGCATCCGCCTCCTTAGAGGGCAGAGATACAGCAATGTGAGAGACTATGGAGAGACCATGGACATGGAGATGACATAGGAGTGGCATTCTCAGTATGCAGAGTAAAGTACTATGAAATTTTAAAAAATTGTATCGAGTTGATGCCTAGTGAATAGTATAAACATGTCTATTGTGCTGAAGAGCTCAGACGTAACTGTCTTTTCTTCTAGAAAATAAGACTTGTTGAAGCAACCCCTTGAAGATAGAAGCCAAATTCCAGTTTTTTTAATAGTACTTTTTTTTCCCTTCCTAATCATCAGTTTGGGGATACAGAAGTAGTGATTTTGTCCAAAGGAAAGGTGGTTATTTTCAAGTATTTACCTAACTTTAACCTAATACATTATAATTTAATGATAGCTTATTGATCTGCATGGAATGCATGTATCAGTAATGCACCTTGGGGAAGAAAATATCAAATATCTATGTGTAATTTTTCTAAGTATAGGTAACTTATACTAGATTTTTGTTCTAGAATAAGAAATCATTAGACATTGGTAAATGAAGCATACAGAAGGATCTCCATTGGAGCGACATGTGCTAATAGGGTGGGTTTCACTGGAATGAACGCATCTGTTCTCTTTTTTTTCATGGCAGTGGGGTAAATATTCTTTCAGAGCCTGAATTGTGAAATTGCAAGTTAGAGTTAGAATTACTGTATGCATTGGATATGATTCCTTTGAAGTGAAATATGCTTGTAATATTTTTCCCAGTCCTGCATAGTATTTATGACAGAGTCTGTTCCATGTTGCACCTATGCTGTGTTTGTATTTATTAGTCCTTTGGAACATGAAATAAAGGGGGTTTCACTGAATACTTATGTATTTTCCAGCCATTTTGGAGGGAAGAATATTTTATAGTTTTTGCAATAAATCATGTATTAAGTTTTGCTATGAAAGAGGAGAATCACTTTACACAGTTTGCCTGGAATATGGAAACTGAGTGCAGCCGTGAGTTTGATTACCTAGGGCAGCCAGTCTGGAAGTTGCTAACCCTACACGTTTTATAGACGCTTATCGGTAGTTTTCTTAAGTCTTGGTTAAACATTGGCAGGAACAGTTCTCTGGTACTGTCATATAATTTAAATGGTGCCATGAACATTGGCAGAGGAGTTGTGGGAATCTCCAAACCTGCATATACTTTAATATGAATATGTATAGTTTCTAAGATCTTATTAAGACATATTTGGAAAATCCTAGTTTGGAGGTAAATATAGGCTTTTTTTTTTTTTTTTTCCTGTACTAGAGTTTGAGCCCAGGTCTTCATGCTCTTGAGCCACATTTCCAATCTTAACTGTGAAGCTCTACTCCATTGGTTAGGAGGAATGGAGTGAGCAGTTATGGAGACGCAAGTGATTCAGGAGAAGCAGGTCCTGTGGTGATTGAATGGAGCAGCTCTCTGGGTGTGTAATGTGAAGGGGGTTGGTTGAACACTTGTCCCTTCTTTTACTATTTGTAAAGTAACAGCACTTTTACTTCCCTCCGCTTAGAGGTTAAGAATATGCAAGCAACTTCATGTTTTCAGAAAACATGAGTCATGTTTCTCTCCTACTACAGCAGGTCATGAACAGTAATTTGGCACAGTTGTTCACCCCTGCATGTTATCTCCCAAGCCCTTGGGCCTTTTGACCTTATTACTTTGTTCCCTGCTGGACAGAGAAACAGGTAGTTAATTTTCAAGCCCCTTCCATGTCATTCACGAAGTCAAATTCATGTTATCTCCTTTCTCTGGCTACCTTGGTGATTCCTTGAGCACCCTCTTAGAACTGAAGACTTAGGAATCTCTACCCCAAGTGCCATGCCTGAGTATGCAGAGACCATGGCTGACTGAGCTTTCTGTGGGAGTCTCTTGTCTTTCCTCAGAGTTACTCTCCAGAACACCTCTGCAGATCTGTTCAAGCCCCATCTTGCAGCCAGCCACATCCATGCTTCAGGCTGTCTTTCCCTCCTGTTCTTCCTCTGCTTTGCAGGCCTGCCGCTGCCACTTCCAGCTGTTTTCTGTGGTTCAGACACTAATTGCTTATTAGCTTGGTTTCTTAACTGGCAAGTCTGCCCCATCTTTCTGGCTTTCCACTTGACTCTTTCCTGTCTACTTAACCTTCCTAATATGTTCTGTTTTATTTACGGCACAACCTCAGTGAGAAGCACTTAATCGCCCAACTCAGCTAACTAAAGCAGTCTTCCTCACAGGCTATGCTGGAACTAGGCTTGCTTCCTGCTGCCGCCATGAGCCCTCCTTTCAGAATTCCTCTTGTTGGAAGTGGCACTGTGGCTCAAGTGGTAGAGCACTAGCCTTGAGCACGAAGAGGCTCAGGGACAGTGCCCAGGCCCTGAGTTCAAGCCCCACAGCTAACAACAAAACACTGTGGGTGAGTCGGTAAGTAATTGCAAAATAAAGATTAAAAAGTTAAAATACCTGTCATATCTTTCTTACTATAAGATGTAACTTAAAAAAGTTCTATATAGAATTCCTCTTGTGTCTTTTGCTGTAGAGTCTCAGGGCTTTGGGGAATGGGGTATTAACTTCTAGCACTGTATCTAGGGAGCCTTGCCCACAAAGTCATCTTTCAGTTTTCACCTGGAGCTCAAGCTGTACCTTGGCTGTCCTGTTCTTGCCTGTGTAGATCTTCCCTGGGGTCCAACTCAGGAGACTGTGAAGAGGCTTGAAATGACAGCTACAGATAACTTAATTTGCTGAAGGCACATTTTCCTTTAAAAAAAAGTAACTCAGATGTGTTTACAGGTTTGCTAAACTGGAGAGCACTGCATACCTTGCAGACGGTAGGCATTGCTGTTGTTTTAAAAGTGCTGTCAGGAACAGGTTAATCTCGTCCTGAACGTACTAATTTTCAGAGTTCTCAAGATTAGTACTTGCATTGGCAACTCTGGGAGAACCAGTACCTCCAGAGTCAGTACTTCCATTTTGTGCAGTGAGCACATGGCTCCTTGCTTGGGACATTTTGTTTGAAGCTTGCATTTGAGTGGTTAAGAGAGGAATTGACTTTCTTTTCCTTTTATAATCATATAAAGCTCTCGCATAGTAACAAGGGAGAGTAAGTCCTTCAGAACTGTTTTGCAGAATATACAGCTGATTGCAGAACGTACAGCTACAGTGGGTTATTTTGTGGTTTTGCTAGGAGGAATGGGAATTGTAACCTGGTCTTGGCAGGAGACCCCCCCCCCCAACCTACCCAGAGAGCAGGCTGATCTGAGAGCAACTGTATTCCTGTGCCCCACTTTTCCTATCCAATCTCTCACATCTGTATATTCTGACAGACTTGAAAATCAGGAAGAGAAATGAACTTTGTTGTTGTTGTTGTTGTTGTTTTTTGCCAGTCCTGGGGCTTGGACTCAGGGCCTGAGTACTTGCACTGTCCCTGGCTGCTTTTTGCTCAAGGCTAGCACTCCGCCACCTGAGCCACAGCGCCCTTTCTGGCCATTTTCCATATATATGGTGCTGGAGAATCGAACCCAGGGCTTCGTGTATACGAGGAAAGCACTCTTGCCACTAGGCCATATTCCCAGCCCTTGTTTTTATTTTTATTTTTATTTTTTTAATTTGTTTTGTTTTTGTTGCCAGTCCTGGGGCGTTGACTCAGGGCCTGAGCACTGTCCCTGGCTTCTTTTTGCTCAAGGCTAGTACTCTACCTCTTGAGCCACAGCTCCACTTCTGGCTTTTTTTTTTCTATATATGTGGTACTGAGGAATCGAACCCAGGGCTTCATGTATACAAGGCAAGCACTTTACCACTAGGCCATATTCCCAGCCCCCTTGTTTTTATTTTTATGTGTGTGTATCTGTGTGTGCACATGCGGCATGCACACCTTGCATAAGCCAAGCAAATGCTCTACTACTGAGATAGTTCCCCAGCCCAGAAGCAGTATTTTTCCAAAAATTTCCCTCATACATATGTACGCATTTGTATATACGCGTATATGTGTATATAAGACGTTTATATTACATGTTTAATATAGGTTTGTAGATATATAAAATTTATACCTATGTAAGTCTATTACATATTTATAAACATATTTATAAATATGTTATATATTATTTTATATTTATACTATATGTAGTATATATACATACAATTTTATCTATGCTATTTATATCATATAAATTAAAAGTAATTTTATTTTCATATTTTATGTATTTTGTATTTTTATTTGAATGCTGATTCACAGTACTTTCCTGGCTTCTTAGCTCCTGTCTTTTTTGATATTTTAATGTAGTTATGTTTAATTGCTCAAGGCCCATTGGAGCCTGAGGCCTGTTGACCTCTCAGCTCTGTCACGTTCATATTTTAAAGAAAGTTGTGATTGTCATATTTTCTCATGTGCACTCTATGCTTTAAAGCCCCTGGGGGTAGAAGGCCCTCTGTTTTTGAGTGTGTTGTATACAATTGTGTTTTGAGCATCAGATCCTCTCACTGCTCATTCAGGAACTCAGGTGTGCTGGGCTGCATAGAGGAACATTTTCTGAAGTTGAAAAGTGATTGCTTTATTTGTGGTCCTTTTGTCTTTCCTTTTCTTTTTGGGGGGTGGTGGTGCTAGTTCTAGGGCTTGAACTCAGGGTATGAATGCTGGCCCTGAGGGTTTTTTGTTTTTTTTTCAAGATTAGCACTCTCCCACTTGAGCCACAGCTTCACTATCAGCTTTTTGGGTGGCTAATTAGGAATAAGAGTCTCACAGACTTTTCTGTCATGGCTGGCTTCAAACCATGGCCCTCAGATTTCAGCCTCTTGAGTAGCTACGATTTCAGGTGTGAGCCACTGGTACCTGGCTTTCTCTATGGTTTTAATTTTTTAAAAAATTCCATGTGTTTTTTGAAGATTGAGAAAGTCCTGTCTGTGATCTACTGCATATCATTACAACGTTCTGCCTTTGGGGACTGCCCAGAGGCCGCTGCTGGATTGCGCAAGCTGGTCTTGAACTCCTGAGCTCACCCTCTGCCTCCTTCTCCCATGCAGCTAGGACTGCACGCTTGTACTACTGTGCCTAGCTAGCTTCACCTCTCTTAACTCATGTTTAGTGGAACTTGGTACAGAATTTAATTTTAAACTAGCAGTTGGGAAGCCAGTATTGGGTTTGTGATATTTTTGGTATTGTAAAATATTTTACCTATGTAATTTGACCCTGTTGTGAGTCAGGAGGGACGGAGTGCGAGACCGAGGCCTGGTCTTTAGCAACTAGAATGAGAAGTGACAGAGAGGAGGGAGCCTGCTCACAGGTCCATGGTGAACCTTCAAAAGAGTTCTCTAGTCAGGATGAGGAATTTGTGTTTGGACAAAGAGGGAACAGATAGTGTGGAGAATCAGAAAAGATGTTTACTCATGTAATAATTTGACCAGACTGTAACTTTCTCAGTTTAGAAAAAGTTGCCACTGGTTGATAGTAAATGAAAGAATGCAGTGTTTTCAGTTCTGTGCTGTTTTAGCTAGTCCAGAGTAAAAGTTAGACCAGGGAAGCTGTTGAGGTGGTGCCTGGGATCTAGCAACTGCAAAGTAACTAGAAGGGGGAGATGATGGCAACGCCCAAGAAAGCCCCATCATCCTCCCTGCACTCAGGACAGACACCTCCCTATCATCCCTGACCTCCTCCTGATTCACATCTAACACAGCAGCGACCCCAGGCTCTGGTTTTAAAGTATCCCCAGGACCAAGTCACTTCTCCCACCTGGGCAGAGCCAGCACTATCTCTTGCTTAGTGAGTTGTCGTACCGCTGTGCCCAGCCCTGAGGCTGCTTCACAGCCGTCCTCCCACTTTCCTTCCTGTGGTGAGAAGTTCCATCCTGTAGCTTCTGAACTCTTGGCTCTTCCCAGCATTCACTAGCAAGGAGCTTGTCCTTTGCCCCTTAAGACCAGGTTGTTGGGTTGTTGGGTATGGAAGTGGAGGCAGAGATGTAACTCATCTTTCCTGATTCACTATGCCTTTTATGTATTTGTCACTAGCCCCCTTCCTGGAGTACAGGAGCCTTCCCTGTTGATTGCTCAAGAAAAGTACTTGAAACATAGTAAGTGCTAATGGGGAGGCAGGAGCAGTCTTTACCCTTCGCTATGGAGGGCCGTGTTACCTAGTTCTAGACTGCAAAATAAACCACCTAAGATCTTCTTTTATTGTTATTACAAAGGTGATGTACAGAGGGGTTACAGTTACATAACTCAGGTAAAGAGTACATTTCCTTTTGGGTAGTGGCACCCCTTTCCTCACTCTCAGTTTTTCCCTCCTGTCCCCACCCACAAGTTGTATAGTTCATTTTCAATATAGTGTCTAGTGAGTGCCACTGCAGCATTTGTTTACCTTTGTCCCTCCATTTCTGTGCCCCCCTTCCCAAAGACAGATTTAAAAAAAAAAAGACAAAAAGAAAAGAAAACAAAAACAGCAACGAAGAATAAAAACCCCTCGTTCTCATTTCCTGGAGTTCATTTAGATAAATATTACTTTATATGATCAGAGACACCCCTAAGAATATCACTTAAACACCAGGTGCTGGTGACTGAGTGCCTGTACTCCTAGCTACTCTGAAGGCTGGGATCTAAGGAGCAGCTCAGGCAGGAGAGTCAGTGAGCTGTGGCTCAAAGTGGTAGAGTGCTAGCCTTGAGCAAAAAGGCTCAGGCACAGCGCCCAAGCCCCTAAGTTAAAGCCACATGACCGGCAGAAAATAATATCACAAGATCTTTAAGTAAATTTTTTGACCTCTGACAGTATACAGTGTCCAGAATTTGTGACTCTTTAGAGGCAAAAGATAGACTATTAGTTATCTAGTGTGGGGATGGGGTATAGGAAGGGACAGGATCATTGCCATGGGGTACAGGGCTCATTTTGTGCTGATGAGAGCAGCCAGAATTCATGGTGGTGATGGCTACACAGCTCTGTGATGGATTAGTACTTTGAGTTATGCATTTCACAGGAGGCAAGTCTGTGATATATGGCAGCCTCTGCAAAGGAGTGGAAATGCCCCCTCACCCGGAGAGCAGCACGGTGAAGCCCTGGGGCCAGTAGGACCACCTCATAGAACTGATGGTGCTCAGTGGGCATTTATGGTCTGGGCCTCAGCTGTGTAATCTTAGAGACCATGAACCCTTTGCTGCTTTATAGCCAGATACTCGTATAGCCAGATAGCCATTTTTAATGTAACCTGAAATCAATCATCTCATACAACAGAGTTGCTTATCTTCAACATGTGATGTGTACAGTAAGGGACATTAAATGTACAGGAAGATGCTCAATATTAGACCTTATGGACGTGCATTTCATGGCATATCTTTCAGTTATCTTGACTTTTCATTCAGTGGCTATTTGTGTATAAAGAGTTTGTATTAGTTTGGCCAACAGGGACCTCTTTCAAGATGTAACTTTCATACATTCTGTAACACTAAAATAAAAAATAGGTGAGTTAGTCCAGCTTTAAGTATAAGTGCCTTTGCTTGCTAATGGTAGTTCAAGAAAAGGGAACACAGCCCTCCTTCCTATAGAACTGAGGTAAAGGTAAAATGTCAAAGCCAAGTTCTTTCAGATGGTAGAAGGCAAGGGTATTACTAGCAGAATGAAGAATGCCATTCAGTTGCATTTTCTTTGGGTTATTCACAGTGGGAACAGGAGGTTAGAGTATAGCTATGTCTCTGATTCAAGGAAGGACAGAGAAGTGATTTCTGGCAAGTGTGTGAACAAATAAGAATTAGACTTTATGGGGTATGTATGTGTATTTGTGTAAGTACTGGAAACATTCAGAAATGACAGTGGTGGGTCTCTTTAAAGTGGTGTGCTTTTCATATATTGTGAACGATGTCAAGTGACTGGAGATGGGTACTATACAAAGGGCCGTCTGCATTATTACCTAGCATTGAATGCAGTCATGCACCGCCTAAGGACAGGCCATGTTCTGAGAAGGTCATTAGGCAGCCTGTCCCTGTGACCATCATCAGTGTGCTAACACAACGTAGAGAAAGCTGTGTGGCATCATGAGGCAAGATCATTTTCGGGGAGGCCGTGTTCTATGTATGGCCCATCTTTTGCTATACTACGAATATGTTGAACACAAATGTGATTCATTTGTAGCTGTTTCCAAGCCTTTTTCATTAATACCGTTGCATTTTACTGCATGTTTTGTACTCTTTTTCTCAAAGGGAATTTCCTGTAGCCAGTTTAGTAAATCCGCCTTTCTACCTCCAGAACTGGAGAAACAGGAATGTAATGGGGTCTCATTGTTTGCATGCAGCACATTATTGGACGGGAGAGGCACTGCGGCCTTTCCTCAGTGCTTTGTGCTTCCGACTATTAACAAAGCTAATTCACTTCTTAGGAATGATGCAGTTCCTGAGCAAAGATTTGCTGTAGTTCTGAGGAACCAAGGGCTGGGCGAGGATCCTAGGATCCTGCTGTGGAAAGGAGGCTGAGCAGTGAGCTGTCAGCATAGCATAGCTGGAAGATGATCTGGCACCCAGTTGCTGTGTGAATGTCCCCTAAGCAAACTGCAGTTCTGTATGTGGTTTTAAATCGCTGTGCATTTGTAGGCAGGTACATATTACAATTGTCTGTTTTTCTTTTTAGGGCTCATGTAATCAAAGAAGTTTCTTTGTTGTGTGTATCTTTACAGAACACAACAGGAACTGAAAATGAATCAGGTGAGTTTAAAAATAAAAATTTATATGAATTCATGACCTAGATGTTAGACTAGCTACTGATTTAAAAAGAATAGCACCACCCACATTCCTTCCTCCAGATTTTCATTTTTGTTTCTTCACACCATGCATCCGTGTGTTCTTCCATTGTGTGCATTTGGTGTGGAGTGGATTGTGCGTGTCTGGGCGTGAGCTGGCAGTTCCGTGGCCCCTGCGTCTCATTTGTAGGGATTTTAGTTCAGGCTTTCTGTTTTACCTTCCCCAGCTTGAGATTTTTGTCCTTTCTTTGAAGTTTACTCAACTTTCATGTTTAGCACTTTTTTGTTTTATAATTTTCCGTTGATTGGAAAGGGAATATTAAATGTGGTTTTTGGAGGTTACGGTGGAGCAGACACAAGTGTTTAAGTCTTTTGTCCTGGAAAATCCTCTTCCTAGAAGAGGCTCTGGCTGTATCTACAACATCGAGAGTGTCCATTACAGGGATTTTATGTGTTCTAGAGAATTATTCTTTTTTTCTAGTCTCAATATTATCTTATTTGTAGTTGCAAAAATTTATGGGTTTCAGAAACATCTGTCTTAAAAATCTTAGTAAAAACACTTTTTAAAAAACATAAAGGCTAAAGCCTATGTCATATATGTGACTCCTTTGCTCAGAGCTCTGAGACTTGGGAACAATTTATGTCTCTCATCCTTTGTCCATCAGTGGAGACTCAGATACATTTGACCGCATACCGATGCTCCTAACCAGAACTCTCAAGTCCAGCTTCATCAGGCAGCCACACTCAATAAATCACCCTTTGTGGCATTAGGAGATGGGAAATTTGTGGAATGGATTCTTTTGATTTCCTTTCATTATTTTTCTCTATCAGCAATCTGTTTATTTTACTGCCTACGACTCCTTCATAAAGAGTGAGACACATGGGGCACGTGGATTCTATTATTTGAAACTTAGAGATTCAGTGACGTGCTTTTGAAGGCTCGTGATTTCTGGAATGGCAAGGGGGAGGGAAGAAAGAACAGAACAGATCATCAGGCCCACCCACCATAGTTATAGACTTACATGCCATAGGTTTTGTTTGTTTTCCTGTTTTAAGATTGATTCCTAATGTGAATCTGGTCACCAAATGAGTTTGCTTCTCTACTGAGTTAGTGAACACTTCCAGAATAGAACCTAGAAGTGCTTTGTTGTGCCCAGGCACACCACTGTATGCACGTTGAGGTGCCTACAGGTTTGACCTTAGGCTTATTAATTCTTACATCACATTAGGCTAGTCATATTTCTAGTGTGCTTGGCTTTAATATTCTACATATTAAAAAAGCCTGTGTTTATAAAAGTCTGCATGCTATTCAAAAGTTGTAGCAACAGCAATTTCTTTTCTTGGCTCTTTTACAATCTCTATTTTTGACAAGTTTTAATATCAAGTGTAGAGGTCTGCTTTGATGCCAGATGTGCTATCAGTGGCTGGGCCTCCTCTCTTTCTAGTGGCAGAGGTGGCATCAGTGGATGGGCTCCTCTCATTCTAATGGCCAGCATATTGCTCACTGGGGTGTGATATAAGGAGTCTGCTAGTAATGAAAGTTTAATTTGCATTAGGAAAATTAGGCACACTTTATGTGTCTGAAATTTTCAATATTCTCAGTCATATTTCTTTGCTGGAAGATTAGCTGTGAGCTGTTAAGAGGTGGTTATGTTGTATGTATCTGGTTATATCTGACATAAAATGTATGTATGCAGTTAAATCTATGGATTTTTAAAAATGAAGAATTCAGGATAGTTTATGGTTTTTATTTGTATTGGTCAGTCATTTTCATAATGCTCATTTCAATGCATTGAAAAACGTCAGAATAATGCCATACTAAAATTTGTATTTGACTGACTTGTAACATCAACGCTAATGGTTATTTTACAGTTGGGATATTCTCTGGGAACTGACAGGCTTTAGCCTAGGAATTTGGGCTGTCAGATCTGTCCTGGTGGGTGTGGTCTTGAAGACATCACTTTCATAAGTGCCTATCAGCAGAGGTTTAGGGGCTGAAGCATCCCAAGTGTGGACGTGCCAGATTGCTTGCAAGCAGTTCCTTTAGGAGGAAAGTGAAGTCCAGCACTGCCGGTGTTATGACCTTGAGCGTTGAAGCATTGAAGTGGTGTTCTGTTGAAGGCATTGTGTCTGCATCCAAGATAACTCTCCCCTCAGAAGCCTGCTCTGACCTCCACAGACGTCCCAGAGCATGTGTGTTTGCTTTCTTCCTTGGCACCACTGCTTTTTTTTTTTTTTTTTTTTTCCTCTTGTTGTGGGACTTGAGCTCATAGCCTCACACTTGCTGGGCTTGCTTGCTCATGGTGGTGTGCTACCACTTGAGCCATACTTCCAGCCTGACTTTTTGCCAGTTAATTGGAGATGGAGTCTTGAGAACTTTTCTGCGCAGGCCGCCTTTGAACTATGATCTTCCATACTACTATGAGTAGTTAGGATTATAGGTGGGAGCCAGTTGTGTCCAGCTACCTGCGCTCCTTATTCAGTACTGATCCTTTTGCCATCTCTCTTCCTCTAAGTGTAGAGTCCACCTTGCTTTGCATGTTAGCCCTGTTCCTTCTCACTGTGCCCATGCCCTGTGCCTGGTTGGCAGGCAGGAGCCATCACGTCCTCCTTTCTGCTTCTCCATTTTTTAATTGCAGCTGTCCTCCATTCCTTCATTGGCAGTTCATGGACAGCCCAGGGCAGGCGCTTCTCAGCCATGTGTGGGTTGCATCCCAATAAAACATCGTGAAGTCAGACTATGGTAGGTGGAGCCATCTTGAGAACAAATATAACTTCCTTCTTGTTCTACCCTTTCTGGGATTATTGAGTGACATAATACAGATATGTTCACCTATGGTAACCTAGATTAGATATTAGATATGCTGGCGTTTAATACTAATTTCTGTCTAGCTACAGAGTGCTTAGCAGACATGTAGGCAATCTGTTTGGCACAGAGTATGCATTCTCCTGTTGATTCAGTCTTTTAATTGCTAATGGAGTACAGTGATTAGAACTTAATTTTGTGATGAAGACGGTAAGGCCAGAGAGGTGATGACTCCATTACTAAGTGACAGAGCTTTGTCATCTAACACACTCAGCCCGAGCTGGATTCAGTAGCTCATGCCTGTAATCCCAGTTTTTTGGGCGGTAGAGGTCAAAAGGATAGTGATTGGAGACCTGCCTGGGCAAAAAGTTAGCAGGACCCAACTTCAGAGACAAGCTGAGTGTGACAGCACACACCTGTCATCTCAGTTTGGAGCATTCTATTCTGAGGTGGGCCATAGGCAGAAGCAACAGATCCTATATGAAGAATAAGTGAAGCAAAAAGGACTGGAGGCATGACTCAAGTGGTAAGAGTGCTTGCCAGTACTAGGTCCTGAGTTTAGAATTTGACAGGCTGATTTTTTTTTTAAGTCCACATTCTTTATCACCTTGCTATAGGGTTGTGTAAGTTAAGATAAAGAAGGTTGAGGTAGGCAATTCCCAGATCTCGGAGGCTAAGTAGAGCCCTGATGTATTTCCTGTGCCTGCTGCACATCCAGTGTGAGTCGGTGCCATGGCCTGCTGTCACCGTCCTGAGGACTGCGGCCGTGGAGGCTGACTGCGTGTCAGGATGCGGTGACTGGCTGTGGCTGCACTGCGCTTCTGGTCCCCCAGGTGCCCGGCACAGGGGAGCCGTGGCATTGAAAGAGCCACGCTGGTTTCCTGTTTGCCGTGAGGATGAGGTTACTGGGTCCACAGGTGTGCTTTCCCAGAGTCTGCATAAATCAAATTGTTATTAAAGTTTTGAATTGTCTGTCAGCCTCTTGGCAGATGGTGGTAGTGTGGACCAGGTTCCACAGTTACGATAGCAATAGTGTGGGAAGACGGCAGGCTAGGTAGGTGAAAGGGAGGGAGGTTCTGGTGTAGGTACCCTCAGAAACCAGCTATGCAGAGATCTGGAATGGACATTTTGGCAGAGTGATACCAAGCAAGTACAAAGGTCCTGGGGTTGGAATGGGCTTGGTTGGTTAAAGGAGCAGAGAGCAAATCAGGGCCACTCAGCACGAGAGGCCAGGACCATGTTTCAGCGGCCTTAAGGAGCATGAAGAGTGTTGTTTTACCACAATTACAGCTGGGAAGCAGTGACAGTGGCACACTCTGATTTCCATGCTTAGACCAGAGCCCTGACTGGGCTGGGTGCAGGTAAGCACATGGGGTTCACTCGCTTGTTGGTGAGACTGACTGGATGAGCTCATGGCCCCCACTCTTGGAAGACGAGTGCTTGTTTTACTGGAACCTTCTTTTCCACCTGGCTCTGTTCTCCTTGAGGAGAGCTTATTGATTGCTAACCCAGCTGTTGCTGCAGAATCCTATTTTTCCCCCCGCCCTCCAGTGGTAGCTTCGTCTTCTGAGTGTATGTGAACCGTGTGTATGTGTGTGTGTGTGTGCACGTGTGTGCGCACGCACGCGCGCACATTTGTTGAGACAGGGTCTCAAGTGGGCCCTAGAAATTGAGAGCTTTCTAATACTCAGATTCTCTGTGGGGAATATTCTATTTCTTCCCTGTTGTGGCAGTAATCCATATCTTGGCATGAATCTACTCTGACATTCTTTTTTTCGTAACTGGAGTTGAACTCAGGTCCTTGCACTTGGCTGGATAGGTGCTCGCTCTGTCTCTTGAGACATGCCCCCCAGCCCTATTTTGCTTTATTCCCTCCTCCCCCAGCTCTGGCCTGCTCGGCTGAAGTTCTTCTTTTGCCCTACTCCTTTTGTGTAGCTGGGATTATAGGCCTGTACCACTGTGCCTGATGTACTTGTTGAGATGGTATCTCACTGGCTTTTTGCCATGGCTGACTTTGACTCACAGTTCCCCCCTCTCTGCCTCCTAACTGGAATTACAGGTGTGAGCCAATGCCTAGCTCTGTTACCTTCTGTTCTCATTCCCTAATATGAGCTTTGATCAAACTATAAATAATTGTAAACTATAAATCTAAGCAAATTAAAACTGACAAGGATATATAGTTATGTTTTCATGAAATACTTGTAAAACTAGATTAAAACCTAGTAGAACGTGTACATTTAAAAGCCCATTGATAGGCGTTGCCCTGTAGGTGGCATAGCAGCTTTACATTGGAGCAGCCAGTGCCAGTGAGGTGTCTGCATGCCACACGGGGCCCCTACTACTGCCCGACACTGCCCAGGGTATGGAGTGGGCACCTGGAGCCTAGAGGGCTGGCATCAGCTCGTGGGCCCAGTGGGATCACAGTAGACTTTTCCTGGGCCATGGGGGACTTTGGATGGTTATGAGTTGTGCTAAAAAAATAAACCTTAGCAGGCGCTGATGGCTTATGCCTGTAATCCTAATCAGGAGGCTGAGATCTGAGGATCATGGGTCAGAGCCATCCTTGAAATTCTTATCTCTAGTTAACCATCAGAAAATTGGAAGTGTCACTGCAACTTAAAGTGGTAGAGCGCCACAGCATAGACATACCCTATGACCCAGCCATACCACTCTATCCTGAACACCAGGTCTCAGGATATCATAAAGACATCTGCACATCCATGTTTATCACTGCACAATTCACAGTAGCCAAAATATGGCAACAACCCATATGCCCCTCTACAGATGAATGGATCCAAAAAATGTGGTACCTGTACACAATGGAATACTACATAGTGATTAGAAATGATAAAATACTGGTATTTGCAGGGAAATGGTCAGAGCCTGAACAAATAATGTTGAGCGAGACAAGCCTAAAACACAGAGATGGTCTCCTTGATATATGACTGATGGCGGGGGGGGGGGGGGGGGGGGGGCGGGGGGACAGTAGAGACCAGGTCTGCAAAATAACAAACTTCTTTTCAAATGGTATTTCCACATGTTTGGGTCAGTGACTTTACATTATGTATCTAAAACCAAACAACTACTAAACAAACATAAAAAGGTCTAGAATAGACCTCTCAGTGGATCACAATAGCTCAACAGCTATAGCTATGTACACATTATCGTATAAGATATGAGGATAAGCAAAAACAACTCCAAGAGAAGGACACAGGAGGATTCTATTGTTGATGTTACATTTAATGTTCTAGGTGAATTTCCTGTGGCGTACACCGCGTGGTAACTATATACAATTTTGGTACACTGGATATTGTATATATGCCTACCTGATCTAGGGAAGGGAAAGAAAAATGAGGGTGTAACATATCACAAGATATGTACTCACTACCTTATTATGTAACTGTACCCCCTTTGCACAACACCTTGTCAGTAAAATTTAATTAATTAAAAAAAAGTCGTAGAGTGCCAGCCTTCAGCAAAAGAGCTTGGGGACAGTGCCCAGGCCCCACGTTCAAGCCCTGTGTCCAACAAAAACCAATTCAAACTAAAAGAACAGACAAACAAGTTAAAAAATATTTTCTATTGTGTTGGTACTTTTGTTCTTTATAACATTTCCTTGGTGCCTTAAGGGTTCACTTGAGCAGACTTTGAGCAGTTAGAGACTTAAGCTGGTGATTTGACTTTAAAAGTCCTTCTTGAGGTGTACCAGGTGTGGTCAGATGTGGCCCTGCGAAGGGCATGGCATGCTTGTCAGATGTCTGCCCTCCTGTGGTTACTGCCAGTGTCAGGCTATGGGACATTTCTCTCGTCCCATGCTTCTAGTCTCTGATTGACCACCACTGCTCAGCTTCTGTCCAGTAGATCGGTTTGTCTTGGTCTAGATTTTCATAGAAGTGGTGGTCTGGCTGCCCGCCCTTTCCTGTGTGCCTTTGTCAGGTCAGCACTCTTCCATTGAGATGGAGCGCCTGAGGCCCACATCAGGACTTCATTCCTTTCGCTAGAGACCGTCTTGGAAGAAGAGGCTTTCGTAAATCCAGCCCTGGCTTGGCTCTTTTTTTTTCTTTCTTTCATGTTTCCTCTTGTCTTTCCCCCTTTCCTCCCTCCCCCTTTCCTCTCTTCCTTTTTTTTTTTTTTTTTTTTTTTTACTTTTTCTCTTTTTTCCCTCCTTCTTCACTCTCTTTTTTCCCCCAGACAGGCTCTTGGTATGTAACCAAATTTAGTATTGAATTTTGGATCCTCCTTCCTTAGCTACCCAAGTGCTGGATTATAAGTGTACATCACCACACCTGACCCTCCCTCCTTTGGCTGTACTGAGAATTCAACTCTGAGCTTCACGCTAGGCAAGTGCTCCCCACTTAAGTCACATTCCCAAGCCTTTTTACTTAGTTTGTTATTCAGATAGGATTTTTGCCTGTATTCTTCTATAGCCATGATCTTCCTTTTTTTTCCTTTCTCTACTTCCTGATTAGCTGGGATTCATAGGTGTGTGCTTTATCCCTGCCTGGTCCTTTTACCACTCTTTTCTAATCCTAAAAATATACCTGGTATAAAAAAAAATTAAAACCATTTACTGTTTTAACATGTGGTAATTATGTAGCATATTAGATATTTTTTAAGTACAAACATCTAACTATTTACAAAAATATTTTCTAGTAAGGTGTGTTCTATGTGTTAGGACTTAAGTCTCAATAAATGTATATTTTAAGAAATTAGGGGCTGGGGATATGGCCTAGTGGCGAGAGAGCTTGCCTTGTATACATGAGGCCCTGGGTTCGATTCCCCAGCACTACATATACAGAAAACGGCCAGAAGTGGTGCTGCAGCTCAAGTGGCAGAGTGCTAGCCTTGAGCAAAAAGGAAGCCAGGGACAGTGCTCAGGCCCTGAGTCCAAGGCCCAGGACTGGCCAAAAAAAAAGAAATTAACTTATTGAGTAAGGATGGACTTAGATCGTATTTTGAATCATGTATTCTAGATAAATGAACAATTTTTATAAAATCTGGGACATTGTTTTTCTGAATGAAAGTATTGCATTATTTCTAAAATTTGAAAAATGTTAACTCTTTGGATAGCATTTCCATGAGTCACCAGAAGGCCTGGCGGCAGGAAACCTGGCCCTCTCTCCTGCCCAGATGTTGACATGCTAGATTGGGGACAGGTCGGCTTGACCTCCTCTTCATGGCCCTTTGTCTCACTCCCTCCTCCCACTCTGACTGCTGTTCCCACTGGCCCTGTGGCCTTGGGCAGGTCACCTGGCTTCTTGGTCTTTGCTCTTTATCTGATGAGGCCCCAGAACATGAGGTCCTGAGGCCAGTGCCTGGTGGTGGTGGTGGGTGGTGGGTGGAGTTGTTGTGTTCAGCCAGTGGCCAGCCCTGGTTCTGGTTCTGCCTGGCACATCCAGGTATCCTCACACACCTCCTGAGTGATTCACTTCCCAGGGAACCTTCTTCTCCAGGGCCCCTAAGACTTCCATGCAGGAAGTCAGAAAAGGGGCAGTGAGATGAGGTGTTGAATGTCTTTGTGGATGAGCTGGCATTTGAACGAGACCTGGAAGGCAGTAGAGGATGGCACTGCTGGGAAGAAGTAGGGAGGCCAGGAGGCAAATGGACTCAGCTGGGTAGCAGCTGCAAGGCTGGTTTGTGACAGCTGCAGGTAGGAAGAGGACCTTACCTAGGAGCAAGGAGGCCTGGAGCTCCATGCCATACGTGCGGCACGGAGGAGCATGAAAAGTGAAGTGGGGAATAGCTATGATTCCTTCAATAGTTTTTCCTGAGATAAAGCCTTAGATAGAACAGATAAGCCTCGCTGCCTTGGATGGGGATGGGTCCAGATGTGGCAATTCAGTCTATCAGCAGGAGTCCCTCGGTGGGGGGGCAGCAGAGATAACCCCCCCCCATCCCACCTTGACCCATTCTCTCAGCCTGTGTGCTTCAGGAGTGGAGGGAACTGAGGCCTTGGGGGGCGGGGGGGATGCTTTACCACTGAGCTATACCTCTAGCTCTGTTGTTTCCCTTCTGATGTCATTGGTAATAGTGAAGACACCCCAGCTCCCTAGCGGCCTCTGTTGCAAGCGGAGTGGGTTGGACTTGCCCTGCTTGCTGGCCTAGGGAGCAGGGTACTGCCCATGCATGCTGGCTCATGTGGGCCCGTTGGAGATTGCTCTTTCAGGTTTGAACACAGGCTGTGGCCATGGGGATGAAGAAGGGATCAGATAGAGCAGTTTCAAAGGCTTGGCTATTGGCATGCTGCCTCTCTAGCATCCCTTTTGCTCCTGCCCTGACTTCTAAACAAGGGCTCTTTTTGGCCTCTTCTTCTGTTCACTCTGGATGGAAGGCTGTTGAGGCCTGGCGTTCTCCATCCCCATCCTACTCCAGGACCTCATCACCAGCTGTGGTGACAGCAGCCAGTGCTCTGCACCAGCCCACACACCAGCCCCAGGCATGGCTGTGTGAGCAAAGCAGAGCCTCTGGCTCCTGCAGCCCGCCTAGGACCCTCTGTGATTTTGGTGAGGGAGGACCCCAGCTGGTAAGGAGCCTTAGGCGAACGCCTGCCAGAGGAGGATGCTGGTCTGAGTCCCAGGAGCCATAGGTGCCCTGGTAGGGCAGTACAAATGTACTTTGCCCTCGACTGTTCCTCATCTTGAAAGGCCCTTGCTCCCTGAGGTTCAGTAGATGTGGAGCTGTCCAGCCTCTCTGTCCCTTTCCCAGAGCTCACTGCAGTGGTGGCCAACGTTGCATTAGCTGGGAGCTCACTGCAGTGTGGTCAGTGTTACATTAGCCTGGAGTTCACTGTAGCAGTGGCAGTGTTGCAGTAGTCCAGAAGCTATTGCACATATCCATCAGCTCTGGTTGTTCCTGTGTTCTTTTAGAGACTAGTGCCAAACCTTCCAGTAAAACCCTGCTGGGGGGGTGGGCGCCAGTGGCTCATACCTATATTCCTAGTTATTTAGTGGGCTAAGATCTGAGGATCCCAGCCCAGGCTCAGGTCTGTGAGATTCCAGTTACTGTCCATTTAACCACCAAAAGCCAGAAGTGAGGCTGTAGCTCAAGTAGTAGAGTGCTAGCCTTGAGTAAAAATGTTCAGGGACAGCACCCAAACAACCTGCAGGATCAGCATCCCTCTCCCCCCACCCCACCCCCCAAACCCATTGGAATCTCGTGTTCTCTTTCATCTTAGCTCCCTGCAGCCACAGTCTCACCTGTGGATATATGGACTAGCAAAACTCAGAGGTTGCTTTGGTATACTTTTAGTATGTTGGCCATGGTCATAAAGCAGAGAATTTTAAAATATAAAATTAAATAGTCACACCAGCTGTCAACATGATGTCATCCTGTAGCATAACCCTGGGAAAACTGCACTCAGCACATCAGAGAGAAAAAGATAGGTGCTGTCATCTAGCCCTCTCCTGGTGGACCCTGAAAGGTCCTTCTCGGAGCTCTGGATGCCTGGTTGGTGATAATATATACACTCTGGCTCCATGAGTTTAGAACTGTGGAACTCTTTGAGGTTGCTCTGGGGCCTGGAATCAGAGAGACCTGGACTGGAAGCCTGACTGTGTGGGTTGGAATTACATAGTTCTGCCACTTACTGTCTGTGACAGTGAACAAGACTCAGTTTCCTCTGTAGAGACCATACAGTACCTACAGCAGATGGTAATGCAGAGTAAATGAGAGCCAGGTGTGATGCCTCTGTCCAGCCTCTCTGGCGGCATAGATTCAAAACCAGCCCAATAGTTGGACATGATGGTATATGCCTGTTATACCAGCTATGGTGGTAAGCATAAACAGGATCACTGCCCAGGCTTGGCTTGGCCTAAGTTCAGTGCCTGCCTAGGAGGTGCCAGGCACGGAATCCAAATCTCAGTAACACAAGAAAGAGAGAGCGAGAGAAAGGTGTGGGGGAGGGTGGGGGGGGGACAGAGAGAGACAGAGGAGGGGTGGGGGAGAGGAGAAAGAGAGCAAAGAGGCAACCCAGAATGCTTGGAATAGTGAGTGACATGTCCTGAGTCCATCATTGTTCTCTCAGGTTATTGTTGATAGGATGCTGGAGTGAAGGATCTTGAGTACAGGGCTTGGCATGATCTTGGCCCAGTGGAAGGAGTGCTGAGCAAGCTTATTAGTGCCCACTCAGCTAGCAACAAGTGACAGTGCACAGGACCCTTCCCATGTAGGGGATGACAGTCACACATGGAGAATGAAAATCTCTCAGGTTGCTTGCAGGTAGGGGAAGGAGCAGAGGTCCCTTTGCCTAGTGGGTGGGCTTCCTGCTTGATCCTGTGAACTTACAGGTAGGAGGGAGCAGGGAACCAGCTGTAGGAAGTGTTTGTTAGTGATGGGACAGTGGTTCCAGTGAAGCAGAGGCCTGTGGCCTTTACTGGGGAAGAGAGAGGATAAAGACTTTGTGCTGGCTGCAGCAGGAAGTGGGAAAGCTCAGGTGAAGGAAATCAACAACTAGTAATGAGCAGGTAATTAAGTTCACTGATGATATGGCACACTAGATGGAGTGCTAGTGGTTGCAGGGCTGTACACTGGTATAGTGGCCAGGCTGTGGCTTCTAAGGCCATGCTGGGCTCTGCAGTCCGTGGGAGAACCTTCAGACAGCACTTAAAGCCTCTGGAAGGAGCAGCAGCCCCTGTACGCCGCTCAGCTCCCCTGCCTCAGCCCTGGCTGCTTCTCACTTCCTTTGCTCCAGCTACTCTGTTCATTTCATACACATTTGGGTGTGTAAGTGACAGCAGACAGGTTGAGTCCACTGCTGGTCTTAAGAAGTAAGCTCCCATTAGAGTAACAAGTGGAAGGGAGGCAGTCCCAGGGAAGGCACACCGAATTGGACAGATGGGAGGAAAGGCAAGGCAGAGGGAAGGCCATCTACATTCTTATTCTAAGGATGTGCCAGGTTGTTTGCAGCCAGAGCCAGGTTCTGGCAGCTGGGCCAGGTAGGAGGGGAGGTTCTGGCTCCACCAATATCTGCTTACTTAGGTAGGCAGCAACGAGCCCACTTTAATGAGCGCACTTTGAAGGCCATGTGTTGAGGCGAGGAGTGGTAATGTAAGCCTATAATCCTAGCACCTAGAGGCTGTGATAGGCTCAAGAGAGCAAGGCCATCCTTGGTACATAGTGAGACTCTACACAAAACAGAGTACCAAACCAGTTTAGCAGAGAGGTTTTCTTCTCCCCCGGCAGCTCTTGCAGGGTGTATTTGAACCAGTACTGACTCTGCTATGCTCTGCTTTGATCCTTTCTAGTCACAGGTGTTTGGCAGATCAGATGCTTGTGTACCCGGTCTCCTGTCTTGTCCTCCCATCCTACATTGCCCCTGGGGGAATTACCTTTCCTGCTGACATTTCCGTGGAAGTCTGGGGTTGTAGGACAGAGCTGGTCAGATTGTACATTCATACCATGAGCCACTTAGAGTACTCAGTAAGCCTCAGTTTCCTTTTCTGCATGTGGGTATTGTCTCTTGGTTTACCAAGGGCACCCTGCACCCCAGGCTTATCGCTGGACCAGAAGCATTGGGCTAGGGAAGCAGTGTTACTGATGGGAAATGGGAAGGAAACTGACTTCTAAGTGGCCGTGCTTCTTGGACTTAGAACTACTCACATTGCATAGTTGTTAGTGTCAAGCAATAATCATTATGTACTCTAGGCTACAGCTACCAATTGTATACCTTTTCCCTCTTTGGAATAAAGCTTATTCAAATTTCCAAAAACCCAACTTACAGATTAAAAGTGTAAAAATGGAGACTCTCTTATTTAGAAGTGAGAAACGCCTATATTGAAGTTACCTGTACTTGAGCTGCTAGAAGGTAGCAGAGCCATTTTCTGGGACAGTCTGAAGCTCCTCTATTTTGGTAGGTGTGTTGGGGATTTTGTTGAGACTGAGATCTAACTCAGCACCTAACAAATTGTGCTTCTGAAGGTGGCTTGGCCCCGCCCATGAGGTGACCTAGTTGCCATGGCCCAGCCCCACCCCCAGCCAGCCAGCTTGCCTTCTGTATAGCTTCTGAGTTGATTTCTCTCTAAGCAGACGACTGATGACATTTTAAAAATTGGAATGCTGGCAGGCTACAAGTTTGGATAAAAATTTTTTCTTGGCACAACATTTTTAAAAACTACAAGAGCTTCATTGTGAGAGAAAGGAATCTTTTGAGCTTGGGGTTTGCTTTTTGCCTATGTTGGCTCCTTTGCTGGTCCGTAGTTTACCTTTGCCATGAGGTCAGAGCACTCACACTTCAAAACCCATCACGTTCCTGGCCTGTCATGGGCTGTCAGATTCAATGAGCTCTCACTCCTTTCTCGGGTGTGTGACAGTGCATGGCCACTGCATTTCCCATAGATATCACAGTTATTCTTAAAGTAGCAACCATGCCGCCCCCTCCCTTCCCCCCCCCCCCCCCCCGCCTTCCATTCATACCTCGTAGCAGTCTTACTTCCTAAGAAGGATGGATTCTAGCCTCAACTCGGACATGTAATGGTATAAAACTGTTTTCTGTGGATGCTTGGGTGTCTGGGTGACTTTGCCATACACAGTGGTGAGTTGCTGCATCCTGGAAGGTTGTGCTCACATTAAGGGCCACAGGGGCTGCGTTCCTGGTGGAGTACTCTGCCCTGCTAATGTCTGCCCTTGAACTTTCACTTGGCTTTTTTTTTTTTGCTCATGACTGGTGCTCTACCAGTTGAACTACTCCTCCACTTCCAGCTTTTTGCTGAGTAATTGTAGAAAAGAGTCTTGGGTTTGTCTTCCTGGGCTGGCTTTGAATCTCAGTCTTCAGATCTCAGCCTTCTAAGTAGCTAGAATTACAGGCATGAGCCACTGGCGTCCAGATTGGCACAGCCTTTACAAGATATGCCCAAAGTAGTTTTTTTGTTTTGTTTTGTTTTAATGGGGAGTGTTGGTTCTTATTTTTTTTTTAATGTACAGATATGTTGCCTTTAGCCTTTGATTTAAAAGCAAACTTAAGGCGCCTTTTGCTGCCAGATTCTGTTAGAATGTTAGCAATGTCATGCTAAAGATTCAGGCATTTAAAAAATGGTTCTACGTGGTAGTCTATGGTCAACATAGACAGGCTTGAAGTGGTTTCCTCTGGATACTATAAACAAGCGTCAGTAGAACTACTGAATGCTTGATGTCAAGTTTTGCTCTGGTTGCCTGCTTCAGGTTTCAGTTACAGTTTTACACACTTGCTTATTGGACCAGAAAGAAAGACTCAGAAACACTACTAGATGCTCTTTTGGTATGAGCCTCTGTCTCTTGGTTTACAGAATCCTACTGAGCCTGCGGCAGCCACTGAGACCCTGGATGAGGTACCTGAGCATGTGTTGCGAGGACTTCCGGAGGAAGTAAGGCTTTTACCCTCTGCTGTGGACAAGGCCCGGATTGGTGAGTACTCGGTCACAGAGAGATGGGCAGTGAAGAGCAGGCAGCTCAGCTTCCTGTGGGAGTAGGTGCGGCCCTTGACTTTCACTGTGTGGTGCTTATGTGTTTTCCCCTTACAAATCCAGGGTGGACATAGAGGATGAAAGTAGGAATACATCCCCCACTCCTACCGCAAGCCCCACTCTTGGCGATTCACCCTCCTCATCTCTGTGGGCCTCTTCCCACAGAGTGTGACTCAGTATGGTTGTTATTATGTTTATTTTATGATTTTGTAGTGGTCTTTACATCTGCCTCTGTCATTAACTGTGTGAACCCTCAATAGGTATTTGAATGAGCGACATGACTAGTGTATTCAAATGCTTTTGGCTGGGATTTCATGTTCAGTACAACCAAGTATCACTCATGTTTTGTAGCCTCGTTATTGGATAGAAAGTTAAGGGAGTTGAATATAAAAATAAAAATTTAGTCCTGAAAGATATGTTTATATCCTGTTTCTTTTTTCTTTTTAGATATATTTCTGCATGTGCATGTTTTAATTAGTATGTTTCCTAATTTTCATTCTAAGTTTAGTCAGTGAGTAATTGGCATATTTATAGTATTCAAACAAAAATAGTTGATTTTTATCCAGACACTGGTGGCTCACACCTATAATCCTAGCTACTCAGGAGTCTGAGATTTGAGAATCTCTGGAGCCAGCTAGGACAGACAAATTCTTGAGATTCCAATCATCCAGCAAAAAGCCAGAAGTGGTAGAGCACTAGCTGTGGGTGAAAAAGCCAATCAAGAGTATGAGGGCTTAAGTTCAAACCTCGTAACTGGCATTCTCCCACAAAATTAAAAAAAAAAGTTTGAATATATATCTCAACTACTTGATTACAAATTTAGTTCAAAGCAGGCGTAGAAAACAGTGAAGTGCTTATATCTGAGCTTTGCCTCTACCTCCCACCCTGAAGGTAAGGAGCCTGAAGCCCAAAGATGAAGGCACCTGGGGAGCACACTGCTGGATGCCAGCCTGTGGCTCCCAGCTGGTGGCTCTGGGCTGGCCCCGCCCCTTTTCTAATGACTTCTTCTGCATGTAGGTTTGCTCCCTGACAAGCATAGCATAGAGCATAGAGATAGGTGTGCACTCTGGCTATTTGAAACTGAAGACAAGTTCTCCCAGCTGCCACGTTGTCAGGAGTCCTCTACAAAAACATTGTTAAGTAGAAATGACTTGAATCCATAGACAGAATTACCACGGTCTGATATTTTTCTTTACTTAGGATCATGTTGTTCTTCGGGCAAAAGTGATTATCTTGTGTTAGCTTGATATGTGCAAATCATAAAACTCTTATCCAGTTATAAAAAAATGAAGATGCTTTACAGAAGCTATCTGTATAGAATCAAATGAAATCAAAAGCCCCTTAAGGATTTGGTTTAATATGATTTAACTTGATCACAGTTAATTTAACATTATTTTGTTTTATTTTTAACTGTTTTGTGAAGCTGAATTGATTTGAATGCGTTCAGTCTTTAAAATAACCACAATAAACCATAAAATATTGGTTTTATTTTTTAGGTGTCTGGGCCACTAAACCAATTTTAAAAGGGAAGAAGTTTGGGCCATTCGTTGGTGAAAAGAAGAAAAGATCTCAGGTGAAGAACAATGTATACATGTGGGAGGTAAGGCGAACTCCAGCTCCACTGAGACATCACTGTTCTGTTTTCTTAGGATGTGATAGTTTGAAGTAAAAATAATCATCAAATGTGTTTTTCTGGATACAGACTATTTATATATGTTTTTTATTTTTGAAGTAGCTTTGTTCTCCTCAAAAGTAAATGTCAAATCTATTTTTTATATTGCTTTGTCCACCTCAGGCCTGGACTTCCTGTGTTTTGGTCTATCACTTTATAGGTGACACTAGATATACAGTCACCGTAAACGACATTGCAAGATGGCTGCAGAGGAGTCATTGTTTCAGAATGTCACTGGGATAGTCAGAGTCGGTCACATTATAGAGCTTTTAATTTTACACAAGCTTTTCTTTGTCTTTTGTGTTCTCCCATCAGCCTGGGAAGGGAGAGCAGGGCAGTAGCCAGCACATCCTTTTTAGAGGAGCAGCAGCCAGGAAACAGGCCCAGCCAAATCCTTGTCTCCTGCCTAGCACTGGGGCCATTACAAATATTTGCACCCTTGCCTGGGTTCGGGTCTAGTTTTGTGTCTTTGAGCAGGCTGTGTCATCTTAGGGCTGCAAGTACTTGAATTGGAAAAAAGAAAATGGTGATACTAGGACACATTTCACCAGGAGAGTTGTGGAGGTAAAATTTGTTCCCAAGGTACTGACTGGATCCTGCACTCATGTAGAATGGAGTTCAGGTCACTGCCTTGGGGCAGCTCCGTAGTCTCAGAAGACCTCCATGGTGTGAGCCCTTTTAAAACAAATTCAACTGTGAGATGATACGCTCTCACATCTGTCTCTCACATGTGGGCCTATAATAGCCTGGAAGGAAAATATGGCTAGGAAGTATCTAGGCACTTGGCTTAGGAATCTGCGGCATGGGGAGGTTGGAGGCAGGGCTGTTTCCTCAAGGCTGCCCCAGGGTTCTTGGGTTGATCTCACTGTTGCTCCCAGCAACTCCCATTGTTACTGGAGTATTTCTTACAAGCACTTAGGGCATACCTAACAGAGAACCTGTTCTGACAGAGAACCCAGGGGCCTTAGGAAACAGGACTTACCATGAGTCATTGCATCATGCTGTTTCACCACTTTGAGGTCACAGCCCTGTGACTGTAGAAAGACTTCCCTGGCAAGAAATGCTTTGATTACTAAAGACATGTTTGCATCATTAAAAGTGTCTCCACAATAAAGTACATTTTTGCTTTCAGACATTTCCCAAAGGAAACAAGCAAACCTGCCAAACCAGGCTAGTACTCACCATAGCCAGGGTAATGCTAAGGAGCCAGAGCATGCCGACTCAGCTTCTTTGTGTATAATGCCATTGCATTAAGTGGAAGTTGATGGTACTACCTGTTGCCTGTCTTGCCACATGTAACAATTTGAGTTTGCTGGGCATACTGTATAAGTGGTTATTCCTGCCTCATGTAAGGGAAGTTTCATTGAGTATCACTGGAGAGGAGCTTGTTGAATATTTGTGATTTGGAACCTACAGACTTGTGACCTCCCATTGTTGAGACAGTTCACATTACACACTGCAGTTCTAAGTCCTTGTGAGGGTTCGTGGTCAGGGTTAAGGGTTGGCATGGTGAAGGCAGGCAGGGCACATAGCTCCTTCTACATGCATACGTTTGATATGGGACCTTGCATTTTAAAAGTGAATGTAGCCAGGCACCAGTGGCTCAAGCCTGAGATCTGAGAATTGAGGTTCAAATCCAGCCTGGGCAGGAAGGTCTGTGAGACTCTTATTTCCATTTAACCACCAGAAAACTGGAAGTGGCGCCATGGCTCAAGTGTAGAGCGCTAGCCTTGTGCTGAAAAGCTCAGAGACAGCAGCCAGGCCCAGAGTTCAAGCCCCACAACTGACCAAAAAAAAAAAAAGTTAGTGAAAGCCTTTTATTATAAATTCAGTTAAAATGAAGATAGATATTGGTGACATATGTATGGGTATACATACATCTATACTTATTTATATGGTAACACGTAGGAAGTATAAATATATATTTCTCAATAAAAACAAAATTGAAACTCAAAGTAAAAATTAGTATGTTCCCCTAATTTATCCCAGCCCTGGTCTTTCACCAGAACACTACTGATTATATAATTAGTTTGTCATTAGACCCTCATCCTGGGCTTCCAGAAAAGCACTCTATGCCTAGTGAGTCTTCCACGGCAACATCTTTTTACCTCTGCTGGAACTTCTAAGACAAAGTGTTACATTGCTGAGCATCTAGCTTTTTCTTAAATCATCTAAGCTTCCATGGAGAATATTCTATTAAATAAAGAGTAACAGAAACAGTGGGGTATACACAGAGTGAACTTACAAGCCAGGTGAGTTCTCAGAGGAGAGAGGAGCTACTTTGATGGCCCAGTGGGGGGCCTGTGATGGAGTTGGGGTACAGACTGTGAGTTAGCATGGTTCTCTTGTCCACTCCTAGGTTGAGCAGAATTTTCAACCACCTCTGATAAAAGCCTTTCCAATTCACTTCTTTGGGGCTCAGATTGCTCCTAATGAACAGAAGGGTTAAGTTGTTGGAATAAGAATGATTTTCATCTTTTAAAAATATAATTTTTAAAAAACAGTCTTAGTTTTGTAGATATTGACCTGAAGGTTTCTGTTGTGATGTTTTGTGTTGCTATAGTATGACAGTACTGACAGAGCAGTTTGTAGACACATACTCGGCCCAGAGTACTGCAGGCTGATGAGTCTGAGATCAAGGAGCTGCTTGGTAAAGCAGCCCAGGACAAGCCCTTTTGCATTAATCCCTTCATCGTGACCTAAGTTCCTACCATTAGCCCTGCACTTCAATGTTGTCGCATGGATTAAGTTTCCCTAATGCTGTGCTTTGGGACCCCCTAAACCAGAGCCTTTCTGTTTGCCCCTGTCCACATCTACAGCTTCCCTACCATCCACATCTTGTTCTTGACTAGGGCACCACCACTGTGTGAAACCTGCATTGATGCGTCACTGTCACCCAGAGTTCATAGCTTATGTAGGGCACATTCTTGGGGGTATACATTCTAGTAAGTATTGAACACTTGAAGGTAATATATGATATATGTTCATTACAAAATAATGTGAGCAGTACAGAAAAATATAAACGTGAATCCAAAGGTCATTTAAAGTAAGTCAGAAAGTTATTTAATCTTTAGGAACTTCTGCAAACTACTTTCCAGAATGGTTGTGTTCCAGCCTACCAACACTATGTATTTCCCCCTAGCCTTATGAAACTTAGTACTTATAACCTTTTTAAAGTTTTTAAGCAATCTTTTCTTTTAATTGGTAGTTCCTTGCGTCTCTTTGCATTTATTTATTTGCAACAAATTAAAAATTTAGTAAATGTTCCACTTTAAACACACATCGAAAATTATAACTTCATGCCATTTAGAAAAAGATTTGCTAAGAACAAACCAAAGTATGGGGGCTGGGAATATGGCCTAGTGGCAAGAGTGCTTGCCCTGTATACATGAAGCCCTGGGTTCGATTCCCCAGCACCACATACATAGAAAATGGCCAGAAGTGGTGCTGTGGCTCAAGTGGCAGAGTGCTAGCCTTGAGCAAAAGGAAGCCAGGGACAGTGCTCAGGCCCTGAGTCCAAGGCCCAGGACTGGCCAAAAAAAAAAAAAAAAAAAGTATGATCTTACTTTTCATTTATTTGTTGCTCTATGTATGAGCATACTCATTCACTTTGTAAATTAAAACAACAAACCAACCTCTCATTTACTTTACACAAGGACACCATCACTTGATTCTTTTTCTTTTGGCTAGAAACATCCTAGACTAACCCCAGTTTGCAGTAGGCAATCAATTATGACAGAAGTCACACCCAGGAATTAAGACAGTGAAGATACTTCCTTATACTGTCAACTCTCAGGTTGAGTTGGGCCTTAGGCTCACCCACATCTTTGTATTAAATTTTGAATTTAGATTATTCTGTATTCTATAACTATTTCAAAATGACTGTTAAGCGGAATGAAAATTGGGTGATGTGAAAATCACAGTTCGATAAAGAGCGCTTGGTCTCTGTTGAATGACAGAGGCAGAGAGGGCTTTGATAACCTGGGGATTAGGGATAGGTTTGGTTTGATTTCAGTATTCTGGGTGGGCGCCTACCTAGAAACATGGAACACCTGGTGCCTGGCATGGTGGGAATCCTCGGGTGCTGGTTCTTCTTTCCCAAGTGTGGAGTTTCAGTCAATTCAATTCACTTGTTGGGCGTGCTTTGTAGGACCCCTGCTTTGTTGAAAGGAATTATGGATTTATGGATTGGAAAACAATCCAGTTATCAGGAAAACCATCTTTGATTTTATGTAGTATCTCTCTTTGGAGTCAAGTGAGCTGAGTGTTTCTTGCTCACATGCAGGTTTTGAGTTAGAGCTTAGGTGAGAGGCTTCTTTGCTTGAAAGGAAGCGAGAGTAGTTAGCTTTCCACTGTCTTTCCTCTACCCTGGCTGATGAGGACTGGCAGTTTTAATTTATAGTTATATTAAACAAAGTTATTTTGTTACCTCTTGAAAGTAAGTTCTGTGTGTTGGTCAGTGAAATTAAGTCCTTGGAAACCAAGGTTTGACCAACTAAGAGGTGAATTATATCAGAACCTTTTATTCAAGTTCCTAATTATGACATCAAGCTCAATAAAATCAAGAAAGCTATGCTTCACTGTTATTTCCTTTTCTTTCTTTCTATCTTTCTCCTTCCTTTTTTTTTGCGGGGGGGGGGGGCAGTCCTGGGGCCTGAACTCAGGGCCTGAGCACTGTCCCGGCTTCTTTTTGCTCAAGGATAGTTACCACTTGAACCACAGTGCCGCTTCTGGCATTTTGTATATATGTGGTGCTGAGGAATCAAACCCAGGGCTTCATGTATACGAGGCAAGCACTCTACTACTAGACCATATTCCTAGCCCTGTTTTTTCTTTTATTATTTAGAAAATCAGTGTATAGGATAATGATACAAAGGAGGGCATAACTTACCATTCAGAAGACCTTAGGTTCCTGCTTTCCAAAAGTCTGGCTTACTCTTCTCAAAACCTTTCTTTGTGGTACATATTCTCCTAAATCAGTGAAGGATCGGGTGCCAGGCCTTCCTGCTTAGGAGGCCAAGATGGGAGGATTGTGGCTCAAAGCCAGTCCAGGCAGAAAATTCCTTGAGACTCTCATCTCCATTAAACTACTCAGAAAAAGCCAGAAGTGGCACTATGGCACAAGTAGTAGAGAACTAGTCTTAAGCACAAAGAGGCTAAGGAACAGCACTCAGGCTCTGAGTTCAAGCTTTAGGACTGACACCAAGAAAGAAAAAAAAAAGAAAGAAAGAAAAATCAGTGAAGGACAGAGGAGATTCAGAAAAAGAAAAGAGAAAATAGGAATTATAGTTGGGCTCTGGTGGGTCACACATATAATGTTAACTACTTAGGAGGCTGAGATCTGAGGATCCTGGTTCAAAGCCAGTGTGGGCTGGAAAGTCTGTGAGACTCTTGTCTCCAATTAACCAACAGAAAGCTGGAATGGTGCTATAGCTCAAAGTGGTAGAGCTCTAGCGTTAAGCAAAAGAGCTCAGGGACAGCTCCCAGGTCCCAAGTTTCAAGCCCTGTGACTGACACCCCCCCCAAAAAAATAATATTTATAAATTATCCTATTTGGGAGGAAAAACCATTGTTGACATATTTATTTGTTTATTTATTTGGCTTTTCTTTATTTTTGTCTTCATATTTTCAGACAAAACAATCCATTCTATCCATTAATGACTTTATTCAGTGACAAATTATTGTGAATATTTTTCAGTAAATAGACTTGCACATCTATTTACCTTTTTAAAAATATTAAAATATGCATTCATTATAAATGTTACATATATTTATTTTTATTAACTATAAAATAATGGGTTTCATGTAGCATTTTTATTCTCCTTTGATTATAGAAATAATGCATGTTTGTTTAAAAAACAATGTAGAAATAATTAACAGAAAATAAGGTTCTGTATAATCTAGTTAATCATTTGTACAACTTTTTAGTGTGTCTTGGTATCCTGCTGTATGCTCGTGCTGTAATATGCTAAATTAATGCCATACTGTATTCCATCTTTCCATGATTTGAGAGTGGTTAGTAGTAAACCACATGGCTATGAACATCTTTGTATACATGTCTGGGTACAGTTGTCCAGTTATCTCAAAATAACTTCTTCCGAGTATATTTTTGGATTAAATGTGCATATAGAACATTTTCTTTAGTTCAGATATTGCTAAATTTTATAAAAAAATAAACTCCTGGGGGGCTGGGTGTTGTAGGTTCATAACTATAATCACAGCTACTCAGGAGGCTGAGATCTGAGGATCAGGGTTCAAAGCCAATTCAGCCAGAAAAGCCATGAGACTCTTATCTCCAGTTAACCACCTAAAAACCAGAAGTAGAGCTGTGGCTCAAGGTGCTAGATAGAGCACTAGCCTTGAGCTAAAAAAGCTCAGGGACCAGCGCAAAGGCTCTGAGTTCAAGCCTCACACCTGACAAAAAAATCCTTGAGTTGGAGGCATGCCTTAGTTGTTACATCACTAGCCAGTGAAGGCAGCAGGTATAGAGTTTGAGTCCTGGTCTTGTACCAGAAAAAAGAAGAAAAATCCTGCCAGTGTGTTCTCTGATCATCAATACTTGGGCAGAGTATCTGTTTTCACACAGTGCTTCCAAAGTATTCTTTTTCTTAAATACCTGCTTTCAGTTTACTAGGTAACAACTTTTGAAACTATTTTTTATTATTAAGTTTATTCTGTTTTTTTGTTGTTGTTGTTTTGTTTTGTTTTTGGTGCTAGTCCTGGGGCTTGAGCAGTGTCCCTGAGCTTTTGTGCTCAAAGTTGGTACTCTACCACTTGAGCCACAGCTCCATTTCTGGCTTTTTTGGTGTTTAATTGCAGATAAGAGTCTCATAGGCTTTCCTGCCCATGCTGACTTTGAACTGTGATACTCAAATCTCAGCCTCCTGAGTAGCTAGGATAATAAGCATGACTCGCCAGCCCCTGGCTAAGTTTCTTCTCTTATGCAGTTTCAGTTATATGTTTCTTTGTAAGTTATATGCCTAGTTTTAAAAATAAAAGGTTCAGGTGATTTTTTTTTCTTTTTGCACACTAGTGTACTTAGAAGATCCCCTAGTTCCCTTTGGAGCACTATGAGCTGTGCATAAAGAACTCAGTCAACTAGAACGCTTCAGTTTTTGCAAAGGTCTCTACTGACTTGGGAGCCAGGAAATTCCAGCAGAACCTGCACTGATGCTGGAGCATGTGGAAAGTCTGGCTGCCTTCTTCATTTGTGGGTCTCTGCTGTCCTGCCGATCTCTCTCATTGTGCCAGGGTGTGTGGGAAGGGGGGCCCTGAAGTCCACTGGGGTATCTCTGAGCTGTGTGGACAGGCAGTGTTTCATGACCATCCTTCTACTCTGCATGCTTTACTGTGCCAGCAAACATGACAAAGTACCCTGTAAACATTTAAACTAAAAGTGACATTTGTTGTTTGGTTGTGTTAAGTTTAGCCTAGTTTTACATTATGATACTATCTCTTCATGACCTGCCATTTGGGGGCTATTGTGTCTTCCATGTGTGCGTGTGTATCTGTCTGTGTCTGTCCCTGTAGGAGCAGAGTGTGATAGTGGGGCAGAAAGGCATCTTTAACAACACAGATAACCTTTCTTTAGAATAGTAAATGACCCATTTAAAAAAAAATAAACTCATAAGGATAATTATATAACAGTGCAAGTATTCATCTGGGGGCTTACTGTTAAATAAATGAACTGCACAGCACTTTAGGCCTGTCCCTCTCATGTGATAGGTGCTCATTCGCTGGGGCCACACAGTCATGGACAGTGATACCTTTCATTCATACCATGATTATCTGCTGTTCGCTCACTACAGGCCAACATGGGTGGAGGTAGCAGAGGCACCGTACAGAGAAGTCAGAACGAGTGTCCAGGAGCAGGCTTACTAGTCAGTGCTGTGCACAGCGGGGAGGCCAGCATGGGAAGCTGCTGTGGGATGGGTCCGTGGTGACTCTTGGAGGAGGAGCTCTCTCTGCCAGACACCATAATGCACAGAGAAGGCCCCTTGCACCGCAAGCCCGATGGGTGTGCGGGGATGGAGTGGGCATTATCAGTGAGCTCTGTATGGAAACATGTACAGATGCTGGTTCACCAAGTGTGCTTGATTCTTGTCCAACTTGCCAGAACTGTGTAGCCCAGCAATCCAGCCATGCATGGGCCGGCAGAACATTCCAGAAAACTCAGGGGTTTGGTTGCTGTCATTGGCACTGCTGCCATTTTCCTAAGTTCACCCAGGGGAATGGAGTTGTCACTTGTCCTTGGGTGTACAGGTGACGTATTTATTACTAAAGCAGGACCCATCTGGAGAGCAAGTGTATTGCCTACAATGCCTTACAGTTAGAGGAAAAAATAAGCAATAGAAAAACAATGAGAATTACAGCTTTGGGTTTCACTTTTTGCCTTGTATTTTTCTTTATTGCTTGCTTGCTTTTGTTCTTCTGAAATGCTTGAGTTACTTGTGTGTAATGAAAACGAATTGTTCCCGAACTTGACAGTGGAGCCCTGTTTTAACCCAGGCTCATTTCCCATTGCCAAGGTGTACTACCCGAACCTGGGGTGGATGTGCGTCGATGCCACGGATCCAGAGAAGGGAAACTGGCTGCGCTATGTGAACTGGGCTTGCTCGGGACAAGAGCAGAATTTGTTTCCACTGGAGATCAACAGAGCAATCTACTATAAAACTTTGAAGGTAACAGCATTGGAATTATCCTACTGCCCGTTATTCTGCATGTGTTTTTCTAAGTTGGGTCTGAGTTGTAATTGACAGTAGTGGTGTGGGGCCAGGGAAGGAGTACGTCTGAGGTGGGTCCTGTGAGCCCTGCTCTCAGGGTGCTGGTTAAATATATGTTGCTGCCACTTTGTGCGGGCCAGGGCACTGAAGTGTGAGGGAGACTGCATGCAGTAATTACGTAGTGCTGACTCTCCACGCAGTGACGACTGCTGGGGCCCCTTCTGTCCCCCGCTGCACACACACGACTGTGTCACATTGGTATAGGTGGTATTTTGTTCACCAAAGACAGCCCATCTTCAGTGCAAACAAAGCTTCACAATGGTTTTCCTTTGCTTCAAAACAAAGCATGTTTCTTCCTTGGGACAAATCTTTATTTGAAGGCATGAAGCGTTGAAGTGGGGAGGAGAGGGCAGTTGTTTTCAGGCTGCGAGGAAGTTTCCACACACTGGGAGCCTTACAGCTAGGAAGCCCTGTGTGTTTCTGCCTTCCTTAGGCAGGCAAGATGCTCTTCCTCACATACTCCAGGGCTGCATACCACACCCGGAAATGTTCTCAGGCTGAATCCTGAAGCCAGAAAGCTAGATGGTTGATGCTTTTTTTTTTTTTGGCCAGTCCTGGGCCTTGGACTCAGGGCCTGAGCACTGTCCCTGGCTTCTTCCCGCTCAAGGCTAGCACTCTGCCACTTGAGCCACTGCGCCGCTTCTGGCCGTTTTCTGTATATGTGGTGCTGGGGAATCGAACCTAGGGCCTCGTGTATCTGAGGCAGGCACTCTTGCCACTAGGCTATATCCCCAGCCCAGATGGTTGATGCTTTAAAACAATGGATGATATGCGCCAGTCACTCATGAGAGGAGGGCACCTGCACAGCTTTCTCCTTAGGCATCAAGTTAAACATGCTTCACCCCTGACAGCAGAATGCCCAGAAGCCAGATGTGGTCAACAGGGTGGCCCTGAGTCTGCTCTGCCTCACTTGTGTGAGCAAATCCTTTGTCTGGGCCTCCGCTCCCTTGTGGTAAGATACAGGTAGAGGTTGTATGAACCAGAGTTGTGTGGTGAGCACATGGGTGAATGTGGACAGAATTGGATGACGCCTGTCACTTGTGGTGAGGAGTGGTGCTGTGCTCAGCATTGGGGGGTTCTAGCAGAGATACGGGCTTCTGTAGTTCTTTGATCTTGTTCTTAGTCTTCTTGTAGATGAAGATGAAGTAGTAGGGCAGGTTGAGGGTTCCTTCTCCAAAATGCTTGCAACTAGGAGCATATTGGATTCTGGATTGCTTTGGATTTTGGAGTATCTACATACACATAATGTGGTGTCTTGGGGATAGGCCCCGGTTCTAAACACAAAGTTCATCTTACGTAGGTAGACAGAGACATTTGGCACAGTATTTTTAGTATCCTTGTCTTTTGACTGACTTGCCACATGAGGTTAGGTGTATAATTTTCCACTTATGCTGAATTTTAAATTTGGAGCATTTCAGGTTTTGAGTTTGGGGATTAGGCATACTTAAAACAAATTCTTACATTTGTTGTAACTAACCAAGCCCTACCACGTAGCATATTACTGTAACTGTAAGTAGGATGCTACCCTACTGGCTGGAGAACTGTTATTTGCCTATCTTTGAAACAGCATGGTTCTGATTTCTCACCTCTGGTGTCTATCTGCCCAAGCCCCCTTCTCTGACAAAATTAAGTGTGTTCTTCTGGGTATTGTAAATGAATCACATGTACTATTCTCTGGTCCCTGTATTCCATCCAAGAAACTGGTACCATCAGCACTGAAAAAAAAAAAAAAAAGGAAGCTGTTTTAAGTTCTCCACAGTTGAATAGTTAAGCCTCTGTCCACTTACTCATCTGTTCATTAATTTGACAAGTATTGGTCACATGTCTGCTGTGTACAGTAATGAGCAGGACAGGCAAGGTCTCTAGTCTCATGGAACATCTGTCCGTTTTATGGGGAAGGAAGAAAATAATGAGTCAACAGTTAAGTGCTTTAGACAGTGACTAGATAGAGGGAAGCCTACTTTGGCTCCAAGGGGTCAGAGCAAATGTTTGTGAGAAGTGACATTTGAGTTCTACCCCTTACACTCTCTACTATACCCTCAAAAAGGATGCAGCCCTGAGAAGAGCGGGGGGGGGGGGGGGGGAGGAATGCAGGAACATGGGCCAGGAAAAGAAATAGCTTGAAGTGTGGACAGATAGGTAGCTTTTGTTTTAAGAGACTGTTTTGGTTTTGTTGTTTTGCTACTAGAGTAGAGCAGAGGCCTGTGTAGCTGGGGGGAAGGAAAGGAGTCAGGAGGTGAGGCTAGTGAGATGGAGAGGGCCAATGCCAGGTGGGGCCCCGTGACCCACAGGGAGAGGCAGGAATGTTAGTCTTCAACTCTGCGCCCATTCCAGAGCTGAGGCTGAGTTCTGATTGTGACATAGAGACCAAGCTAGGGAATGGCTTGGGGGGGGGGGGCGGGGACAACGAGGGCACAGGGGATGAGCTCTGTGCGCAGTGATTTTGCATTCTCATCTAGCTGCAGAAATAGGAAAACCTGGCCTCATCTAATTGTTTTGGTAAAACTTAAATTTAAATATTCTGATGATTTAGAAAAGGGAGTGTGCTTCATTTTTATAAAGCCTGCCACTCAAAGGTAAAGTTGGAGGGGTTGGAAATCTTGTCTATATTTTTAATATGAAAATACAACACAATCATGTACCACAGGCACAGGATGACAGTCTCCGTAAATGTCTTAGTTTATGTGGGCATATGGTGGTGGTCCTGCAGCCCAGATGGCTTAAAGACACCTCTCTCTGAAGGCGTCTCCTCCCATGAGATGCATAACTATGTATGGTCTTTTGACTTTGTTTTTAAAATACAGATTTATACTTTATTTGTTTGTTTTGTTTTTGTTGCCAGTCCTGGGGTGTGGACTCAGGGCCTGATCACTGTCCCTGGCTTCTTTTTGCTCTAGGCTAGCACTCTACCTCTTGAGCCACAGTGCCACTTCCGGCTTTTTTCTACATATGTGGTGCTGAGGAATCGAACCCAGGGCTTCGGGTATACTAGGCGAGCACTTTACCACTGGGCCATATTCCCAGCCACTTCCTTTGTTTAGTATCACAGCTTTTCTTCCACAATTTGGGACAAGAAATCTTGAAAATGCGAGGAGCAAAGAATTTAAAATAGCATTGTACAGGAGGGGGAAACGTCTTTGATTTTTTAAAAAAAATGATTTTCCTCTTCATAAAGGATTGTTATCTGTGTAGTTGCTTTAATATGAAAGTCAGGAAATGTATTGCTCTGTAGTCTATCTCGGCTGCCAACCATTTTGAAAACTAGTAGCAAATAAGTCAAGTTCCTCTTTGGCATTCCACCAGCCCATTGGTGTTTAAAACGTTTTATATATGCCCTACAAACAGATTCATGTGGTTTCATGGTGTGTATTTGGCAACAAGAAGTGGAGTGAGCCATCCTACTTAAAGAGCTTGGGCTAATATTTTTTGTTCTCTTATTTTTGGTGCTGGGGACTGAACCCAGGGCCTTGAACCAACAAGGCAAGTGCTTTTCCACTGAGCCACATTCCCCAGCTCTGCTGATAACCAAGGTTCTTGATGATGCCTGCAGAAGACTGGATGTGCAAACAGGAAGGTAGGAATAGGCACGCTCATTCTGGGAGGCTTCTTGAGGGTGCCAGTGGTGGACTGTAGTTGGTATTCCAGTGATGACGTTTGTGAGAAACATGTTAAAATACGTCTGTCCTCAGTCCATTCGCTTTGGCTTTAAGATGTTATATATTTCCTAGGCCCCTAGCCATTTCAAATATTATTTGATATCATTTTGTGTCACTTTCAACCAAAAGGTAGAGGAATAAACTGTTTTGAATTTATATAATCTAGGAATAATTTATTTTTTAAAAATGATTTACTTTGTTTAGTTTTTTGCAAGTCCTGGGGCTTGAACTTAGAGCACTGTCCCTGGCTTCTTTTAAGCTCAAGGCTAGTACTCTGCCACTTGAGCTACAGCGTCACTTCCAGCTTTTTCATTATATGTGGTGCTGAGGAATCAAACCCAGGGTAGAAGCAAGCACTCTACCACTAGGCCATATTCTTAGCCAAAAAGTAATTTACTTTGGAACAGCTTAGCTGGTCAGAGCCAGAATGTATTTGTGAGTTATTTTAACTCATTCATAAATTATTTTTTTAAGGTTTAACCGACTCAAGAAAGGAAATAATGTGTTGGACCAAAGATAAGAAGATGACAGGGCTTAGCCATTCTGAGGGAGTAAAGGAAACAGTGGCTCTTTTTTATTTCAGTTTGAAGAATTGAGAGTATTTTGAATGTGAGCTACATACCAGGAGTTCTACATGTTACTCTTAAGTGCTTTATCTAAACAACAAGGCACAGGCATGAACTATATTGTCTCCAAACTGACATTTTGTATATTTATTAGGTTTTAAATAATTATAATTTTAAGTAGTTGTACGAAGGGGCTTCAGTTCCACAAGTCTGATTATGAGTACAAAGCATCTCATCATTGTATAAACTGTCATTTTAGGTGGATTTTCCTTTCTTTAACAAAAGCAGTATCAAGCTGGGTGCCTGTGGCTCACTCACACCTGTAATCCTACTATTTAGGCAGAGACTCTTACCTCCCAAAACTATCAAAAGAATAAAGCCGGAAGTGGTGCTGTGGCTTAAGTGGTAAAGCACTAGCCTGGAGCAAAAAACCTCAGGGACAGTGCCACAAAGTGGCCCATTCTCTCACTTCCCCTTGGCACAGTGGTAAGAATCAGAGAGCCAGCACTGAAACTGTACTCCACTGATTGTCTCTACACTGTACTCACTGTATCTCCTTACAGAAAAGAAGGCTGTGGTATTCGGATGTCCAATGTCTTGTCTCTTTAGTTTGGATGGTGCTTTCATCTTTGATAATCATTCAGTTTTGAGGAGAAATGGCAATTATTTCTTTACAGAATAAAAATGGTTCTTAGGTGTCTTCCTAAATTGCATTCATGCCTTATACACCTCCCGGGAGTCTCTGCATCCTATCAGGAGGACCTGTGATGTCCTCTTGTCTCATCCCCCATGTAATTAATGACATTTTGTGGGGAGATACTTCTAGACTGCACAAGTACTTTGCTACACTCCAGACTTCCACTTACTAGTTTGAGCATCCATTGGCGAGTCTTCCCAATCAGCGTTCTGATGCCGATTGCCGTGGGTGGATTTCTGATTCTCTCATTAAGGGAAGGCCTTCCCTTTTCCTCGCCACACGTTCACTCGTCGCCGGAGGACTCTGGTCCTGCGGTTCCCGGTGGTCTTTTCTTGCATCTTGGGATTAGGAGCCAGCCCGCCTTTCTCTTGTGAGTCGGGGGGTGGGGTGAGGTGGGGGGGGGGGGAGATCCCGCGCCCCAGCCTCGCCGGAATGGGAGGAATGTCTTCTGGGAGCATAACAACCTGGGAGGCATTTTAGGCATTTCCTTGAGCACCGAAAGTTGCGGTGTGGAGCCGTGGTGTCTTCGCTCGGCCTGACGGACTGGACTGGTCTCCCGGACCCGGCGGGGCCGCCGCCTAGGGTCTCCCTGCGGCCGCGGCCCGCGGACGCCAGCCTCCTCGCCTCGGGGGTTTTCGGCCTCACGGCTCGAGACTCGGCTCGAGTACTTCGGGGACGTGGACGCCCCTGGCGCCCGAGTCTCGAAGAAGCGCTCCTTGGCCCCTGCTTGCGCGCTGACTCGCTGCGGGGCCCAACCTGGGCCCGAGAGCCTCCCTGCGCGTGACCGCGAGCGCCCCTCCCGCGTGGCGCGCGTCCGCGAGCCTTTCGTCCCAGCAGGCCCCTCCTGCGCGCCTTTCCTCCCACACCGCGCGCGCCCGCGAGCCCTTCCCAGCCGGCCCCCTCCTCCCCGCGCGCGTCCGTGAGCCCTTCCTCCCAGCCGGCCCCTCCTGCGCGCGTCCGGCGGCGGCGCCCGCCCGACAGCTGTTTGCCACCGGAGCGCCGCTCCCGCTCGCCGCGGCGCCGCCCCGCCTCCGCCAACAACCGCTTCCCTGATTGGCCCCGTGCTTGTCTCGTCTCTCTCGCAGCCAATCGCGCCGGGCGAGGAGCTGCTGGTCTGGTACAATGGGGAAGACAACCCCGAGATAGCAGCTGCGATTGAGGAAGAGCGAGCCAGCGCCCGGAGCAAGCGGAGCTCCCCGAAGTGCCGGAAAGGTAGGACCCTGGGCCGGCGCCCGCTGCGCCCGGCCCCGCGCCGACCCCTCCAGCCGCCGTCCGGGTGGCGGGCCGGCGCGGCGCCCGCGGCGTCTCCGTGACCTTTCCTGGTCCCCGCCCGGCCCGGCCCGCTGCTGAATCACGGCAGTGTCGGGCGCTCGGGCTGCGTGTGAACTTGTGTGGGAGCGCCCGCGCGGCGGAGAGCGCGCCGCGGCCTGCTGCCGGCCCGGCCCGGCCCGACCCGACCAGGGATGGGCTCCGCTTCGGGGCGGGCGGCCGGCGCCCTCGGGCCCCGCTGACAGCCCGCCGCGGAGGACGCAGGCCGGGCCGGGCCGCAGCGAACCGGGACCGGGACGGGCAGAGCTAAACACGGCCCGGGTGGGGGGGGGGCGGGTCCCGAACACAGGGCCAGGGCGGCCGGACCCTGGCCGCTGTCATTTTGACTTGGTCCTAGTGTCCTCTCATCTCTGATGGTCGTGAACAGGAGGCAGAGTGTAGTTGCACTTACAAAGGGAGGGCATAATTTGTGGGTAGGAAAATAGTTTGCTTGGCTGTATCATATTTCCATCTGGCATGCTGATACGTCGTTGGAATTCTTTTTATATAGAATTTTAATGTGGATTTGGGTATCTTTTATAGAGCCCTCGTTGGAATATACCAAGGCACGACATGATAGTTTGTTTCTTAGAATAATAAACATTAGGTTTTTGTTGCCCTCCTAAGGTCCTAAATAAATTCTTGTAATATCGGAACAAACGAATTTGTCCTTAATCCAGAACATTACATAGTGCGCAGTGTCAGACTGTAAATAAAATCATAAAGGAAACTTAAATCTTGGAAGTTTTTGAAGCAGTATTTAAAATGTACACAAGAAGTCCATTTTGATTTTTCAATGACAAGTTCTTTGTATCTCACAGAATGATTCAGGGAGAGATTGACCCAAAAAAGGATTGGTGGGCCTGTGGTCACTAACTTGTGAGTTTATTGAAGTTCATACAGCTGCTGCATTTAGTCATTAAACACTCTGATTCTGTATTGGGTGATCACAGTCTAGAAAATTCCAGGTCCTTTTAATTTTAAACTCTTCCAACTGTGGGGATTCTGTTGCTTTTTGCAAACTCTTCACATGACCTGTTCTTTTTAGACTACGTTTTGTGTACAATTCATGTTTGCAGCTTTTCCAGGTAAGTCGTGATTTGCAGGAGCTGAAGATTGGGCTCTTTACTGTACCCACTGCACACTAATGCAGTCATTTACTTCAGACTGTAGCTCAGTAGCCCTCACATTAAGGCTTTTCTCTTCTTGGCATACTTGGGTGTGCATGCCTAGACGCTGTTTCATTCTTTTGTTCTTTTGTATTTTTTATCCTTAATTTATTGTTCTAGTTAGTTAAATGTGAAGAAAAGCCTGAAAATAATCTTTTTGTTTATTAGTGATACATGAACTTACACATTCATGCCTTCATTGCTGGATTATTGAATTGAACAGTTAGTATTTCTTATTGTCTTCATTTGTTTTTTTAATGACTCTGGGCAGTATACAACCTATTGAGTCATCAGTTTTAATTAAGAGACCTGAGTGAATCTTATCCTTGGCACACACAGTCAGCCTGTTTTGGACACTTACTATTTACTCTCTTGTGACCTACTAAAGTAAAGTTTAGGGACTTTATGTTTGAGTGTGTGTGTGTCTGTCTGTCTAGGGATTTGAACTCAGGGTCTGGATGCTGTACCCGAGCTTCTTTTGCTCAAGCTCCACTTACAGCTATTTTTGGTAATTTATTGGAGATAGAAGTCTCCCAGGCTTACCTGACTGGGCTGGCTTTGAGCTATGAGCTTTAAATCTTAGCCTCCTGAGTAGCAAGGGTTACAGGCCTGAGCCGCTGGTGCCCGGGGATTTTTTTAAAAATATTTTTAAATTGAATATTCCATGAAAGCTGCAGTATGGCTTGCAAAGACCTGAAAGGAAAACTTCTTATATAAATTTACTTCTATCTAGGTCTTATGTATGACCTCAGACATTTTAAATAATACCTTTCCAGGCAATGATGTCAGAGAGAAAATCAACATAAATTTCTCTCAGAAGCAGGATTAGCTTTTCATTTTTCTGAAATTCAGATGTTGAAGACATAGAGCTGACAGCTTGGCATTGGGTCTTTCCTCATTTGGGGGAGGGGGACAAGGATGAGAGGGGGAAAAAGGGGGCAGAATTTTTCATTATTCTGGACCTCGGCTCCTTTGCCTGACAGCAGCAGTGTCTACAGCTGTGCACTGAATATGGGGCCTTTCAGAATTCATCAGCTTGCACTGCCTATTTGGGCAGTGAAAAAAACTCAAATTCCTTTATGTAGAACAAACTGGCTCCTCTCCTCCTTCTGCTTGCCTCTCCTTCCTCTCCTTTTCCCTTCTCACCCCTCCTCCCTCTGCCTATCTCTGTCTGACTGTCTCTCTCTCTCTCTCATTAACTCCCAAACTAATGTTTATGAAGCCTTTGCTGTGTGTCAGGCTTTCTGCTGGGTTGTGCACAAAATCAGCAGTAATTCTTCTTCTGGAGTCTGCACTTGCAATCCAGTCTGGCAAAGCAGCAGAGTGTTGGTAAGTTGCCGATCAGCACCAGGACAGCTGGTTGGCAGGTAGTAGGCCCTCAATAAATACTCACTGATTAGCAAACAAAGACAAACAACATGTAAAGAAGGAAAAGAACATCGCGCTGTGAGAACACAGGTTATAAAGGAGTCTCTGACCAAGGAGCATGCCATTTTGCCATGGGCCAGAGCTGCACATACTGTACGTACACTACACATTTTTAACTAGAATATTTAACTCTGCTTTGTATTTGTATTTAGTTGTTTTTTTTTTAACATGTCTGACTAGTTCCTGTATGGTTGAATCTTGGAAGGGACAGATAAATCTTCCTGGTAGACAGGAAAAGAGGGCTTCAGTGTTTTGATGTTTCAGAGTATTTGAATGGGAACTATAGGTAGATTATATTCTCTGAAGTAGCATAGCGAAAGACCACATTTAGAAGTTTTAGTCAGCTGCTGCATCTCTGGTCCCTTTTGGGGACTGTGAGAACTGAGAGATGAAGTGTTGCTTTTCAGTTGATTTTGGGTTTTCTTGCCATGCTAGGATTGGAACCCAGAGCCTTGCAGATGCTGGGCAGGCGCTGTAGCGCATGGTACTGCATCCCAGCCCGGTAATCACTCTTGCCAATGCCAGCAGCAGCCTTACCCAAAACCCTTTCAACCAAGAAGCAACAGATGCTTTCCGCAAGGGGGCTTGGTGGAAGGAATGAGGAACAGTCACAGGTTTCTGTTAGGGGCAAGTCAAGTCACTGAGGTGCCGTTCTCCAGCTTTAAAAACATGTCATAGTAGCAGTGCTAATGTCATTGCAGTTGAGAACAAGCAAGCAAGATAGTGGAAGTCAGTTTGTAAAGAGTGGGCTCTTGCTAACTACAGGTGCCACACCTCAGGCTGGCTGCACCATTTGTGTTGTGTGTGCAGGCATGTTTGCTAAGGACTTCCTGAGCCTGAGATGAGTCTGTAACTCCTTTAACCAGTAGGTATTTATGGATACTTGTAACTCCACAAGAACATCAAGTCTCTTTCCCTGGTCTTCCCTATGCCCGGCACTAAGGCTCTGTCTGCTGATTTGCCCTTACTGGAAGGAAGCCTACTTGTAACCTACTGACCTCACTAGTCCAGCACATTAGAGAGGTGTTATTTATAGCAGCAGGAAGTATTATACTGAACTGGACACTGAAGAGGAGTTATAACAAATGCAATAATGAGTTATAGTGAGTAGTGTTCCTTAAGTTTACTTAGTATTCTCAATTCTTTATCAGACCTAAAGTGCCTGAAAATACCAACACGTTTACATTTTTAGGTGACGTCTGCTATAGAGCACTGACGTTACAACAGATTGTTCAAATGACAAACCTTGGTGCAGCACAAAACACTCAAGTGGTTGAAATCTCCAAAGGTGTTGAAGAATTCAAATTGTGTCAGGGAGGAGGAAGAAAAGTGCTAGCCTTTCTTCTCACACTGAATGGGCTGCCAGAACTGTTGTGTTTCTGAGGAAGGAAAAGTCACTCCTGTTTGGGTGGGTTGCCAGGGGGCCTTGTTTTAGAAAAGGTGGTGGGATGAGAATGCTCAGAGGGACAAAGAGCTGTGAGCACATCAGAGAAGTTGCAAGTACCTTGAGGTGCCTTCTGTTCTTCCAACAAGTTCTCCTCTTGTCAGATGCAGACACAGCAGAGAACCAAGAGTTCTGGAGTCGAGGGGACCCCGGACTATGAGCAAGACATGCCTCAATACCAGCAGCATGGGAGGAAGGGGCAGGTGGGACAAGGAGCCTTCCTGAGGCTGTAGCATAAATGACACAGGAGGTTCTAGTAGCATTTCTGCTGCTATAGAAACCCACTTGAGATTTCTGGTGTTTTTTTTTTTTGTGTGTGTGTTTTTTTTGCCAGTCCTGAGGCTTGAACTTAGGTGCTATCCCTGAGCCACTCTATCACTTGAGCCACAACGCCACTTCTGGCTTTTTCTGAGTAGTTCATTGAAGAAATAGGGGTCTCATGGACTTTTCCTGCCCAGGCTAGAATCCAAGTATGAACCTCAGATCTCAGCCTCCTGAGTAGCTAGGATTACAGATGTGATCCACTGGTGCCTGGCTCCATTTGAGTATTTTTGAGTTACGAAACTGAGTTCTGAAAGTGGCTATATTGGCCTTCTTCCTGCTGTCATCCCATAAATGGCTGGATTGCTAGGGGAGATTGGCATCACTAGATACCTTTGGTGTCATTAGAGCCAAATGACAGTGGCTCTTGATGGGTGTTCCTTGAAAGAGGAAGTGGGCTATCGCATTAACTCTTGGAGGTGGAGGACTTGAGAGTACATGAGGAGTGGAAGAAGGGCAGAGTTAATGCATGTCTCTCCCTGAGAGAGAACGAGAGGCCACAGCAAATGGCTAGATAACAGGTGGGGAGCAGATGTGGAAGGTCTGGTGGTATTGTGGGACCTCCTAGATATGCACAGATCTGCTCCCTGGAAAGCACCCACAAGCAGCTATTGGCCTGGCTAGTGGGGTGCTCTCTCCAAGCTTCAGACAACGACTTGTCTAGGATCTCTCTTGAACCCAGGTGCCTGGTGCTATTTCTTATAGATGACCTGCTATGTTTTGAGCACTTGTATGTGCAATGTTTGTGCTAGATAGGATTAGAAAGGTTCTTCAGCTTGTAATGAACATAGAGAATGCATTTAATAAATGCAGAGAACAGGTAGGTTTCTGTAGAGTGCTATCTTCATCCTCTGTAGCAGCTGGCTGCTGTTTCATGATCCCTGCCCAAAGCTGAGCAAGAGAGGCCTGATTGTGGTGTGCAGGAATGATGGCAGACAGCCTTAATACCTCCTGGGCCTGCTTGCTTGTACTTCTTGTTTATAGGTACAGAGGAAGGTGTGGGGCAGTTGGAGGGGACTTGCTTGCTCTATGGCTTCTAAGTCATGAAGCAGAGACTACATAGGACCCCGGTGGTCTGCATCCTGTGTGGTGGGTCTTGGTAGAACTGCCTGAGCAGTATCTCCCACTGTCTTCCTGCTGAGTGGCGCCTGTGCTGAGCCTTGACTGTCTCACCTCTGCAGAGTAGCTGCTGCCAGGGCCGGCTCCACTGCCACCATGGTGGATTGTTGTTAAAAACTCAGTTTCAATTGTTTTGTGGATTTCTAATTCTGCTTCTGCTGTCACTGAATTGCTGCTGATTCAGGCTAAACTATTGGTCAGTGCTTTTGTTTGATGCCCTTGATTCTTAGTTATAACTGTATTTACAGGGAAATTATGTGAATTAGCTAAAATTATCTCCCAAAAATCTTGGAAAATTTCAACCATAGTGAGTGACTCTTCAGTGTTCTTTCATAATGCCATCAAGAAAAGCTTCAGCTAACATTGAATATTAAGGACTGTGTTAGATTCTGTCCATTGTTTCTGTACATATAGTAAATGAAAGTTAAGAGTTGATTACTGAAAGTTTGATTACATTTTCTTAAAAGGTTTTAATTTGAACTGGGGTTTCTTTTTAGAAATCTGCTTGTGATTTGAAAGTAAAAAAAAATGCAGTCTGTTATTCTACTCTTAAGTACAAATACCAGGTTCTTTCCTTAAATTTCAGATTTTTAAGCTGTTTCTAAAATTGGCAGTTTCTCATTCCACTTTATTGTTAGAATATATGACATTCTGCTCGTGGGACTGTGGTAGGGAGGAGATGCCATTGTGTATTCGAAGCTGCCTCTAAGGAGGCAGTGTGGGTTGGCTAAGCAGCCCGAGCACCATTTTGGAGACCAAACATCAGTAGGAGCTGCCCCAGTGAAGTGTTGAGCAGAGAACTAGGTTGCAGATGGCAACGTCCAGTGTGGTTCTCTGCTGGCAGGCAGGTTACCAGTTCATATTCATACTGCCAAAACAGCTCCAAAGCCTGAGTTTTATTAGTGTTGATGGCTAGAGGAGCCTGGGAAGTGAAGAACCATTTCAAAATTCTACTGTGGTTTCTCTAAGCAAAAACTGAAAGTAGCTATTGATCTTTTTGCCACTAGGATTAAGCCAGTTTCATAATGCTACAGGTGTTCTTAGCTGAATTCATTTATTAAGCTGTATCTGATATGGACACATCTAATGGTTTAACCTTTAACTGCCTATCTTGTTAGGAGGTAAGAAGTCACTACTTCAGTGAAAATGATAGCAGCTTGCTTGGACTGGCCTAGAATCTGGATCCTCCTGATAGCCACGTCCAGTCTGGGGTTTGTTTGTTTTTTGTTGTTGTTGTTGTTGTTTCAGATTTCTTGCAGTTTTTATTCTACCATTTTTTCCCCCCCAGAAATTTACTAGGAGAAGGCAAACAGACTTGAAGCACATGTCCTACCCAGAGGCTCTAGCCCCCATAATCCTTAGCTTGAGTCTTGAGACCCAGAGGGTCTGGGGCAGTAAAGTGCATGGGACTCCATCACCAGCTAACTAGAGAAAAACAGCTCAAGTGGTAGAGTGTCAGCTGTTGCCTGCAAGCAGAACCCGAGCATAAAGCACTTGGTGTGTACATTATGAGGAACCTGAGGGATGAGATTAGAAATAGGTTCTGAAGCACTGATTGTAGCTATTTTTTGTTTCTATGTCTGGTCATGATCCCAGAATTTCCAAACATTTTGGTATGGACCCATTTTTATAGCCTGGGCTGGCCTTGAACTGAGGCCTCCTGTCTCAGCCTCCCTAGCATGGGGATTACATGGCATGCACCACCACACTCAGCTTTGCAGTACTTTTAATGGAAATTTTAATCATTAACTGGTAATTATTGCATCTCAAAGGTACATTACGTTTAGAGGGGCACCAATGGCTTCTGCCTGTAATACTATTAGGAAGCTGAGATCCAGAAGATCAAGGTTCGAAGCCAGCCCAAGCAATAAAAAAAGGCCATGAGACTCCTTTTCCAAAAAGCAATAGTAAAATGCTGGATGTTGGGGTTTCACAAAGGAATAAAGACAGGAACTCCCCGGGCAAAAAAAAAACACAAAACCCAAAACATTCATTTCTGCAGATGGGTAGCTGCCTATTTATCCCCTAACTCAGCAGGCCCTGCTCCTCTGCTCACTTTGGCTGAGCTAGGGCTCACCATCTGCAAAAGGATACAGCTTAATTAACAGGATACAACTAAAACACAAGGAGCTTCTAATAGGGTGTGTTAATTAAAGAGCTCAGGAAAAGGATGTATGTAACTAAAATGTAATTCACAAAGGCCAAGCCACCTGGCCAAAGCAGGAATCCTTCAGAAAAACAATTCTCTCAAGATTAACAAACTGCTTTAATAGAGAGGATTCTTTTCTCACAGAGACATAGGGAAAAGCAAAGCCAAGTGAGGTGAAGCTAGACTTCAAATCCAGATAATTTCAGAGGCAAGAGATTTATTATAATAATAAATTAATAGCATGCCATACACTGCCTATAAAAATGCTTTAAAAACCTGAAATTTTATGTTAATGGATTTTGCAGCATCTGAATGATCAAAGCCCTGTTCCCCCATTAATGAATTAGCTGCATGTTACCAGTTCTGAAATAGTTGAAAAGGGAAGGGTTGTTTTTGCTTTGACTAAAAAGAAAAACAAATAGCTCTTAGACTAAAATCTCCCTCCCTCCTTTTCTTCCATCTAAGCTACAACAATAAACAACTTTCTCTCCTGTTTCTAATCTACCTCTTGATGCAGTCTTTTACCGGTTTCCTGAAACATCACATGCCCACAAAAATGAGGGCAAACTGGTTTGCTCACCCATGTTTAAGTCTCAAAATGGAATTTATGTGCAATGTTTGAAGTTACAGTTCATTTTCTGGGCTTTTGTTGTTCCGTTGGCTTCTTGGGTTCAGTTTTCCTTCTCTAGTCAGGTTGAACAGCAGGAAATGTCTTTCCTGGTCTGTTGCCCATTGCTTTGTGTTTAATTTCACAGATTATCAGAGCCTGTCTCCTCGTGGAAGAAGTGACCGCTGGCTTTAAGCAGAATGCTAGAGTCTAGCAGAACAGTAGATGGCTCACTGTCCTCTGCCTTTTGCCTTGATTCTCTCTCTGGTGGCCCTTAGGGTGGGGAGGTCCCAGTTACAGGTTTGTGCTGCAGGCAGCCCATGGTGGTCATAGTCATTGTGCCAAGTCTTCCACATGTGGAAGTTGCCCTATCTTTTTACATATGAGTGGGTGCCTTTTAAACAGGATTAAGAGTGAAGTTGGAATTTATAGTTCCCTTTCACTAGCATCCAGATAAGTAAACCAGATTGTCCATAGTTGCAGTGTTGGTTGCTTTTTGTTTTTGAATAAGGGACCTAGGCTTCTGAATCTACTTGCCTGTAGCTGCTAAATGAAGTATTGCAGGAAATCTTTTCTTTGTTTAGGTGGACCATAGAAATACTTGATAGGACCAAATTTGAGCATCAGGCCAAATAAATACTTATTATACCCATTACAGTCATGATTCAATCAAAACTGTAAAATCAGCACTTCAGGATTGAAAATAATATGAATTATTACTGTCTGTATGCCAAGATAAATTGATGGCTGCAGTGGAATATAGAAAATACTAAATGAGAAAGATGCTTACTTACTGTTTTAGAGAGACCAGGTGTTAACATCATGAGGATAGTATGTGGAATTGTCCCCCCTTTCATTTTCTATGCCGAGTGGAAATATATACTACCCTTTTTCTTCTTCATTGCATTCAGATAACCTACAGATAGCTTCTTTAAAAGCTTCTAAAATTAGTATGTGTATGTTTGGTGGAGAGAAGGGGAAAACTACAGACTCATCCATATCTTGAGTGTACAAAATGTGGAATTTATTATAGTGTCCCAGAACATAGTTTTGGAATTAAGAGACCATTGTCAAATATCAGTTCTATCATTTTACTTTGGACAGATTACATATTTTGGTCATTAGAGTCTACCTGTCTGCAAAATGGGGTAACAGCCTCCCCATGTATAGCCATCAACCATTGCGGGGGGGGGGGGGTACTTGAGTTTATCAGCACACTTAGGAAAAAAGGAACAGTATAAATGTTTCCTAACTTTTTTTTTCAAATTTTTATTATCAAACTGATGTACAGAGAGGTTACAGTTTCATACGCTAGGCATTCGATACATTTCTGTACTGTTTGTTACCTTGTCCCTCATAACCCCCTCCCTCCTCCCCCTTTCCCTTCCCCCACCCCAGGTGTTCAGTTCACTTACACCAAACAGTTTTGCAAGTATTGCTTTTGTAGTTGTTTGTCTTTTTTTACCCTGTGTCTGTCAAATTTGGTATTCCCTTTCAATTTCCTACTTCCAATACCAGTGTACACGGTTTCCAATATACTCAGATAAGATTACAGAGATATTTCCTGACTTTTTTTAAAAAATAAATTTTATTGACAAGGTGATGTGCAAAGGGGGTACAGTTACATAATAAGGTAGTGAGTACATTTCTTGTCATATTTGTCACACCCTCATTTTTCTTTCCCTTCCCTAGTTCAGGTGTTTTCTAACTTAAAAAAAAATCCATATGTTTTGCTTTTGTAATATGGACTTATGTGGATTTGCAAAGGGCTTTTTTGAACCTGTAACTAATTCTACATTATGGCACTACAGAACTTCCTACTGTGGCAAGAAAGCCCAGTAAGAGCAAGAATTGAACTGTGGAGTTTTTAGTGTTGTGCGTGTGTGCGTGCACGCGCGCACACACACACATTCTTCCCCATATGCAGAGGCTTGCTTCTCTCTTCAAAGCTACTTTGTTTTGCTTATTACCCAAACTAGGACACCCTTGCTTTAAAAAGTTGGGTAAATGACTCTCACGATTTAATGTTAATGTGTCTGGTTAGAAGCGAGTGTGTCTCACTATTGGCTTCTTGTGTGAAGAAATGGCTTACTTTCTTTTTTTTTTTTTTTTTTTTTTTTCTCAAATTTTTATTTTCAAACTGACGTACAGAGAGGTTACAGTATCATACGTTGGGCGTTGGATACATTTCTTGTACTGTTTGTTGCCTTGTCCCTCATGCCCCCCTCCCTCCCCCCCTTCCCTCCCCCCCGCCCAGTTGTTCAGTTCACTTACACCAAACAGTTTTGCAAGTATTGCTTTTGTAGTTATTTCTCTTTTTTTACCCCGTGTCTCTCGAATTTGGTATTCCCTTTGAATTTCCTACTTCCAATACCAGTAAACACGGTTTCCAATATACTCAGATAAGATTACAGAGATAGTGTAGGTACAAACATAGGAAGGTGATACAAAACATCATCAATAATAGAAACTACACATTCACATAGGACGTTGAAAGTAGTTATAACTGTGATATATCACTTGTTTCCATATCATGGAGTTCATTTCACTTAGCATCATCTTATGTGTTCCTAAGGGTATAGCTATTGGGCCTTGTGATGCTCTGCTATGGCTTGCCTAAACCTGTACTAATTATTCCCAATAAGGGAGGCCATAGAGTCCATGTTTCTTTGGGTCTGGCTCACTTCACTTAGTATAACTTTTTCCAAGTCCTTCCATTTCCTTACAAATGGAACAATGTCATTCTTTCTGATAGAGGCATAAAATTCCATTGTGTAAATGTACCACATTTAGAAATGGCTTACTTTCTGCCTTACCTTTTATGTGGATCATTCCACTCCTAACTCTACTGAAGTATTATTTTCTTATGACATATGTGACATTCATGTGACAGCCGTGAAAGTAACCCTTCGGAAGCAATTACCGGGCTGTATATGACATATATACCTTTTTTAATTTGTAGTAAATTTTATTAAGACTGTGAATCCTCATAGAAATTCAATGAACTCCAGACGGAATAAACAGTATTAGTAGGACTAGATACACAAGATGAAAATAATAAATAGTAAAAGGGAGTATTTAGTAAAATTCAAGATAGTAGTTATGGCTGGGGAGGACAAAAAAAGTATCAAATACATTAGTAAATTCTTTAAGTGGAATAAAGAGTAAGTAAATAAGCTGGACATGGGTGGCTCACACCTGTAATCCTAGCTACTCAGGAGGCTGAGATTGAAGCCAGCCAAGGCAGGAAAGTCCATGAGACTCTTATCTCCAATTAACTACCAAAAAGCCGGAGTGGAGCTGTCGCTCAAGTGCTAGAGTGCTAGCCTTGAACACAAAAGGCTCGGGGACAGCACCCAGGCCCAGAACAACAACCAAAAAAGAGTATTTTGTTTTAAGTTGTGTGTGTATAAACTTTTACATGATACCATAATTGTAGAAAACAAAGTTCATGCCCTCTCCTGTTAACTTATAATAAATAGTATAAGCATTACTAGTAACATGACAGATTTCTTTGCCATCTTTTCTGGATTAGAAATTATGAAAAAAATGAAGTGTGAAAGAACTGTTTGTTTTTTGTTTATTTTTTTTGCCAGTCATGGGCTTAAACTCAGGGCCTGGGCACTGTCCCTGAGCTTCTTTTGCTCAAGTCTAGGGCTCTACCACTTGAGCTAGAGCGCTTTTTCTGAGCATGTGGTACTGAGGAATCGAACCCAGGAAGGGCTTCATGCATGCAAGGCAAGCACTCTACCACTAAGCCAGATTCCCAGCCCCAAGAACTGTTTTGTTTTGCCTTTTTTTTTTTTTGGCCAGTCCTGGGCCTTGGACTCAGGACCTGAGCACCATCCCTGGCTTCTTCCCACTCAAGGCTAGCACTCTGCCACCTGAGCCACAGCGCCCCTTCTGGCCGTTTTCCATATATGTGGTGCTGGGGAATGGAACTGAGAGTTTCATGTGTAGGAGGCAAGCACTCTTGCCACTAGGCCATATTCCCAGCCCTGTTTTGCCTTTTTTAACAAGTGATTAAGTGGACAATAACGGTTTCAGAGAAACAACTGTGACATTGGGGTACATCTTTATTGAGCATTGTGAGAAGTTGGGACTCTCAGGCAGCATAAGGGTGGTTTGCTTCTGTTCCTTCCTCAAGACGTGCTTGGATCATACCACCTGCCTAGTCCCAGGAGGCCTGCATCTTTGGCTAGGTGCTTTCTGGAGAGAAGGTTTAGGTGTTAGCCCAATTTTCACAGAGGCCCTAAAATTAAGTAGAAATGGTTAAAGATGTAAAATCAGAGGCTTATATAAAATATGAATATAGTCGCACCTGACATTGTGAGAGCATCAGTATGGGTGGTAAAATAAGGAAGGAGTGACAGGAGTGTCCTTTCTTCTTCCTTTCTTTGTCTTTGGTGGATTTGTAACATCCCGAGTGTTGGGGGGTGGGGAATCCGGGGCTTGTAAGATGGAAGGAAACCAATGGCTGACTTAGGAACTGTTAGTGGAAGCAGAATGGCGTTGTCATCATAAGAAGGAACATCTGCTAACAATTTAGACTTGCAGGCATAAGCATTCTGCAACTTGTTCAGTGAAATCTACAGTGGATACTGCTTAATATGGACTGAGTTTATTGAGTCTGTACTAGGCACTGTGCCCTTGTTTACATGCATTGTCTAACTCCTCATAGTACTTTTCTGCTTGGGGGAACTGTGATCCTCAGATCTCAGCCTCCTGAGTAGCTAGGATTACAGGGGTAAGCCACCAGTGCCTGGCTGGACTAGCTCTTTGAAAGGAGTGTGGCCTTGGAGAGATTGGGCATGGGAACCTTCTGGGGACATGTGAAAGGAGGGACTAGGGACTAGATTGAGAGAGATCCTTTTCCCCACCCATGGGCACTGACCTAGGATAAACTCAAATTCTAGTCCTGATCGTTGGAGTAATATTTAAAAATCTTTTATTGTTATTATAAACATGATAATACAGATAGGTGATAGGTTAAGAGTAAATTCTTTTTGGACAATGTCACCTCTCCCTCTCTCTGTTTTTCCTTCCTATCCCACCCTTTTTTTTTTTTTGTAACACTGCGGTTGAATTTAGGGTTATGAGCTTGCCAGGCAGGTGTTCTGCCATCTGACCTATGCTCTCAAGCCTTTTTTATTTTTCTTTAGATTTTGTTTGTTTGTTTTGCAGATGGGGGTCTTGTTTTTGCCTGGGCTGGCTCTGACCATTGTTGCTACCCATACCTCTTGCCTAGCTAAAATTACAGATTGAGCCACACTACATATAGCTTGTTGGTTGAGATGGGGCCTCCATAGCAATTGATTCTTTGCTTCTGAGTAGGCTAGGATTATGGGCATGAGCCACCATGTGTGTCCTGGTCCTTAGTTTCTGGTAAGGACATAGCAACAGGTGTGGAGGGTGCTGGATGGCAGTGAGAGCTGCCAGCGTAAGTACTGCATTGCCTGGCAGGAAAGATGGAGCAGATCCTTTTCCAGCTCATACACATGATGACTGGGTCTCACGGCCTCATGTGATATGATGTGTGCCTCCCTCAAACCTTGTTATCACATGGGCACATTACCTGTCTGACATGGGGGAAAAAATGATGGTACAGAATTGCAATTACATCTGAGCAAGAGTGCCTGGCTTCATGGTAGGACCAAGAGGTGTTAGATCTGTAAATGTTCGAGTGCTTAGAAATGAGAAACCTCTACCAAAATTGAACATATTCAAATGTGTAGTCTTAAGCTAGATACAAAATAAGAGCTGATAATATTACCATAACTATAATGTTGACCCTCACGTTAAAACTGACAGACAGGATTGTTTGAATTTTTATTTACATAGTGGCAGGTGTAATGACAGAGTTCAGTGAAATAAGATGACTCCATGTGGCTGTTTGGAAGAAGGAGATAGGAGATGTTAGGTTTTTGTTTGAAGTCATGTGATACAAACAAGACTTGGGATATATACAGTAAAGGTCAGCAGCAGTCATTCAAATGCATAAACAGTTCTGGCTATTTAGTACCAGTTAGGAATATTTTAAATTCCATTTGGATGTGTATAGTGGTTATGTATGGGTTTGGGAATCGTGCACTTAGGAACAGTTAGTTGTACCTGGGTACAAGAAGGAACTGGAGGACAGAGAAACAGTACCGCTGTGGTAGAGTCACAGCTGAAATAGACGCCTTTTCCAGGTTCTGCTTTTGTAAAATTGTGGGTGCTAATCTCAACCAGAAGAAACATTTTCATTTTCTCATTAATTTTTGCTTTTGATGACATTTATGTTTTGAAAAATAATCTATTAGGTTATGTTCATCTTAGTACAGTCAACTAGGAAAGCCCACCCCAGTCATCACAGCCCTGGGGTCACGGGCCTGCTGAACACCCGTTCTCCTTGAATCTCCATCTATGGATGCATTTTACACTGATTTTTATTAGTTAATGATACAGCATGATGTTTGCTTTGATGTGCATTTCTATAAACAATTATGTAAAGAATTAATTTTGTGTTTTAACTGTACTTTATCTTAGATTTACTCACAAATTATTATTCCTAAAAATGAATGGAATTTATTAGTAAACTCATGAGATTATAAAGTTCCTGGGCTAGGAAAGGAATGGAAAGGGAGGGGAGGGGAAGGGAGGGGAGGGACTTTGCTTTTAGATGGGAATGAATCCCTCTTGATCTCCATGGCCTAGGAGGACTGACACAGATAAAGGCCACCGGAAAAAGCATGAGAAGAAATTAGAAGTTAAATTATAAAATAGAACAGGCAGCAGTATGCTTACATCTTAGTGACAGTCTTTTTGAGATTTCAAAGTATTTAAGAAAACTTAAATTTTTTCTTAATTTGAGTTTGTTGAAGTTTATTTGGGGAGCCGATTGTGGGGTTTGGAATCACCTAGTCAGAGCCACTATAAAAGCCTTTTTTTTTCTTCTTTTTTTTTAAAGAAAAGTTTAAAAGCATGACTCCCTTCAGATGTGATCATTGCCAGCTCCTACCAGCCTGCCCTGTGGAAGCGTGGGGAGCCCACAGCCAGGCGCTGCGACCACCCCCTGGTAGGGAGCAGCTATGTCAGGAATTTACTGCAATATGCGGAACTTTTCCATTGTTTCTGTTGGAAGCAAAGTCTCCAGCCCTGTTTTAATACCACAAGGAACTTAAAACCAAGCAGGCTTTATTTTTATAATTCACTTCCAAGATTACAGACAGCAGCTCTTGACAAGTTAAACTGCAGGAAAAGATTTATGATTTTGCCAAAGGACCTCAGCAGAATTTTCTTTCCATCAGGTGAACTTCAAAGTCTAGACATCTAGACAGTGAGCAGCATCTTCCAACAGGGCCCCCAGCCTGGCTCCCTTGATCTCCCTTTGCCCACTGTTAGCCTATTACCACATCCCCCGTATGACCCTATTGACTCCACCAAAGCCATCTGGGTGTAGTGTTTTTCTGGACACACTAAATGTAAAGCAGACTTTTGAAATAGAACCTTGGTTCCTGGGGAAAACCTTCTCTTACCTGTTTCCAGCTTTTCTCATCTTCTGCATACCTACCACATGTAAAACTTCTGCAGTCCAACAACCACTGCCCACCCACTGGCTGGTTCTCATAAAGCATCATTTGACTTCTTAATGCCACATCGATTCTCCTTTACCAGCATAATCAAACAGGGATTTCAGCTTTTTAAGACCATAGGAAGGAATCATTTAGCATGTATGTTAGGATGTCTTCCTTGTCCTTTTACAACTCAAACCTTGTAAACCAGGTGCCTGAGTATCAACAGTCTACTGTCATTCCTTTTAAAAATGTGAAAAGATATATGATGAACTTGAAGCTTTAGTGAATTTCTCATATTTTCCTGACAGGCAGATGACATTGTTAGGTCTGTTTTTTTTAGGAGTGAAATTACAACCCAGAACTTGTCACTACCAGTCCTACTGGAACACAAAGGTCAGAGTGGTGGATTTGGATGGGAGTTGAAGTCTGTGTCACTAATGACTGGATGGGAGCATTGAGGTGGTTTATGGGATGACATGAAGCTCGGAGCTATGTTTATGAGCTTTGGGAAGCTGATCAGGATGATCATCAAGACTCCCCTGCTCCATGGTTTTCAGTCTCTTTTCCCTCTCACGTCATAGTCTCACATCTATGTGTTCCCCAAGCCTTTCTGCCCTCCATGTAGCTGTTTGCATTTGTTGAAGCCTAGTGTGAAAGCGTAGTTTCAGTCCTCAGATGGGCCACCAGGGCCCTCCCACTAGGGGCAGGAAAAAAAAGGAAGATTATGCCAAGCTTCAGGGCAGCCTCACAGAGTTGGGCAGAATTGTAGGAAAGAGAAGCTAGGTCAGTGTGTCACACCGTCAACATAGCAAGGAGAAACCCAGGATACTAGACGTTACATTATGAGATTGGTGGGCTTCCACTGGAGTGCTGAGCATGTTGAGTTGCCGAGAGGAAGGGTTGGCTGGGTGGTGAGGGCAGGGAGGAGGCAGTAGGCACAGACCACCTTTAGAGAGTTAGTTGATTCTGTCCAGAGTTGTCCTGTCCCTCCATGACCTTCCATGCCACAACTGTGGAACTCTAATTCAGTCTTGACTGATTTGGAATCACCTCAACTCTGCATGTAAATAAGAGTATAAAGTTCAAGAAAGACTTGTGGCCTGGCTTCTGGGCTCTGGAGTGTAGTTGATTTTATACTGCAGTTAGCTTGTGACTTTGAGGACACAGCATACCTACACATCCATTATTGAAATTGCCAAATGCATGTGTTGAATTTTTAATGTAACTTGAGCAAACCTTCTGGAATTCTGCGTCCTCTTTGCAGCCTGGACATTTTTAAAAGTGGAACATTATTCTCTAGAATTTCCTGGTATTTGTCTAGTTTATTAGAATAGTAGCACATAGTCCAGACCTGGGTTAAATTACTCTTGTGCTGCGTTAGGCAGTTTTGATTTTGCAACTCCCACCCTAGGTCCCAGCCGAGTAAAGCTGGCCATCCATTGTCCAAGGAAGCCAAAGTCCTGGTATGGCTTTTACTAAAAAGGCCTGCCCCGCCCATTGAGATTGTTCACTGCCAGGCAGACCTTTCAGATCAAGTTTCTGGGCTTGAAGGATCTTGTTTAGGACAAAAACTGAAATGGAAAAAAGCTGAGTTACAACTTGATGGTGTTCCTTTACAAATACAGTGAAAGTTTTTATGTAACTTGTTTACTTATTTATCTGTATTGAGGTTTAACTTTGGGGCTTACACTTTGTGTAAGCAAGCTCTTTAGCTACCCCTTGAGTCATGCCCCCCCCCCCATACCCCAATGCTTGTTGCTTTAGTCATTTTCCCTTAGGGTCTTGTGGTTTTTGCCTGGGACTTGCCAAGACTGATCCCCTTACCTATGCCTCCTGTGTAGCTGGGATTATAGGATTATAGATGTGTACTAGCACACCTAGCTTGTTTGTTAGTTTAGCTGTTTCTTGCTAACTTGTTTGCCAGTGCTGGCCTGGCAGCTATTATCTTCCTGATCACCTCCTAAGTAGTTGTGATTACAAGTGTGAGCCACTGAACTGTGTTCAGTTTTTATGACTTTGTTTTTCTTTTGCCAAGTGAAACAATAGGTTTAAAGTGTGTTCTCTAAAGAATAAAAGATGTGCTTATTGTCATTGTTGCTCTTTGCTTAACAGTAGCAGAAAGAGTTCTTGTCTTTTGAGTTTTAATTGTGGCTCCTGAGGCCAAGTGACCTCAGGCAGGTATCACTCATCTCTAGTCTAGGAGTGTTTTCTTGGTGAAAAGAGAAGAGGATAGATTGGGACTTTGGGGCCTTTAACAGAGTAGTCCATAGTAGTAAGGGCATCGGGTTAAATATGAATGCTGATCAGGGCTGAAATTGAATCTACTTCCTTGGTCTTGGCATCAGCAGCTAAGTACGCAGAGATTTTGTGTGGAGGTCTTACTGTGGTAGATAACTGCTGCCTTCTTCCTTCCCTATCACTTTTCTTCCTGTACATAACATTTTTTTGTCCTGTCCTTCATGCTGTTCTTTGTTTTCATTGCCATTTCACTTCCTGTGTTTCATTCCTGTATCTTTCTTGTCTAGACCAAGTGGAGCAGCCAGCTGGCAGTAGCGCCATGCAGGACTCTGCAGGACCCCGATGGTAAGTGCACTTGTGTACTTGCCACGTGCCAGCCACACCTCTTGCCTGGAAGATGGAAGCTCACAAGTCCCCTCTCCCCCTTGGCACTGTCCTGCCAGTGTTTTTTTTTTTTCTTTTAATTTGATGACATGGAATACAGAAATCAAGTATCAGGAAGAGTTTTCCTGATTGTGGAAATGTAGCAGATTTTTCTGTCTGTCCTTGCACTGTTGGGTATCGTGACCCCGTGACCCTAGGCATAAGTGTGAACAGGAACTCTGGTTCTAACCTGATTCACACCCCAGCGTTGTGTCTCCTACAAAGTAGCAGATAGGGCAGGTGATTTTTCAGAGTGCCTTCATCTCTGGGGTCTTGAGAGAGAGAGTTCTGGTGAAATGAGACAATCATCTGATGTGTGGGCAGTCTGGGTTCGATGAAGAGAGTCATAGGGCCATGGACTCTTCCTCCCTTGTACACTGGGTTATTGTCTGCCAAAGTACTTTGGTGGTAAATCTACTTGTTGCATTCCTCTATTTTTATAAATGGTTTATCAGTGTTATTCAAGTACTTGCTAATACACGTACACACTACAGTCTTACATGTCTTCAGTGTTTTCCAAATGCAGTATATTGGGCTTGCTTAGTAGCTCTTAGCACGGGGAAATTTCATTCCCAGGGGGTAGTGGCCATGTCTTAAGTTATGGGGCTGTCATACCTGCAGGTGGGGAGGGGCTATTGCTTACTTGTGGTTGACACAGCAGAGCTGCACATCATTCTCTGATGAGTTAGCTCTGCCCACAACAAAGAATTAACCTGCATTAGCCTAACCCAAGTATCCTATGTGCTGCTGAGATGCCTGGATATCCTGTAGCCATCTGTGGCAGGGCACAAGTGCTTCTGATGGATTCACAGTGGGCTGTACTTCCACAGTCGTGACTTGTAACGCAAATATCTTTGCTGAGGTAGAAGGGAACTTCTGAGTAGGTTTTGGGAAGTAGTCCAAAAATGAGCACATAACATTGGTTTGAAAGAAGAAAATAGTGCTTTAAAAATAGTTATGCAGTTAACATTTGATTACTTCTTAGTGAACAGTATTAGGAAAATTGTCTTTTCCTTTGTTGTACTAGAGGCATACAAATTCCATTTGTTCAGTACTTGTGTGATTTTGTTTGCATGTGAACTGCTGACTGGGTTTTGCACAGCCATGAACTGCAGGAAACCTTTGCATGGTGTCTGGAAGGGACTGCATCACAACAGAGTGACACTCGTTTTCCTGTTACATTTTACAGTGTTGACTTGTAAATCTGTGTAAGATTTGTGTTGATACCTTATCTGTCCACTTTAATTGATCTTAAAATCTCATACATTGTAGAAAAGTTAAGTGGCCAGTGAGAAAAAGTCACATTCTTCTATTTGCTTGTGGGAATATGGTGGTTCTGATTGATGTCTTAGAAGATTTTTGTGGCTTTTCATTCAAGAAAAAACAGTGTAACTTTTGAATGAAGCATGTTGAGGGCTGGGCCAGGGGTGCTTCATAGGTAAGAAAGAAGTGTGGCTTTTCTCAGGCAGCAGTGGTGTCAAGAGTATTAGGTCACCGTGTGGGCAGGTAGTCACTTCTGTTGGCGTGTGTGTGGATGATAACACTGCATTTGGTATCAGTAATCTAATATGGCCTCACACAGGAAGGGCATGTGTCATACTGGGGACAAGAAAGCTGGTTAAGGAGAGACAACCCATATTTCCCTTCAACACAAGTGGCTTCCTCCAGAGCCTCTGTTGCCATCAGATTTGGGCTAAGTGCTGTTAGTTAGGCAAAGGGAGGTGCCCATATGAACAGGCATATGCCCATCTCCATGCAGGGCCATGAATAGGCTGCATCCATTGCCCTCCACTGTCCTCTGCCCTTTCTCTTCTTTGCACCAGATGTGGCTGTAGTGAAGCATGTGCTTCTGTCTCAAGCCATCGTCAATACCTGGGGATAAAAACAGACCTATTACTAGGAATTTCAGAGAAACCTTACATACTATATAGTTTCAAGGGATGAGGTGGGACAAAAGCCAACCAAACTAAAAATCTTCTGTATTCTTTTTTCGTGGACTCAGGGCCTAGGCACATTGTCCCTTACTTTTTTCTTTCAAGGCTAATGTTATACCACTTGAGCCACAACTCCACTTACAGCTTTCTTTTTTGTGTGTGGTTAATTGAAGATAAGTGTCTCATGGAATTTCCTGCTTTGCCTGGCTTCAAACTGCGATCCTCAGATCTTAACCTCCTGAGTAGCCATGACTACAATCAAGAGCCACTAGCACCTGGCTTAATCCTAATTATTATTTTGTATGTATTTTTGGTGCTGCTTTATGTTATCTGCTTTCCACATGTTCCTCTGCTGATTCTCTATTGGAGAGAATGTAATTTTCCATGCATTTCAGAACCTGTGAATGGGTTCTTGTTTTTCATTTTGCTAATGTGGTGATAAAGGTGGATTGTTCCTAAAGAGGGGAACAGCTGTGTCAAAAGGGGTCTGTAGAGGAGAGTGGTCCAGAGAGAAGGAAGTATTCCAGGGAGATGTGTGAATCTGCCTGCATCTGGAGATGGCGGAACACCAGCTGTCAGGGAAAAAAATACACCAGGCAGGGTAGCAATTGTGGGTGATGCCTATGCCTTGGAACCTGCCAATAGCATATTCACGTCCTTATGGCATTCTCTCCCTTGGTTCATTTTCCCAGTTCCTAAAGTGTGAGATGACTTGAAATGCTGCCATTAGTATTTCCTGAACTTCATCCCTTGCACCATTAGTGAAATGCTAAACTGTGTTGGACTTAGTCAAACTCCTCTGTAGGGCCCTTTGAGAGACATGCTGACCTGTGTGATTTGTTCATAATTACTCTGTATTTGATACCTGCCCTGTGTGTGCATAGCCCTTACAACTCTGGAATCTCTGCTCTTGTTTTGCTTTGACAGTTAGGAATAGTTATATCTTAACCAAGAGGGTTCCTATGTTATACTGTACTGTTTTTCTCCAATATGCTTCTGTGTCTTTCTTATTTGTACGTATGTTTTTATGAACTTGATGGGTACTGTAGATGTGAAGGAAATGAATACCCAAGATGACCTAAAAATATATTCATCATGCATTCTTTTCTTTTGGAATCCAAAGTGTTAATAATTTCCTACAAAAATACACAGTGTACCATGATTGAGTTAATAATCATCTCCTTCCAAAATTCAGAGTGATGACAAATGAGTGAGCAAATAAATAAATGTTGTGTTGCAGGGAAGAAAAAATCCCAGGAAAATAAAAACAAAGGAAATAAAGCCCACAATATACAGCTGAAAGCCAGTGATCCAGATTCCACCTGTGCAAATATGAGAGACTCTGAAGAAGGTAAGCTCGTGGTGCAGAAGTGGTCTGATTTGGGTATGTACCACCAATGAATTCTCCTTACTGTTGCCTGTCTTGTTCTTCTGAAAATTATCCAACAGTTATAGGAATGAAACAGCCAAACAAACAAAACAAAACTGCTGACATTTAATCCGGTGACCCAAACCTTCCACATCTTACCTTTCAAGCAGCTACCCAAGAGCTTCTTCATTAAACACAAACTTACTCTCTCGTTGAAATAAAATGAAACCTCCCATTTGCATTTACAAAGAAAATGAAGTGCACAGCCATCAACACAAATTTGTGATGACAGAAGGCAGGACTGAAAGGGAAAGGGGGAGGTTTAGGACACAGGCAGTGTTCGACTGCTGATCTGTGTGCACTGACTAAATAGACATTTATTTTATAAGAATTACCTTGCTATATGTATATTTTATAAGTTGTCCACTTTAATAAGTGTGTGCTTTACATTTAAAATTTATAAAACAATGAAAGTCTTTGGTTATTTTTATCTCCTGTGGGTGTCTACAAGATTTTCTTATAGACCCTTTGAGCATTAATATTCTAGGCCTTTGATTGTGTAAGAATTCTCAGAGGCAGGGATTGAGTCAGTGAAGCAGTTTGCTTGTTGCAGTTGAACCACCATATTGAGTCTTACTGCTGTAGAAATGAAATGAGGGAGATGTGTCCCAATTTGTTACAGACAAATGGAGCTTTTGCCTAAGGGTTGTTTATGGTAACACAAACAGGTAGATTTCACAATACAAGCTTGTGACTCAAGAAACATTTGTAGAGCTTTAAAAAAGCAACAATATTTTGGGTACTTTTTATTTTCATTTTATTAGCAGTGCTTGTGATCATGGCATTGATACGAAGTTCATTGGGACCAAAGTGCAGATGACCTAGGGTAGCCTGGAGAGGCAGGTGGGGGTAGGTCAGTGTGATGTAGGACAAGGAATTGTTGGAGAAGAACAAAGCTGTCCCACCTCTGTTCCCAAACCCTCCTGCATGCTTTATGTCAGCTACAAATACCTACTTCGTTGAAGATAAGAAAAAAAGTTTAAAAATAGACGAGAGCTTTGTAAATGTAAGTTCTACTTTCTGACTGTAGATTTGCCAAGACATGTTTTTGAACAACAAGGAAATTATTTTAAAACTTTATTGCCTGTGGTGAATTATAAAAATTCACCAGACTTATTTTCTTGAGCAGTTTTAACAGTATTTTTCCTGATGTATCATAAATTTCCCGAGAGAAAAGGACAGTAGATAGATAGATACCCTGTTTTGATGTACTGCTGATCAGAATGAGGTTGGTCCTGAACAGTGTGATTGGAAATTCCCTGGGTGTTTTACATTGTTCTCAGCAAATGGTTTATATGATGAGCAAATGATTGAGACTATGCTTTGTGTTCCCCTCACATCTCTTTATGTTCAGGTCTCAGCAGACCACATCAAGGTGTATAGACACGCCTTGGTGTGGGTGTCAGTGTTAATTTAGTTTCCTGTAGCTTTTATCTCACTGTCTTTTTTAATCCCAGGAAGCCACAAATGGTAACAGGAAATGAACTTGTAGGAAGCAATTCCTGAGCCCTAGAAGTACATTTTGTTGTTGTTGTTGTTGTTGTCTTGGAACAACATTCTAGGTGTTTTGTTGAAAATATATTTGAGAAGACACATAATTTGAAATTGAGTGAGCTTCCGGTTTGTGGAAAACTCTTAGAATTTCTGAAATTTGTCTAGGGGAGAGGTTAGTTAGTTCTATTTAGAAACAAGAGCATCGTCACTAGTCGATATAGTGGTGGACTACAAATAATAGTAGAAAAGCGGGGCCTGTTTGCTATTGAGTAGCAAGAGGGATGGAGTGGATACTGAGCTTTTCAGAGCTTGCAGCAGCAATTCTCCCTGGCCCCTCGTCCACCTCCACTGCATGCAGGAGTACATAGACCACACCTGCTTGTCCTGCAGCCCTTGCTTGGCTCCAGTGTTAAGTCGTCAGCTTCATTTCCAAAGTCTATGTCTGCAGTCTGACTACTTGCACCACCTTCCCCCACTCTGCCACCAGCATGTCACCACCCTGCCCTTCTAAAATACTCGGCCTACCTCCCTTGGCCACCTCCAGTTGTCCACCTTCCTTCTAGCAACCAACATGATTCTCTTGACTATTTAAGTCATTTCACTTGCCCATTGGTTTTTTTCTGGTGGGTCCCTATTGACACAAAAATAAGGCCACCAGCCTGTGATGTTTTATGCTAGTGGGTAGAGGTAACCAGGCCCCTGGTTACCACTCCATCCTCTAAGGATCCTTTCATAGCTCTTCCCTTAAACCTGTCTCACACAGCCTCTTGACTCCAGAGAGCTTGTACCTTTGCTGGCTCCCCTGATTTTTGCATGGCTTCTTAGGTTGTCATTTTTGTTGTGGGAGGAAGGGGTTCAGTTCTGGGACTTGAACTCAGCCTGGGCACTAGGCACTGTTCCTGAGCTTTTTTATTTAAGGCTAGTGCCACCTTGAGCCCCAGCACCACTTCCAGTTTCTGGTGATTAATTGAAGATAATTGTCTCGTGAACTTTCCTGTGGCTTCAAACGACGATCCTCAGACCTCAGCCTCCTGAGTAGGTAGGATTTACAGGAGGAACACAATTGCCTGACTCTGTTGTCACTTTATTAGAGACCCCCACCCACCCTGCAGCCTGGCTCCTGTCTGTTCGAGATGGGACTGGGCATAGAATCAACCTGCTTAAATGTGATATTGAATACTAATGTTTATAATTTCTGCAAAGAAAGATCTATGTGTGTGTGACCTGACACAGAAAAGAATGTCCACCATGTCTGTGCGCACAGAATGTTGCCTGCTACAAAATAGGTACTCTATACAGATTTGTGCAGTGAGCAGATGAAAGGTTTATAGATGAAGTATGTAAATGGAAGTTACTGTTAGTTATACTCCTGGGCATTTTAGGTGAGAAGTAGCTGGAATCAGGAATTAAGAGACAGCACCTAGTTTTGCCCTTACCTTTGTTTTGGCTTCCTTGTATCTTCTAGGTCCTGAAGAAGAGGAAGAGAGGCCTTTGGCTTCAGTGCCTGAAAAGCCAGCTCTTGTCCCAGAGGTGGTGAGTCAGGACCTGCCTCCAGAGCTGGTTGCTCCTCTCCCTGCCTGTGAGCCACAGCCAGAGCCAGCCGGGAAACAAGCCACAGGCTGTGAGGTCAATGATGTGGAAGAAGTGGAAGAGGAGGAGGAGGAAGAGGAGGAGGAAGAGGAGATGGATGGTGAGGAGGATGAGCTGGAAGAAGATGGGGAGGAAGAAGCTGACATGCCGAACGAAAGCTCTGTAATAGAACCAGAAATACGGTGTGATGAGAAGCTAGAGGATTTGTTAGAAGAACCAAAAACCATTTCAAAAGAAATCCCCGAAGACTCTGGGGAAGTGCCACCTCTTACCAAAGCCCCCAGAACTAAGGAGGAAGCCAATGGGGATGTGCTTGACACGTTCATGTTTCCTTGTCAGCATTGTGAAAGGAAGTTTACAACCAAGCAGGGGCTCGAACGCCACATGCATATCCACATGTCTACGGTCAATCATGCTTTCAAGTGCAAGTACTGTGGGAAGGCATTTGGCACACAGATCAACAGGAGGCGGCATGAGCGTCGCCACGAAGCAGGGTTAAAACGAAAACCCAGCCTGGCTCTACAACCACCAGAAGACCTGGCTGATGGCAAAGCTTCCGGAGAAAAGGCTCCTCCTAAAGATGAATCAAATCCCCCTCCACTTGGGCAAGACTGTTTGACCTTGAACTCAGAGAAAGCCTCCCAGGAAACAGTGAATTCTTCTGCTGTAGAGGAGAACGGGGAAGTGAAAGAACTTCATCCATGCAAATACTGTAAGAAGGTTTTCGGGACGCATACCAATATGAGACGGCATCAGCGCAGAGTTCACGAACGCCACCTGATTCCCAAAGGCGTCCGGCGGAAAGGAGGCCTTGTGGAAGAGCCGCAGCCCCCGGCAGAACAAGCCCAGCCCACCCAGAATGTCTACGTTCCAAGCACCGAGCCAGAGGAGGAAGGAGAGGCAGATGATGTGTACATCATGGACATTTCTAGCAATATCTCTGAAAACTTAAATTACTACATTGACGGTAAGATTCAGACCAACAGCAGCACTAGTAATTGTGACGTAATTGAGATGGAGTCTAATTCGGCAGACTTGTATGGCATAAATTGTCTTCTCACTCCAGTTACGGTGGAGATTACTCAAAATATAAAGACTACCCAGGTCCCGGTGACCGATGATCTTCCAAAGGAGCCCCCCAGCAGCACAAACTGTGAGTCCAAGAAACGGAGGACTGCCAGTCCACCCGTGCTCCCCAAGATTAAAATGGAAATGGATCCTGAGCCTGTGGCCCCACCGTGCTCCTTAACTCTACCACTTAGTGTAGCAACGACCGAGGCAGTGTCTTTCCATAAAGAGAAGAGTGTGTATTTGTCATCAAAGCTCAAGCAGCTTCTCCAAACCCAGGACAAGCTGACTCCTCCTGCAGGGGTGTCAGCTACTGAGATCCCTAAGTTAGGTCCTGTGTGTGTGTCTGCACCGGCTTCCATGTTACCTGGGACCTCCAGTCGATTTAAGAGGCGGACCAGCTCCCCACCCAGCTCTCCTCAGCACAGCCCTGCCCTTCGGGACTTTGGGAAGCCAAGTGATCCGAAAGTGGTGTGGACAGATGCAGTTCTGACTTCCAAGAAGCCCAGGTTAGAAAGCCATGGCGACTCGCCTGCCTGGACTTTGTCTGGAAGAGATGAGAGAGAAACTGGGAGCCCTCCTTGCTTTGAAGAATACAAAATGTCAAAAGAGTGGGCAGCCTCCTCTACTTTCAGCAGTGTGTGCAACCAGCAGCCCCTGGATTTGTCCAGCGGCATGAAACAGAAGACGGAAGGCACAGGCAAGACCCCAGTCCAGTGGGAGGCTGTCTTAGATCTCAGTGTGCATAAAAAGCCTTGTCTGGACCTTGAGGGCAAGGAATTCAAAGAAAACCATTTGGCACCGCCAGCATGTAGTGCTGGAAAGAAAAAGAAACCAACCACGTGCATGCTGCAGAAGGTCCTGCTCAACGAATACAACGGCATCGACGTGCCTGGGGAAGCCGCTCCCGACGTGGCCAGGAGCCCGAGTCCTTGTAAACCCGTTGATGCCCAGGCGGACCCTGACCTGGGTCCCGACTCTGGCTTCTCTGCCCCTGCTGTGGAGTCCCCACCTGAAGCCTGTCCTTCATCACCCACCCTCCAGACCGCTTCCCTGTCTTCTAGTCAGCTGCCTCCTCTCTTGGTCCCCACAGACCCGTCTTCTCCTCCACCCTGCCCTCCTGTGTTAACTGTTGCCACCCCGCCCCCTCCGCTGCTGCCTACTGTCCCTCTTCCTGCCCCCTCGTGCAATGCCTCTCCTCACCCATGCCCCTCTCCACTCTCAAATGCCACCGCCCAGTCTCCCCTTCCGATTCTGTCCCCAACGGTGTCTCCTGCCCCCTCTCCCATTCCTCCCGTGGAGCCACTTGTGTCTGCTGCTTCTCCTGGGCCTCCAAAGCTTTCTTCCTCCTCCTCCTCTGCCTCCTCCGCCGCCGCTGCCTCCTCCTCCTCCTCCTCATTCTCGTCTTCCCCTGCCTCCTCCTCCCCTTCACCACCCCCTCTGTCAGCAGTGTCTTCGGTCGCTTCCTCTGGGGACAATCTGGAGGCTTCTCTCCCTTCAATAACTTTCAAACAGGAGGAGTTGGAGACTGAAGGTGTAAAGCCCAGGGAAGAGCCCCAACCTACAGTTGAACAGGATGTCATTCAGGAAACATTTAGCAAAAACTTTGTTTGCAATGTCTGTGAATCACCTTTTCTTTCCATTAAAGATCTAACCAAGCATTTATCTATTCATGCTGAAGAATGGCCCTTCAAATGTGAATTCTGTGTCCAGCTTTTTAAGGCTAAAACTGATTTATCAGAGCATCGCTTTATGCTTCATGGAGTTGGGAATATCTTTGTGTGTTCCGTATGTAAAAAAGAATTTGCTTTTTTGTGCAATTTACAGCAACACCAGCGAGATCTTCACCCAGACAAGGTGTGCACACACCACGAGTTCGAAAGCGGGACCTTACGACCCCAGAACTTTACAGACCCCAGCAAGGCCCACATGGAGCATATGCAGGACTTGCCAGAAGATCCTCTGGAACCTTCTAAAGAAGAGGAGGAATTAAATGATTCCTCTGAGGAGCTTTATACCACCATAAAAATAATGGCTTCTGGAATAAAGACGAAAGATCCAGATGTTCGATTGGGTCTGAATCAGCATTACCCAAGCTTTAAGCCACCCCCATTTCAGTACCATCACCGAAATCCCATGGGTATTGGGGTGACAGCCACAAACTTCACTACCCACAATATCCCACAGACTTTCACCACAGCCATCCGCTGCACAAAATGTGGGAAAGGTGTTGACAACATGCCTGAGTTGCACAAACACATCCTGGCATGTGCCTCTGCCAGCGACAAGAAGAGATACACCCCCAAGAAAAACCCCGTACCTTTGAAACAAACTGTGCAGCCCAAAAACGGAGTGGTTGTGTCAGAGGGTCCTGGGAAAAATGCCTTCAGAAGAATGGGGCAGCCCAAAAGACTGAACTTCAGTGTGGAGCTCAGCAAAATGTCACCAAACAAGCTGAAATTAAATGCCTTGAAGAAGAAAAATCAGCTTGTCCAGAAAGCAATCCTTCAAAAAAACAAATCTGCCAAGCAGAAGGCTGACTTGAGAAACGCTTCCGAGTCGTCCTCACACATCTGCCCCTACTGCAACAGGGAGTTCACGTACATTGGCAGCCTGAACAAGCACGCCGCTTTCAGCTGTCCCAAAAAGCCCCTTTCTCCTTCCAAAAGAAAAGCTTCTCACTCCAAGAAAGGTGGCCACCCCTCTTCTGCCAGTGGAGAGAAGAATCACAGCAGCAACCACCGCCGGCGGACCGCAGATGCCGAGATCAAGATGCAGAGCACGCAGGCGCCTCTGGGCAAGACCAGAGCTCGCAGCTCAGGCCCTGGACAAGTCGCGCTGCCCTCCTCATCCTTCAGGTCCAAGCAGAACGTCAAGTTTGCAGCTTCGGTCAAGGCCAAAAAACCAAACTCCTCCTCTTTAAGAAACTCCAGCCCAGTAAGAATGGCCAAAATGACCCACATGGAGGGCAGGAAATCCAAAGCTGTGGCCAAGAACCATGCTGCTTCACTCTCAAGCAAATCGTCCCGGACCCTGCACGTGAGGGTACAGAAAAGCAAAGCTGTTTTGCAAAGTAAGTCTGCTCTGGCGAGTAAGAAGAGAACAGACCGGTTCAATGTAAAATCTAGAGAACGGAGTGGGGGCCCGATTACCCGAAGCCTTCAGCTGGCAGCTGCTGCGGATCTGAGTGAGAACAGGAGCGAGGACAGCAGTGCCAGGCACGAGCTGAAGGACTTCAGGTAAGCCCAGAGCTCGGGGGAGGTAAGGATGGTGCAGGAAACGGTGCGTGTGTTCTTGCTTAACTCTTCTCCTGCAAGATTTTGACATAAGCATTCAAAAGGAGTAGCTGTTGTATAAGCTGTAGGCATGAATGGTTACTGCTTTGACTCTTGTAGAGATGAATAAATAAATATTTGTTATTTCAGACCAAGGACTCAAAAAGTGGTACCATTTCTTTAATTGAGTTTGAATCCATGGGAAAGACCTTGAAAATGCCCTATGTGAAAAGATGAGGTTTTCTCACACTTGGTGTATGTCTTGGATATTTTCTCAGTCACTTGTATTATTTCCTGATCGTAGATCATGTCTTTGGTTTAGGCGGGATGTGAGTGAGTTCATTAGCAAACCGGTCTTGTGTAGTAGTTGCCATTTCCACAGTTAGCAATAAACTGGTGCAGCTTTTAGGATCGATGCTTTCTCTCACTGATAGTTTGAATTTTAAGCACTTGTCATGTTGGTCAAAACAAAACACTATATTTCTGTAAATGCCTTATGGTCCTCCTTCCCTTCCCTGCCTCTAGCCATAGGGCAATTGACCAGCGAGCCAGGTTCCAAAGGTGAAGAGAGGAAGAGAGAGTGCTCAGAGCTACAGGGAGGCAGGACCCCCCAGCCCCCCGCCCCCAGCTCTGTTGGGCCGGTGGTAACCAGAGCAGGCCATTGGTCAGTGCCTTTTCCCCAGTAGTGATGTTTAATGACTCCTCTCAGATTTGAGCTGACTTTTCTGCCTTACTCCATGTTCTTCCCACATTGAGAACTGTTCTCAGGGACAGATGGAAAGATGTGGCCTTCGTTAAGTTTGTGACATTGACTTCCAGAGCTTTCTGAGCCACTTACCCTGATTTGATGCACATTCCTAGAATTCTTGCTGGTTCCCAAATAATGCCTATAGGTTAGTCTCTTGTGTGTGTCTCATTTGTCATCAAATGGCATTTCTGCAAATGCTTTTGAATCTTCTCTTTCCAGTGTGTGCAGCCTGACCTGGCGCTAGGCTCGCATAGCTACAATTTTCAGAGTTTCAAAGCAGACAGTTAGGCCTAACTGGAGTGTCCTCTCATTTTGGAGAAAGGCAGACACAGAGGTGAGGTGGTTACTGTGTTGAATTCTTGGTGCTGGTGAGCCTTGCAGCAAGGCTAAAGACATGGTTTCCTGTGGAAGTGAAGGAGCGAAATCCCGAGGAACGTGCGGTGGATTTCATCATGTGGCCAGGGCGAGCTGTAGATTGACATGCCGAGCTGCCTGCCTGTAGCCACGGATGGGTCTCTGTCCCTGTGTGGGCTCAGCCTGTGTCGTAGAGGTCCCCTGCCAGCAGCACAGTGAGAGTTCAGGGATAAAGTTGATAAGAAAAGCTGTCAAGAAATGACGCATTTGTGAAGTTTGTTCACTCTTTCATAGTACTTACTTAATGAGCCCTTAAAGTTGCTAAGGGCTAGCGTGCCTTAAGAAGTGTTTCTCCCCCCTCTATTCTAATGTGAATGGTTTTGCTTTGCTTCATAGTTAGAAGATGACATTGTTTGAGTGAAATTTGGCCTGAAAAGATGGATCAGATAAGAAAATGAGGTCATGTGCCAGCTGGTAGATAGGCAGACAGATAGATGGTAGCAGTGGTCACCCTGCTGGCTGCTTGTCCCCTGCAAGGCACTGGAGCTGTGGGACCACAGCTGTTGCCCAGGACACCTGCCCAGTGACCATGTGAGGTGTTTTGGGGAATTGAAAAGCCAAGTGTCCAAGAGAACATCCTGTTTTGACTGGGCACGAGAGTGGTGGGCATTTCTTCAGAGCTTACCTGGGTTGTCTTAGTACTTTGACAGACCCCGGGGCATGTCGATAATGACATGTCCTCCTGGCTGATCTGAGCAGACCTCATCTCCATGTGCTTGTTAACTGGTATGGAATGGTTTTCCTTCCAGTTGTCTTCTCACTTCAGTATGTTTCCATGTGCAAAGTAGAGCTGGTTTTGTGATGCAGAATGCCTGCTGTGAGCCAAGAACTCACTCTCCCTCCCTCCGCATGCATCCTGGGCTCTTGTCCTGAAAATAGCGGTATATCCTTTTCCTGCTTATTTCTTTATAAAAAGCCGCCATTCGAAAGCCAGCTTAAGGCCTGCCTGCCACCAGCATGTGGTTGTAGCTAGCTTGCCATTCACCAGAGGGCTCTGCAGACTTGGTCAGTTGGTCACTTCTGGGAGCACCAGCCTTTGTTCCATTCAGGGTGCACAAAAGCTGTAGGTGAACCAAATCCTTTTCTTCAGACAAAACCTCAAAGGAAAGCAAGCTGTGGCTTGCCAGAGTTAGCACTCAGCCTACCTGAGCTGGATGGTAGGAAATTGAGATCTAGTGCCGAGGGTTTCTTCCTATGGCCCAGTAAGTCCCCAGGAGGAGAGGGTAGAGCTGCATCCTTTGTCTGCTCTTGCTCATGTAAACTGATCCCAAGATGCTTTTATATTTTCTAATGCCCCAACTTGAGCAGGGCTTTTGTTTTTGTATGAAGCTCCCATTGCAACCAGTCCAGAAAGCTGAAAGGTAGAAAAGCCAGACAAAATGCCAGACCAGATTCCTGTTTATGATGAACTGAGTTGGAATAAAGCACTCACTTCCCCTGATGCATGTCTGCCACGTGGCTTGGAAATGAGCCTGCTGTGGTTGTCCCTGCCTGCGGCTCTGGAGTAGGGACACCCGAGATCCGAATGCGAATGCCTTCAGAGTCATTTCTGTTTGTCTTGATAACATTTGTCTTATGGTCCCTTCACCTTTTTCTTTAAACATGGTCAGTTCATGTACAATTGTGTTATGTTGTCATTTATCTTCAGTTTTCTTATTTTCTAGGAACTTCCTGTAGAAAAGCCCCCCAAACAAAACAGCCCTTAATTGACTAAAAGATATTGCATGCTCAACTTAGGATAAGCACTACGGCAAAGGATATGAAATCTACCAACCTTGCAAGACCATTTGAAGCTGACTTAAAAGCTGTAATACACAGCTGCGTGCCGGCAGGCTCCTTGTTGCCCTGGTTAGAGTCAGGCATCTGCTTCTTCACTGGTGCCCACAGGCAAGCTGGGCTCCCAGGGAACTGAGATCCAAAGAGAAGGGCACTGGCAGACGGGCTAGCCGCACGAGCTCCTCGTCACGACTGGGACTCAGGTCTCAGTGTGGCCCCCTGTGTGTTTGGCACATAGCGGAGAAGGGAATGCTTGAATTGAACCTTGCAAAGCAAGTTCTCTATCAGCAGTTGATTGTAGATTTCAGGGATAACAGACATAATACGCACTCAGTTTAAAACGTTCCTTCACACACCAGCTCTTGATGCCTTTCTGTTACGTGAATTACACAGAAAGAGAGAGAAGAGGCACTTGGTGGCTGATCTCTTCCCATCCCTCCCTCACCCCTTTTTAAAAATCATAAGCAGATTGCCAGCATAATGGAGAGGAAACCACATTGGATATGGACTCTCACGCCTCGTTTATGCCTAATGTCTTGTATATATCCAAATGGACATTGTCCTCTCAGATTGGTATCTGGCACTAATTTATAGCTATTCTATTATGAGAGACGATGTAGCAGTCAGTATGTCAGTGCGCAGAGTGCTCTGCAGGCCTGGGTGGTTCACACGTAAGTATAAATCAGTGCACACCCCAGGCTCACACAAGTCTCTAGCAGAGATTAAAAGCAACAAATTGGCCTCTCTATGTGTAGCAGTATCATTCTCCATGCATTTTTATGCCTCCCCTGCCCCCAAATTAATGACTGAGTTGGTGGAAAATGCCTGCATTTTATTCATACTGTTTTTGTTATCGACTTCAAAAGTAATCTACCTCTTAAAGATTGTAGTTGAATACTTGTTTGGTGAACTCGTGCCACTTTAACTCTTTCACTGTCATTCCCATTTTGTTACATTTCTGTTATGAGGACTTCATGTTGAAATATTGTATCAAATGCATTTGTAGCGGTTTAAAAATAAACTATTTAAAATTATTTAAATTGTTTTGGATGCTTCAATTGTATCATACGTGATTTACGTTTTCATTTTTGTTTGCATTGTTAATCTGGAGAGTGTCTTGTATTGAAGTTTGCTGTTAGTTATTTTATTGTCGGAAAGTGCTACAGAAGATTATTTTAATGAAAACATTAAAATTGACAATTTGACGTACAAAAGAGGCTGCTCATTGATTTTAACTAATAGAGCCTTGAGAGAGACAGAGAGAGAGAGAGAAGCTGGTTCTAGTGGTGGTCACTACCTTTCCCTACTAGCATGGAGATACATCCTTGACTTGTCTGTATAAAAAGAGATGTCTTATGTTATGACTACAAAACACCTAGTCATTAAGGGAGAATTTTAATGACACATTTTATATCACTGTAACCAATAAAAGCTTTGTAAACACTTGTGGAAGGACTGCATTTTGTACCAGTGGGAGCAGTGAAGGGCAGGAGGAAGGCTAAGGAGCACCTGGGCGGGGGGATGTATGTGGCACTAGGATTTGCACTCAGGGCCTCTGCCACTTGAGCCGCAGCCCAGCCCCTCAGATAAGGTCTTGTGCTGTTGTCCAGGATTGGCCTGGGGACGGATATCATCGTGCTATATCCCACCTAGGTGAGATCACAGGCACACACCACCACACCAGGCTTATCTGTTGAGATGCACTAATGTCTTTTGCCCAGGCTGACCTCGAATCAGTCTTTCAAAAAAAACTCTGCCTCTGTGGGCCTTGTACCACCACATTGGGCAGCCAGGCAAGCATGGTGTTTTAAGTACAGCGCGTGGTATGTGGCCGGCCCAGAGGTCTTCCCTTGCCTGCTTCTTTTATTCGGCGCTGGCTGGAAATGTGCTAATTCCAGTTGCTGTATCGTGTCTGGAGGGCAGACATGTAGTTGGACAGCAGTGCCAGGAAGTGCCTTGTGGACTGAATTTGGTAAGTGTGAATACAGTATTTTATTTGGGGGTTGCTGAGCTTACTATATAGTTTGTGACTATCCTGACAAGAAGTCAAAGACCTTGTAACCTTTGTGCTAAGGTTTCCTCCAGCTGCAGTGTTTTTTGTTTTTTTGGTTTTTTTTTTTTTTGGCCAGTCTTGGGGTTTACTCAGGGCCTGAGCACTGTCCCTGGCTTCTTTTTGCTCAAGGCTAGCACTCTGCCACTTGAGCCACAGCGCCACTTCTGGCCATTTTCTGTATATGTGGTGCTGGGGAATAGAACCCAGGGCCTCATGTATAAGAGGCAAGCACTCTTGCCACTAGGCCATATCCCCAGCCCCAGCTGCAGTGTTTTAAGAACCGAAGTGGTAGGGGTATCAGTCATGTCCTGTGGGCAGCACCATAGCACTTCCTGTCCCATCCGGCATCCTATAGGCATGGCCAGCTTGCTTCCCCCACCCCTGAGAGGGTATCACACTTGAGGCCTCCTAGGTTCCTTACATTAGGGAGGGGGCTGTGGGAGAGTGGGAATTCAGAAATGGCCTTCAGCCTTGCGGTTTTAAACACTTAGGTGCATATCAACCACAGCCGTTCCTGTGGAAGAACTGGGTATCATGGGGAGCAGACCCCTTGTCTGGGCAGGAGACCTGGGGGTCCCTCAGTGTATCTGCCTGCTATTCCTCCCCAGGTCTTCAGGAAGCAGGTAGTCCCTGCTTTGGAGGGATGGCCATGGGGTTCTGTTTTCTGGATCGTAGTCCCCAGTTTACAGAGCTGAGGACAAAGGGTCCCATGTCCCATGTGACAGCCTGTGATTGCACTTGCTCCACGGAGCTGGTGAGGCTCCAGTTCTTACCACCCTGGCCCTGACAGCTGGGCCCTGCAAGTTGCTTGACCCCCCTGTCTTGCTGCCTCATTTGGGTTGCTTTTATGTCAAAGTCTGTGTGCAGTGAAGGCTCCTGTCCAGGCTGGTTTTGCAGAAGGGCCATGGTCATGGCTTGAGTATATTCAGTACATGCTAGGCTGGGTTTTTGGATCTTAGAACACAGGAGGGGCAGAGTGGATGTCATTCCCGGCCCTGTTGGATTGTCCTGCATTTTCAGAGCGGTGGTTCCGGCGTCCTGAGTGAGCACTCACTTGACACCTGGAGGGCTGCACTCCATGGAGCTCACTTCGTGGGTTAGAGGTCGCATTGAAGGAGATTTTGATTTGGTTTCAAAGTTTGCACTGCTCCATAGCTCGCTACTGCTGTGGTTCACCTGGGGCCAGCCTTTTACTATTTAGACCTTGCTCTGCCTTTATAGGCTCTGGGAAGTTTGAGTACACAGAAGAACCTGAGCACATGCTGGGAAATGAGGGATGCTTCTGTTTCTTCATTGTTGGAGGGCTGGTAGACTCAGCAAGACTCAGTGCCACATGCAATCCCCAGGTCTTTGTGTGGCCCAGTGCCCTTGTCTAAAGGCTGCGAGATGATAGAGGTAAAGAACCAGGGCTGTTCTGGAGCCACTTTTTCTTCTGCCAGTACTAGGGGACTTGAACCCAGGGAGTAGGTGCTGTCCCTTGGCTTTTTCACCCAAAGCTTTGACTTTGGTAAATTGGAGATGAGCATCTCATGGATTCTCCTGCCCTGGCTGGCTTTAAACCAGGATCCTCAGATCTCAGCCTCCAGTACCTTTACCCCCAGGCATGAGCCACTGGCTTACAAGTTGATCCCCCAGGCTGAAGGCCTGTGTGCTGGCGGGGGAGGGGCCTTGGGGTTGTAGGCTGTGATTGTGGCCAGGCCAGCCCTGTTGGGGATGTGGCCATTCTTCCTGCAGGGCTGGCCTTACGCGGGACTGCACACACGCGCTGTGAGGTCAGCTGACAGAAATGAGATCCAGGTGGGTGTCACCTCTGATGTGTAACAACATTCTAGACTGAGTCACCCGATGGAAGCCAGTAGTGACACGGACCAGCCCGTGAGCTCTGTGAGTGGATGTGAGTTCCCAGAGGGGAAAACAGACACAGACACGACTGCTCCTTGGCTGGTTCATGGGCACCATGCCACGGGGCCAGCCCCCACTTCCGGCCACCACCAGTCTCACACCACCTCTCCTCCCACCTGCCCCCCAGGCTGCTCTGCTGGGTGCTGGGATAAGCGCTTTTCTGGGATGGAGTCCAGAGCCTCACACAGGCCAGACAAGCCCTCTTCCAACTTCCCGGTGCTGAGTAAGCTGTTCAGAAACTTGAGATGCTGTCATGCCGGGTGGGGCTGTCACTGGCAGTGACTTGGAAGACTGGAAGTGATTCTGTTGGGAGAGCACTGACAAGTGTTGGCTGCCACCCTCTCGCTTGTCTCTAGTGGCTTTAGTTTCCTTAGTGCAGAATTCCGACCTGGACACCACTCCGTGAAAGCCTGCCGGCATCAGTGAGCATGCTGGACAGCAGGCCGCTCCTCAGCATGAACTTTAGCCGGAACTAGAGATGGCCTTGACCCCTGACCCCTCGGGAGGAATATGCTCCCTACCCCCACCACTGCAGGTTCGAGGCTCCCTGCTGCCTCCTCAGGTCTAGTGGAAAACAGGCTCAGTGGCACAAAAGGCTTGTGGTTGGGGAGAGGACTAAAAGGCACCCCAGGCCTCAGATACCCCAAAGAAATGTGACCTGACTTGCTGGGTTCATGCCCAAACAGTTGGTCCAGGCTCACTTTGCCACTAGCCTTGGGGGGCGGGGGTGTTGGGGGGGTCTCATTTACTGCCTGGATTACAAAGAATTGGGAAACCATCGTGATTCTGCATAGTTACTGACACTAGCAAAACAAGCTCAGTGGCCAACCATTGAAGGAACTTGGCAATGTTTTTATGAGAGTAAGGTTTACCAGCCTTCGGGGATGACAGGATTTGCGTTTCCTGTCTCACCGGTGCCAGCTGGATTTCTTTGCAAGTCTTTGTGATAGGAATGGAAATAATCGGAAGACATGGCTGCCTAAATAAATGTGCCTTCTCTTGTCCCACCGACAAACCAAGCAGAAAGCCCACTGCAAGCCCCGCTTGTGCACGTCCCGAGCTGGGTACCAGTCGCGCACTTCCCTGTGTGGGCAGTACAGAGTCACTGAGGAGGGAGAGGACAGGATTGTATTTGAACACGACATAGTTTTAACACTGAGTCCAAATGGACATTTTAAACAGGACCTGGCATTTGCTGCACGGTAAGTTAATTCAGCAAGAGGTAGCAAGGCCTTGAGTACCGCTGTAGCAACTTTCATTTTTCACTTAAAAACAAATTTAATAGAAAGAAAGCAGTTGCCCATTTCTTAGTACTTAATTTTGCCAAAAAAAAATGTAATATTCTTTTTGGGAATGAAATCATTTAGAGACTCACGAGGATGCAATTTTCCTTGTGGTAACAGTCTCCCTTTTTATAATGGCATGCAAACGCTTGCCAGCCCGTCTAGAGTGAAGGAACATTTTCAGATGGCTGCCTTTCCTGAGCTATTAATGGAACTGTGAGCTTAAGCACATCGTGCAGCAATATGGTTTTTCAAAGTTAAGAAAAAAAAAATCCTTGCATTGCCCACGTGGATGGAAAGGATGTCAGGCCGTGGGGCGGGCCCGGCCTTCGGCACAGTGGCTGGGACCGACGGCCACGAACCCCCTGAGCTCTCCACGGCCGGGAGGGACAGGCTTCTCAGGCTGGAGCTGTGGGGGGTGCTCTGCAAGTGCCAGCCGAGGGGCCCGGTTTTAGGTGACCGGGAGGTCTCGCTGCAGGGAGGTTGTGTGGTTGGAGAGTAAGCATTGCCCTAGAGCTCCCGCGGCAGGCACTTCCTTCCCAGGTACCTGTTTGGAGCCGGCCAGGTGCGTGCTCTGATCCACGTGGCACAGTTTCTTAGGCAAGACTTGGTGGCTGCTGGCCGGGGCGATGGTGGCAGTGACTGCCGGCCTGAGTGCTTTCAGTGACAGACTCAAGGCGGCCCCGAGTTAATGGCCAGGTGATGTCCAGTCATCTGCCCAAGTGAGCAGGGGTGGATGTGTGGGGTCACCAAGGAGAAGGCTGCAGAAGGAACTCTGAGGAACAAGAGTCCTTCGGAGGAACAGTGCTCCCTGCCCCTCTGCCCACCGGCCTCGCTGTCCTTGGGGTTAGGTTCCTCTGCGTGGTGGTAGCCGCTTGTGTGCTAAATGGCTCCCCATCCTGGAAGCGGCAGGAGCTTTGGCTCTGGGTACAGCCCCTAGTGCCTTGTGTGTAGGAGCTGCTCCGTAAGTCTTGGTTGAATAAACGATTTGATTCCTTGGCTCTACCCTGTACTTATTCTGAGCACTTATCCTCGGCCAGCTATTGACTGACCCTCTTGGGGGGTGGGGGTGGGGGAGAGGTGGTTCCATTTCTGTAAACTTGGGGCCATCTTTGTGCCCACAGAGAATCATGGAGGAGATAGAGGCCGGCCAACCACTGAGAGCCACAGCCCTGCCCTGCTGCTGTTGAAAGAGGTCCTCTTGAACCTCAACTTGAACCTGAGGAACAGTGGTTGGTGTAAGATTTCAGGAGAGATTGGAATGCAGTAGCCAGAGCACCCGCTAATCCTGTCCTTCCTCAGCCGAGACAGCTCTTAAGTGGCTCTGCCGCCAGGGACACCATTGCTATTTGTTTCTGGGTGCCCCACCCCCCACTCTGCCTCCCAAGCTTACCAGAACACAAGAAACAGGAGTGAGGTGTTGGACCGGAAGTCATTTTTCAAGTCAGTGAACTTCATAAAATCAGTGCCAAATGTAAACTTTTAAATGACTTCAAAAGAAAACAGCTCTGTGCAACCAGGAATGTGTGTGTGTGTGTGTGTGTGTGTGTGTGTGTACATGTACGTGTGTGTATGGGGCTTGGACTCGGCCTTTCCTAGTCACTCGGCTGGCACTCATCACTTGAGCCACGGCTGTACTTCCAGCTTTGGGGCGGTTCACTGGAGATAAAGGCATCACGGGCTGGCATGGGATTGGGATCTTCAGATCTCAGCCTCCTGAGTAGCTAGTGCCCAGCTGCAACCGTGAAAACTGAATGACAGAATTCTGCCGCACCGATGGCTGCTGATAGCATAAGTGGGTGTGCAGAGGGGCTTCCGTTCAACAAATCAGTTTCCATGTGCATTCTGTTCTCTGTCACCGCTTCTGTCATTGCCAGTATTTCTCATCTTGCCAGCCACTGGTTCGCGGCTCTGTATATGTGACCCCGTTCAGTCTCCCCGGGGAGCCCTGTGAAGTAAATACTTGGAAGTCCTCGCATGTCAAAGGCAGGGAAACTGAGGAATAGGGAGGCGGAGTGATTTGAGCGCAGTGAGCGAGAGCTGGAGCCTGGAACCCCAGCCAGGAAGCTGGTGCCTCCATCCTGAGTTTCCCTACCCTGGCCTGCTGGTGTCTTGGGCGTGAGCACGCCCCATTTCCTCTTCCCAGCCACAGCCTCGGGGTGCCAGGAGACCCGGCCTGCTGCCAAGGGACACGGGAGCACCAGGCAGCCTGGGCGACTGAGAAGTAGCTGGAGGAGGACAGCGGCCCTCCCTGGGCTCAGGGCAATGTGTGTGCGGGGGTGGGGGGGGGGGGGAAGGGAAAGCATCTTAGCGGTTGTGGGGGGCGTGGCCTTGAGTACCTGAAAACCCTGTTCCAAGCCCCAGCAGTGAGCATGTGCACATGCGTGTAGCGGCTGCCTGGGACTCTGCAGGAGCTGGGTGCACACCTGTGTCGGCCGTGGACGTGGGAGGGCCAAGGCCTCCGCAAAGCCATCGCCTGGCTCTGGAGGCACGTGGCCGTCCCATGGAGGAACGGACACCCATCCCCAGAGGCTGAAGACGAGAACTTTGCTGGGATGAGCGCGTCTCAGCGCCGTCCGCCCCCACCCTCGGCCTCCTGGACCTGGAGCCGGGCAGAAGTCCTAGGCAGGATCTGTAGCCGAGGCATCTCTGGCCAGCCGGTGTGCCGTGCCACACCCTGGCGGTCTTACCTCCTGGCTCTTTGCTGATGAGTGGCATTGGTGGATGCAAGATGGCGACGGTGGTGTTTGCTCCTTCCCCCTGTTGGCAGTAGTGGAGATTGAACCCAGGGCTTCATGCATGCTAGTTTAGGCGAGTGCCCTGCCCCTGTGGCATTTTGGGTTTGAGAAGCTCTTACTATCTTTGCCTCAGCTAGCCTCAGACCCCATCCTTCCTTCCACCTCTGAGGTAGTTGGGCTTCTGGGGGTGTGCCGCCACTCCTCGCTTGCGTGAGTTCTTAAACATCCTATAAGTGACTTGTGGACAGAATGGAAGTTTTGTGAGGGTGATGGGATATACTCCCGGGAAGAGCTGGATTCTGAAAGAAGAGTTTTCTCGCCACTGCCCTCCATCCAGTGTGCGGTCAGGGGAGTGCCAAGGGCTCCCCGGTGGCTGGATCTTGATAGCTTTGATCCCCAGGTCCTTTCAGACCCAGGGAAGAGCCTGGGTTCCTCTTCTCATTACCTGAGGGAGACTGTGGGTCTGTTCTGTGCCTCGGTTTCTCCTCTTGACTCAGGAAGTGACTGGAAGTTTTGTGTAACTTATTTAATCATGTCAAGTGTGAATTTCATACTCAGGCCATCTGCCTGCCTTTGGCGCCTTTGAGTGATCTCTGGTGGAGTTGGGGCAACGGATCTGGGGGAACCTGGCCTTCATGGAGGAACCTGCATGAGTCGTCTGGACTGCTCGTTCTTCTAGTATGTGCTGTGTGGAATCATTTCACCATTGTAATGAACTGTATGTTTATGTACTTTGAAAGTAATTTCATGTGTATGTGTGTGTGCACACACGCGCACACACTGAAGCTTGAGCCCAGTGCCTCTACACTCTTGGCTTGGCTTTGTTGCTCCTGGCTGGCCCTCTAGCACTGGAGCCACACCTCTCCTTCTGACTTTTTGCTGGCTGGAGATAAGAATCTCTCCCATTTGACTTATCTGGCCTTGCTTTGGACCACGATCCTCAGATCTCAGCTTCTGGGGTAGCTAGGGCTCCAGGACTGCATGCCTGTTTTTTCAACACGCAGGTGGGTGCATGCACACGTCCAGCCGGGTGGGGGGTGGGGTGTTTGGGGGCCTGGCTGGTGTGAAGTCCCTGCCCCAGTGGCCCCTTATTCAGCCAGGTCACACCACCATCCGGGGCGGTCTGGTGGTCATGAGAACACTGCCCTGCACCGCCAGGTTCCCCACAGCCTATGCTGCCTCAGGAGCCCCAGGGCAAATGGAGCGTGGAAGACGGGGACAGGGACCTGAGAGGGCTGGAGTGGCTCTGCAGTGCGCAGGCCCGGGGCAGGTGCACTCCACGCTGCATGACCTCACCGTAGGCGGCCTGGGTGTGCACAGCAGCGCGTCCTCGGCAGCCCCCCCCACGCCCCCGTACACTGGGGTTGGGTGGGGCAGGGGGTCCCGCCTGCAGCTGGCCTGGCATGACCTCATCCCCTGAGCTCTCCTCACTGCTCCCAAGCCCACAGATCCATTGCTTGTAAAAGGCCAATGGCCCTGGCTACCAGATTTCTTCTTCACTGCTCAGAAAATGGCCGGAGGAGACAATCAGTCAAGTTGCAGCTCCCGTGTCCCCTCGGGAGCCTTGCTTGGAGTCTCAGGAGACTCAGACACAGCGAGGAGAGGAATGGGGTGGGCTACCGCAGAGAGCCCCCCTTTCTTTCCCAGTTGTGGCCTTCATGAGCAGAAGGGATCCTCTGCTAGAACTCTCTTCCCTGTGTCCCCACACCGTTAAACAGCAGACAGCACCACCAAGTGAAGCAAAATCAAAACATTCTTCTGGGAGCTGAGCGTCGGGGTGTGAACAAGCTGTGCACACAGGAATACAGACGGGTGTGTGCGTGCATACACACACACACACACAGCGTCGTCATGGCCTCTAGAGCTGAGCTCTGCAGGCCCTATTTACCCTCCCCTGTGCTAATCACAATGACCATGTGTTACCTATTATGCAAATAACAGTTTCCTTCTAGAACCTGTGCCCCACACGGGTGGAGCCCAGGGTGCTAGCTCAGGCTGGGCCTGCTGAGCCCATCCCACCGGATCTGGCCATGGGTTCTGCATTCACACATTTAACCAACTATACTTAGAGAGTATTCGAGAAAACATTGTGTGTGCCCTTGCCACGCACAAACATCTCCTTAATTCTCAACCAAGTACGTGTAAATACCACCCCATTTTACTCTCATTTTTTGGGTATTTTGGTCCTGGGGCTTGAACTCGGGGTCTGGGCGCTGCCCCTTGAGCTGCTTTTGCTCCAATGTAACGCTCTGCCCCTTGAGCCACAGCCCCACCTCCAGCTTTGTGGTAGCTTAGCGGAGAGGAGAGTCTCAACGGCCTTTCCTGCCAGGGCTGGCTTCGAATGAGATCCTCAGATCTCAGCCTCCTGAGAAGCTAGGATGACAGGTGAGAGCACCGCCCCATTTTCCATCAGGGGCTTGAGCACCCCACGACTGTGGCATTGCTTGGGAACCTTAGATCGAGGACTCTCGATGCCAGGGAAGAGGAGGACGGGATGACAAGAGTTAGGTGCACCAGCTCCGCGGACGTCTCCCGGGCCGTCCAGCCGGCCCCGTCCAACACGCGTGAGCAGGGGGGGGGTGCGTGCCACGAGAGGCCCCGTCCAATACGTGTGTGCAGGGGGATGCCACGAGAGGCCCCGTCCAACACGCGTGTGCAGGTGCGTGCCACGAGAGGCCCCGTCCAACACACGTGTGCAGGTGCGCGCCACGAGAGGACCGAGAGGACCGACCCACCCATCAGGGCAGGGCTCTTCCTGGGCCTGAGTTGAGAAAACTTCCATCCAAGATCAACCTGGGAAATGTTTGTGATGTTTCCGGGGCTCCCCCTGAGGTGCGGCGAGAGCCGGGAGCAAAGCCGCGTCCTGGGAAGGCGCCTGTGAGCACTGAGCATGCGCATCGCACCCCCCCAATCCCCACCCCCATGAATACTGAGCATGCGCCTGCTCCATGAGCGCTGAGCCTCCTGAGCATGCGCCTCACTCCCGTGAGAACTGAGCATGCGCCTCACTAAAAACTGAGCATGCGCCTTGCTCCCGTGAGCACTGAGCATGCGCCTCACTAAAAACTGAGCACGCGCCTCACTCCTGTGAGAACTGAGCATGCGCCTCACTAAAAACTGAGCATGCGCCTTGCCCCCTGCCCCCGATCCCCAGGCTTAGCGCTGAGTGGCAGCCTGGAGTTGCCAGTTAAATGGGGAAATGCCGTCTGGTGTTCTGAACTCAGGGCCTCACGCTCACGTTGCTTGCTTGGCTGGTGCTCCGTCCCTTGAGCCATGCTCCCAGCTCAGCTTTTGGTTTACAGCTGGAGTCCGAGGGCCTTTCCTGCCTGGACTGTGATTCTCTGGATCACACAGAGTTTCCGGAGTAGCCAGGGTTGCAGGTGCCTGTCCCTGCACACACACCGGGACCGGGGCAGCGCGGGGACCGGTCTGCCTCGGGAGCCCGGCCCCGCTGTGCTGTTTCTGGGCTGGAAGAGCCTTCCCCGAGCACTCTTGTGCTCCCCGCGCAGGAAACGGGAGATAGAGGCTGGCGGGGCGGCTCCCCCCTCCCCGTGGCTGCTCCACTTTCGGAGCCGGGCAAGGACCCGGGTCTGTTCATCCAGCAGCTCTTAAGCCTTAGACAGCGGTTCTTTTGGGGGGGAGGGGGTAAGATGGGTGATGCCCCCCTCCATCTCCTAGATAACCTGTAGGGCCTCCTTCTGCCGCGCATACCTTTCATTCTTTCTGTCTCTACCCATTTATGAAGAGTTTCAAGGTTTATTTTTTTTAAAGCATTTTAAAGAAATCAGATTCAGATACCTCCATGTATGTCCATTAAGAAGGAGGCATGGGGGAAGGGAGCCCATCTGCCTCCGCCGTTTACTTCCTGATTTGCACCCCCTTCCATGAGTCTGCCTGGATTCAGAGAGGCACAGGCATTTTCCAAAAGCCACACAGCAAGCCAGTGACAGAGCCGGGCGTACCAGCCCTCCCCTCCCCTCCTGCACCCGGCTCCCGGCTAGGGGGCACAAAGAGGGCCTTGCCTTGGTGACACTGGACAGCTCCGGGGAATGGACGCCAGGCAACTGGACGACCTGCCGTCCCCCTCCCCCTCCAGACACAGTACAGAATGTCCCAGAAGCGAGGGTTAGGTAAGTCCGTTGGGCTGGGCCTGGGGCCCAACCAGCACAGCCCTGACAAGAACACCAGAGAGATAGAAGGAGGGCCAGGGCGCACAGGAGTCTCAGCCCAGGAGCCCCCAGGGGACCCCCCCACCTGTCCTTCAAAGCAGTGGCCCCCTCCCCTCCCTCCACGTCCGGATCTCCACCAGGCTGGGGGGCTGTTGCCATGGCAACCGGCATCCTCCGAGACGCAAGCAGGTGCTGCTCCTGGCGTCGCCCGCTGCCTTTGGTAGTGGCAGTCTCCCGGCTCCCCCTTCCTCTGCCGAAGGCCCAGTGTGGGTCCGTCTCCCCCCACCCCACCCCCAATCCTGCAAGCCCTGGCTCGATGTGTGTGTGCGGTTTCTTCCCCACGGCAGCCCCTGCCTTGCCCTCCAGGCCCACCCTCTAGGCATCTTTGTCCATTACCGTCCTGGGTCAGAGGGGCCACGGGATGACCGGTTTACTCTCTGCGTCTGCTGGCCTTGGAGTCTGTGATGTGCTGGGGAGATGGCTTCAGGAGGGAGGGAAGGAAGGGAGGGAGAGCATCTCAGAGAAATCCTCATGGGGTCCAGGAGTGGCTCTGGTCCGCTTGGGATTTCTAGAACCTTCCTGGTCACTTTTAGAACAATCCTTCCTCCCCCCCACCCCCACCCCCACCCCCAGTCTGTTTCCCCTGTCTTTTCCCTGCCAGCTGGCCTGGCTTCCTGTTTCTTCTTTTCAATTTTTCTTGTATATTTCATGGACTTTCTTCTTTAACGAAAATCACTAGGACCGCTTGACCCTGAGCGGCACCTCTAGTCCTTTTGCTTTTCCTTTGTTTTCTCAGTTAGGGTCTCGCGCTTGTGCCTGGCTGGCCTACTCCTAGCTCTACCTTCCAGTCGTTAGGATGACAGGCGTGGCCTACCACACTTGCCTTATTTTTGAGATGGAGTCTTGCTAACTTTTTTCCCCAGGCTGGCCTTGAACCACAACCCTCTAATCTCCTCCTCCCAGGTACTGGGGGACAGAGGCGGGGGTGGGGGGGTGGGGCATCTGTGCAAAGATCAGGAGGAGCGAGCCAGGTAATGGCATGGCAGAAGAGGGGCGCCAGACCCCCAGGAAACAAGCTGTTGGTTGAGGTAGCTGGAGCTGGCTGGGGTCCCCGACCTTGTGGCCCACGTGTGACTCGGCGTGGTAGCTTCTGGAAGGCCAGGAGCACATCCTGAGGGTGGCTGTCCTGCCTTGGGCGCCAAGTCCAGGCGGAGCTGGGGGGCCGGCTCCTCGCAGCCCCTCTTTGCCACTGTGGGTGAGAATCGGCACCCAGCGCTCGCACCCTGCATGCATGGGAGCCGGGCTTCCTCTGCCTGCCCAGTGCCTTGGCTTTGGCATGCGGAGTGGCGAGCCTCACCTCCCGTCACGGAGGGCTGTGTGCAGGAGCCCTTTAAGCCCGTCTTGGTGCAGCCTCTGCCGTGGGAATTCTGTGGACTCTGCAAACCACACCCACATGCGCTCTGAGGTCAGGTTTCAAAGACGTGTGTTCACTCAGTGCGGTGTTAAGTGTTAAGTGCTAGCGGCAGTGAAGGACTAAGCCCAGGCTCCACCCTGCAGGGGTGGCCAGGGCTGCGGCCTCTCTGTATTTAGTCCCAGGACCCCTCCCTTCCAGAGGCCTCACCCAGGCTCCCCGAGACAGAGCCCTGAAGGGAAGGAGGCACGCCAGGTGCCATCAGGGGCCCGAACTAATGAAGGAAGGGAAGGAGAAAACCACACTGCTGCTAGACACTAGCAGGGAGCGGCTCACCAAAAAGAGTGAGTGTGATCCAGTGGGCGAGTGTGTGCAAATGAGTGTCTGATTATGGGAATGCGTGTCGTGTGTGAGTGTGGGGGGATGTGTGTGAATGTGTGAGTGTGATTGTAGGTGTGTGTGTGAGAGAGAGTGGGTTGGGATCTGAACTGAAGGGACCGTAGAGAAATACCATGTTGACACGGAAGTGGATCCCTGAGACATAGGGGGGGCAGGGAGGCAGAGGGGGGCCACAAGAAGCCCTGGAGCTGAGGGGGGAGGCCAGGCCCCATCTGCCATCGGAGGGAGGAGAGTGATGGGGAAGAGGGGGAGCCGAGGGTGGCCGGCAGGACGCGGTCGGGGGTCACGGTCTCATCTAGCGTCCTTCCGAGGCCACTGTCATTGTGTGGCGAGGAGGACTGAAGGGGACCGAGGGGAAGGAGTGGCCGTGGGGCTGGGGGGGGGGGGGGCAGGCAGCGTCTCTTTGCCACTCATTGAGTGTGAGTGTGCCAGTCCCGAAGCGTGAACTCAGGGCCTGGGCGCTGCCCCTCGTCTGCCTTGTGGTGGTTCGCTGGCCTTGAGTCTCACAGACTTTGCTGCCTGTGCAGGCCTGGGACCCTCAGCCCCCGGCCTCCTGCCAGGACAGGCGTGGGCCGGGGGCGCAGGCTGGGACCCTCAGCCCCCCCGGCCTCCTGCCAGGACAGGTCTGGGCTGGGGGCGCAGGCTGGCAGTCAGCCTGTGAGGACGGGGAAGTGACCAGCGAGTCCTCGGTGCCTCCTGCTCCCACGCAGGCCACCCGTGCTGATCGCTGGCCCGCTCTGAGCGTGGATGGCATGGGGGGAAGGGCCCCCAGCTCTCTGGGGGACATGCTGCCACCCCCAGACCCTGCTAGTAGCAGCTGGAGTGCCGAGGGCCTCCCTGTGGAAGGGCCGAGACTGGGCGACACCAGTGTTCGCACCTTGCAGGTGGCCCTGACTTGGGGGGGCGGGCAGGGGGCAGGCACCCAGCACGGTGAGGTCGCTCGTGTAGACCGCCAGAGAACGCATTCGTTCCAGAGTCACTGTGGTCAGCCCCGGCGTCCCGGGCTGCAGCAGGACCCAGAGGGAGGGCTCCCCACCGGGGGGACAGGAGGCCCCAAAGCCCTGCCCAGCCATCTCACCTCCCGTGGCTTGGGCCAGCGCCCTGCTGCCCTCCTATTGGTCCGTCTGCAAAGATGGCCGCCCTGCTGCCCTCCTATTGGTCCGTCTGCACCACCCTGCTGCCCTCCTATTGGTCCGTCTGTAGAGATGGCCGCCCTGCTGCCCTCCTATTGGTCCGTCTGCACCCTGCTGCCCTCCTATTGGTCCGTCTGTAGAGATGGCCACTCTGCTGCCCTCCTATTGGTCCGTCTGCAGAGATGGCCCAGGACATCAGGCTGTGCCAAGAGGGGCGTGGCCCAACTGCGCGGCCAGCACCTGAGACTCATTGTGTTGCTTGGCTTGTGAGCCAGAGTCTATGTAGGTAGCCTAGGCTGGCCTAGAACGTGCGACGCTCCTGCCTCAGCCCCCTGAGCGCTGGGGTTGCAGGTATGAGCCACCGGTTACATATATATACCCACATATTTTAAGAAAGGTACTCACTACCTTATTATGTAACTGTACATCACCTTGTCAATAAGATTTAATTAAAAAAACAAAAGCAAAAAATACATATATTGATAAGTATTATATAATTAATATTATATGTATTAAGCCTTTGCATTGTACTGAGCGGGCTGTCATACAATCCAGGGCCAGCCTCCAAGGATCTGGGTTCTCCTCTCACCCCCCTCCAGAGTGTCTGAGGCCCCTGAGATGCAGGCTGGATGTTGGGTTTGGGGGTTCATGACACGGCCCCCCTTCTGTCCCCGCACAGGTGTGTCTGCCTGTGGGCGCTGAGGCCCTGCAGGCAGGAGGGCCAGGGAGGCGCGTGGGAGATGGAGCCAGAGCCGGCCCGGCTGTGGTCTCTGCAGCCTGAGCTCTTCCTGGCTGTCTACTGGGGAACATCGTGGGGCCTCAGAAACGGATCTTTATTTCTTCTTGCCCACATTTCTCTGTGGCCCCCCGGGGGAGAGGACATATCGATTGGACCCAACAGTGCATGCATTGAAGATTCACTCATGGCATAGCCCGGCGCTGGTGGCTCACACCTGTAATCCCAGCCACTCAGGAGGCTGAGATCTGAGGATCATGGTTCGAAGCCAGCCCGGGCAGGAAAAGTTTCTGAGACTCTTGTCTCCAATTAACCCCCCTCCCCCCCCCCAAAAAAAAGAAAGCTGGAAGCGGTGGCTCAAGCAGTAGTGCCAGCCTTGAGCAACAAAAGCTCAGGAAAATAGCGTCTGGGTCCTGAGTTCAAGCCCCAGGACTGGCACAACAAGACAGAGCAGAACGCCTTGGGGCACGTGGGCTGAAACCAAGCACCTAGCCGCCCAGTGACAGGAGGCACCGTCCTGCCTGGGCCAGGGAGCTGGCGGCCAGGACTCCTGCGGCGTCGGGGCATGGCTGGGCGCCACGTAACCATCCCTGCTCTTCCCCTGCAGCTACAGCCTCCGCCTGGCATCCCGGAGCGCCCCGGCGGCCGCCTACATCACCAGGCAGTGCCGGAAGGTCAAGGCCGCGGCCGCGGCCCAGTTCCAGGCGCCTTTCCTCAAGGAGTAGCCGCTCGCCTGCCCGACAGGTAGGAAGCCGGAAGTGGTGGCCTGGGTGTCTCCTGGCGTCGTGCGGCTGGTTCTTGGGGTGGAGAGGCTGCGCGTGGGCTCGTCCAGAGCTCCCCTCCGGGAGGGCCTTGCCGACTGAAGGCGCAGACTCTGAGCCCCTGGGTGTCAAACCCCAGCGCGGCCGATCACTGACTGCCAGGCCTCCAGTCATGTGATCTCTGGGCCTCAGTTTCCACATCTGCACAATGGGGAACACAACAGAGTGTGCAGAGTGTGCTTTGTGAGGCGATCGTGCCAAGTGTAAGAGTGAAATGGGCGCAGAGCACGTAGCCACCGTGCCTGGGCGTTAGCCTAAGGTACTGTGATACAATGATAGTAAAAAAAAAAAACAACAAACAACATAATCACACCTTCAAGTCCACAAAACATTGCACAGTGGGGTTGAAGACACCAATGACTCCCACCCACGACCCGTAGATGTCGACTCGGACGGTAAAATCCGAGGAGGCAGCCCAGCCCCCGTGGCTCACGCCTGTCATCCTAGCTACTCGGGAGGCTGAGATTGGAGGATCATGGTTTGAGGCCAGCCCAGACCAGAAAGTTAGAAGTGGAGGTGGAGCTCAGGGGCTAGAGCACCACCAGCCTTGGATCAGGAAAAGCTGAAGGGGAGACGGAGTCCAGACTCTGAGTTCAAGCCCCAGGACCAGCGTGACAACAACAAAACAGCCACCCAGGCGTGCGGTCCTCACTGTCGTTTCTTGTTTCCTGTTTCTCCTCAGCACCGGAAGTGACTTGGAATCAGTGAAGCCAAAGGGACCGGCCGTCGACCCTGCAAGGAGGAGCAACCCAACCCCGTGGTGTGAGATCACAAGCAAGCGTGCACGCGTGTGTGTGTCTAGGCCTGCAGGCCCACACACACTTGTCAGACCCGGGGAGCAGGCAGGCAGCTGGCTCCCACCGTCCTCTGGACTGATCCTTGGATGTGGCCCCGGAAGGTGCTCTGCCGCTCGGCCTTGCTGTAGAGATGGGGTCTCTCATACTATGCAATTTCTCAAGAGCTCTTTGCCCTGCTTTTTCTTTTCTTTTTTTTACTTTCTTCCTTCTTGAGCTGTCTTTGGCCATTGTGGGGACTTTGGGTTAACCCCAGGAGTCAGCCTTAGTCCTCCCTTGGGGAAGGCCTTCCGAGAGGCCACATTCCCCTGACTCCACCCCCGCCTCCCTTCCCCCCACCCTCTGGGAGTCAGTGGCCTCTAGACCCCACAGGCTGAGCCTGAATCCTCAGCCCAGCCCTGGGGGGGGCGGAACCCCCTTTCCTGCCCATGAGACCGTAGCAGAGGACCGTGTGTGCACACTTGCATGCACACACACAGACACTCGCACACATAGAGGAAATGGGGGGGGGGTGGAGGAAGAATTTACCAGAAGCAAAGTGGGAGGAGGAAGGACTTTCAGAGGCCAGGAGCTGCCTGCCAGGAAAGCTGGGGTTCCCCTGCTTGTCCTCGACCCAGCCTGGGGCTCAGCGACACAGGGGTCGGTGAGGCGGACGGGCCCGGTGCCTTGGGGGTGGACCCGGGGCAGAGGCGCCCTGGGACCCCCCCTTTGGTGCTGTGTCCCCCTGGGGACGTGGTGGTGGCCCCCTGGTGGCAGGGCAGCACCGGGGAGGCTGCGACACCGTAGGGAGATGTGTTTCCTTTGTCAGGGCTACCCGTGTCGAGCTCCCCGCGCTGTAAATATGTATGGAGACGCTTTGGAAAAGCACGTTATTTATGCCCCCCACTGTAAATGCCCCATTTTTAAAGTTTTATAATGCCTCTCATCAAATTCGTCCGTGTCCTGGCTACAGGATGGGGGTTCGGGGGGGGGTCCTCTGGAAGAAGGCCACGTGGGCCCAGAAGTGCCCGTCAGTGGCCCAGGTCAGCCTTTCCCTGGCTTCCACCCAGCTCACGTTGGTTCCTTGTCCTCAACTTGTATAAACCCGTCCGCACCCCACGGGGGGGGGTGCCTCACCGGTACATGCCCTCACTCCCTGACTGTCCCCTGGCCTCTGGCACCCCAAGGGGGGAGGAGCCCCCCCCCCCCCCGCACAACATCACCCTGGCCCACAGGGCTCCGCCTTGTCCGCATGCGCACCCGGTGCCCCATCCACGCGCGGCTGCGCCACTCACAGAGCCGGGGCTGGCCCGTGGGGAGCGGACCTGCCGGCCGTGGGGGACCCCCGGGGGCCTCCCGCCCTGCCGCGTGAAGGCGGTGGAAATAAAGGCCGAGGAGAGGGAGTGGCGTGGTCATTGTGGATCTCCACTCGGGTCTCCTCCACGCGGGCGGGCGGGTGGGTGGCAAAAAGCCTGAGACACGGGCTTTTGTCTAGAGACCCGGCCCCCTCGTCTCTCTGGTCCCCCAGACACCCCGCCAGGCAGTAAGGAAGCCATTTATCCAAGTCGAAAAGGCCACCCACGACCGTCCATGCGGGGGGCACCTTTCACACGGAAAGAAAAACGTTGCTTTCCACACTTGTGTTGACGGCCGGTTCACAGGCAGTTTGGAGATGTGTAGCCAGCACGGCCAGCCATTTCCTTTCTTCTGTTGGGACTAGGATTTGAACTTGGGGCTTTACCACTTGACCTATGCCCCCAGCCCTGATGGTTTTTAGCTTATTTTTTCCCCCCAATGGCTGGCTTGAACAGAGATCCACCTATACCTGTGTGTTCTCACATTGCTTGGACCACAGGCACTCACCACTACACCCAGCTTACTGTTAGAGATGGAGGTCCTGCTGTTTGCCTGGTCTCGTCTCAAACTGTAATCCTCCTGGTCCCTACCCGCCGAGTCCCGGGGTTACAGGTGTGAGTGGACACATCTGGCTTTAGAAGATGTTCATCACCTCAAAAGAAACCCCAGATGGAAGCTGGTGGCCTCACGCCTGCCATCCTAGCTACTCAGGAGGCTGAGCTCTGAGGATCACGGTTCAAAACCAGCCTGGGCAGAAAAGTCCCATGAACTCTTTATCTCCAATTAACCACCAGAAAACGCCAGAAGTGGAGCTGTGGCTCCAAGTACTAGAGCGCTAGCCTTGAATGAAAAGGCTGAGGGGCCACACCTAGGCTGTGAGTTCAAACCCCAGGACACACACACACACACACACACGGATGGCATCATTACACGCCTGGTGTGGGTAATTTTCCGGGGTGAGCAGCGAGGTGGGCAGCGGTGATTCTTTGGCCCTTCTGTACCATGCTCCCAAGGCAGTGAACGTGAGCCCGGCTTTCTCACTGTCTGTCTGCACTTACTGCTGTCTTGGTTTGGTTTTAGCCACTCTAATGCACAGACACACCCGCAGGAAGGGGCTTTAGCCGTGTGTGTGTGTGTGTGTGTGTGTGTGTGTGTGTCTGTGTAAGGATGATCCTAGGTGAGTCATGAGTTGCGGAGCCGGGCTCGGAGCAGATGGGGTCAAGGATGGAGACTTCTTGATGGGAAGAGAGGCCCTGCGGTCCCCCGTCTGGGGTGGGTTTGGGGTGGGGCCCCCGGAGGGCTCTGCTCCTGTCTGCATCTTGTACGACCGTCAGGGAAAGAGCCCCGAGTTCTCTCTTCACTCAAGTGCTTTCCTTGGAGAAGCCATGGGATGTGGGGGCGGGGTCTCCAGGAAGCAGAGCAGATGGAGACCCAGCCAATCGCTGTGAGATGCAGATCAAGAAACCCCACTGACGGGCTGGGAAGATGGCCTAGTGGTAGAGTGCTTGCCTCGTATACATCAAGCCCTGGGTTCGATTCCCCAGCACCACATATATAGAAAAAAGCCAGAAGTGGCGCTGTGGCTTAAGTGGCAGAGTGCTAGCCTTGAGCAAAAAGAAGCCAGGGACAGTGCTCAGGCCCTGAGTTCAAGGCCCAGGACTGGCAACAAAACAAGAAGCCCCGTGGTCTGCAGGCTGGAGGTCATCACCACACGAGGGGAGCTGTCTGCGATTTGGGGGTGCATCTCTCCTGGGAAGAACCCCACAGGGGACACCTCTCCCCACCCCAGTCGCCCACTCGCTCACGCACGGGAGCAATCCGGGCAGGCCTTGTCGCCGGCCTCCGAGTGGTGGCGCGGGGCAGGAAGGACGCTGGCACAGGCTGGAGGAGGAGGAGGAGGAGGAGGACAGTTTCCGGAGACAGCAGGTTGGAGGCCAGTGCTGCCCGGGTTGGGAGCACACAGGTGGATATCCGGGAGGACTTCCGCGAGGAGGAAGGGACTCAGACGCTCAGAGGCCCTGATCGGGACCCTGTTCTCTTAGGTCCCATCGGGCCTGAAAAAGATTCATCCATCACAGCATTTTCTGAAGAGCAGGCGGGCTGGGGTGGAAAAGCCGGTGGTGTCCACTTGTAGACCCCACCCCCCCCCTCCCTCAGAAGCTTCCAGATGGCCTGGCACGTCCGGCGTCTGTTCTGCACAGAGGCAGTCCGCTCCCCCAGCCATGCCTGCTCAGTCAGCCCTGCGGCACCATTGCCAAGCCCCGGGGCCTGTCCGGCACAGCTCCCGACTCTGTCCACAGCCATCTGCCCAGAGCGGTTGGGCGGTGAGGTGAGGGCCACACGGCTGACCATCGTGGGCCGGGGATTCCCCGCGCCGGCCTTGGCCTCTGTCTCCACCCTGCCGGCTCCTCCAGGTCTTGAGCAGCCGTCGGGGCTCAGCACGGCACTACTGGACTTGCTCTCCAGCCTGGATCTGTGGCCACCTGTGCCCAGCCCAGGTCAGCTCCCAGGGACTAGACCGGGCTGGCCCCGGAGCTCAGCGTTGCTCCTTGGTTGAACATAGAGTGACACCGGTGGTCCAGTGCGCATGGAGGGCAGGGGCTCTAGTCTCTCCTCAGGGCGAGGACGCCCCCGTGGCTGGAGTCGCCTGCTGGTTTGGCGAGGTGACATTGCATCCAGCTGCACCTGGTGGCGCACACCTGCAATCCCAGATCTCCGGAGGCTGGGATCTGAGTGAGGATCGTGGTTGGAGGCCAACCCAGGCAGGAAAGTCCGTGAGACTCTCATCTCCCATTAGCCAGCAAAGAGCCAGAAGTAGAACTGTGGCTCACGGGGCAGAGCGCCAACCTTGAGCCCCAAAGTGCAGGGACAGCGCCCAGGCCCTGAGCTCGGGTCCCAGGACCCACACACAGACAAAGGAGACAATAACGGATGGGATCAGAGCAAGGCCGGGCCGTGGCCTGGGCCGCCTGCGTCCGCGAGCTTTCTGCTCCCAACACAGTTTATACCTGTTTAGTCCGAGGCGTCGCCAAGCGTAAGTACCCGGGTTCCTGCCCACCCGTGGGGCCACGGCTACCGCAAGGGCTCCGGGAGGCGGGGCGGGCCGCGCACGCGCAGGAAGGAGCTGGGCGGTCCGGGGGCTCGGCGGCCCCGCCCCCTCCCCTTTGCCCCTCCCCCTCACGCGGTCCCCAGTGAGGTCCCAGAGGCCGTGCGTGCGTGCGTGTGTGCGTGTGTGCGTGCGTGTGTGTGTGTGTGTGTGTGTGTGTGTGTGTGGGCCTGGACAGAAGGCCCAGAAGCTGCTAGAAGGCTGGGGGGGGGGGGCGGGGCGGGAGGTTGGGGGACAGGGAAGGGAGGCAACTCTAGGGCTTGGTCCTTGCTCACTGGGTCCAAGGGGACCAGAGACTCCGGATGGATGGCTGCTCAGCCCCAGCGTCCTCATCAGCGGGCCTGGGAGCCCAGCCCAGGGGGCGGGGCAGCGCCCCCTCCCTTGCCCCCCGCCACGCCCGCCCTCCCCACCCCAGGCTGCCCCCCCCTTACCCCCTCCCCCGCCCGTCCTCCCCACCCCAGGCTTGCTCCAGAATAGGATGGTGTGAGGCAGGGGAGGAGAAAAGATGCAGGTGGGTTCCCAGCCTCCATGCTGAGCCAGGACCTGCAGCCCGGCCCGACGGGTCTCTCCAGGGCAGCCTTCTGTTCTAAATTCACGGCTTCAGAGCTGGGATGGCCCGGTGAGACACAAGATACAGCCCCCACCCCCACCCCCCGCCAGGGCTCAGGCCTGGAATCCTAGCTGCTTAGGAGCCTGAGATCTGGGGATGGATCCAGGTTCAAAACCAGCTAGGACAGACACACCTGAGACACTATTTTTTCCCCAATGAACCAGAAAAAAGCCAAAAGTGGAGGTACGGTTCAAGTAGTAGAGCACCAGCCTTGAGTGAAAAAGCTAAGAGCCCAGGCCCTGAGTTCAAACTCCAGTACTAGCACCAAAACAAATGAATAAAGAAATAACAACAAGGGCTGGGAATGTGGCCTAGTGGTAGAGTGCCCGCCTTGTATACATGAAGCCCTGGGTTCAATTCCTCAGCACCACATATATAGAAAATATAGAAAAAGCCAGAAGGGGCGCTGTGGCTCAAGTGGCAGAGTGCTAGCCTTGAGCAAAAAGAAGCCAGGACAGTGCTCAGGCCCTGAGTCCAAGCCCCAGGACTGGCAAAAAAAAAAAAAAAAAAAAACAAATAAACAAAAGAAACAACAACAAATACCACATCCAAGAGAATCCTGGAGACTCTTTATCTCCAGTTAATCACAGGAGAAGCCAGAAGTGGCGCTGTGGCTGGCGTGGTAGGGTGTTAGCCTTGAGCAAAAAAAGCTCAGGGACAGTGATTAGGCTCAGAGTTCAAGTCCCAGGACTAGCAAACAAAAGCAAAAGCAAAAACAAACAACACCCCCCCCAAAGAAAAAAAATAACCCAACCACCTCATCTAAGAATGTTATGCCTAGATTTCTGGTCCCCAAAGACCGCCAAGGAGCTGATACCGATGCAAACGCACAAGACTCTTTATTGCAAGCTCGAGCCTGGACTCCCAACCATCACCAACGCAGCAGATCTGGACTGAGAGTCCCGACCCTCAGATAGGCAGGGTTTTTATTGTGATTACAACAGGGGCAGGGTATTTCCAACTTGGCAGGTACTTGATTGGATGGCATTTAGCAAGCAAGTCTTGTCCTATTTCTATTGGCTATCTACCCTTTCAGTTATCTATTTTGGCTTTGATATCGGGAACTGGCCTCGATATCAGGAATTGACAACAGGTGGTCACGTAGCACTGATGCAGGGGGTTAGTACAGGGGTAGAGCAAGTCACAAATGGGTTAAGCAAGCCATTTACAGAAGCAGAATATTGCGGTCAGGCTGACCTAGTACTAACTTTATTTTAACAATTGAAACCATGTTTTCCCATTACCACTAAGCAAGCTTGAGCGGGCTAAAACAATCCAGTACTCAGTCATAAGTAAACCAACCCAACAGTTGCCATGGCATTTCTACTATTATGGTTATTTCTATAGTCTATGACTATGATCATTTTTTACTGTCCGTTACCATGGTTGCTACCCAGGTATAGAGGTGAACAAGTGCTCCCTACATTTTTAAATGTCAAACTATAAGAAACTAGTCTCACAGGTGGGGGTGCAGCCCTCTAGCATGGAGTCATCACCAGGGTTTAGAAGCTGTTATGATTTTAACACTAAAACATATATTTAGTTCCTCCGGTTTTCAGGTCAGCCCTAACAAGAACAAAACAAAAAGCAAGAACCATTTTGGGTGCACGTGAATGTCAACCCGCCAATGTCTAATGTTGAAGTATGTCCCAGACGTTGTCCATGACAGCCCCACACGAAGACAACTGTCCTTTGTCAGGAAGTCTGCTTGGATGGGCTTTCTGGGCTGCTGTTCACAGGACTTGCAGGCTGATTTGGAGGGCTGAGCCCCTGCGCAACGGCCCTCTCTTCTGGGTCAGCGTGAGGGTCTCCCGCTCAATACTGCAGCACCCTTCCCCCCTTCCCCCCCCCCCCCCCGCCCTCAACCTAGTGCCTGGGCGGCTGCTATCTCCACTCTTAAGAGCCACTCATGCCGGGATGGGCAGGTCACCCAATGTCAAGTGGAGCCACCAGGGCTCTGAAGAGTGTTCAAGTGGCCTCGAGGCCTGCCCCTTGCATCCTGGGATTGTGGCTCTGACTTTTGCTTGGTGTGTGGTTATTGCTGTTGTTATTTTGTTTAAGCAGCTTCTCCTTCTTGCTCTCTGATACCAAGACCAAATGACAGAGGGCCAGATGAGGGGACCTGTTTGGGCACTGGCTGGCAGGACCTTTGGAAAGGTGCCTGTAAGTGTCTGAAAACATTTTTCATAGACTGGGTATAGCGGAGCACAGCTGTAATCCCAGAGGGAGGTCTAAGGAGGCCGACAGTCCTAGGCTGCCCTGGGGAACAGTGAGATGCTATCTGAAAAAAACCAAGGCAAATAGGGCTAGGAGCATAGTTCACGTGGTAGAATGCCTGCCTAGTAAGTCCAGGGCCCTGAGCCCAAATCCCAGCATCATCAAGGAAAAACAAGGAAAGAAGAAGGGGTATCTTTGTTAATATCGTAGGTAGGGCAAGCGTACCAGAATGCTGGTAGGTTTGAATTTCAAGTCTCTGCCAGTTGTGTCTTTAATTTTGCCAGAAAGATATAGCCAGTTGCCAATGTCAGGTCATATTCACTTGACTGTGGATGTTTAGGGGCCTTCGCCTGAGTTCCCACTGCCCTAAAGGTCCTGTCACCACGGTGACATGCTCTTAGTGTTTTGGGACTGTCTTTTGGTCAAGTTTCTTTTTCACTTTCAAAGATTCCCTTTTAGGCCAATCGAAACACATATTTGTCAAAATACTAAAAGGAAAAAAAAAACCAACTTACATAAAATAGCAGAAACCTTCTCAGGTCTGTGTGCGTGAAAACAGTTTTTTGACCCTCTCTCAACTAGCATTCCACAGCGCGAGAGACAGGTTTAGTCTAGAAATTCTGGCAACGCAATCAAGTTCCCGTGCATGAAAGTCCATGAGACCCCATCTCCACAGAAAGGAAGCTGGACACATTGCTTCACGCCTGTAATCTCCGCAAGGACGGGAAACCTAGAGTCGGTGGAGCTCAGCTCAGGCTTGTGCCTGGACCGAGAGACTCTGTCTTACAAAATGACCAGTGCAAAACAGGGCGGGAGGCATGGCTCAGTGGAGCTGTCCATTTAGCAGGCATAGAGCTTAATTAGGCTCAAACCCCCATCAAGTTATGGGCAAAATATCCAATATTTAACTAAAAGCGCTCCTTAACCTCACCAAGTATCCCAACCTTAATAAAGGTCTCCACCCCTCCCACCTCTGGCCCTGGGCTGGATCTCAGGGCCTGGGTGCTGTCCCTGAGCTCGGTAGCTCAAGGCTAGCGCTCTACCCTGACTAAGCAGAGGCAGTGCCGTCTCCTCCCGCCCCCCCCTCCCCCCCCCCCCCCCCCCCGACCAGCAAGAAAGCAAATACCTGCAGTGACACCAACTCCAGAGCTGGGCGCCAGCAGCCAGCGAAGCAGCCTGCAATCTACGATGCTTTGGCCCGCAGGGCCCTGACCTTCGGCTGCTGATGCTCCCGATGGAGTCCGGCAGCAACTCTCCCGCTCAGGTAGCAGCACGTACACAGGCCCTAGGGCAGGAACGAGTTAAACAAAGGTCACTGCGTCTCAGATCGGAATCAGAGTCCTCCCAGGAGGTCAGAGTCCGGAGAGACAGAGACATCTCTGTCTTGGGGCCATCTGGGATTCCTGCCCCGGTTACTGAGGGCTGAAAGGAGTTAACCCAGGGACAAAAGGGAGCAGCATTTCAGGCACAGAAAAGCAGCGGGTATGAAAGCTAGAGGTTGGGCGGGGGGTGGGGGGGGATTGCAAAGAGGAGGGCCAGGGAATTGCACATTAGCAACTCTTTTTTTTGGCCAGTCCTGGGCCTTGGACTCAGGGCCTGAGCACCATCCCTGGCTTCTTCCCGCTCAAGGCTAGCACTCTGCCACTTGAGCCACAGCGCCGTTTCTGGCCGTTTTCTGTATATGTGGTGCTGAGGAATCGAACCTAGGGCCTCGTGTATCCGAGGCAGGCACTCTTGCCACTAGGCTATATCCCCAGCCCACATTAGCAACTCTTGATGAAACTCCTGCAGCTAGGGTCTCCTGCCTTTACCCGGCCAGATTTTTTCAGCCCCCAGTATTAACTGGGGAAGCCCGAGAGAGAGGCAGTCAGGATGAAGTTAGGTTTCGACTTGCCTCTCACAAGGACAAAGCCTACGGTGCCTGTCTTCTGCCAGTGACAGCATTTGGCACCCAGTAAATAACGCAGAGAGAGAACACAAAAGGCCGTGCGCGCATCCCATAAAAGATGCTTTTAGCCCAGGTTTCTATTTCAGATGTACCGGCTGGAGCTGCCCCGTAGGAAGAAGAGCCCCGTTGCTCTGCTTCGAATAACAGTGGGCAACCCAGCTCCGATCTCCGAGCACGTCCGGGGTGAAGCAGGGAGATTTCTGGGGTGTGGGCTTGGTCCCAGGCTGGCGTGCAAGCTGACCTCCCGCTTTGGTTAGTACTGTCCCAGTTTATGGCCGGCATCATCGCTATGGCCTCTGTACCTCCAAGGGCTCCCAGTTTGGGCAATAAAGGAGACCATCCCTTCAGTGACACAGAATTGGGAAGTCAACTCCACGCAGAGGGTGGGGGTGAAAATCTATCCCTTAGCAACAATGCCAGTCCCCGGGGTCTCAGACTGAGCGCATTCCTCCATGCCTGTTTGTGAGCCGACCCTGCCTGCCAGTGCAGCTAGCTCCACAACCCAGGCCCCGCACGCCCTCCTTCTGATGGTGGGCTTTCTATTGCGTGTAAGTAGAACAAGGGGAAATTTAGCCACCAGGAAGATAAAGAACCCCTCACTGTCATTTAGTAGCTCGCTCCTCCAATCTGCAGTCATTTTTTTATGGGTGGAGAATAGAAAGCTTTCTCAGTGAAAGCTACTGTATTCCCCGCCCCCCCCCCCCCATTTAATTATTTAAATCCTTAACACTATATATAGCAGTTTTGGACTATTGTCAATAGTAAGAATGACAGCTCCCTCCACAGTCCTGGCTTCAGGTGGGAGATTGTTAAGATGAATGGATATCCACCCAGACATTCAAAAGTGAACTTTATTGAAGTATTAGATTTTTCCCCCCCTCTCCCTCCCCCCTTTTTTTTTTGGCTTGGGATTCAGGGCCTGAGCACTGTCCCTGGCTTCATTTTGCTCAAGGCTAGCACTCTACCACTTGAGCCACAGCGCCACTTCCGACCTTTTCTGTTTATGTGGCACTGAGGAATCGAACCCAGGGCTTCATGCATGCTAGGTAAACACTCTACCACTAAGACACATTCCCAGCCCCTCTTTTCTTTCTTTCTTTCCTTCCTTCCTTCCTTCCTTCCTTCCTTCCTTCCTTCCTTCCTTCCTTCCTTCCTTCCTTCTTTCTTTCTTTCTTTCTTTCTTTCTTTCTTTCTTTCTTTCTTTCTTTCTTTCTTTCTTTCTTTCTTTCTTTCTTTCTTTCTTTCTTTCTTTCTTTCTTTCTTTCTTTCCTGGTCATGGGGCTTGAACTCAAGGCCAGTGCACCATCCCTGGGTTCTTTTGCTCAAGGCTAGCACTCTTCCAATCTGAACCACAGCTCCACTTCCTTATTGCAGTATTAGAATTCCATGAACAGGAGCAAAGGACAGAAAAGGGAGCACCAGTGCCCAGAGAACGTTGGGAGCCCCCAGCAGCCCCTCCGGAGTCCTCCTGTTTATCCCTCCCTCCTCCTGAAGGCGGCCATTGCCTGACCCTTCATGTCAATGGCTTCATGTAGTTCAAGGAGACAGACCAACTGGATCCTGTGGGTTTTATTTCTGCTTCTGCATTGTGTGCTTTTTGTTGCCATTTTCTCCTGTTCACCTGTGGATTTATTTTTTCCATGTAGATCATCAGTTTTTAATTTTTCAATCTATTTAGTCTGATTATTAACTGTTACAACAACTCCATCTATCTATCCATCCATCCATCCACCTACTTACCTACACATCCACCTATCTATCCACTAGTGTAATCTATCTGCCAATCACTCGCTCGCTCAATCTATCCATCCATGCACCCATCCATCCATCCATCCACCCACCTATCCATCCAGCCACCCATCCACCCACCTGTCCACCTATCCATGTATCCATCCACCAATCTACACATCTACCTACCCACATATCCATCTATCCCTCCATCCACTGTCCAGTCCATCTCCCCATTCATCATCTATTTATCTACCTATCCATCCACCCACCCACCAATCCGCATGATCCTGACTTCTATTCCTGAGCCTCTCTGTGATTATTTGATTCAGGTGTTTACTTTCTCTTCTCTCCACCACAAAGTCTTTCCTTTCCCTTTCGCATAGAAGGATGGGTGGATGATGAGTGGATGAATGGATTATGGATTATAGGTGAATGGATGGATAGAGGGATGGATGAGGGATGGATGATGGCTTATTCTTCCCACTGTCTCCTAATTCTGCCCTTCCCACTTTCTCTGCCCCTGTTTCGTCTAGCATGTAATCAATATTGAGGTCACAGTTATGACGTCTCTCGTGTGGTTTTCTCTCTCAGCCTTCATCTTGGAGGCCCGTCTAACACTTAAGCAGCCCTCTGTGAAGAAGAGTCTGGATGGCTGGGCAATGCCCACCAGGCTAGGTAGAACACGCAGCCGGCCTCCCTGCCCCCTCCCCGCCATGAAGCCCTGTGGGGGGAGACACACAATGTGGACACTGTCAACTCGGAAACATTTGAAATCCAGACTTAATAACATAGTGGTCACTAATGTTGAGATGTGAATGCTGACAGCATAGCAGGTGTGGGGGGGGGGGGCGTTCCAAAGAACAGGACAGGGGGCTGGGGCGTAGACTCCTGGGGGCGGGCTCAGGTGTAGACCCCATCAACGGGGTGTGGGCGACTTCATCGGTTCCGGCAGCTGGCAACAATTATTCCCTACCATTCTGGAAGCTGAGACTGAGGGTCTGGTGTGGTTCTGGCGAGGAGTCTCAGTAGGTGAGGGGCTGCGGCTGCCTGCGATGTTCACCTGGGAGAAGAACAAGGGCAATGGCTGGAGTCCTTCACCAGGCTCCGCCCTCAAGATCTCATTGTCCAAGTGCATCCAGTTGGGACTGGGGACTTCCTCCTTCCCTCCCTTCTTCCCTCCCTCCCTCCCTCCCTCCCTTCTTTTCTTCTTTCTTCTATCTTCTACTCTATTTTTTAATTATCTTTGAGTAGTTGTACAAAGGTGTTTCAAGTCCGCATGTCAGTGTGTTAGTACAATGCATCTTGACTGCTGTCACCCCCTTCCATGGTTCTCCAGCCCCCCCACCCCTGTCTCTCCTAACCCCAGCCCTCCCTCCAGTTACCCCTTCCACCTTCCTATGTGTACGCTGAATATGATGATTGCATTTGACTGTCCTTCCTGTCTCCACTAGTCTGCCGCCCCCCCCCATCTTCGTGAACTCCCCAACTCTTAATAACACACAGTGTTCCGGATTCCCAGTATCCATGCTGTCACACCCTAACTTAATTGTGCAAAGGAGTTACCTGCCTGTACCACACTGTAGTTGATTTGTGTGTGCAAATCTGCACGTGACCCTGCATGTATTTTCCTATGTGTTTTTAACCTTAGATCTCACTTCCACATATGAGAGGAAATACATGACTTTTATCTAATGGGCGCTTAATGGGGGTTAGAATTTCAAAATAAGAATATTCTCATTCTCTCTCTCTCTCTCTCTCTCTCTCTCTCTCTCTCTCTCTCTCTCTGCCATTTGGTCTATTGCAGAGGGAGCTATGCATGGGGAAGAATCTAGGTGGATAAAAACATAAACACTGCTCTGCACCTAATCCCAGGTAGATGGAAGTAGGGAAGGAAAAACTACCGTGGGGGCTGATGGTAATTAATATAATAGAGGGCAGGTGTTATATGCCAGACCCCCGAATCAGTTCTAAGTCCCAAGCACAATGATGTTGTTGACACTCCTGAGTATTATTATTTTGATTTACTTATTTTTGGTGCCAGTACTTGAAATCAAGGCCTGGGTGCTGTCCCTTAGCTTTCTCACTCAAGGCTAGCACTCTACGTCTTCAGCCATACATAGCTCCATGTCTGGCTTTTTGGCGGTTCACTGGAGACAAGAGTCCTCATAGACTTTCCTGCCCGGGATGGCTCCGGACCACAGTGCTCAGATTTCAGCCTCGTGAGTAGCGAGGATGACAGTGTTTCCAGTTAGAGAAGACGGCAGGGGGGGAACAATGAACAGCTGGGAGGAGACATGGGCAAAGCCTCAATGGAGAAGTGGTTCAAATCCACTACAGGCAAGGAGACGTGGGTGGGTTGGATGCGTGTGTTGGGACTTTGGTGGTAGCAGTCGCGTGTGGGGTCCATCCTACTCCACATGGCTCCGAGGAAGTGAGTTGGGGTTTCTTTTAGTCCTTGGCCACTCAGACCCCTGCTGTCACAGACAGTGGCATCCCATATACCCCACCTGCAGCTCCATGACGTGCCGAAGAGCCCCTTCTGGGACAGGGACCTGAATGCTCGCCAAGAGTGCAAGAGTCAGCCTTTATCTGAACTCCTGGGCCATTTTGCCCTGGCTTCCCATGGCTCAGCCTGACCTGCTGAGCTAGCCAGGCCCCCCGGACACGACTTGAGCAGGGCATCTTTGATGGTGCTGCAAAGTCAGCTGGAACCTGACCTTCCCTCTCCTCCGTGGAGAGCTGGCAGGGGTGGGGTGCAAACTCTGCTGTCCCAGGGGAGACTGGGGTGCTGGGCTTTCCAGCCACTTCTCCTTGGGAATTAAAGAGAGGATTGCCAGTATCCTGTCCCTGGCAAGCGGGATCCCCCAGAGCGGCCAGGAGGGTGCCCAGGGCGCCCAAACTTGGCACTCAGCACCCCGGGGTGGGGGTGGGGGGCATCTGGAATCCATAGAGAATTGGAGGGAGCCTGTCACTTCTCCCTTTCCCTATCGCTGCTGGGTTTACCCACTCAGTGGGGGTGTCCGGATCACCCCACTTGGGAGTGGGGGTGGGATGGCATCTCCTGGCTTCCCGCCTCGGGAGGGTCCCCTGGCCGGCCGTGTCCTGCGGGTGGCGCTTCCTGGGCCGTGGGCACGAATTGGTTACAGCCGCCCGGGAGCCTGCCGGGCCGCGCTTAGCACTCCCCCCCCCCCCCCCCCCCCCCGCATCCAGGATGTGAGCGCCGCCGCCGGTCCTGTCGGCATCCCGGCTGAGGGTGCACGGGGCGGCGGGGGTGGGTCGCAGCCTCGCCGTGGGGGGGGGGCCTCCCGCCATGGCTGGGCCTCCCGCAGCCCCCGAGGGGAGCAGGGGCCCCTGGAGGCAGGCGTGAAGGGGAGTCGGCGCCGCGCGCCCCGCCAGGTCAACCCAGCAGACTGCAGCTGCGCCCCGGGGCTCGGCCGGCCGCGCGGGGCCCAGGGCTGCTCGCGGGGGAGCCCCGGGCGCCCCTCAGCCGCCAGCCCCAGCGCCAGGACCCCTCGCCCCGCAGCCAGCGCTCTGGCCCGGCTCGACTCAGCCCCTCCCGCGGTCACCGGAGAGGAAGGCGGCCGTCCCGCTGGGCTCCCCCCCTCCCCCGAACCACAGCACCCCCAAAACACCCCAGTGGGGGGAAACTTAGATGTTGCCTTTGGCATCGACGTCCTGAGCTGCCCCTCTAGGGGATCATCAACTTTGGGGGTGGGGACATTTTTTGGGGGCAGTGACAAGTGACTTCAGCTCCGCGGCCCCCCGGGGGACACCGCCGTGTGACCGACACCAATGACCCCCCCAAAACAATCCTAGAGAAAAAGCCATGGAGTCCCCGCTGGCCGCCTCGGGCTCGGCCCCAGGGCCCGTCACCTTCTCCCACGTCTTTGGTCAGCAGTGCCGGCTGATGGAAGCAGGTAGGCAGTGGATGTGTGACCGGGAGGGGAGGGGGGCTCCAGCCGGGGGAGGGGGGGCTCCAGCCGGGGAAGGGGGTGCACATGCACCTCCTTCTTCTTGATGCACGGCTTTCCTGGGGACGCGGCAGCCTGGCACTTGTCACTGTGGGAGACCAAGTGTGGGGGGCTTGGCGGGACGGCTTCCCCTTTGCCTGGGTGGTTCGGTTGAGGAGGCGGTGGCCTGGTGACCAGGGCTGGCTGGGGGCGGCCAGGGGTCCGGCTGGGGCCTCCCTGTCACTTGCTTCTTGGGTTGGGGACCGGTGTGAGAGCCAGACCCCATCTCCACCATTGGCTGTTGGAGATATGTACATGCTGGTCATAGTGTCCACTGGAGCGTGGCCCCCCAGCCCTGCCCGTCAGCGCGGAGAGCTCTCGGGGAGCCTCAGCCCCCCCCCCCCCAGGGTTGTCATCCAGGAGGAGGAGGAGGGGAAGGGGGAGGAAGAGGAGGAATCTGGCCTAGGCCATCTTGCTAGGTGTGCATTGCGCCCACAGAGAACTGGTGGAGCCCGCCCACCAGGAGGCTCCCTCCCTGCCTGCCTCTCCCTTAACTCCCCCTTCAGAGTCCGTGCCGGTGGGGAGACGGGGCACGCGTCTCCCCAGTGGCTTCCCTGGGTGTAGAAATACTGATGGTGTGTTTTGTTTTGAAGATGGTGGGAAGAGCACTGGTTCAGGAGTCCAGGTGGATGCGGTCCCTGATGGCCACATGACCTTGGAAATGGCAACCCCCCCCCCTTTTCCAGGGTGTCGATTTCCACCCCAAATGCCAGGTCCGGCGGGAGCTTGGGGCCTGGTTTGCAAGCCTGGTGGGCCTCCCAGAATGACTGTGACCCGAGGTCCCCAGGGAGGATGCTGCCCCTGGACCTTGGACTCAGGGCCTGAGCACTGTCCCTGGCTTCTTTTGCTCCAGGCGAGCACTCTGCCACGTGAGCCACAGCACCACTACTGGCTGTGTGTGTGTGTGTGTGTGTCTGTGTGTGTGTCTGTGTCTGTGTCTATTGGAGAGGAGTCTCATGCCACACCCAGGCTGGCTTTGAACCGTGACCCTCAGCTCGCTAGGATTACAGGCGAGTGGCCGCAGAAGCCAGCTGCTTTGGTTGTTGTTTTGTTTTCTTGGGGTAAAATCTTTCCCCCCGGGCTAGCCTGGGCTGGGCTTCTCCTGCGTGCGTTTCCTGTGAAGCTGGGGTGACAAGCGTGCGCCCCTGAGCTCAGCTTTTAGCGAGTGATTGGGCTGTTTGTGAACTTGTCTCCTTGAACTGCAGCTCTCCTAAGCTCAGCCCCCTGAGCAGCCCAGATGACAGGCATGCCCTACCACGCCCGGCTTCAAGACAGGGGTCTTCTAGTTCAGAAATCAGCTGGAGGACCAGAGGCCAGTGGGAAACACAATGGATCCCAGCCGTCAGCTGGGCATTTAGCTGAGCGTTCACCTCCGAGCCCTTGAAGGGGAAAAGGCACCGACCGGGCTGGCTATGCTGGGGTGCCAGGTGCCACCCCCTCTCCCCACAGCTGCTTCCCACTCCTGTTAGCCCTGCGAATCAATCAGGGAAACAGGGGCGGGTGGTGTGGGCGCTGGCGGTGATGCCCACGGGCCTCAACTTGACCTCTAGAAGCTGCTACCCACGGCGCTTGTGCGAGAGGAAGCCCCCAGCGCTGTGTTGGGCCTCCAGCATCAGAGCAGTGTGGTAGGCACCCAGGTGTGAGCGGTGCAGGACTTCCCGTGGCAGGCCTATTTCTGTGGAGACCTGTTTGTCAGAAGCAAGCTTAGTATGGAATTAAGAGCTCAATGGCTGACGTTCAAGCATCAGTTCTGCTGCGCACTAGCTGTGTGACCTTGCATTAACCTCATGTTTACTACTTGATCGGGCTGTGTGGGGCCTGATGCTGAGTGGTTCTGTGTGGTGTTTATCACCCTGCCTTTCCCAGGATGCTTTCTCTATAGACCCTGCTGTCACTGCTGTTGTTTCTCCTCCCCCTCCCCCTCCTCCTCCTCCTCCTCCTCCTCCTCCTCCCTCTCCTCTCTCCTTCCTACTCTTCTCGACAATATTGGGGTTTGAACTCAAGGCCTTGCACGCACTTGCCTTGCTTGCTCAGCTGGTGCTCTACCACTTGAGCTGTACCTCCAGCCTGGCTTTTTGCTAGTCATTGAAAATCGAGTCTTGTGGACTTTTCTGCTCAGGTTGGCTTCAAGCCATGAACTTCAGGATCTCAGTAGCTAGGATTATAAGTGTGAGTCCCTGGTGCTAGACTATTTCCGTTTAGTGCAATTACTCTTGTTTTGGGAGAGCAGTTTCCTCACACTAGGAATTAAGAGCATTCATAATAGGCACCATTTTTTTTCTTTTTCCTGAGTACTCAGTTACTCTTTTATTTCTTGGCCAATCATTGTGGTTTTGAAACACATAAACCCCAGTGTTTGTTCTTCCCCTGACTGGCAGGGACAGGAATCAACAAAGCTGATTCAAATAAATCTTCCTCCACCCAGCTGAAGGATGTTGTTTAACCATTTGCCTGGGGGCTCCGTTCTGGTCTCTCTGGGGATCTGGCAATCAGTCTCAAGGAGGCCTTCTGTGCTAAGTTTTATGTCAGCTTAGAAGGAGACAGCTGAGTAAATACAAGTCAAGTATGAAAACGTGGAGAATCCGAGCTGGAGGAAGTGGCTTAAGGCTGGAAAGAAGAAGCCAACAGGAGAAAATATTTGCTCTGAGACGGGGCTGGGAGGTCCGGCACTGCCCCTCCGCCTCACAGAGAGCTGTGTGTGCGCTGTGTGTTTAACCCCCAGAGCTGAAGTCTGCTGGAGGGAAGATGCTGGAAACGGCAAGCTGGATGTAGGGTAGCACATGCCTGTCATCCCAGCACTTTGGGAAGTAGAAGCAGCAAGATCCTGCCTTACACCCAGCAGCATGTCCCCAAAACACAGACCAAGGAGAAAAGCCTTAAGGCTCGGGAGGCGCCGCCTCCACCAGCCGTGTCCGGCCGCTGGCCTTCCATCTGTGCGAGGCTGCAGAAGCCCCTGCAGCCGCGGAGCAGGGCGGCCGGGTGGACACTGGTCCTCCAGGCCCCGGGGCGGGGCCTCTGCTGGCGGCTCCGGGGGGGCGTGGTCACAGCCAGCTGCTCCTGGGGGCGGAGCCTGGGGCGGGGCCTTATTGGGTTCTCCCCCGGGGGCGTGGCTATTGCCCGCTTCCTGGGACTGGGGCCTGAGGTCGGCCTCTCTGGGGGGCGTGGCTCTGGGCGTGGCCGGGGCGTGGCCTGGTCGGCTCCTGGGGCGGGGCCTTTGCACCTGCTCTGGTCCTTGGACTTGGTTGGCGGTCCAGCTTAGCAGAACAACGAATCTGGTGTGGCTGCTGGAAGCAGCTCCTGCCGTCAGAAGACTCGATTTCCCAATCTGAGCGCCCAGATCCTCTCCCAGCCCGAGCCAGACAAGGACCCCACCCCTTCCCAAGCGCAATGGAGCCGCCCACCCCGCCCTCCGGGGGCCCCAGGTCGCATCCGTGGGCAAGGCTTAGCTCACAGGAGGACGCGGGACCGGGGAAGCCCTAACGTGCAGGGATTTCGTCTGCTCATCCACTCATTCTTGGGGGGGGGGGGCGTTCACGGGGTGGCTTCCACGCACGGAGGGGGGCTCTCCATGGATCTCTCGCGTCCCCCGCCTCGCTCTTCCTGCACCTGGGCCCCTGTCTTCAGACAGTTCCAGTGGCTTTCAGGGCTGTGTTTCTGCACAATCAAGCTCAGGATTCTTGGGGGGCCTCGTATGTTTCGTCACAGCTCGTCTGGGAGCGGATCTGATTTTCGTTGTCCTCGCTCTCAGATGTGACGAATTCTGCCTCCGTCCTGGAAAATGTCCTGCTACCTTCTTGTTGTTTTGAGATGGGGGGTCTCATTACGTAGCCCAGGCTAGCCCAGAACCCGAGTCCTCCCGCCTCAGCCTCGCAGGGCTGCGATTAGAGGTGGGCATGGCCATGTCCCCTCCTGGTACTTGTTTCTCTGGGCGCCGATGCTCTCCCATTCTGGCTGTCCCTCTTGTTTAGAAATCCCTTTGCAGTCTTCCTTGGTTTTCCTTAACACATGCATAATATATTTTTTAAAAAAAAGTCATCCTCTGGTTCATTCATTTTCTCTCGGGCTGTGTCTAATCTTCAGCAAGCCTCAGGAAATCTGTTTTTTACTTAGTGTCTCTTTCCAGAAGTTCCACCTGAGTCATTTCAAATCTTCCAGGTGTGTGTGTGGGGTGTGTGTGTGTGTGTGTGTGTGTGTAAACAGCTTCAATCTCTTCTCTCTCTTGTTGCTGATTTGATTCTCAATGTACCAAACCATTTGACATCCTGTTTATCTGATCAAAGGATTTTGTAATTAATTCCTGACATACTGGGATTCAATTCTTCTGTGTCCTCATCAGTCAACTCCAACACAGCATGTTTGTTGTTTTGTTTTTGTTTTTGCCAGGCCTGGGGCTTGGACTCAGGGCCTGAGCACTGTCCCTGGCTTCTTTTTGCTCAAGGCTAGCACTCTACCCCATGAGCCACAGCGCCACTTCTGGCTATTTCTCTATATAGGGTGCTGAGGAATCGAACCCAGGGCTTCATGTATACGAGGCAAGCACTCTTGCCACTAGGCCATATTCCCAGCCCTCCAACACAGCATGTTTGATAGCCTGAATTTTGGAATTGTGTTTTAGGGTTTCATCTCAGGGTACCATAAATGTTAGCGATGTTAATTTCTGGCATCAACCTCCCATGTAGTAGAACTTTGTACCCAGTCATTCAAGGGCAGGCTCAAGGCAAGGAGGTCCTCACCGTCCATCACCCAGCCAGACACAGAGAAACCCCCTTGTCTCTTTTTGCTATTTGGTGTGTGTGTGGGGAGAATACTGTTATTGGACTTGAGCTCAGGGCCTGGGCCCTGACCCTGAGTTGTTCTGCTCAAGGCGAGTGCTCTACCACTCGAACCACAGCTCCACTTTTGGCTATCTGGTGGCCAATTGGAGGTAAGAATCTCATACACTTTCCTTCCCCAGCCTGGCTTCAAACTGTGATCTTCAGATGGGAACCTCTTGAGTAGCTAGGATGACAGGCGTGAGCCACGGGAGCCATGCTTCTTTTTGCTCTTTGCTGTTTGGTTTTATCCAAGTTCCATGTGTTCCTGAGGGCAAAGCCTTCTACAATCACTGTTGCATGTGTGTGCATGTGCTTACACACACGTGTGGGCATATGTTCATGTGTGCACAGGTGCATGTATGCTCACATGTATCCAGGAGGGGGCGCTAAAGGTCACATTCCCCCAAGAGTCATTGATGTCTTCCCCGTCCACCATTTCTGACCCCAACTCTCGCGCTCACTCCCACCCAGTCTCACAATGTGGGTGCCACAGGCTGGACTCTCCCAGCAGCCTCTGGGAGGGACTGATGGGAACTCCATGTCCACTGAGGAGTCTCTGCGTGGGCCCCAGAGCCCCTTCCCCACTGCCAGTGTTTTGACTTCGATGCTACTTCTTGTGCCATTGCTAGTTGAGGTTATAAAATGACATAGTTTTAACTCCTGTGACCCTAGCTACTGGGGAGGCTGAGATCTGAGGATCCAGGTTAGAAGGCAGACTGGGCAGGAAAGGCCAGGAGACTCTTATCTCCAATGAGCCAGCAAAAAGCCGGGAGTGGAGCTGTGCTTCAAGTGGTGGAGCACCAGCCTTGAGGGAAAAAGCTAAGGGCCAGGTCCAAAGTTCACCCACTACTGCTGCACACACGTGCATGCACACACACACACACACACACACGATTGTGTACTTCCTCAAAAGAGAATGCATGGTGTATTCATCATAGCGAAAGTCAGTTCTTCTCTGTCTGGGATGGATTTAGATCTTGGACAGACAGGAAGATGAAGCAGAGAGAGACACACAGAGAAAGAGAGAGAGAGAGAGAGAGAGAGAGAGAGAGAGATCTTGTTTTCAGCTGGCCTGCAGAAATACAGGAATTTAAAGAAAGCCCCAGCCACATTTTAGCAGTGAGTCCTTCTTTCTGCTTGCCACAGAGTTGTCAGACTTTGCTTTGGACCAAAGACATGGTGTATTTCCAGGTCTCCGGGGGGCCTGGAACGGGGAAGACTCAGGGTGCTGTCATCTCGTGGCCCAGGAAGGTTCTGCTGCCTGCAGTAGGAGCAGTGCTTTTCTCTGAGGGTGATGAGAAAGTTAGGCGGGGGGCTCTGAGGACTCGCACCCGCCACTGCCCGGAGCTCCCCGCTGCAGCCCAGGCCTCGCTCTGTGACCCCGAGTCTGGCTCAGGCTGCACCGGGTCACATGCCTCCGTCTGCGGAGTATCAAGTAGTCATTAAAAATCCAGTTTGTCGAGTGACATCACCTCGATTGTCCCCGCTTGACACAAAAGTTCCTCTGTGGCCTCTGGCGCTTGAGAATAGAACCACGGAGCCTGGGCCAGGTCAGAGGCGGCCAGCGGGGCCTTCGGAGCTTTGCGTGGGGCTGAGTTGGCCGCTGCCACGGGAGCCCAGTGTGGCACCTGCCCTGCTCCTGTCACCTGATAGATCCAAGAATTTGGCAGGTCAGAAGTGTCCCTAGAGATGATGGAGGCAGTGTGTGAGTGTGTGTGTGTGTGTGAGTGTGTGAGTGTGTGTGTGTGTGTCACAGCCAAGCGGCTCAGGCCTTTGTGATGTGCAAGTTTTGAAGGTCAATACATCAAAGTACAAGGACAAGTATCACCCAGCTGTTTGCTGCATCCGAGGTGGTGGAGCTCCTGTTCTTCGGGCCAGGAGACAGGTGACATCCATGGTTCACTTGCTATACGCGGGCAGATGCTTTCTGAGTCCTTCCAGATGTTTCTACCAAAGAAAAGAGAAGCACTTGGGTGACTTGGGAGTATAACATTTCATAGAGAGCCAGCAACTGGTGACTGACGCCTGCCATCCGAGCTACTAAAGAGGCTGAGACTTGATGGATTGAAGTTCAAAGCCAGCCTGGGATGGAAAGTCCATGAGACCCCATGTCCAAGTAGCAAAAAGCTAGACTAGAGGCATGGATCAGGTAGTATGGTGCCAGCTAGGCAAGTCAGCCAAGGGAAAGTACGAGGCCTTGAGTTCAAGCCCAGGGACCAGAACACACACACACACACACACACACACACACACACACACACGAGTCCACATGGACGTAAGGCCCTGCTTCTAGTACTCTTGTAATCCTCAGATCTAGCTTGAGCCGGGGCACTGAGCGGCTGCCCTGGCTCCGACATCGTCAGCACAGTAAAGCTTGTACTTTTGCAACCTCCGGACAGTCTCCACCAGGGAGGGGTTGGCAAGTTCTTGTCTCCAGTGCTCTCCCTCCTGACACTAACAGCAGGCGGAAGTCAGACCTACAGCAGGCTGTGTGTGTCTTCCAGGGAAGAAGGAGAAGAGGAGAGATGGCGGCTTCTCTCCTTTTTGAGGAGGGAAGAAGAGCCCCCCCCCCCGCCCCAAACTTGCCCTGGAGCATGGAGAGGCCGAGGAGAAGAAGGACTTTGCCTAGACCCATCTCCTCAGGTCTCCTCACCCCCGCCGCCTGACCCCTGCAACCCCCCCTTGCGGCCTCCCTGTTTCTACACCAGCATCTCAGCACCCACAAATCAATAGTGCTTGGTCTTACGTAGGATTAAATGTCCTTCTTGGCTTATGATTAAGGCCTGGCTTGAAAATGCCGGAGAGGGGGAGGTAATGAAGCATTTATGAGGGGAGGGGACAGCTTCCAATCACCTTTTTGGAAAAATGATTCGGCCTCAGTTAAGACCTGGGGGGAGACGACAGCGGGCAGATTGCTTTAGGCTGGCGATACGGAACCCGTTTCCAATCCCGGGGTGCTCAGGACCCCGTGAGGCCCGGACGCCTCGGTGCTGCCTCATCTCTGCGGGTGACTGCGGCAGAGGAAACGTGCTGGGATTCACCCCCATTACCGTGGCCCATGGCGAGTCAGTACAAGGGGATGGGAGTACAGGGGGGAGCAAAATCGTCCCCTGAAGTCAGGAAGCAGGGAGGGGAAGAAAGCAGGCTTCCAGGACCCCCCTCCAGGGCTTGCCCAATGACCTAAAAGCCTCCCCCGTGCCCACAGCCGGGAGGCTCACCCCCTTCCCGGTGGGGGCCTTGCGAGTCAGCCGAACCCCAGCAGGACTCTGTGGAAACCCTTTGCTAAGCTCTGCCTGAGAAGACGGTCATCCCGAGGTGTCTCTTCTCCGACCACTCCTCCATCAATAAACCCCAACCAGGGTGCTATCGAGGCTCCCCCGTGCGTGCTGATAAACCGGGATTCAACGCGCTCCAGAATTGCAGCGGGCCAAGGACCGTTATGCCCACCGTCGCCAAGGCGCGTCCAGTCCACCTTCTCCCACGCCTTCCTGCTCTGCGAATGCCAGAAGTCTGGGAATCAAATCCTGCCGACTTCCATCCTGTCGACGACCCCTTACCCATGCGTGTGGCCCACCTTGCACCGTAGCAAACTCCTACTTACTGCAGTTTTCCGGAGATTCTTGGGATCCAAGGATGGCGGGTGGGAAAGGCTGGACGGAGTTAGGTTGTCTGGATCTCCTTGAGCCATTTGAGGCCAGGTTTTTTTTTTTTTTTTAAGTTCTCCTCCCCCACCCCACTCCCCATTGCTCTTGTATCCTAGGCTTCATGTAGGGAGGGACCGGCACAAATGCAGCTGTGCTCATGCACTTGGGTCTGATACCGGAAAGAACTGAGGAAGAGGGGCTGGGAATATGGCCTAGGGGCAAGAGTGCTTGCCTCGTATACATGAGGCTCTGGGTTCGATTCCCCAGCACCACATATACAGAAAATGGCCAGAAGTGGCGCTGTGGCTCAAGTGGCAGAGTGCTAGGCTTGAGCAAAAAAGAAGCCAGGGACAGTGCTCAGGCCATGAGTTCACGGCCCAGGACTGGCCAAAAAAAAAAAAAAAAAAAAGAACTGAGGAAGAGTGGGTTCCAGGCCTACTCCAGGAGGCTGGCGTTCTCTGCTTCTGCTGTAGTACTTGGGGTAATAATGTGTCACTAACTAGCACGTGGCTCTGTCTCATCTGTATGGATCTTCAATGTCTCCCATTTGTATTCTAGGAAATTTTTGGATCCTTTGCATATACTGAAAGTTCCTACGTGTATTATTATTGGGGCCACTGGAGAGCCAGGCCTGTGTGCATTTTTCTCCCAACCTTGTATTTGTGTGTTTGGTGCCGGTCTCGGGCCTTGCTCTCAGGGCCTGGCTGTTGGCCCTGGGCTTGTTTGCTCAAGGCTAGTGCTCTACCACTTGAACCGCAGTGCCGCGTCTGGCTTTTCTGGCCTACTTGGAGGTAAGAATTTCACAGGCTTTCCTGCCCAGGCTGGCTTTGTATGGTGATCCTCCGATCTCAGCCCCCTCGGGAGCTAGGATGACAGGCGTGAGCCCCGGGTGTCCAGCTAAAGGGTTGCGTGAATTCTTGGCGTTGCTCTTGCTCTTTCCCATGGGGACCCCCTGGCTCCCGCCTCTAGAGACCCCATCTCCATCAGTTGAACACGCTCTGCACCTGCCTCTCTCTCGGGGGCTGGTTTTCCAACAGCAGCTGGCGGAGCTGCCTGGGGGTGCTGGGTCTTTAGTGCTTGCAGCCCTGCCCAGGGCTGCCTTTCCTGCTAGAGTGGTGGCTCCCTGGTCACCTTGAGGACACATGACTCAGCGCTGGACGTCTTGTCTAGCCAGAGCTGGCTTTCCATCTCCTAGAGTCCGCAGCAGGCCACTCGCCAGCACTTCCCAGGCCATGCCAGAAGCCTGGCCCCAGTAAGTTGTTTTGGGTTTTGTCCCCCCCCAACCTCACCCCCGTTGCAGTTTTGCAAGCTGTGCTGTTTCATTTCTGCAACTTAGAACACAGCTGGAGCACGCGGACCTGGCCTCTCGCCGAGGAGACTTTAGCCAGGTGTTTGGGTGACAGGTGTAGCTCAGAGTAGGCCCAGACAGCGGCCAGCGCAGCTATAGCTAGCTGTGCTGCAAATGCCTGGCTTCCGGTCCCTCCCACACGCTCGCGAAGGCCAATCACGTTCCACCTTGAGGTCCCCATCCCCGGGAGATGGACCAATCGAGTTCCCTGCAGTGCCAATCCGGTGAACAAGGACTAAACCTGAACAAGGAAGAGAGGGTGAGCTCTTGAGGCTGAGGACTTGACAAGTAAAAACCACACTGGAAAAAAAAAAACACAAAACAATTTAACCGTGTTATTTTGTGATGTCGGGAGGGGGAAGTCCTACTTAGTAATGTTTTATTTGTATTTATTGATCTATTTATGTTTTGCCAGTCCTGGGGCTTGAACTCAGGGCCTGGGCGCTGTCCCTGAGCCTCTCTCTGCGCTTTACCACCTGAGCTACTGCGCCACTTCTGGCTATTTTTTTTTTTTTTTAGTTCTTTGGCAATAAGAGCCTCACAGACTTTCTCTCTATGGTGTCGTCTACAAGTGTGTGTGTGTGTGTGTGTGTGTGTGTGTGTGTGTGTGTGTGCTGGATCTAGGGCTTGAACTCAGGGCCTGGGCTCTGCCCCTGAGCCCTTTCACTCAAGGATGGTGCTCTACCACATGAGCCACACCCCACTTTCTAGCTTTTTGGTACTGAACTGGAGATTAAGAGTCTCGCAGTCTTTCCTTCCTAGGTTGGCTCTGAATCACAGTCCTCCATTCTCAGCCCTTGGAGTAGCTAGGATTCCAGCATCAGCTTCTAGTATCCAGCAGAGGGCTTGATTGAACCCTGTGCTGGTGACGGATGGTAAACAACTTGGGGGGACCCTGGTCCTCTGTACACCTGGCCACCGCCCCCCTCTTGTTTAGACTGGACACGCCTCTTTTTCAGCTCCCAGCCTTGGCAAGGCCGATTAGACAGATTCCGCCCCCCCCCCTCGCCGGCAGGTAGATAAGTAAGCAAATGGGGTTTGTGGATGCTTTCCCAGGTCACGCCTCCCCCCGCCCCCCGCCGGGAGTGGGGGCTCTGCACTCTACAGTTTTGGCAGCAAAGGCAACTTCAGAACCAGCACCGCTGGGTTTCAGGTTTTCTTTCCCGGAACAGAAGAGAAACTTGCTGCAGACAGAAGAGCTGGGTCCAAATAAAAGCAGGCCAAACTGTCACCAAATGTATGTGCTTGAGAACAGTCAAGGCCTCTGAAAGAGCCAGCACCCAGGGCCCTGGGATCTTGGAGGAAGGAGGTGGTGTGAGTCTATCTGTTGGCTGGGCAAACATTCCCTTAAGGAATTTGCTAATCACACTGCACAGAGCTGAACCGATGGGCAAACGTCAGGGAAGCAAGCAGGGCTCTGATAGATGGCTCATGCCTGTCATCCCAGCTATTCAGGAGGCTGAGACCTAAGGACCACAGTTCAAAGCCAGCCTGAGCAGGAACGTCTGTGAGACTTTGAGCTCCAAATTAGCCACCGAAAAGCTGGAAGTGGAGCTGTGTGTGGCTCAACTGGTAGAGCACGAGCCTTGAACACGAAAGCTCGGCAGACCATGGAACAAGAAACACCAAAGAGAATTTTCAGGGGGAAGAACTGGTAGAAAGGAAAGGCAGAAAAACAGAAAGAGATTTAAGAAAAAAAAATCACTGCCAAGGGCAGCCATTGGAAAAAAAAATCTAGAGTTATTGGTTTTGTAAAATGAATAATATACGTGAAGATAACGTGAACCCCAAGGAAGCCTAGGGTCATTGTGCTTTGTTTGGTGGCAGGGACTCTTCTGTGGCCAGGCTGGCCCGGGCCTCTCCCTCCCGAGTGCCGGGGTTATAGGTATGTGCTGCTACGCTCCATCATGACAGCAAAGTTTAACAGAGCCTCAGATATTTTTGCCGTCCAGAAGCACGTTTTTTTTTTGTTTGTTTGTTTTGTTTTTGCCAACGGAATTGCTCATGCCATGGTTTAAGTGCCTTTCTCTAAGCCTGCTTGCTACAGCGTGATGGAAGGGAGTAGAGGGGACCCCTCCCCCCACCCCCTCCCCCACTCTGCTGGCTCTTCCGCGAAGTCTAGATCTGGAAATCCATTTTCCTGTGCTCCACAGTGTTTCCCTCATGGGTTGGGTGAGATCGGACAAAGCTCTTCTCCATCGGTACAGTGGGGCTCCAGCGAGCGGGGGGGATGGAAATCTAAGGTCAGAGGTCGCCTGTGGTCAGCGCCTGGACACCCACCGCCCTCAGGTGCCCATGGATGCCTCTAGAAGCTTCTTTGGAAAGCTCTGCTGCATCTCACTTGGTGGCTACGCTTGGTGGACGTGGAGATGTGTCATCCACCGCAGACTCCACGCCCAGCACTTGCAGAGAGAGAGAGAGAGAGAGAGAGAGAGAGAGAGAGAGAGAGAGAGAGAGAGAGAGAGAGAGCGAGAGCGAGAGCATGTGTGCCAGAACCACATTTAATTACTCCAACACATCTGCTGGCATAAAATGGCCATGTGTTCCTGAGTTCTTTTCCCCCAAATGCTGTGTGACCTCTTGGGCTGGGAGATGCAACTTTCTGCAGGACCTGGGCCAGCACCAGTTCTTCCTGGGGAAGGTTCTAGATCAGTTGGCTTTGAAAGCCATCACTGGCTAGACGACCCCTGCAGGTTTCTTTCTGCAGAGCAGCAGGGGACCTTCCATGCCGGGCCCCCCCTCTTTGTGGCTTTCCAGAAGCATCTTTGTGGTGAGGGATGGCAAGGGGACAGGGTCTTGCTAGGTAGGTCTTCCTATCTCCGCCTCCCAGCACTGGGATTCCAAGCCCGGACCCCCATGCTGGGCCTTTCCACGCCTTTGTAAGGGGCTCCCAGGGAGGACCACAGAGCCGGTCCTGCGTCCGTCACGGGAGCTGGGCCTCCGGGTGCAGAGCTGGAGCTGGGGCTGTGCAGTGTGAGTCCCGGGTCTGAGTCTACCACGCCTCAGCCTTGGCTTTGCCACCCATGTGAGGATCCAGGCTGGCCGTGGGCTGGGGAGGACCGAGGCTCACCCTGGCTGGGGAGGACCAGCGTGGACTCAGCACCTCCGCGGTGTGACTGGGGTCCGGCCCACAGCCCACCTGCGCCCAGTCAGCTCCCACGGGGAGGACGGGAACACGGTTTGCTGGCTGCAGGCGGCCAGCCCGGTCTCCGCGATGCCACGGGGCACAGAGGGGTCACAGTGACACAGTCATGGGGGGAGTGTTCCCCCCCTTCCCTCGCTCTCTCCCAGTGTTTCCCTCCCGCCCCACCCGCGAGTTGTAGAGTTCACTTTCAACACAGCGCCTGGCGCCTCTGGGGTCCCTCCATCTCTGTGCTCCTCCCAAAGGCAGATGAACGAACAAACAACGCCAAAGAAAAGGAAAACAGCAACCACTTCCACTTCCTGGAAGTGCTTCCCCTTCCTGGGGCTCATGAGGGCGAATGAGAGGTGCGCAGGCCCTGGGCCCTGGGCCCCTCCTCGGCCTCTCTGTGTCCCGTGGATGCCTGGAGTCCCGTGCGACTCGTCCTGCCCCGGTGTGTTCTGGATCTGGCTTCCGCACAGGAGAGGAAGCACGCGCGCGTGTCTGCGAGCTGGGCTTGCCTCCCTGCTGGTGCTGCGCTCGCTCTTACCAGTTCCCAAGGAGAGCTGTCAGGAGACGCCGGGAGGAGCCGGGAGGAGCGGGGAGGAGCCGGGAGGAGCGGGGAGGAGCCGGGAGGAGCGGGGAGGAGCTGGGAGGGGCTCTCCCCAGCACAACGCCTTCCCTGGTCCTCTGGCTCCTCCTAGTGGAAACATTAGGTATTTCTCACCAGGGAAGTTGGGAGCCCCAGGACCTGGTCAAGACCCGTTTGCTGTGAGCAGTGGGTTGCATCTTCATCCAGATCAGTGTGGGCCTAGGGGAGCAATCTATCCACCATCCATCCATCCATCCATCCCATCCATCCATCCATCCCCATCCATCCATCCATCCATCCACTGTTCACCCACCATCCATCCATCATCCATCCATCCATCCATCCATCCATCCACTGTTCACCCACCTATCCATCCATCTCCCACCCACCCATCCATCCATCATCAATCCTTCCTGTCCAGAGCTGGGCTGCACACTCTAGAACTTTAAACACCAATTGCTCAAGGCCACTTTCCTGTGGCCTCCATGCTGTGCCCTTATAAAGGAGACCAGGAGGGAGAGCCAGCCACCCGCACCCCTGCCACCCACCCTGTGGGGACCCTGGGAAGGGAAAATCTGCAGTGACTCCCTGGAGGGAGCTGGAGGCTCAGGCCTAGCGCCACAGTCCTGGCTACTTGGGAGGTTGAGAGCAGGATTGCAGTTTGAAGCCAACCTGGGCAGGAAAGCTCAGGAGATGTGTTCTTGAAAACAACCAGCAAGACGCAGGGCTGAAGGCATGGCTCAGGTGGTAGAGAGTGCACCTGCCACGCGTGAGGCCCCGAGTTCAAACCCTTGCGGCTAAATTCATGTGGTTTGTGAGCGGTTTGGCTTCTGGTTAGGCTGCGTGTCCCTGGGGCCCAGGGCCTGGGTCTTCCTGGCTGCCTAGCTTATGGTAGCCCCTGGTGGGCAGCTCCCAGAAGGCTGCCCGGTGGAGCTGGTACCGCTAGGCACTGGGCTGGCAGCCGGGAGGGGTGGCGGTTAAACCTGTAATGACGTGTCTCATTATAGATCACATTTCCAGATATGAAAAGGAATCGGTAGCAAGTAGTTATCAGTTACAACTCTGTTTTGGGGGGTGTGTCCCGGTTCTGGGGCTTGACCTCAGGGCCTGGGAGTGGTCCCCGAGCTTCTTCTCCCCAGGCCTGGCGCACTACCTCTTGAGCCACAGCTCTACTTGCAGCTTTTTGGTGGTTAACTGGGGGTACTCGCAGGAATCTCCAGCCTCAGGCCGCAGCCTCCTGGGTTGCAAGGAGCGAGCCACTGGTATTATTATTGTTATTGTTATTACTATTATTTCATGCCAGGCCGCATTAGCCTTCATCAAAACCCCACAGGAGGCACGATTATTACTACACAGGGCGGGAAACTGAGGCACAGGTCCCCGTGGCTCACTCTGCCAGTGGTGCAGGAATTGTCATTCTGGCTGCTTCCTTCACAGCCACCGCCGCCGTGTGCGTGCACTGTGCGGCCCCTCAGGCCGAGGATGCCCCAGAACGCCGGGCTCGGCCTCGGCTCGGGATCCCCCCCCCCCCCGCGCCCCGGCCCCGCCTGGCCGTCCCCACCGGGTCGCCCCCACCCCGCTGCCCTGCGAGAGTGCAGTCCGAGCCTGCGCCCTGCCTCGGGCCGCGGCGCTCGGCCACGGCGCCCTCTGGTGGCCACAGCGGGAATGGCGCCTTCGTGGGGACTGTGGCACAATACCCTGGAAGCTGGCACAGGGGACCCGGTCCCCGCACCCGGTCCTGCTCGCTGGGAGGGGGTGGCTGGTTCATTTCCTTGACCAAATGTGTCTCCAGTACCCAGACTTGCAGGTGAGGCCTAGCCTGACCGGAGGGAGGCAGAGCCCAGGACACCATTCCTGGCCTCCCTCCCTGCCCTCCCCCTCACCCCTCCCTGCCCTCCCCTTAGGGTGGGGGTGCTGGGCAGGCGGGCTGGGGAGGGAGCGGACTGGGTAAGGCCGCAGAGCAGAATGTGCAAATGCCCTGGGGTGGACACTAGCGAGCAGAGCCGAGGAAGAGTGCCATGAGGTGTTTACCTCCCTTTTATCCTCTGAGGCGTGTGCTCAGGAGGGGGGCTGGGGGGGATGGAGGGGAGGGCTGGACTGGAATCCTCCAGCCACATTGCAGACTGCGGGGGTCCCCTCGCCCCTCCTCTGCGGCGGTCTCCACACCCCGAAGGGGAGGCCGGCAGCCTCTACCCAGGGCCTTGGGTGGGAAGATGCTATGCTAATTGCTGTTCCTCTGGCTCCTTTAGGAATGAGCCTGTCATTTGGGCAATTACGGAATTTTCGAAGTCAATAACAGCTGTGTGTCTCCCCCTCTCTGTTAAAATGCCACTGGTGATCACATCCGCGCCCTGCCCTCCCTCCGCAACCTGCTTTAAGGGGTTCAGCGCTTCTGCTCCCCCAGTGAGCAGGGAGAGCACCCCCCCCCCCCGGGGCCAGGCCTGCAGGCCGTCCCCCATGAGCCCCGCCAGGCTGGCCTGGGCCTGGCAGAACAGGGAGACCTCCTATTGGGAAAGCCATGGCTGGCTGACGCTGGGGGCCCCGCCTGCCACCCCCGCTACTCAGGAGGCTGAGATGGGACAATCCCAGTTCACAGCCAGCCGGGGCAGGAAAGGCCACCACACCCCTGTCTGTGGGACGTTGCGATCCATCTGCCCTGGGGAGCGGGGTGTGGGGCAGGGGCACAGCTCCAGCAAAGGCCCTGGGGCAGGAGGGCAGCCAGGGATGGGAGGGGGGGGGAGAGCGGGCAGCGGAGGCTGGGGGGCCACCTTGGCTGGGGGGCGTGCGTGTAAAGGATTCTGCCCACTCAGTGGGGGGAGGGGGGAGGGGGAGGGGATGGAGGAGGGGGAGGGGGCTGCAGCTCAGGCTGGTGCCTGGTTGGGCGCTGGCAGGGGGTGGGGGGCGGGGGTGGGCTGCCCCCACCCAGGAGACGTCCTCCCACCCCAGAGTGGATGAGTGCTGGTGCCCCTCCCTCCCAGCCCTCCTCCCCGTCCCTCCCCTCTGGGTTTAGGAGCCGCTCTCACTGTGCACAGTGAGCGGGGACCACGGGCAGCGGGCCTGGCTTCAACCCCACGGCTGCACCTGACACCCCAATGTCACACGATGCCCCGAGTCACCAGGTCTCCCGGCGCTCGGTGCTCCTGACTGTGGCTGCTCCTCCCACCGTCCTCCCTCCCGGTCTCCGTCCTCCACACCCGCTCCTCCTCCCATGGTGGTTATTGGATCTGAGGCCAGGAGGGGGAGGCAGAGGACAACAAAAGAGCGAGCGCCGCCTGGGGCGGGAGGGCAGCTCTCCTCCTCCTCCACCCTCCTCCTCTCCCTCCTCCTCCCCCTCCTCCTCCCCTCCTCCTTCCACCTCCTCCCTCTTCCATACCTCCTCCTCCTCCTCCCTCTTCCACACCTCCTCTTTCCTCCTCCTCCTCCTCCTCCTTCCCCTCCTCCTCCCCCTCCTCCTCCTCCTCCTCCTCCTCCTCCCCCTCCCCTTCCCTCCCAGGTGGGACTCCGGCCTCCCCCATGGCACCCAGCTGCTCTTGGAGATGGGGTTGCTTGGGGGAGGGGGGTCACAGGAAGGAAGAAGGGAGAGGAGGGGCCATCTTTCCAGGGCCCTAGGGTCTTTGGGGCCTCGCAGCTCCGGTCCCGAGCTTCCTCCGGGCCTGGCTCAGGTCGCATCTGCCCAGGATGCCGCTGCCCCCACCGGTCACCCCACAGCCGGTCACCCCACAGCCGGTCACCCCACAGCCGGGCTCCCCACACCTCCGCCAGCCAGGCCGGAGGGATCTGAGCTCCGCCTCACCAGGAGGCCGGGTCGCCGTGACGAAGCCCGGATACCCGGAGAGGAGCTGAGCCAGGATCTGAACCCAGCTGCCCACTGCACCCTGTCCCCCCCGCCCCCACGGGCCTGCCAGGCATGGGGGTGCTGGGCACGGGGCTGCAGCCCATCAGCCGGGGTGAGCTCTGAGATCAAGTCACAGGCTGGGAGTGAGAATGAGAGATCAGTGTGCGCATTGGTGCTGGTCCAGCCGCTACCTTCACCCAGGTGGGCCTTGAACCGGAGGCCCTTCTGCCTCCGTCTCCTGTGTGATTGGTACCACACCCTGACGGAGGCCAGGGCTGCTCGTGCCGGCGTGCTGGGGCTCCTGCTGGAGCCTGCGGGTGCCCCGTGCCGGCCCCCATCTTTCCTCGCGGGGTGGAGCCGCGCTCCTTGCGGACTCTGGGCGTGCTCAGTTGGTGCGTGCTGCCATAGCTCTGACTCGACCTGCTTCACGCGTCTACCTTACGGCGCTCCTGATGCACTCAGAGCTGCCTAAAGCCTCTGTCCACCCCCTGCTGGGTCGAGGGCTTGGCGCTGAGAAGCTTCTCGTGGAATGCTGGTTGAATGAATGAAGGAAGGAAGGAACCATACCCTCCCTTGCGTGGGGTATCTCTTCACCCTATGCAGACTGTATTGCCTTGCCGCTCCAAAAATTGTTTTGTCAGTCATGGGTCTTGAACTCAGGGCCTGGGCGCCGTCCCTGAGTTTCTTTCTCTCAAGGCTAGCACTCTACCTCTTTGAGCCACAGCGCCACTTCTGGTTTTCTGGTGGTTTATTGGGAATAAGAGTCTCACGGACTTTCCTTGCCGGGCTGGCTTTGAACTATGATCCTCAGATCTCAGCCCCCTGAGAAGCTGGGAGGACAGGCGGGAGCCGCCAGTGCCTGACTGAAAGATATTTTGAGAAGAGAAGGAAAGCACCGTCCTCATGTTCTTGGGCAGGGTCCCGCGGGCCGAAGCCATTTCCCCTCAGACTTGCGTGTGCTCAGGACAGCCGCTTTGGCCCGCGCGTTGAAGCCCGATTCAGCCGCCTGGGTGGTTTTCTGCGCCCCTGGGCGTCTGTGTTGGGACACTCTGGGTGTCTGGTTCTCCCTCGGACTTCAAATTGGCCTCTATCCTTTCCGAGTGTCCACAGGACCAATCCTCCGTATTTCCCGGCGGGTCCTGGGAGGCATTCGTGCTTTTGATCCTCGAGGAGAAACACATATGAAGGAGATTCCTAAACACCCGTGACGGGACGACCCTAAGAAGTTCCTCCTCACGCGTCCACACTGCTCCGATCGAATGATCGTCCTCCTCCAGAGAACGACGAGTCCTCCCCGCCACGGGCTCACCGAGGAGAAAGCAGCCTTCGCTCCCCTGTGGATGATTATTCCCAGCAGACATTCTAGTGGAAACAACACACCGGAAACCCATCCCGTTAAACACCGGGAAAGCCCGGCCGGCTCCCGAGCGTCAGCCTGAGGGCGCTCGAGCCTTCGCACACCGCCCTCCCCGAGGGCCCGGTGCAGGAAGGCTTCCCTGGGCGACCGCACAGCCCGGCGGAGCCCCTGTGCGCGCGCACAGTCCAGCCGCAGGGATGTGAGCGCGTTCGCGAGGACTTAGCGGTGCGTGTATGTGCGTGTGCGCGCGCACACGAGCGCATCCATGCACGCCCCGATCTTCCTGCAAGTGACTGGGGCCAGGTTGTGGGTTTCTTGCTGTTGTTGTTAAATCAGGATGGAGGGGGAGGAACACCTCTCTTGTATTAGGCATCATCTTCTGTTCGAAATTGTGCTACGAGGCAGAAAGATGTCTGTGTGTGAGCGGCCTCTCCCTTAATGAATCCTCGCTGTAAGCCACATTTACGGCCCAAGGAAAATATTTTTCTTCATCTCAGTAGGGCCACGGAAGACGATTCATGGGCGGCTGAGTTGAGCTCAGTGTCCTCCTGTCTCATGAATTATGCAACATCTTCCCGCTTGAGAGTTGCAGCCTGGGCTTCTTGGTTAGGGAAGGATCAGAGCGGAGATGGAAACAGCCCTACCTGAGCCTTGCAGGGCTGAGGGAGACCAGTCCCAGGCTCCTCCCACAACGGGGTCCTTTTGTTCTAGACGTTATCCAACAGAACACTGTTGAAGAGAAATAAATCTTCTTGGAAAGGACCCAGAAGTTGCCGGGCGCTGGTGGCTGACACCTATAATCCTAGTTACTCAGGAGGCTGAGATCAGAGGATTGAGGTTCAAAGCCAGCCCAGGCAGAAAAGTCCCCATGAGACTCTTATCTCCCACGAACCTCTCAGAAACCAGAAGTGGCACTGTGGCTCAACGTGGTGGAACACTAGCCTTGAATCAACAAAAGCTCATGGACAGTATGCTCAGGTCCTGAGTTCAAGCCCCACAACTGACAAAAAAAAAAAAAAAAAAAGAACCCAGAAGTTGATATGAAATTCAGCTCTGAGCCAGGTGCTGGTGGCTCATACCTGTAATCCTAGCTGAGATCTGGAGGACTGAGGTTCAAGGCAGAAATGTCCATAAGACTCTTATTCAAAAAAATAGCCACCAAAATCAGGGCTGGAAGTGTGGCTCAAGTGGTAGGGCACCAACCAACAAATACAAGGTATTGAGGTCAAACCTCAGTGCCTCCAAAACTCCCAGTCAAGGGTTCACCCTTCATGGTTCCCAAGGAGAATTCCTTGTTCTCTCTCTGCTCCTCTCTACTACCTACCCACTGTGACGAGGCTGGGTCCTCGTCTATGTTTACACTGAAAATTCCTTTTTTTTTTTTTTTTTTTGCCAGTCCTGCAGCTTGAACTTAGGGCCTGAGCACTGTCCCTGGCTTCTTTGTGCTCAAGGCTAGCACTCTGCCACTTGAGCCACAGCGCCTCTTCTGGCTTTTTCTATCTACGTAGTGCTGAGGAATCGAACCCAGGGCTTCATGTATACGAGACGAGCACTCTACCACTAGGCTGTATTCCCAGCCTGAAAATTCCTTTCTTGTTTTGAACATTACCCATAGCTCTGATCAGATGTTCAGTCCAAAAGGCTACAAAAAACAAAACAATTAATACAAAAGGAGGAAAACACACAGGCCTGAGAACAAGAAAAGCTAGGAGTTGGAGATGGAGCTCTCCCAAGCTGGCCCACAACCTCCTGCAAGCTAAGCAGAAGGAGCAGACCCAAGTACAAGGTGGGCGGGTTGAGTCTCGGTTAGGAGGCCCTCCCGGTCAGTTCCGGCCCCAAACCGAACTGACTCGCGCCCTACAAGTATCAAGGCAGGGTTCTAGGGGGTCCCCCTTCAAGGGTGGAGAGTCTGGGGTGTTCCCCAGTCTCCTCAGGATTGCCAACTAAGCGCGTCCGCTTCGACAACCCCTTCGAGAAATAAGCAAAAGCAAAATAGACAAATTACAGGACAAGACAAATGAACAGCGCTGTTTTCTTAGCTTCGGAGTCGGGGATCTCTGGGGCTATCCCGGATGAAACCCCAAACGTTATGCCAAGTCGCGAAACGACCACCAAGAAGACCACCGATTCAAAATATCTATTTCATCCCTCTATTACATTGTAAACTCACGGAGGGTAGGACCTATGACGTAAACCTTTTCTAAACTGTTATTCTAAAGGTGATAGCTAGGCACTGGCGGCTCATTTGAGCATCATACCCTGGATTCCGAAACCCTGTCATCCTAGCTATTCAGGAGTCTGAGATCTGAGGATTGTGGTTCAAAGCCAGTCAGGGCAGGAAGGTCCATGAGATTCTTCTCTCCAACTAGCCACCAGAAAACAGGAAGTGGCGCTGTGGCTCAAAGTGGTAGAGAGCTAGCCTTGAGCTGAAGAGCTCAAGGGACAGTGTCCAGGCGGTGAGCTGAGCCCCGAAACCAACAACACGAAAGGTGATGTACTGAGGGGTTACAGTTACCTAAGTCAGGTAGCGAGTATTTTTTTTTTTTTTTGGACAGTGTTACCCCTTCCCTTCCCTCTCTCCCAGTTTTCCCCTCCTGCCCCACCCACAAGTTACATAGTTCATTTTTAGTGTCGTGTCTAGTGAGTGCCACTGCTGCTTTTGTTCCCGCCATTTCTGTGTGCCCCCCCCCCCCCAAAGACAGATAAAAGAAGAAACAAGACAAAAAGGAAAACAAGGGCTAGGGATGTGGCTTAGTGGCAGAGCGCTTGCCTAGCATGCCCAAAGCCCTGGGTTCGATTCCTCAGTACCACATATATAGAAAAGGCCAGAAGTGGCGCTGTGGCTCAAGAGGTAGAGTGCTAGCCTTGAGTTAAAAGAAGCCAGGGACAGTGCTCAGGCCCTGAGTCCAAGCCCCCAACAAAAACAAAAAACCCAAACAAAAAGAAAACAAAAGCAGCAACAAAGAAAAATCCTCTTGTTTCCATTTCCTAGAATTCATTGGGATCGCCATTATTTTATAGGATCTGAGGCACACAGGCTTTGCACCCCCGTGTTCCTCTCCCCAGCGTCTCCTCCGGGGGGCTCACTGTGTGTGAAGGCCTGGAGTCCCGTATCGTTTATTATAGGACCTACGTTCCCCCATTGCGGGGCTTGAACTCAGGCCCTGGCCACTGTCCCTCAGCCTCGTTGTGCTCAAGGCTAGCGCCCTCACACAGCAACCCCAGAGCCACTTCCAGTTTTTGAGTGGATTATTGGAGATAAGAATCTCACCAGGACTTTTCTGCCCAGACTGGCTTCGAACCGTGATCCTCAGATCTCAGCCCCCCCCCCCCCCCCCCCCCGGAGCAGCTGGGATGACAGGCGTTGAGTCCCCGGATCCCCGCTGGACATAGGGCTTTTGAATTCCTCTTAACTCATCTTCAACACTTAGCAAGGCCCTGGCAGGCCTTCATGAACACGTTCATTGTGGCCTAAAAGAGGGCTTAACGAGGCAGAGCCGTGCAGAGCCAGAGGTAGGGAGAAGCCAGGGGCTGGGCTGGAGCCTGGGGCGGCTTCCTGGAGCCGGAGCTCAGGGCGCGTGGCGTTCTTAGAGCGGGCTGCCGCGCACGCCCGTGTTCTCCCTCCTGCCCCGGGTCCCAGAGAACCTCTGCCCCCAGTGGCTTAGCAGCCGCCGCAGCAACACCAACATATTTACCTGGATCCTGGGCATTGAGCCCCACAACGACCCCCCCAAGAATCCCTCGCCACTACCCGCTTTGGCTGGGTGCCACTCCCTGGCTGCCATTTGTAATCCTAACGACTCACCAGACTGAGAGGTGTGTGGCCCGAAGGATGGTGGTTCAAAGCCACTCTGCGTAGACCAGTCTGCAAGACTCCGTCGCCAACCTAACCACCAGTTCAAAGCTGGACTGGAGGCGTGGCTTACGTGGTAGAGCACCCGCCACGAGTAGGAAGGCTGAGTGAGGACACAAGGACCCGAGTTTGAGTCTTGGTTACAACACACACACACACACACACACACACACACACACACACACACACACGAGCGCGCCATTTCATACGCTTTGTGACAACCCATCCAAATACCCGTGCTGCATCAGTTCGACATGTTTAGCAGTGTGGAGGCACAGCAGGACCCCCCGGGCTGAACAATGACCCCCGAAAGTCAGCCACTTCCACCCAAAGCAGCCTGCATCGGTGTGGAATTCACTAGAATGAGAAACTGGTGCTTCCCAGAGCTCTGCTGTCTGTGGCAGGCGGGCACAACCACGGAGGTGAAAGGTGAAAGGTGAAAGGTGAAAGGCAAAATCCGGGGAGGCCGCGGAGGAGGGTGTGGAGGGAGTGGGGTGTCAGGGAGCAGTTCTTCAGCCAGTGCTGCCCCCCCAAGAGCCACAGGCACCCCGAGAACCAGCAAGCTCCTTCGGAGCGGTGGCTGAAGACCAGATCTCAGCTCATTCTCTCCAGATTGCCACAGACATTGGGCGGCTGCGGCGGGCGGCATCCGGAAAATTCTTCCTTATTTTCCTTTTTAGAGTTGGGACCTGGAATTTCCCCATCATCCCTCCTGTCAGGACCTTGAAACTAAAACAGCAGGGAGGCCGTGCAGACCCCACGATCACAGCCTTCGCTTGCTCTGGGGAACCGTAGGCTGGGTCACATGACTGCGTTCACCAAGGCAACCTGAGGAGGAGCAACCTGCGCCTGCCCCGTCCAGTTCCCTTTGCCCTCTCCCAAGGGCCAGAATGTTCCAGAGAAAGGCTGCTCCCTCAGCCTGGGTCTAGGAGGGAAGGCCACGTTGGGGTGGGGGTGGGGGTGGAGGGGGGAGCTGCCCCCCCCCCCCCCCCACTGATTATCAGTGATGACGAGATGTCACTGGCTGGCAGGTCTGGGCAGGTTGGTCTGAACAAGTCGGCGGAGTGGCGCAGGTTTCATAAAGAAAAGAGACAAAAGGAGGGAACGCGATACAAAGGCTGAACTAGACGAACAGAGTGAAGGCATTTGGTTTGCTTTGCATGGAGACGGAACAAGGAGACCTGTGGAAATGGCTTTGAGAAGTGGGGTGACGGATGGCCTGTCCTTGATCTGCTGGGTGGTTAAGTGGTGAAGTCACAGTAAATAAGCTAATATAACATAAAGAATACATAAACAAAAAGCATCGAGTCGACATTAGACTATTCAGGGTGATTTTAGAGATGTGTGTGGGTCCATAATGATTAAGTTCCTCTCAGTGCAGCCCTCCTCAATCCTGTATTATCTTTCTGGTCTCCTCTGAAAGCTGGATGGCCTAGCTCTGCTCATTGGTGTTCATTTGTTTTGGTTGGCGAGAGGGCTTGAACTCAGGGCCTGAGGGTTGTCTCTGAGCTCTCTTCTTCGCTCAGAGCTAGTTCTCTACCTCATTGAGCCACAGTAGCACTTCCCATGTTCTGGTAGTTAATTGGAGATAACAAATCCCAAGGACTTTCCCTCCCATCTCAGCCTCAGGAGTAGCTGGGATGGCAGGCGCCGCTCTGGCCATGCTTTGAATGACTGTGGCAGGTGTTAGAACCATCTCATCCCGGAATGCGGTGGACAACAGAGAAGACCTCGGGCTTCATACCGAGCACTTTCACTTTGCTTGTCCGGGAGGGGGATGTTAGACAAATAAAAGCAAAATAGATGACTAAACGCTAAAGGAAGATCCTTTCAGAAAGTGATTGGGTCATAACCCGGAGTGATCGCGGGGGCAAGGACGGGCTGGGGCCACCATCGAGCTTCTTGACTTACGGCGCTTACGCAGAAATGGAATTTGATGGGGATAACTGTCTTTTCTTTTTTAGTGGACCCATAATTTTCTGTCAATCTCTGTAATATGCATACTGGGTGGATTTAAGAGTGAGCGCTCTTTCATTTTTCAAACGATTCTTTTTGTGAGGCAAGCACTCTCCTTCCTACTCATCTGGAATTGATGGAATTTTTCATCCATCAAATAACCTGACACCCGGGTTGAAGAGAGCTCTTCCTAGACGCGTTCCTTTTTTTGTTATAGCATCAGAGGCACGCAGGCATTGGCGCCTTTGTGGTCCTCCCCTACGAGTGTCCCCCTTTGGTGGCACTGTGTGTGAATGCCTGGAGTCTTGTATGCTATAATTAGCTCGGGTGAGTTCTTTTTTTTTTTTTTTGGCCAGTCCTGGGCCTTGGACTCAGGGCCTGAGCACTGTCCCTGGCTTCTTCCCGCTCAAGGCTAGCACTTTGCCACTTGAGCCACAGCGCCGCTTCTGGCCGTTTTCTGTATATGTGGTGCTGGGGAATCGAACCTAGGGCCTCGTGTATCCGAGGCAGGCACTCTTGCCACTAGGCTATATCCCCAGCCCTCGGGTGAGTTCTTGATGGATGGTGTTTCTGGCATAGCCAGAGAACTCCATGACAGGGCAGTAATGGAACTCGGGTCCCGGAATATGAACCCATTCCACATGCAGTGAGACTCTGCTGTAGGGCATTGCATTTTCTGAGCTGTAGACTAGGTTCCCTCCTGTAGACAGCCCACCATCTGCTCCCAGAAGGCTTAAGGGGAACTCAGGGAACGAATGGTTTTAGCCACAAAAGCATCCCACCTGATTTTATAAAAAATATTTTCTAACACAGTAACACCCATGAAACCGGTACAGTGAAGAAATACACTCACCAAATGTTGACTAGTGCCTTTACCACCAACTCCATTCTCCAAACAGACTGATAAAACGTGTACAGTTAAGGCAAAGACGTCTATTTTATGGCTGAGGGAATGGAAGCCAAGAGGTTAGAATGAGTTAAATGTATTCACACATGTATTGAGGCATTAATTTAATCATTCATCCAGCCATTCATTTGGCACATACTTATTGAGCACCACCTTGCAAAATAGCCTCTGTGCTTCAAATGTTCACCATTCTAGAATGATGACTGGAAATCTGAGCCCCAAAGGAAAGGCAGATTGTTCTACCAGAATTGTTCCTAAGAAACCTGCTCTGTCCTGGGGACCAGGCCTCTCTGGGGATGTGACCCTCCAGCACAGGTCTGAAGGATGGCAGTTTACTAAGGAGAGAAGCAGGTAGAGAAACTGCTCCAAGAGCCTCCCAAGGTGTGACTGGAAGGGTTTAGGGCTGGGGCTTGTCCCCAGGAATTCTGGTTCTGTGAAGCGCAGAAAGAGTCTTGAGCTTGGTGGACAGAGAGCAAACAATCCAATCCTGTTTCAGGAAGGGCTTTAAGGGGATTTGTGAAATCCCAATTAAAAATAAAACCTCTAAGGAAAGAGTCACATGTTCAGACTTCCCGTTTGAAAAGAAGAGGCTAACACACGGTAGAAGAATCCTCTCTTAAGCCCAATAAAGAGCTACAAGAAGCCAAAACAGATCTCAAACTTCACAGTGAAAAGTTAAAGCTTTTTTTTTCCCTTCCACTACTTCCTGGATATCCTAGACAATGCAATAAGGCAAGACAAAGAATTAAAAATAATAATGGTTGGGAAGGAAAAACCAAACAAAAGCAGGTTACTTCTTTCAGGTGAAAATGTTTGCGCACATAGAAAATCCAGAATACCTGCACACAGATTTTGAGAATGAAGACATAAGCCTGGTGAGGTTATTGGATATAAGATGCCATATAAAAACCATTTTTATAGGCTGTCAGTCATAAAGTGAACTTTTCCGAAAAACACATTTATACCTGTGAAAAAAACACCTGCAAATAAAGATAGAGCTAACAAAAGCTCTTCTGAAATCTGTGAGACATTATTAGAAGAAATTAAAGAAGGCAAACATATGTAACATATTTGTGGAACCAAAAGCTCAATACTGTGAAAAATGGCAAGTTTACTTAATTTTGTAGAGTCATACAATCCCAGCCCAAATTACTTTTTTTCCCCCAACATGGAAAATTTTATCTCATCTTAAAATCTATGTGGAAATGCAAAAGGGAAAGACTGTTGAATGCAATCTAGAAATAATTGGGAAAAAATGAGTAAAAGCCTTATATTACTAGCTATCAGGACTTTGTTAAAAGGTAGTGATTATTCCCACCATTGGTGGCTCACACCTGTAATTCTAGCTACTCAAGAGGCTGTGATCTGAGGATCTTGGTTCAAAGGCACATTGGGCTGAAAAATGTCCTGAGTCTTTTAGCTCTAGTTAACCAGAAAATAAATAAAAGCTGGAGGTGGAGCTGTGGTTCAAATGGTAGAGCACCATCATTGAGCGAAAAAACTAAGGTGGGCACCTTGTCTCTGAATTCAAGCCCCAGTATCAGTGTGGGTGCACGCACACACACACACACACACACACACACACACACACACACACGTAGTTGTTAAGATGATGTATGATTATCTTTGGGTGTCCAGAGGAGTTGCTCTTCAACAAAGCAGTTTATGAGTACAATGCACCTTGTTCAACTTCATCTCTCCCAACATTCCCCCCCATAGCTCCCAACCCTACCCTTCCCTCAGTTGTCTTAATTTTGTAGGCTATGCATTGCATTTTACAACTGCATGCTTCCTACCTTCCTGTCTTCATTCACCTGCCCCCCACCCCCCGGCTCCCTCCTTCTCCCCAGCTTCTGTTTCCTGGTGTTTATTTGGGGACTGTGTACTATTGGCACAGTGGCCCAGACACAGATGGACACACATGCAGTCTCTTGGTTTATAAGGTAACAGGGCAATGGGGATGGGGAATTGATTTCTTTTGATGTTGGTTTGGTAAAAGGCGGACAGGTGGATTGTTCAGTGTATTGGAAAAGGAAAAGCAAGTTAAAAAAAAAAAACCAAAGCAGAGACAAAAGCAAAGTCAGCAATTTCTTTCAGAAGAAAATATAGGAGGGAAGCATCATGATTTAGGGTGGACACGAATGACTTTAAATAGGATACAATAATCTCTCACCCGAAAGAAGGAAGGAGGGTGGGCATACAAATGGGTGAGTTCCCGATTTTTTTTTTCAGAGTCCATTAAGTGGGTGAAAAGGCAGAGCTTGAAATGGAGGAGGAGAAGGCGCTTATAATGCATACATTTGACAAAGGATTCACACCGTGCGAAGACTCATTAGTAGTAAAAAGGCAGACATCATCAGAGAAAGATGGGTGTGAGCATCCACCTCACAAAAAAGTTGATCTACACAGCCAAAACCAACATCACTGGGGCTGGGAATATGGCCTAGTGGCAAGAGTGCTTGCCTCCTACACATGAAGCTCTCGGTTCGATTCCCCAGCACCACATATATGGAAAACGGCCAGAAGGGGCGCTGTGGCTCAGGTGGCAGAGTGCTAGCCTTGAGCAAAAGGAAGCCAGGGATGGTGCTCAGGCCCTGAGTCCAAGGCCCAGGACTGGCAAAAAAAAAAAAAAAAAAAAAAGGAAATAAGGATACTGTGTCTAACCAGTGCCATCTTGGCCACATGGTGGGTCATAGGGAATTTGGTTTAACTGGCACCATCTTGTCTTCACGGATAGGGAAGTTCAACTCCCAGGTGATGGGCATGCCTGGATTCCTGAGGCAGGGGTGGGGACTTGGACGATAGGTCACTGGACCTGTCAGTCCTGTGCCTGAACTCCTGTGTTTCCTGTGCCCTGCCCCCTGCCTGCTCAGGTACTATGACTACGCCGTGCCTCACGTCTCCTCCAGTCACCGTGGCATCCCACCTCGGCTCTCCATTGCAGTGGATCGGGTGTGTTGCTGTTGTTTTCCTATTCGTCCTCTCCTGTTCTCTTGGCTCAGTTTCCTAACAGTGTTAAGCGTATTTGAAGGGCTGCAGGTCTTTGAGATCAGAGTCCAAGTGCAGTTGCTGGCTCCCCAATAAAAGACTCCCAGTTGGATTCTGTTTCTGGTAACTGAGTTTCCGTACCGCGCTATGGACCTTCAAGCACAATGACTAGGAATTACTGCTTCACTTTTGCCTTCCTGGGTTGGTTAGTGGCTCAGGACCTCATGGCTTATCCTCTCTTTTGCTGTATAAGATTTTTAGTTTCCCTCTTCTTGTGTGGGCAAATACATTCCATAGTAGGTTAAAGGTTTGATTCCTAGGGCAGCCCTATTGGGAGGGATGGATCCCATAGGAGAAGAGGAGATCTCCAGGTCATGGGGTGTGTGTGTGTGTGTGTGTGTGTGTGTGTGTGTGCTGGTACTGGAGCCTGAACCTAGGGTCTCACTTGTTACAAACCATTAGGCTTACAAGACAACTTTAGGTGGTGTTTAAAGACTCCATGTTGGACCGGGACTCAGATGCCTTGGGTTTGAATCCTGGTTCTGTTCCACGGGGATGCTTGTGCTCTCGGTCCGGTTTCTTCTTAATGGCACCTGCTCCTCATTGGAAATAGGAGAGATTTATATTGGCTCCTCTCTACCAGTCTTCGATCTGGTAAATAACCTTTGGTGCAAAACTGAAACGGCCTGTTAGGCCTCTCATTCTCCAGAAGCAATTGGATTTGCAGCCTGCTTTCCTCCTTGTAAAAAGGTCAGGGCGTGTGGAGCCTAATCCCCATGTTTAATGTTCATTTGCTGAACTAGAATTTGAGCTAATTTGTGCAAGAGCCTCCTGTGCCTAAATGCATTCAGAGATGGAGATAACTTCCTGTGAATTGTCCCCAGGGTGAGCAATTTCACATGCATTAGTACCCTTAGCTTCCGCTTGATTTCCCTCCACCCTTCCCATTGTTCTCAGAGAAGGTATGCGTTCGTAGAATGCCAAAATCTCTTCTGAAAGTGACAGCGGCTTGGTGATCTACCAAGCCCGCTTGGTGGTGAATGACCCTGTGTTGTCACCACAAAGAGGAAACCTAACAGAGGATTCCTGAGGAGATATTTGTTCCTGTGTTCTTTCATCCATTCAAACATCAAGCATTTGGTAAGTATATCAGGCAGCTTTTCACGACTGTCATAAAATACCTGGCATGGGCTCCTGATGATGAAGAAAAAGAAATTGACAGCATTGGAAGTTCAATGATGCCTGAGCTTGGCATCAGCTCAGTTCTGGTAAGGGTCTCTTCTCATGGTTGCATCATCTTGCCAGATAGGTGTACATGCCGGGACTGCAGATGTGGCTCCCGTGAGTGGTAGAATGCCAGCCAAGCGGGTGAGCTGAGTGAGCACAAGAACCCGAGTTCAAACCCCAATACTGCCAAACACTTAAAAAAAAGTGTGTGTGTGTGGGGGGGGGACAGGAAGGGGTATACATGTGTAGATGAGTTTACATGGCCAAGAAGGAAGTCAGGGAGACTTCAGTCCCACAATCCCTCTGAGGCCACACCCTCAATGACCTAAAGCTCCCCCAGGCTCCGCCTCTTAAAGGTCCACCACTTCCCAATAGCACCAGCTACAGACCAAGCTGAGGATCACATGGGCATCACCCAAACCATCTCAAACACATAGCAACGAGTCCCTAATGCGTGTCCAACTCCGAGCCGAGCAGGGGGCTAGAGCTCTGCAAAGGGGTTCAGTCTTAGAGAGAATAGACTTTAGTAGGCTAGGTAAGTAAAGAGGTAGCTGCATGTTATGCTTAACCAGATGCCTAATGACATGCGTGCTTTAAAGCCAGGCTCTCTTTAGGCTGTAGGAGGAGGACGAAACTATTGAGGGACGAATGGAGCATGATTCCCCTCCCCACACTCAGTTTTTATGTTGTTAAAATGCACATAACCAGGGCTGGGGATATAGCCTAGTGGCAAGAGTGCCTGCCTCGGATACACGAGGCCCTAGGTTCGATTCCCCAGCACCACATATACAAGAAAACGGCCAGAAGCGGCGCTGTGGCTCAAGTGGCAGAGTGCTAGCCTTGTGCGGGAAGAAGCCAGGGACAGTGCTCAGGCCCTGAGTCCAAGGCCCAGGACTGGCCAAAAAAAAAAAAAAAAATGCACATAACCAAACGGACCACCTAAACCATTTCTGAGAGCATGGTTTGGTGGTCTTAACTTTCTTCTGCAATGCCGTGGGCCTTGGCCGCCACCGGCTCTCACGACTCTTTCCATCTTGTAAGACTGAAGGTCGGTACCTGTCAAATGAGAGCTGCCCATTTCTCCTTCTCCCGGCCCCTGGAAACCATCATTGCACTTCTTGTCTCTATGGTTGGCATGATTCTAGGTCCTTCATGTAAGCAGAATCCTAGAGTCTCTGTCCTTGCATGTGTGTAAATGGCTCTTTTTCACTTAACATAATGTGTTCAAGGTTCATCCATGTTGTAGCATGGGTTAGAATTTCCTTCTCTTCTGGGATTTGAACTGGAATTTGAGCTCATGGCTTCATGCTTGCAAGGCAGGTGCGAGTGTAAACCATGTATCCACCCCTTTGAGTCTTGTTATATCTTTGAGGTAGGGTCGCATTGTTTTTGCTCAAGTCAGCCTAGACCGCAGCCCCTTGTTTCTGCTTCCTGCATAGAGGATATGACAGGTGCATGTCACAACAAGCAGCTGCGTCTGCTAAGATGGGGTCTTGTGAAGCTTTTTGCTGGGGATGGCCTCCAAGCATGGTCCTCCTGACCACCGCCTCTCCAATGGCTAGGATAACAGATATGAACTGCCTCGCTCAACCTGCATCTTCTTTTTCTAAAAGCCGCATGATCTTTCCTTCCATGACTCAGCTCGGAACGTTCTCTCCACAGAATGTCACCTGGTTGTTTCGTTTGCTTCATCTCGAATTAAAACCACTGGATAACTCCTGAGTCCCTCTCCAGAGCATCTTTCAAAAAATCATTCATTTATCCCATCAGGGAATAGCCAGAGGCAGCAAGATGAAAGCTTTTTAAGAAAGAGCTTGCACTCCCAGGAAACCTCTTTGTCAGAGTGCTCTAATGTTACAGATTCCATGTGGAGAGGAGACACACTGGGGGGTTATAAGCCTGGACTGTGGGGCTTGGGTTTGAAGTCCCATTCTGTTGAGAGAGAGCGAGAGCGAAAGAGAGAGCGCGAGAGCGCACACGCGCGCGAGAGAGAATGAAAGAAACAGAAAGGAAGAAAGATGGGGAGAGAAAGGCAGAAAGGGAGACAGAAAGAGAGAAGAAAAGAAGGAAGGGTGAGGAGAAAACAAAACAAAACAAAGGAAAGAAGGAAGGAAAAGAGGAAGGAAGAAGAAAGAAAGAAAGATGGATGGATGGATGGATGGATAAGGGGATGGATGGATGGTAGGATGGGTGGATGGATGGGTGGATAGTAGGATGGTTGGGTAATAGATGGATGAATGGTAGAATGGGTGGATGGACAGGTGAGTAGATGTATGGACAGCTAGATGGATAGGTGGATGGATGGAGAGATAAGTGGAAGTTGGATGGATGGGTTGACAGATGGGTGGACAGACAGATGGATGGACGGACAGATGAGTGGATGAGTAGGTGGATGGATGATGGATGGATGGATAGGTAGATAGAAGGATGGGTGGATGGATGGACAGATGAGTAAACGGGTCGGTAGATGGATAGATGGATGGATGGGTAGGCAGATGGGTGTTTGGATGGATGGATGGGTAGCTGGATAAATGGATGGATGGATGCCAGAACCCCCTTTAAATGCTTCCTCCAGGGTCTGAACAGAGACCATGTGGGAAACTTGGAGTAAGAGTCTCAAGCTGTGGTCCATGAACCATATCTGGTTCACTGCCTTTTTTCTTTTTTTTTTTTTTTAGCTTGAAAGCTAAGCATGGTTTTTAAAGTTTAAAAGGCTAGGGAAACAGATTTTAAAAAGAGCAATATTTTGTCAAATATGGAAACAATGAAAAATTGAAATATTTATGCTTAGGAGCAGTCTAGTTTGAAAGGCCAGAATGCAGTCACCGAATAAAGAAGTGTCTTAGAGAAATCTGAGAGGATGAGAAAACGGAGCTGTGTCTAAAATAACGAGCTTCTGTTCCTGTTAATATGGGCACGCTGACAAAATGACACTCTCCTAATCTGATTTGTGAGGCAGCCAAGGCCCAAATGCCTTCTTTGGTTGAATGGAAATGTAGTCTCCATGATACTAATATTCAAGCAATTTGCCAAGTGATAAAACTAGAGCAATTTATTATAATCTTACAATGAGATCTCTTCTTTGGACTTGAGAAAGGATTTTATTGCCTCTAAGTCTTGCAATTTCACTCTTACTAATATTGATTTTACCATAATGATTCCCCCATTCCCACTTTAAAAAAAAAACAATTTTCAAGTTATTTCTTGATTTGGACAAAATTCACATTTAAAAAAAAAGCAGAGATACAAAAGTCAACCTTTGAGGCCGTGTATTATGACATTTTCCTGCCGGTGGTCAGCGTTACAGGCATGCCAACAGAGGAAAAACACATTTGGGAGCTGCGAGGTTTTTCTCTCCCTCTTGTCTTCTAGATTACCACGGTCTGGATGGTTCCCAAAGGCCCGTGCAGGAAAGGCGTGGTCCCTGCTGGGCATCGTTGGGTTCCAGTGTCGGTGGGACCTTTAAGAGGCGTGGCCTACCGGGAGATAGTTAGGTCATTGTGGGTGTGCCGTTGGCAGGGGTTATGGGATCTAATCTGAGAGGAGTGATTGGCTGTCACCCACTCCCAGCATGCTGTGCTTTTCTGGTGTAGGCTCAAAACAATGCCCCCAACCAACCAATCATGGGGCTGGCACTTCCAGCAATATAAGCCCCAACAAAAAAACGTCCATCTTCTAATTTTCTGGCTGGTCCTGGGGGCTTGCACTCAGGACCTTGTGCTGTCACTCTGCGTTTCCCCTCACCACTGGTGCTCTGACTACGTGGGCCATGTCTCCACTTCTGTTTTTATTTATTTCTTTATTGAGCTGGTTCATTGGGGACAAGAATCTCTTAGACGCGGACCTTGATCCTGAGATCTCAGCCTGTTGTGTAGTAGGATGATATCGGTGTGAGTCATGGGTGTTGGGATCTGGACGATCCCTTTCTCCCCCCCCCCCCGCGGGGAGAATGGTAACCACAAACTCTATGAAAGAGCACTCAGCCTGGCCCTCCGCCAGCGGAAGGCCAAAGGCGTGCTCACATGGACATGCGCTAAGTTGAGGAAAGGTTGCTGAAGCTTCCCCTCCCCCCAGTCCCCCCACATGTTACCGAGGGCGGAGGCGAAAAGGAAGGCATCAGGGACACGCTGTGGTGGTGGGAAGTGTCTCAAAGACTTTAATATGGAAGGGCACTTATATAGAAGTAATGGCGGGAAAGAAAGGGGGCTGGCTAAAGGGCCAGTCATAGGCTAGGGAGCATGTCCATCAAGTGACATCACGAAACTTCCTTTGTGGGCGGGACAACCCCATCATGGTGGCATGCACGTGTTCACCTCCCAAGGGGTGGAGGCCAGAAGGTGGGAGGGACTTCCATTGTCCCAAGGCTGGTGGAAGGGCAGCCTTTCCCAGGCCATAATAATCCCCAACACATGGGCACCCTGCAAACTTTTCTCTTTGGAAGTTGCTTTTCTCAGGTTATTTGCTACAGTGGTGAAAAGCTGACTAAAACAGGAGTGCTCTCAAAGGACCCCTGTCTGTGGTGAAGGTTTTAACTTAAAAAAAAAATTGTTACTATTAAGATGATGTACAGAGGGGCTACCATTTCATAAGTCAAGCAATGAGTACATTTCTTTTTGGGCATTATTACCCCTTCCCTTGCTCTCTTCCAGGGGAAAGCCTTCTAAAAAAAGCCTTGAAAACCAAGTCCACATTTCATTCAGTCCTGAGCATTGTTGAGAAAACCTTGTATTAGCCTTAACTTATTTTACAATGCCAAGTGTGTATTTACCAATTCATGCCATCCTGGGGAGTCCATACTTTTCCTCCATGTGACAGAAGGGGGGTGCATAGAATTTGTGGAGGAGAAATACTTTGCTTGAGCTCTGCCAGCTATTAAAATCGGGCAGTGGGGTTGGGGATATAGCCTAGTGGCAAGAGTGCCTGCCTCGGATACACGAGGCCCTAGGTTCGATTCCCCAGCACCACATATACAGAAAACGGCCAGAAGCGGCGCTGTGGCTCAAGTGGCAGAGTGCTAGCCTTGAGCGGGAAGAAGCCAGGAACAGTGCTCAGGCCCTGAGTCCAAGGCCCAGGACTGGCCAAAAAAAAATAAATAAATAAAATAAAATAAAATAAAATAAAATCGGGCAGAGCACAAGAATTTGAGTTCCCGGCTGTCTGATTCCAGGACTTGTCAACCTTCCTCTTACACCGAGAACAAGCTCTTCCTAACAACGCCTCCATGATGGACGGAGACCCCTGAAGACCGCAGAGGCTTGGATGGGAAGGGCCACAGGCCCACAGACTGGAACATTCCACGGCCCTTTAAGAATCTGGCGCTTCTCAGTCCCGTTGCTAGGCTAGCAGGGTTTCCAGGCAAGCTCATTAGAGGACGCGGCAGTTCTGCACTGCGCTGGGCTGGGCGGCAGCGGTGTTCATTTCACTCCGCGCCCCGGGCATGCAGGAAGCATGGCCAACGCCTCGGTGCTCGATGACAAGTTGGGGGCTGTGGCCTGAACAATTGGCTGGATTTATCAAACGCTGCCCCTGCTCCATGGTGTGTGTGTGGGGGGGGCGGGATACGTGTGTGAGAATGTGGATCTGCAAGTGCATATGGAAGCGATCACGCGTGTTTTGACTCACACTAGACTCGCGCTGGCTTCCTGCAGAGTGGTTCATAAATATTGTAAGGCCCTGGGGGTGAAAAACCAAACCGCCTTCACAAGCAAGGAAACTGAGGATCGGCTGACGGAAGGAACGCACCTGGGATCTCAGGGACATAGACCAGACGGACCAGAACTCCTGACTCCCCCCCCCCCAAAAGCTTGGTGTTTGGGGTGCATTTATGAGCTGTGCTGACCTCTTGTGGCCTCCCCCCCCGCCCCCCACACTTTCAGGACCTGTCCAAGGCTCACCTTGGGTTCGTTTTCACAGTCATCCGTGGACTGTTTCCACGTGGACTTCCTGGTGGCTTTTTCTCCCTTCCTTTCCCTTGACCTGGGTCCTCGAGGTGAAGTGGCTTCCTCGGTGCTGAGCTGTCTGGACCCCACGCATGCGTATCCGAGAAAACTCACAGAAAGCTGTGATTCCCGTGAAGATCCGCCAAGGAAATGGAGGAGCTGGAATTGATCCTTGTGTGGCTCTCGCCGTGTTGGAAAACAAATAAGCGCAGCAATTCTTGTGCGTGCCTCTGGGATTCTCTTTGTGGGGTTCATTCGGGGGGCGGTGAACGCAGGTCGCTCTGGGCTGTGTCGAACTGACGCCTGTGCATCAAGTCTGTGTCTTCCTCGGGTTGAATTGATGGCTTTGGCGGCCGAGTTGGCCAAGTCTTGCTTTCTGGGAGTGGGAAGAGCAGGTCCCGGGGCGGGGGGGTGGGGAGGGGGAAAACGGCGGCTGTCTTCCGTGTTCTCCCGATGAGCTTCGGCCAGGGGAAGGCGTTCAGCGAATGCCGTCCATTGTACACGGCTCCGCTTGCCGTCTTACCCCTTGCTTCCCCGCTTCATTATCTACAAAGGCCTCAGCACCCTCAAAGCAGGGTCGAGAAACGTGACTTCTGATTCCAGCCTGCATTCAGAAGGTGATCTGTGCAATTTCAACCATGGCCATTTGTTTCTACTGTGTGTGTGTGTGTGTGTGTGTGTGTGTGTGTGTGTGTGTGTGTGCTAGTACTACTGGGCCTTGAACTCAGCGCCTGAGTGCTATCCCTGAGCGTTTGTGTTCAAGGCTGGGTGCTCCATCACTTGAGTTATATTTCCTCCAGCATTGTGGTGGTTGATTGGAGATGAAAGTCTCACGGACTCTGCTGATGGGGCTGGCTTTGAGATGAGGGCCTCCGGTCTCAGCTCGTATGACGTGTGATGGAAACCGCTCTGAGCGCAGTGTGCGCCACGCCCCATCCGGGCTCCTGGACCTCCCTCCCCTTCCATGGTGCTCCGCCCTTTCTTCCCCCCTCTTACTTTGAGAAATGGTCGCACAAGCTAAGCACCGGTGGCCCCGGCCTGTCATCCTAGCTTCTCCAGAGGCTGAGGTCTGAGGATCATGGTTTGAAGCCATCCGGGGCAGGAAAGTCTGTGAGACTCTTATCTCCAATGGACCGCCGGAAAGCTGGAGAGCTGTGGCTCAAGCGATAGAGCTCAGGGACAGTGCTCAGACCCAGAGTTCCAAGGTAGAACACTGCACGTCAGATGTCAGAATTCTGCTTTCACTCCGCGGGCGTAGGCCTGATCGATCTCTCCCCGGAGCCCTCATTCCTGGGTACATGGATGCAGGTTCCCAGGCTAGCCCAGGACGCTGGGGAGCCACGTGTGTCAGGGCAGTAATGGTGCTCACAGTGGCTGGCACTTACAGGGCCCCCTGGGCACGGGCCCTGCCCCAAATCCGCAGGCGATCGATCCGTTTGCTCCTGGGACACATCCCCGTGGTCCCGCTAGCGTCCTCATTTGACAGAGGGAGAAACTGAGGTATGGAGAGGTTCAGTCAGAACTTCTCTGTGGCACACACCCCGTGGTCACTTAGACCTGATTCTGTCTCTTCCCCTGAACGCAAGCTGCATGGCGCCAGAGTTTCTCTCTGTTTTCGTGTTGCCATTTTTTTTTTTCTGGGTAATTCTGGGGCTGGAACGCAGGGCCTTGCACACGAGAGGCCGGCGTTCGAACCCTGGAGCCCCACTCCAGTCTTTCTTGCTTTGTTCTCTGCTGCACCTGAGTGTCTGGAAAGGTGCTTGGTACTCGGTAGATGTGCGTCATGGAGCGGGGGAGGGGTGAAATTCACAGATGGGAGAAGGGGGAGCCCCTCTTGGTCCCAGGGGAGCGCCCACAGAGCCTCTGTGTTCTTGCTTGTTCTCCAGCAATTTGGCTTAGCTGACATACTGTCATGGTCCTGGGGTTCTGAGAGCCAGGAGAGGGCCGCTTCGCCCCAGCGCCACCGTGTGGAGAACCGGTGGCTTCCTGGCACTGTCGGGGCCAAGTTCACAGTCAAGCCGGCCTGCTAGAAACTCACTGGGGGGCTGGACCAGGAGAGGGCTCCCTGGAGGGACAGGCCACTCGTCCCCCCCCCCCAACCTTTCCCCAGGCCCCGGTCTCCATGTACACATTGTGTCTGGACAGATGTGGAGCTGTTTTATATCAGCAGCCTGGTCCTGGTTCAGTTCCATGTGGTTGACTGGGGAAAAGTAGAAAGCATGGTTGCAATCAGGAGAAAAAAAAGGATATTCTTCAGGAATGAAGGAAACCTTCCTAAATCGTCAGGATTCTCTCTCTCTCTCTCTCTCTCTCTCTCCCTCTCTCTCTCTCTCTCCCCCCTACCCTCTGTCACTAGCATCAGTTCCTCCCTTGATCAAACCTGGCTGGAAGAAGCACTGTACCTCTTTTCTTTTCTTTGCAAACGTTTTTGCACTCCCTCCCCTAGTCATTTGGACATATGGATTTTCTTACCTGTCAGTCTCATTGGGCTCATTAGCCAGAATTTGTTGAAAACAAACACCAATAAAATGTCTCTAAACAAAACTAAATGAGCTGGTTTTATTAAAGCCTATCTTGACATTCATACTTGTGAGGTTTGTTTTTTTGTCGTTGTTAAATTTTAAATAGCAAAGCAGGATGTGTTTGGAATACAGATGGACTTGGGAGGAGATTCCGTTTCATCGCGAGGTGAAAACACTGGAGGAGGCTTTGCCCACAGGTCAGTGACAAGACTCATGACCCAGGCAGGCTCTCCAGAGGAGACCACGTCTGCTATTCTGTTCTCAGCACGTGCGCATGCACGCGCGCACACACACACACACACACACCTGCCCCACCTACACCTCCCACTCCAAGTCAGATGTGTTCATTGTGGGCCTCTGAGATCTTTGAGATGCTTAGTCAACGTTGGAGGCAAATAGAAGAATTCTGCTCTGGAGTTCAAGGAAGATTGACTGTCATTAGTGAATTTAGAATTAGACATTACTATAATCGACAGAGCTAAGGTGTCCTATTTTTTTTTTTTTTTGCCAGTCCTGGGGCTTGAACTCAGGGCCTGGGCACTGTGCCTGAGCTTCTCTTGCTCAAGGCTAGCGCTCTACCCCTTGAGCCGCAGCGCCACTTCTGGCCTTTTCTGTGTACGTGGTGCTGAGGAATCGAACCCAGGGCTTCCTGCATGCGAGGCGAGCATTCGACCGCTCAGCCACCTTCCCAGCCCTTGCTCGCATGTTTCTGAGTGTCTGCTTCAGCCCGAGGAGCCAAGTACACGGGCTCCAGAAAACGAGAAAATGCTGGTGGTTGGATCTGATTGCTCTGATGGTCTTTTAGCTCAGTGCCTAAGATGAAGGTTGGCTTCAGTGCCGCATGGAGAATTTGTGCCATGCCCGTTGGTCCACGGCAGGCAGTGGACGTGGCATAAGGTCTGTCACTCAGTTGCTCCGAGCACTCGGAGCTGGTGTGTGCGGAGGGATGCCCTGGCTGCCTGTGGTTCACCCGGGGAGGGGCACCGCTGGATTGGCATCGCTTGGAAGTCCCTCAGAAGGCCCCCGTGAGTGGTTGCTTGGGAGGATTTCGTCGGGAGTCCGTTCATCGTCAGCCTCACTCAGACTGGTTTAAGCAGCAGAGGAAAGCCATCGGTTCATGTGAATAGATGCAGAGAGAGACAGACTGGTGTTTCAGGTATGGCTGTGTCCAGGTGCTCTACAAGTATCTCCAGGGCTTGGTTTGTCTGCGTTCGGCTTGTATGTGCCTCCGTACCCGCTTCCCCGGTAGGCAGGGTCTCCCCTGCGGGTTTGCGCTTCTAGCATCCTTACAGGCGACAGCCCTGGAGAAGCAGCACTTCTTACAAGGCCCGGATTGAGGTGTGTGGGTGCGGCTTGGGATTCAGGACTGGGGCTTGGGGTACAGCACGTGCTGGGATTGGGTCACACAGCCATTCCAAGCTCCTCTCCGTCCATGTGCCCAGGCGAGCCATAAACTGCTTTTGTGTAGCTAAGCAATGGGGTCAGAGTGCACAGGGCTACGGGAGTAAGGAAAGGCCCAGTTCTCTTCATAGGACAGTCTGGGAGAAGCAACTTAAAAAAAAAAATAAAAAGCCACCTGGTGTCCCTAATTGCCTTAGATTTGGGCTTTAATTAACTGAGCCGGCGGGACATAGGATTTCTGGTGCCGTGGGTCCTCTGTAGGTCTCCAGGATGTTTGCCGTATTAAAGAGGAGATTAAAAAAAAAAAAAACAAGTAAGAAAACTTAGAGCATCATCTGAATTCTGCCTTCCTGGGGGGTCCCCCAGACTCCGAGATTGAAGGGTCAGGGGCGCTGGTCTCTTTCCATATTCCATAAGTCAAGAGCCTCCGGGTGCCTGCGGGTGGGAGACAGGGCTGTTAATACTGTGGCTCATTCTAAATAGCAATTAGCAATGCAGTAGGCCACTGCTATTTCACCCTCCCCACTTCCCCCCCACCCGCTTTCTTTGTGCCAGCACTGAGGTTTGAACTCAGGGCTTCACAGTCTCATTTAGCTTTTTTTCTCAGGACAGACGGCATTCTCCCACTTGAGCCAGAGCTCCACCTCTGGATTGTATTTTTTTTTAACAGGTTAATTGAAGATGGAGTCTCTTGGCTTTGTCTGCCCAGGGTGCCTTCAAACCACGATCCTCAGATCTCAGCCTCTTGAGTCGCTAGGGCTCCCTCCCTCCCCTCCTTTGTATAAGTCAGGTTCCTTGCCGCCATTTGCGTTTGGATGTGGAATGTTCTGGAATGGACTGGAATGTTCCGGAGTCTGCCTTGACTCTACTGGTCCTCTGGGATGGCAGGGGTCTCCTGGGCGGGCACTGTCTGTCCGTTAGCTGCCTGTTCCACCATCTGTCAGTGATCGCAACCTAGAACGTCTTCAAGCGTTGCCAGAGGTCCCCTTGTGGGGACACAATCTCGCCTAATCAAGCCCCTTCACCCAGGAGCCTGGGCCGTGCTGATGGTGGGTTGCTAATCCAGCCTCACCTGGGTGTGGTTTGGAATGCAGTCTGACCTTCTGTGTCCCTGAGGATTGCTAGAATGTTCTAAGCCCCCTTTCCAGTGCCGTATAAGCACATGCAAGTTTGAGGAACTGGGCGGTGCGGTAACTTGAGTCAGATGTTCTCATCCATCAGAATCTCCCCACCGGGTGCTCACGCCTGTCATCCTAGCTACTCGGGCGGCTGAGATCGGAGGATCGTGGAACCCACACCAGCTGGGGCAGGAAAGCCTCTCCAATCAGCCTGCAGAACAGCTGGCAGCGGAGGTGGGAAAGACGCCCGGAGGCTCTGGCAGTGGGAAGCGCCTGGCTCTTTTCCCTCTTATTCTGAGTTCCCAGATGATTCTGACTCTCTGCTTGGAAGATCAGAAAGTACCCACACAGGAGTGCCAAATTCCCGGAGGGAAAGGCATTTGGAAGCCAACAGCTGGTCCAGGGACACCGGGTCAGGTGTCCTGGTGGCCGGCGACTTATCACCTCTCACCCATAGCGGGAGCCGCCCCCTTCCCGTTCCCACAGCCAAGGCGATCCATTCCTAGAGACACACTCACAGAGTGTGTGCACGCGCCAGGGGCAAACTGGAAGCAGTGTTCTCAGGGGTCCGCAGTCTCCAGGAGGAAACGAGAGGCGCATAGACATGCTCTTTATTTGTTTACTTATTTTGGTTTTAGGTGTAGACCTCTCAAGTGCAATGCCTTCGTTTATTCGGAGTTGGATGAACATGCATTCTCTCCCAGATTCCCGGGCCGGCCGCACGTGGTAAATACAGAGAGAATGGCCATTGATTTTGTATCTTCTGGTGGCGGAGGGGGTAGGGGAGGGCTGAGCGCTGATTAGAATCCTTGGCCATGCGGGGGGAGTCCTGTACTGCCTTCCCAGCGTGGGCCTGCTACAGAGCCCAAATTGACTTTTCCTTATCTCCAGTTCATTAAATCCAGTCATGGTGCTCCTATCTGATCGGACTGCTGGAAAACCTTCTTTGATAATAGCACCTTTGCAAATCCACCGGGAGATTCGTATAATTGTTACCCGGAAGGCTGCCGTGGGGAGACATCTGGAAGAACACAATTGAACGATAACAGATCTTGATTATTAAGAAGATCAATCTAGCCAGGCACCGGTGACTCACACCTTAGCTACTCAGGAGGCTGGAGAGCTGAGGGTCAAGGTTCAAAGCCAGCCTGGGCAGGAAAGTCCATGAGGCTCTTATCACCAATGGACCACCAAAAAAAGGTGCAAGTAGAACTGTGGCTCAAGTGGCAGAATGTCAGCCTGGAGCGACGAAGCTCAGGAACGGCACCTAGGTCTTGAGTTCAAGTCCCAGTACCAGCACACACCAGAAAGAGCGGACGCCCGATCTCCGCGGAGCACAGATCTTACAAAGACCCCAGTGCTGCGTGCGTAGCTTCCGTTTACGTAAAGCCAAAGAAACCGCGACTCCGTGTGTGACCTGAGGCGGTATTTCTAGAAGATAGTGTGTACACTGGAAGGCTGAAGGCGGGGGGTTGTCCTGGCTGTCAGGGTGGGTACGCGGCTCTTTTCTCCCGTGGCTTCTTAACGTGGTGCCATTTCCCAGCATGACCTTGCATGGTTGATGGCAGAGTGTGAAAGCGTGTTTTCTCTGCGATGGGGAAGGGAGATGGGGAAACATATCGGCTGGGTCCAGGCGGGATTCCCAGTGGAGGAGGCCGGGTCAGCCCTTGCGCTCTTCACCCGGAGGCTCTGCTGCTTGACTTGCTGCACACGGGCTGAAGGGCGGCCCGCGTGGGCTTCAGGAGGAAACGCTCGTGGAAGTGGGGGGGTTAGGGCAGGGCTCAAAGCCCAAGTCTTCTCAATAAGCAATGATGGTGGGACTGTGTGGCCCCAAACCCAACCCAAGGGTGTGGGGAAGAGAGGTCGGCGGGGGAAGGAGGAGCAGGCGGGACCGGACACATCCAGGGGCGGACTCTCGTGGAGCCTGGCCCCCACACCCCAGTGCTGCGAGCACCCCACTGAGAACCACGGGAGCGAGTTCTACTTGAGTTCGTCCTTGTGCGAGGTCAGGGGGTGGCTAACGCAAGAAATGCAAATGGCACTGACAGAAGAGAACCTGCAGGCCTGTGACCCAGAAAGGCTCGGCCCATAAGGATACTCAACGCAGCCTTGTTTATCAGCCCTGATGGATTGCGGGCCGCCCAATGCCCGATGGCGGGGGAGTAAATTATGATTAATTTCAGGCAGCCAGTTAAAGTGACGGCTGTGAAAATTGTTGCCTGATGGTGGTGGGAGTCGGGGTGGGGAAGGTTGCGAATCTCAAACTCTTTCAAAATAATCAAAGGGGCTTGAAAGATCATTTGTATTCACACCCACAGGATTAGGAGGAGAAAGAGAAGCAAATTCAGCAAATTTCTGAGCAGCAGTCAGGCGATGGGCTAGTTCTTTGGAGAGCTATATTGATTCTGGGTGGCAGCGGCTCACGCCTGTGCGTCCTCACGGCCCAGAAGGCTGAGCTCTGAGGAGAAGCTGGGAGGCCAACCTGGACAGGAAAGGCTGTGGGACTCTTACCTCCAAGGAGCCAGCAAAAAGCCGGAAGTAGAGCTGTGGCTCAAGTGGTAGAGCACCGGCTTTGAATGATAAAGTGAAAGAGAGTGCCCAGGCCCTGAGTTCAAGTGTCAGTAATGGCACACACACACACACACACACACACACACACACACAGAGCTGAGCTGGGAAGGGGGGTACATGCCCATAATCCCAGTATCCAAGAGGCAGAAACAGGGGAGTAGCGGTTTCAAGGTCAGCACGGGCTACATAGTGAGACCAAACCCCACTTGCACCGTGTTTTAGTTTAATTTTAGAATACTCAAGGACTGTGTTCGGCCCTTCCCTGGCACCACCGGCCGTTAGCGATGGGGCAGGGTCTCTCAGGGTGTCAGATCGCTGAAGGTCGGAGCTGGCGGGTTGTGCCGGAGCAGGTGTGCGTCCTCAAAGCAAGTTCAAATCCAGGCTGGCAGCCAGGTGCCGGGAGCCTGCTGGGGAAAGTGTGGCTCTTGTGAATTTCTACACAGAAGCCAGGCTAAAGCAGACGATGGCTGCACGTTGGAGTGAACTAGGAAGTACTCTCCTACTTGAGAGTCTCACTGACTTGTCTGCCTGGGCCTGACTTGGAACCCCAATCCCTCCTAACTCCGCCTCCTGATTAGTTAGAACGACGGGCCTGAGCTACCAGTGCCTTTCTATGGAAGGAATGGACCGGTGTTCCTGCTTCCTAGATGACGAACTAGAACCACACCGCAGCTCAAGGGATGGACTCGGGGCCGTGGCTGCCCCATGACAGACTTCGTGTCATTCAGTAGAGGCTCAGATCCCATCGCTGACCAAGCGTGGACAGAAACCCAGGCAGGGCACTGCAGTGATCGAAGAGACGGCCACTGCTCCTTCCTCTCCGTCACAAGATGTAGGGAACAGAGGCGGACAGAAAGAGCAAGGTAAGGAGAGGACAGCAATGTGGGGCAGTTTGTTGCTGCTGCACTCTGGGGGAAGGGGTGCTCTAGCGCCCTCTCCTGGGGAATCTCCGTAACAGCGATGAGATCCAGGAAGGGAGAGCAACCTGTGCAAAAGAACGAGAAGGAGGCCAGGCTTTGGTGGCTCCCAGCCGTCGTGTCTGGGCTTACTCAGGAGGCTGAGATCTGAGGATGGTGGTTCAAAGCCAGCCCGAGCAGGAAAGTCCGTGAGACTCTGATCTCTCATGAGACACCAGAAAACGGAGAGAAGGGCTGGTAGAGTGCCAGCCTTGAGCAGAAAGGCTCAGGGATAGCACCCAGGCCCCGAGTTCAAGCCCTGTGATCGGCACACACACACAGAACGAGAAGCGGTCGCCAGGATGGGACGCTGGCAGTAGGGGAACCGCCTTGGCGTGGCGCAGTAAACCTGCTTCTCCCAGGCGAGCAACTCACCCAAAGAATGGCCCGCTGGGTTTGAAACCCTGCCTTTTCCTGGCTGGGGGCTGAAGCCCGGTCACCCGCAGACGCACCGCGTCCTCCGAATCCCGCGCTCAACGCGCTGCTTGGTTCGGGTTGATATCTCTGGGTTTCTGCTTGATGTCTGGAATCCTCTGCCCACCGCTCCTCAGCCCCCATGCCATGGGCTGGCTTCTCCTGGAAGCCTAATGAGGCAGTTGCCATGGTAACGGGGTGGCATCCTAGCTCCCCGAACCCAGAGTCTGTTTCCTCTCTGTTTGCTAAATTAATAACACTTAAATCAAACATATTAATTTATCTCATGTCAATTAATTTGTATGTTAAGCGCCTGCCAGGCTCCCCCGCCCCTCCCCCAGACACCCATTAATTAACTGCAGCCATACCAAAAGCACATCACAGAAGTTGCAGTAGCTTTCTGCAAACTACAATTACAACGCTCCGCTACGGTGTGCAAAGTAATCAATGCCAAAATAATTGCTTTCCACAGGACTACAGTCAGCTGTCTTGTCAGATTGTCAACTGATAACCATAACTGTTCGGAGGTGTGTGTGTGTGTGTGTGTGTGTGTGTGTGTGTGTGTGCATGCGCGTACCAGTCAGTCCTGGCCTTGAACTCAGGGTTCCTTAGCATATGTTTTGCTCAAGGGCGATGTGCTACCATTTGAGCCACAGCTCCATTTCCAGCTTTTTGGTGGTTAACTAGAGGTGAGAGTCTCATGGACTTTCCTGCCTGGGCTGGCTTTTACCTTTGCGTCTCAGATTCTCAGCTTCCTGAATAGCTAGGATTACAGATAGGAGCCCTGGCACCTGGCTGGCTTGTTTGGAGTTTTGAAATAATAATAATAATACTAATAATTAGCCCAAATATTAGAGGGACCAGCTGTGGCTGGCAATACAATGGCTTGTGAATACTGCTGATTTCTGTTCCTGTCTGGTGATCTTGATTGTCACTGTTCAGGGCTGGCTTTAGGACTGGTGCCTCCCAAGGGGCTAGAGTCAGAGAGGCGACTCGTGCATGCCCAGGGGTTTATCTGGCCTCGAGCGAGCCACCGGTACCTTCCTTTATTCTCGTCTTTGCAGAGATGGTGGGGGAATTGGCCTCTTCAGATTGGGATCTGCGGCACGGTGGAGCGAGCCCAGCGGTCCCTGCTAGAGCACAGTCTCTCTCTCTCTCCTCCTCCTCTTTCTCCCTCTCGCTTGCTCTCTCTCCTCCTCCTCTTTCTCCCTCTCTCCTATCTTCCCCTCTCCTCTCCTTAAGCTCAGTGCACCCGCCACGCAGCGCGTCCCTGCTGCTGGGGGCGGGGGCTGCCCAGACCTGGACGCACCGTCCAGCGCAGAGCATTCGGAGCTACGGTGCCCAAGCCCCGCCCACTTGATAGCCTACGGGAGACAGCTTCCCGCCCCGGCGGATGCGGTGCTCAGATCTATCTACGATCCCATCACCGCGTGCAAGGACCAGCAGATGGCGAGGTCTCTCAAAGGGCATCCCCGCGCCATCGGCCTCGCGCCAGCACCGGGGGTCAGGAGAAGAAGCAGCGCTCTAAGGCTCCCCAAGAGCTCGGCGGGGTCAGAGCGGAATGCCACAGCCGCCTTCCTTATTGTGACCCCCCTCCCCCCTTCCCTGCTCAGGCCAATACCGATTTATCATTTCCACTGTTGACTTAGGGACACTCACGTTGACTTATTTCATATACATGAAAGGCATCCGTCTTCCAAAGTCACGGCGTCTCCGTTAGCCAACTCCCACCCGTGGTTCCCAAAGGTTTGCCTGGGAATGTGAGAAAAACTGGGATACACACACGCCACCCCCCACTATTCATTTTCCTTTTAACTGCTTTTCCTCCAGTTTGGACAAATGGCTATTTATTGCCAGAGTAAAAGAGCTGTGAGAGAGAAAGTTCCAGAAGTGACTATGGATTTAAGGGCATGGTGCTAAAACCAAATGGCTTTGCAAGTTTTACAAGTATAAAGGGGAGTGCCTGCTTTATGTGAGCAGGAAACTTGAATTTACAACATCCTTGAAACCAGCGGCCCAGTCTCCCGGCCTGGAGAACTGCTCACTGCGGCGCGTTAATATTTACTTTAAGGTCACGCCTTTCTGTATGTCTTTGAACAAATCGGCAATCAATTTGGGGACCATAGCAACTCTCCATTGGGGGAAAAAAAAAAAAAAGATGTACTGTCTTCCTTCTCCCAAGATGGAACGGAAAGCATCACCTGCTAGCTTGCACGCCAAATTGTAGCATTCAATATGTGGAGGCACAACCACCATTTTCCCTTACTTAAAAGCCAGTTGTGATCACTAGATATTGATATCATGGCTTGGGTTTGGGGGCACGAGAAGAAGTGAGCCCCGATACACAGTGTAGATGAAAAAGCTGGGCTCTAGATCTGCTCTTTTTTTTTTCCATGTTGTTATATACCCAAACAATTGATTAGTAGCCTCGGCTGGATTCCCAGAACGAATAATTTCTGTTTTCTTCCCTCATCATGAGGATTCATGGGGTGATTTCTGCAGAGTAGCTAGCTCCGGGCAGATGAAGAACCTGTCACAGCCCCCAGTCCTCTTGTAATTCAGGGTCCCACGCAGACACAAAATGACCCTCTTTGTTACGGCGGAAACCCTTCGAGGAAGCGGTTGCTTTGGCCTTGTCTAATTTCCAAGGAAAATGAAAAAGTCCATTTCAGGGATGGCACGCTTCTGGCCTACGAGTAACAAGCTGCCTGTCTTTAATTCAGTTCTGTGGCTGACTCTATCTGTGCCACGGGATTTGCAAATAATGGAATCCTGTTGTCATGACAACACATCCTGTGTCATAGTTTCCTTATGATGGCCGATTCTTCATCGCCTCTCTGATCTTCAGAATCGCGGGAAGTTTTTCTTGAAACTCTGCTTTGAGAACACAACTGCCCCCAGCTTTAGCTGTCGAATGAAGACACAGGTATCCGGCAAGCCTTCCTTTCTGGGCATTGTAGGCAGTGTGGACGTCTCCAGTCTCTCTGGGAGGAGATCTAAATAACTTGGTCTCCTCACTTAATAAAAATCATCTTTAGCCAGGCACTGGTGGCCCAGCTACTCAGAAGGCTGAGATCTGAGGATCATGGTTTGAAGCCAGCCTGGGCAAGAAAGCCCATGAGACTCATATCGCTAATTAACCACCCAAAAGCTGGAAGTTGGCAGTGGGACTCAGGTGGTAGAGTATCAGCCTTGAGACACAAAAGACTAAGGGCATGAGGAGGCCTTGAGCTTGAGTCTCATCTAAGAGCTTGTGAGTCTTATTTTGCAAGGAGGTAGAAACATTAGGAGCTCATTGAAGTCAATCTCACGTGTGTGTGTGTGTGTGTGTGTGTGTGTGTGTGTGTGCGTGCATGCTTTTGCAATGGGACAGAAACAAATCCTACTTTAGATGTCTATTAATCCCTTCTTGTTTCAATGAGCCGTTCCTGCCGGGCCAGGGAAGAGTGTGCAAATGTTGTGCTGGGAACTCTCCAGGCTACAAGCAGAAAAGCCAGGCTGTTGATTCCATTCTGTACCTTGATTGCTGAGCCCAAGTCTTAGCTCTACTTGGCATGTCATCTGACAGCGATCTCTTCCACACCGAATGGTTATAAATGCACTCTTATTTTTGGGTGGGGGAGGGGCCTTGATTTTACAAACAGCTTGCACACAGAAGCAAAACTAGACCTGGATTCACACCACAAAGAGAAAAGAAACACTCATGATTGCAAGCCAACAAGAGCAGGAGCAGATACCTTGGTATTTTCTTTTAGCTAATCTTTTCCTCCTCCTCCTCCTCCTCCTCCTCCTCCTCCTCCTCCTCCTCCTCCTCCTCCTCCTCCTCCTCCTCCTCCTCCTTTTCCCCTTGCACCTTTACAAAGATTTCCCCAAGGATCTCCCAGGAGACAGAGCCCAGCGGTGACTACCCACAGTGAGAGTGTGTGGAATTACAGGACCGAAGTGGTTAATTCCAACATGGCATCATTAAGGGAAATGATTTCTTTTCCATGGAGCCAAATTGGATTAATTATATGCAGGCCGAGTCTACTTAACAAATGGCATAACTCAAAGGTGTCGAGCTGGGTCATACACAATTTGGTTCTTTGTTTTTCATCTGAACAAAGCATTTGCCATTTAACACTCAGGATTCAATGTGCTGGGTTTGAAAATTCTAGTACCCACTTAATGTCCCTTGATGGGTTTCTGAGCACATCCCCCCCCCATCCCCAATGGTACACAGAATGCTTCATATTACCCCTGGCAGAGCTAAAATCCCCGCAGGCGAGAGTTTATGGTTCACTGGGTGCATTTAGTGCCTGATCAGAATGCAAAATGCCATCAATCCCGTTATTTGGTGATTATCAGCTTGCTCTGTGTAATTAAGGGACAGAGGCCATTTCTTCACCCAGAGAGGATGGGTGGGGAGAAGAAAGCTGCGAGGCGGAAGTGGGCTTTGGTGAGAGCAGGAGATACCGACCGGGCAGATGGGACACTGGGGTGAGCTGTCAGCCCAGCGGATGCCACCGGCTAAGCCTCTCATTTACATGTATTGTCAGGTGGAAAAACCAAAGGTCCCCAAATCTTACGTTTGGCACAGCCCCCTTCCCAGTGCGTGCCTTCTGTCCACATGGCAGTGACACCAGAGGTGCGGTGGCCTGGTCCTTTCCATGTAACCACAGCAACCGTGGGAGGGAAGGGCAGACAGGCAGATAATTCCCCCTTGGTGTGATGGGCCAGCCTATGGCTGCTCAAGGGTGTTATGTCACCTTGGGCAAACACCTGACATCCGTTTGAGGATGGACAGTTGTCCTAAGGCCCCAAGGCTATGGTTTTGCAAAACAGGGACTAAGCAGAGTGCTCCCAGAGGCAGGCAGGGTACCCCAATCTTCCAATCCCACCCTGCTTCCTGAAGAAGAACCCCAGATGTGTCCAGGTGTGAGCAACATCTTCACCTTTTTCATGGGAACTTCAGGGCCCTCCTAGCCAGACTTCTCTCCTCCATAGTTTCTCGTTGCCTCTCTGTACCTGTGCACATCTTCCTGGCCAAAACAGCATCCAAGAGAGAGAAGACATTTCTTTAGAAGGTCCTGCTTTGGGTGTGACTCAGGGCAACTTCAGCTGGAGAGAAAAATGGCAGTGTTAGGAGATGATTCTGGAACATCTGAAAAAGGTCTCATAGCGTGTGTGTGCGTGCGTGCACACGTGTGTGCCAGTACTGAGGCTTGAGCTCAGGATGTTGGGTTCTGTTCTTGCTTGGCTTTGTTGCTCAAGGCTGGTGCTCAACTACTTAACCCACACCTGTACTTCCAGGTTTTGCTGGTTCATTGAAGCTATGTCTCTCAGACTTGTCTACCCAGTCTGGCCTCAAATCATGATCCTCAGATCTCAGCCTCCCAGGTAGCCAGGATTACAGGTGTGAGACACCAATGTCTGGCTCATAGACCTTTTTTTTTTTGAGCTGGGTTTTGAAGCCTGAGGAGAAGCTGTGGAGATCAAAGGTGTCACTGACAGGCATGGGAGCAGAGGCTGAGGAGTTTGTGTCTTAACCTGGTTGCCTTCAGAACCAAGATCTGGATAGCTTAGGGTGGAAGGAAGGGAGCTGTATGGGGGAAGGCCTGAGTGACAAACAAGCCCAGCGGAGACTGTGGGGTCTGTGTGTGTGTGTGCGTGTGTGTGTGTGTGTGTGTGTGTGTGTGTGTGTTTCCTCGCAGTTTAACTCCTCTTAGTTGTAGGGGCATCTTCCAGCTCTGCCCAGGCTGATGATCCACTCATTGTGTTCTTGTTCCTTGCAGGGCCAGTTTTTTTTTTTTTTTTTGGTTGTTGTTGTTGTTTCTTTTTGTAATTCCTTGCAGATTAACTAAAACCTAAATACCGGACTCTTTTAGAGAAAATTGGGCATGTTCTAGCAAACTTAGAAAACGCAACAGATTAGACATTCAGATGATATCTCCATGATGCAAGTATTCAAATGGTACTTACATGATGCAAATGTCCATCATCTGTGACTAACAGCTGGTTGTTGTGTGGGGCTCCCTGGTTTTAATACTCATACTTTCCTGAACACGACACGAAATCGCCAAGTACAGATTGTTTTCTGACCTGCTTGCTCTAATGAGATCACTGTCAACTTCCCTCATGCTCATGGGGCAGCTCTGTGCCACTGGTTTTTAATGACGACCTGCCAGGCCCTCGTTATAATACACAATCATTTATGCATCCAGCCAGCTATTGTTAGGCCTTTGGCTTGCACGACAGGCTGCTGGCTTGGTCTGTACTCCCATGGTCTCCTCTACCCTCACCTCCACCCGACCCCACTGCTGCGGAAACAGCATTTGCTGTGCTTTCATGAACGCGTGGACATCTCCGGGCTACCTCTTGTCGGAAGCCATTTTCCCCTTTGTGGTGTTCTGCCTTCACGCTCCTTGTCGGTCAGTGGAGAAATAAGAGACCAAATTTGGAACCCGATTTCTGTGATGTGCAGCCCAGCTACTGAAGCTGAGGCCCATAGCTCAGTCTGCAGATAGAACGAGCCTTTGATTTAGAAGTTTCTGGTCCCTTCCCACCCCAGCCATTTCTAAGAGCCACAGCTCAGAGGCAGCCGGGAGCTTGTCACAGTAAATCTGGTCTGGTGGCAGCCTAGCTGGGAACCAGCCGCCAGAGTGGTGGAGAAACGAGGCTCCATTAACTGTCTTCAGTCTTCAGGCTGTGTGGCCTGGGTTGGTTTATGTCGTGTGTCCACACTGCAGGCCTTAGCAAGCGAGTGCGTATCACCCGGGAGCTCACGTGGGCCCGTGGGTGGTAAACGCTGATGGTGGACTGTGTGGGTGATTGGTGGGGTGTAGACTGCAGGGGACTTAGGTCCTAGGGATGTGAAACTCACTGCCTGACTCACCACCAGCTAGGAGAGTCAGGCACTCTGGTCCCCTGCAGTGAGACAGCCTCAAGGGAATGCTGCTAGGAGAGAGGAGAGAGAGTCCATCCACCTGTTCACCACGGAAGCATCTGTCCAGCTGTGCATCCACCCAACCACTCACCCATCCACCCACCTCTCAACCCACCTATTCAGGTCCCTGTCCATCTATCCAGCCACCCATCCAGCCACCCATCCATCCATCTACCATCCACTCATCCATCCATCCATCCATCCATCCTCCAACATTCACCCCATCCACCCACGCATCTAGCATCCAGCATCCACCCATCCATCCATCTACCATCCACTCATCCATTCATCATCTATCATTCACCTCATCCATCCACCCATCCATCCATCTACTATCCACCTATCAGTCCATCCATCCATCATCCACCATTCACCCCACCCACCCACCCACCCACCCCATCCATCCATCAATCCATCCGCAATCCATCATTCATCCACCCACCCACCTATCTGCTTGCTCACTCATCTATCTAACTATAAACCCACCCATTCAATCGCTGTTCACTCATCCATCCACCCACCCACCCATCTACTCACCCACCCACCCATCTACCCATCCACTCATCCACCCACCCATCTATCCATCCATCCATTCATCCATCCATCCATCCATCCATCCATCCACCCATCCACTTACTCATCCATCTACATCTCCACCTGCCCATTCAAGTTTCTATCCACCCATTCAGCCACCCACCCATCCACCCGTCCTCTACCCATCCACTTACCCACCCATCCATCCATTTACCTATCTACTTGTCTTTCTATCTACCCACTCAACTTCCCATCCATCCATCTATTCATCCAACCACCATCCATCCATCCATCCGTTCAACATCATCATCCACCTGTCTATCATCCACCCATTCACCCACCCTCTCACCCACCCTCCCACCCACCTACCCTTGCACCCATCCAGCAGCCAGTCATCATTCAGTAGGATTAGTAGGCGAGATGCCAGGTTCTGTTTTAGGCACTGAGGGCGCTCAGTGACCAAAGTGACAAAAATCCCTGCTGCCTTCCCCAAACTCTGATGGTATTAGATAGGCAATGCCTGAGTATAATAACCTACAAATCCCTAGTAATTAGAAGACACTGAAGGACAAGGAGAAAAGCTAGGAAGGGGAGGCCCGGGGTTCCGAATGGGGGTGTGTGCAGCTGTGACTATATAGACGGGCAAGGTGAGAAGTTAACCCAGGGGTGATGAGCGAAGGTTGAAGGAGTTAGCCAGGTGGCTGTGTGGGACGAGCACAGGTCCGGTGTAGGGGGCATTCAGGGTGACGGCCTCGGCAGGAATATCCGACATGCTTCAGGAGCTCCGTGAGCTGAGGGGAAAGCACAAGCAAGTGAGGCGTAAGGAGAGGCTGTGGGTGGCAATATGAGTGTGACTGGAGGCATCAGGGCCTTCTCCCCATGAAGGAGAGTTTGTGTGCATGGCAGGGAGGGGGCGGGAAGGGGGGAGGGGGAGGGGCGACGTCTCCATCCTCCAGAGGATGCTGGCAAACCCGCCCAACTCACGCCATGGGCCTGGAACCAGGAGTCCCCAGCAAGCAGCAGCGCAGGGCGGACCACAGGACTGGAATGAGACAGAGATTTGGGGGGTTGAACTCTTAGTTTTCCACTTCGGATGGCGAGATACCTTCTTCAGCCTTTTGACTTTTAATGTCCATACGTTATTTGAGCACAAGGTGTCTGGTTTTTTTGGGGGGGGGAGGGCACTCAACTCCCCTCATTCAGACGAGACGAGAGCTTGCAGAGGTCATCTAAGGTGACCCTAGCCACCAGCAGGGGCCAGATCACACCGCCCCCCCCCAGCCTGGTCCACCTCTGCCCTCAGTATTGGCTTCCCAGAGATGGGTGGGCTTGGTGCTGGTGAAGGTCATGGAAGGTCATGGTTGCCCTGAGCTTGCCGGATAAGATTCCATCATCCTCGTTTGTACTTAAAACAATGATCTACACCAGCCGTGTGGCTCAACAATCTCTGCCTCGTATACATTTTGCTAATTGATTTATGTTAACTCCCGAGCGTCCTGGTGATCGATGCCAACAGCCTTGTAGAATGGCATCCTGGGAGATGAAGAACGAACCCTCCCCGCGGTGCGCGCGGCAGGCCCGGGGCGACCTCTCCAGCCCTCCTCTGCACAGGGGAGAGGGGTGCAGAGAACCGTGGATTATCGTGGTTTTTCTGCACTGCGGTGTGTGCAGGTTTCCAATCAATCCCCACACACGGTGTGCACTGAAAATCGATTTCGACATCAAACTGCTGGCGATGGTGCTGGCACGCACTTGATGCTTAGACTGTTGTTTTTTTTTTTCCCCCTAAGTAAATGTTTGTTAAATCGTACTTGGGCAATAAAATCAGCTGTCTGGACTTAGAGAGAGAGGGAGAGGTGGAGGGGGAGAGGGAAGAAGGAAGAGGGGGGAGGTGATGGAGGACAGCTCCTTTTTTTTTTTTTTTCTGCCCATGATATTTGGAGCTAGATTTTATGTTCACCTGGCTCAGGCCACAACCGCAATCCAGCCTGAAGCGTCCGCACCAACCAAATGCGAGTGCGTGAAATCACACTCACAGCTGACCTTTTCGGTGGAGAAATGGCTGACTCCTAGCGGGAAATGGAGGCTTCGAGAGAAGGAAGAAGGGCCGGGCTGAGGGAGGTGAAAGGCCTGGAAGAGCCTTCTGGGCCCCAGTCTGTGTGGCCAAGTGGCCAGGGCACAGTGTGTGTGTGTGTGTGTGTGTGTGTGTGTGTGTGTGTGTGTACATGTGTATGCATATATTTGTATGTGTGGATTTACGTGCAATGCACGTGCATTTGGGCATGTGTGTGCAAGTGCGTGCACATACACGCAGGGGTATGTGTGTGCATGCACATGCATGTCCACATGTACATGTGCGTGTATATTGCATGTGCATATATGTGTGTGTCTGCACGTGTGTATGTCTGTGTGTGCACATGTGTATGTGTGCATGTGTGTGTATGTACGTGTGTGTGCGCGCATGCATGCGCTCCTTCCAGCAGATCCTGACACGCGTCTTCAGGGTGTTGAGGGAAGCCGTGCACAGTACTTGCTGGCCCGGCACGAGGGACCTTCTTCTTGAAACGTGGAGTGAACACAATGGATATGAAAGTCAATTTCATGTTTAAAATGATGATTTTGTTTTCAGTTTTTGGCAAGGGAGGAATGTAGTTTGAATAACCGACAGTGCCGATGGCTTCTGAGAGTCCACAGCAGAGCTCGTCCTCCCTGGTCCTCTGTGGGGCACACCTGGAAGTCAACGAGCCGGAGCCGCCTGTTTCTCAGTCTTGGGGCCACGTGTGGCTAAGATGGCGGCGCCTAATGACACGCACAGCTGCTACAAGTGTCTTTGGTGATAACCCGGAGGCGGTTCTGTGGGTGGTGACGCCCCGCCTCTTCCGCCCCTGATGGACAGCTCATCCCGCCCCTTCCTGCCGATCTTAGACCTGATTGGCTCCTGTGCCTTATATGAGTGGCACGTCACATCAGCGAGTCCTAGCGCAAGGGACCAGGGCCGGACCCCACACCTGCTGCTTGCATCTTGTGCCCGGCTGACCGTCTCTGCCTCTCTACCCTCTCTGCTCTTCCTCACCCCTGCCGCCCAGGGCATAACTCCACATTCATTGTTCTTGTTTGTCTGTTCATGGCTATGCAAATATTGTTCACTGCAGATCCAAGCAGCATGTAATAATGAGACTTCTACGGTGAGATTTTCTCTCTTGAACGTGGAACCTGTCACTTCTATTCCTTTTTTTGTATTATTATTATTATTGAGTTATACAAAGGCGATACGGTTCTGTAAGTCAGGTAAGGTATACAGTGCCTCTTGGACAATGTCACCCCCCCTCCTTTGCTCTTCCACATTCCCTCCCTCCCATCCCCTCCCATACGTTGCATAGCTGGTTTTATTACATAGTGTCTACTGAACACTGTGATTGCATTTGTTTGCTCTCCCTTCCATTCCTGTGACCCTCCTTCTGCTCCCCTAACTAACATAAAACAACAAAAACAACAACAACAAAACCCATGTTTCCATTTCCCGAATTTCGTTCTGACAAGTAGTCTTTTGCATGTTCGGAGGAGTCTCGCCCCTGGGTTCTTCTGACGGGCATGCTCCTTTAGTCTGTGTCTTTGTGTGGGAATTCACCGAGCCCTAGGGGTTAGCCCTGACCCCTCCCTAGTGTCCTGCTTCCCTGCACTGTTGAGCTCAAAGCCACTGCTCTGCACCGCCCCCCCCACCCCCGCCCTGGTCCTAGGGCTCTTGGCCTCTCTCGCAGTACATAGCACCCAGCACCCAACACCTAGTACACAGCACACAGCATACAGGACATAGTACACACTACACAGCACGCAGCACGCAGCAACACAGCAGGCAGCGGGCAGCCCAGAGAGCGCGGCACACAGTCCATAGGATGTAGCTGTGTCACTCTGCTTGCCTGAAGACATCTTGTTTTCCCCACACTCCATGGCTACTTGGGCTGGGGATGGAATCCGGACTCCAGTCCGGAACAGTGAAGGCACTGTTGAATTGTTCTCTGATTCATGGAGTCACTGGTAAGAAATTTGGCATGATAGCGTTACTGAATGCTTGTTATAGGACATCATATTCCATTCTGGAAAGAGAGGATGTAGTTTCCTTCCTTTCTTCTTTCCTTCCTTCCTTCCTTCCTTCCTTCCTTCCTTCCTTCCTTCCTTCCTTCCTTCCTTCCTTCCTTCCTGCCTTCCTTCCTTCCTTCCTTTCTCCCTCCTTCCCTCCCTCCCTCTCTCCCTTCTTTCCTTCCTTCCTCCCTTCCCTTTCTTTCTTGGTATTAGAATTTGACCTCAGATCCTAGAGCGTGCTAGGCAGGTGCTCTACCACTTGAGCAGTGTACCCAGCCCGTTTTGCTCTAGCTCTCTTGGATAGGCGCTCCTGCTCTTCCCTGGGGCCAGCCTCTGAGAGTGCTCCCCCTACGGCCTGTGCCTCTTCGTGAGCAGCCCCGCCTTGCTGCTTGGGATCAAATTCTTCTCTTTTCCTCCTTCTGTTGGCCTGGCCTCTTAAGTAGTCAGTATTTCAAGTGTGAGCCACTGTGTCTGGAAAGATCTATCTTCGTTTAGGGTCTTCTCTGTCTCTTGGCCTTAAGTTTCACATTGATGGGTCTCCGTGTGGGTTAGTTCACATCCGGTCCCGGGACGTTTACTAGGGTCATCTCTTGGTTCATTTTCTCCCTAAAGTTTTCTCCTCTGATTCTCCAAAAAAATCTTTTAGCCACCTGAAAACTGATACTCTATTTTTTTTTTCTTACCTCCTATTTTAGCTCCTTTGCCTTCTCTGCACGATGGGAAATTTCCTCTGGAAAAGTGTCGACTTCACTGTCAGTTTCCTGATGTTCTTGCTTCTAGAACCCTTCTGCTTCCATTTGTAAAATACACAACAGCTACTGGAGGGTGAAGTGGTCGCTTCCTTACACTGGGCTGGAGGCGGGCAAGAGACGGGAGCTTTAACAGCCCCTCATTTCGTCTCCAGAGACATCTTCCTGTTCTTAGCCCTCACCTCCCTACTCCTACCTCGGTACCTCAAGTTCACGTGCATTTCTAGGTCTCCTGGGGCACCCCCCCCCCCCCGCCCCGCATCCTTTCAGTAACATTCCCTCTGCCAGGCATAGCTTTAACTTTATTTTACTTGCTCATCTCATAGACCATGGCACAGTGATAGATTTGACTCTCTTTTTTCTTCCACTTGGTTGTGAATTGACTTTTTTTTTTTTTTTTTTTTTGGCCAGTCCTGGGCCTTGGACTCAGGGCCTGAGCACTGTCCCTGGCTTCTTCCCGCTCAAGGCTAGCACTCTGCCACTTGAGCCACAGCGCCGCTTCTGGCCGTTTTCTGTATATGTGGTGCTGGGGAATCGAACCTAGGGCCTCGTGTATCCGAGGCAGGCACTCTTGCCACTAGGCTATATCCCCAGCCCCGTGAATTGACTTTTGAGGGTGGAAAGAAGAGACGTTCTATACCCTGCCATCTCAAATCTCCTCCTCCACTTCCTCCACTTCCTCCTTCCTATGGCAAGGTTTTGAACTCATGACCTTGTGCTTGTTAGGCAGGCAATCTACCCCTACTCTATCCCCAGGTGCTAACTTATGTAGAGGCCTGGGTCTGTGTGGACACAGCGATGTTTCTAGCTTGGCTTTGCTGGTCCCTAATTGCATTTCTGATCCCCTACCATCTTTTTTCTTCAGTGTGTGAACATGATTGTGAGAAGGAACTCTGGGGAAAAGGCGGGGGCCATGCTCAGGAGAGAGCTGATCAGTTTGATAGCAAACAGACAGAGGCTATTTCCCCTGATATTCCTATTTCCAGAGAGGTACTTGTCATCTGAATTCTCCAAAAAAATTACTTTCCGTCACCTAGTTGGAAATCACCAGCAGTTTGATGAGCAATGTAATAGGAGCCACGGCTGGCAGGTTCACCTAATGAAGACTCGGAGGTGGCAGCAGCTGCCGAGGTTCCCCGGGAACCATCTCCAAGATGACACACTGGCTCTCACCAAGTGAAAAATTAATTTTAAAGCCTTAGCCCAGTTGCAGCCAGAACAAACGTTTCTGGGGCCCAACAAAATAGGGACAACCCATTGGAAGGGCGCAACAGGGATGACGCCGGGGCCTTGATGTCCAGGTCTATTGGACATACTTAGAGAAGAGTATGCACACATATATTTATTGATTGAAGCAGAAAAAAAGAGGAAGGAAGGAAGGAAGAAGGAAGGAAGGAAGGAACGAAGAAGGAAGGAAGGAAGGAGGAAGAAGGAAGGAAGGAGGAAGGAAAGAAGAAGGAAGGAAGGAAGGAAGGAAGGAAGGAAGGAAGGAGGAAGGAAGGAGCCCAAGGGGGTGTGCTCCCGGTGTATGGTGGTGTCACATCTTCCCTGTGGCTTTTTGACATACAACAGAAGCCATTGTTCTTCCGGTTTGGCACTTGGCCTGCAGGGATCACTGAAGACCTTGCTTGGGGAAGATCTAGTGGGGGAACTTGTGCTGTAATTCCCTGAGATGAGGGAGGTTTGCTGAGCCACAGTGCCCAGGACTGGCTGTTTGCCTCTTCCTCCTCCTCCTCTTCCCCCGCTCTCCCTACCTCTTCCTCCTCCCCCCTTCTCCTCCTCCCTCTCTCCCCCTACTCCTACCCCTCCTCTTATTCTTCCTCCTTCCCCTCTCCCCTTTCCCCTCCCCCTCCTCTTCTTCCCCCCTTTTCCCCCCTCCTCCTCCTCCTCTTCCTCCTCCCCCTCCTCCTCTTCCTCCTCCTCCCCTCCTCCTTCTCCTCCTCCTCCCCCCCCCCTCCTCCATTCCTCTTCTTTTTCCTTACACTTGAGGTTTCTGAGGGTCGCCTGGCCACAGGCCCTATGTTTAGGACTGGCAGCCTCTGAACTGTCCTGTTAACTCCTGAACAGATGTGAACACATTCACCACAGTAGTCATTTCAGCAGTGTTTATTCCTGTTAGAAAGCCATCTGACAGGGCACACCTGGCTTGGGGTTGAGATTCCTTTGTGGGAACCTTTTGAACCAAAATTGTCTCTGTCCACTGGGCCTACTTTACTTTCTCCCTATCCATCCATCCATCTACTCATTCATCCTTCCATTCACCCATTTGTTCAGTCATCTATCCATCCATCCATCCATACATACATCCATTGTTCCATCCATCTACAAATCCACCCATCCATCCACAAATCCATCCATCCAATCATCCATCCATCCATCCATCCATCCATCCATCTGTCCATCCACCCATCCATCCACAAATCCATTCATCCATCCAATCATCATCCATCTATCCATTCACTTGTTCTTCCATCCGTCCATCCATCCATCCATTCATCTACTTATTCATCCTTCCATTCACTCATTTGTCCATTCATCTATCCATCCACCTGTCCGTCCATCCACGAATCCACTCATCCATCCACTCAACATCCATCTAGCCATTCATTCGTTCTTCTCTCCTTCCATCCATCCATTCATCTAATAATCCATCCATTCTTGGGAGCAGTTTTCATCATTTCCAATCAGCAGCTCTGGCCAAATGCTTGCAGCAGAGCTGAACCCTGGTGCTCTGCCCTGGTTCCCTGGTGGCTTTCCGGGTTGGAGACATGAATATCTCTTGTTGGCTCCCATTGCTGGGTCCCAGAGCCTCCTACTGATCTCAGCCATTTGCATCAAACCTCACACCAAACAAGCGTACCTCTACATTTAACGGCAGGATGGCCACAGCTCAGCGGTTGCCCAAGCCACAGTTGGACTAGTTCCTGACAATATTTTCGCTGCTCATAAAGCAAATCCTTAAAACCACGGAACAGGAAGCTCTGTGCAGACATAGGGCTCATGGCCGGCATGGCTTTGTGCAGTGAGGATCTGTCTGACTCAGCGGCTAAAGGTTTGGATCTAGGAGCAATTCCAGTCATCTCTGGTGGTGTGATCTGGGCAGATTACTTACCTCCTCTCTTTTCCCCTCTGAGGGAATGACCTTGGTGCCCAGACTGGAACAGCAAGCTGTCCAGGGTCCTCTGGGGGCCTTTAGCAGCGGCAGGACTCAGGAAAATGACCCTTCGACAGGTCAGCGGGGCCCTGTTTTCCCCTGGGGGGTCACTGTGGTAGGCAGAGTGACACCCCCCCAGGGTGGCCCCTGGACCTCCACCTCCTGGTGTCCAGGCACTTGCTTGGTCTCTTGACCTTGAGCCTAGGGAGGACGGCTCTCCTGCCTTTGTCCCAGGGAACACAGCAGGGACCTCGGATGTCACTCTCCCTGTGACAGGAAGTCCCGCCTGTGATGATACCACACCCTGCCTGTCACCCTGGCTCTTGCGGTGGCCGTGAAGGCAGAAGCGGCTGTGTTGTGTGAGGGACCCATGGGGTGTGGTGGTGTGTGTGTGTTGTGTGTGTGTGTGTGTGTGTGTGTGTGTGTGTGTGTAAGCCTTAGCCTCTGTGTCAAGGTCCCAGTTCTACCACCACAAGGAATTGAATTTCCCCTCTGACCCCAGGGAGAGCGAAAGCAGGCCGTTCTCCAGTCAGACTTGAAGACCAGGACGCTGCCCAGCCGAGATCTTGACTGCCCGTCAGGGACACCCAGAAACTTGGAAAGTGGCTGCGCCCCACAATACTGCAGGGCACTGTCATGATCATGCTCATTTGTTACCCAGAAGTAGTGTGTGTGTGTGGCGAGGGGGGGGGGGATGATAATTTCTTATTTTGGTGAATATCTATTAAAGTTCTCTCTTGGGTCAAGTGCCAGAACTCTGGCAGCTGCAAGGATGAAGGTGGTCTTGGGCTTCACCTTCTGGAACATTCTGTTTTTAATAGGCGAAGCCAGATACGCACCCAGGTAATTATACATCCAGATAGAAGGTGACAAAGGACCAAAAGGGAGGAGAAAAGAGGATGAGCCAGTGAAGAATGGAAATGCTTCTGTGTGTGAGTGTGTGTTGTTTATTCATCTGCTTGCTGTTGGGCGCGTTGATCTGACAAGCATTGATTGAGTGACAGGTTGTGCGTGAGCGATGGTGTGTGGGGGGGGAAGTGTTCCTTGCCCTGGAGGAGCCCACAGGCGGGAGGAGGAGGAGCATGATGTTAAGACAGTTTGGGGGTGGGAGCGGCTCACCCCAGGCTTGTTCTAGGAGGCTGCCGGACAGCGAGCAGGTGTCTCAGCCTGGATGCTGGCGGCCATGTTGGGCCTGGCACGTCTTTCCAGTGGGAATGAGGGGCGTCCCACGTGCTGGGGGACGTTTGGCAGTCTCGACAGTCTCGACGGCTCCTCCTCTCCAGACGTGTGCAGCTTTCTGTCTTGATCGTTCCGCTGTAATAACAAAAAAATGTCCCCCTGGCCTGGGGTATAAGTTTGTCACTGGGTGGATAGCCACTGCCCTAAGATTCGAATCATGTGACCACAGGGATAAAAACAACAACAGCAACAGGAAGGAAGTCAGATGCTGGTGGTTCAGATGCGTAATCGGGAGGTCTAAGGATCATGGGTTCCAAGCCAGTACAAACACACAACTCCCAGAAACTCCTATCGCTAATTAACCAGCGAAAAGTCAGACTTGGAGGTGTGGCTCAAGTAGTAGAGCATCCGCCTTGAGCGAAGAAGTGAAGCAATGCCACAGGGCCCTGAGTTCAAGCCTCGGTATCGGCATACAGACAGACAGACACACACACACACACACACACATCAAAAGAGGACACGATTGACTGGTTTATGACATGGATTAGTTAAGATGCTACCTGTCCACATTTCAGAACATCAACTGGTGCATAGTAGATAGGAAATTAAGGGCTAACGGTCCTTGTTGTGTCAGAGAGAGGTGCAGTGGTGTGGTTAGATTGGACTGGAGCCTTCGTGGCTCCATTAATACACAACTCAAGGAGCCTTGGGGTAGAATGTGTGAAGGTTCCAGAAAGTTCTGTTGTATGAACGGAATCAGGAAGCGATGGAAGAACCCCAAGGTTTCTGAGCCACTTTGGTGAAAATGGGGGTTTCTCGGGCCTCATGTGAGGAGTCCATTCTGCCCCACCCTAAGCCATTAGGTGGGGAAAGGGTTCAGCGAGCAGTTCCCCACAGAGGGAAGCCATCCAAAGCCCCCAAACCCTGGCGCCCCGGCGCCCCGCAAAGTGGCCAAGAAGAGAGTTGAGTGAGTCAGAGCTTGGTTCACCGGGCTCTCTAGTCTCTTTCTCCCAGAGCCAAAGGAAATAAATGCTGTTGTTTATGGAAGATCAGCCTGCGGGGTGCGTCCTTAGCTCTGTGGGATGTACCGTCAGCTCCTCATCATCTGGGGGACATTGGGGTGGGGTTGGGTCTTAGTCATCCATCACTCCCCCATCTGTCTGCGCTGCTCAGGCTGCTCTGCCCTGAGCACCCCCCCCACCTTAGTCCAAATCCATAACTTCTGTGCACTTGCCTCAGGGCCTGAGAACTTCCCTCTCGCCTCCCAAGGTCCACTTACCCGCACCGCCTCTTCCACTAGGAGAGCGATTCGCTGCCACTGAGCCCCAGCGGGCTCCCAGGTGTAGTGAGTGGAATAGTGTCCCCCTAAACTCCACACAGTAACCCCCAACACCTGTGAACATGTTACCTTTTGTGGGTGGGTCTGGAGGGACTGCATAGATGTGGCAGAACCGGGGACCTGGAGAGGGGCAGATGGCCCCCGCTTTGCCGGGAGCGGTCAGAGGATTCTCATCTGGAGAAAGCTGCAAGTGGTGAGCTTATAAAGCACAATGGGAGACTTGCTCAGGGTGGCCACAAGCCAAGGACTGTGGGTGACTTCTGGCGGGGGGGGGGCGGGGAGAAGCAAAGAAACCAGTTCCCCCCACGGAAGCCTCTAGAAAAGGTTGTGTGACATCTTTATTTTAGTTCTACAAGGCTCATTGAAGACTTGCGACCTCCAGAATTGGAAGATCACAGCGTGCTTTTCTGAGCCACCAAGTCTGGGAGATCTGGAAACTGCAGCAACAGGAAAGGTGTCCTCAGGCAGCCAAGGGGAAGACAGAGGTTCCTAGCAGTGACAAAGTGGGGTTTGCTCCCTTCCCGCGGCTGGGGAGGGAGGACCTCAGACACAAACAGTCGCACTCCGAAGCCCATGATTGTCATGAGACACCAGACAATCTGCAATCTTCGACATGGAAATGCAGCAGACTCTGGCCTCCTTCCTCCATGCCACCGTGCCTCTCAAATGTGCCACAGACAGACAGGCAGGCAGCCGTGGAAGGGGACACACCCGATTGGTTCTAGGATGTTGCGGTGACACTCGTGGCTCGATGCCCACAAGGAACCTGCGTGTGATGTGTTAAGCGCTGGGACTCTGGTCCTCGTCCAGCAGGGCCCGGGGAACATCAGGGCCAGGCCACATTAAGTCCTGTAAAATTGTGTATTCAGGCCCTGCCAAGGCAACCGCAGGCAGGACTTGAAATTCAATACATCCAGGAGTTTTCTTCATAGCAACATAAACATCAATAGCAGCTAATAGCACGTGCCAAGTGGCTCTTGGCAGAAAGAAAGGCTTCCCACCTGTGGTAGGCCATTACAAGAAAGGACGCATGGTCCCCTTCCCCCAATAAACCCTAGCTCATAATAGGTGCTTAGTAAATGTGCATCCGCTCAACATCTGGTAAGTCAGGGGTTCCTAGTGAAATATGCCAGTTGGGGAAAAGGAGGGAGGGAGAAGGAGAGAGACACACATACAGAGAGAGAGAGAGACAGACAGAAAGACAGAGAGACAGAGACAGAGAGAGACAGAGAAAGAGACAGAGGCAGAGGCAGAGAATAAGAGAGAGAGATGACAGACACAGACTGAGACAGATGGACAGATACAGAGTGAGACAGATGGATAGATAGAAAGGACAGGGAGAACATGGATGAGCCAGTAGAAGCCATCTTCATCCCTGGAATAGCGATGGGGTGATAAAATGATGGATTCTTCCAGAATGGATGCGTCAAGTATACTCGAGTTCATGCCCATTTTTATTTCTATGCTCTACATTCAGTATCCAGCACACAGTAGAGCCTCAATAAGTACTATGAACAAATAAACGTGATAAAGCAGGAGACTGGGGATGTCAGGGATGCGGGCTTGGGTCCCTCACCCCCAGGTGTGGCAACTGGGTGGATTTAGGGCAACGTGTGTGTTTTGCAGTTTGGCCCAACGCTGCCTGTTCTCCATGAGGTGCTAGATTTTCCCAGCAAGATCTTTCTTCTTCTTTTTTTTTTTTTTGCCAGCCCTGGGCCTTGAACTCAGGGCCTGAGCACCGTCTCTGGCTTCTTTTCACTCAAGGCTAGCACTCTACCACATGAGCTACAGCGCCACTTATGGCTTTTTCTATATATGTGGAGCTGAGGAATCGAACCCAGGGCTTCAAGTATGTGAGGCAAGCACTCTACCACTAGGCCATATTCCCAGCCCCCTCCCAGCAAGATCTTAAACTTCAGCTTGTCTGAATGGCACGGTGAAGGGCTGATCTGCTGGACAGTTGTATGAAACCTGGCCAGTTCAGGCAGATGGGAGGTGAGGCTAGTCTCAATGATGACAAAAGGATGAATTGACTAGTTGTCTAATATTAATTATATACCCAAGTCAATTGGTCAGCAATATATCAGATCACCTATTAAGCAACCCATCTACCCATCCAATGCTGGGAACTGGGAATCAGAAAGAAACCAAGTGGCTAGTCCTCCTCTACCCAGGAAGCTTGAAGTATAACACATAGCAATCCAATAATCACCAAGTCAATATATAATTAAAAATGGTGACCAGTTCTACAGAGGAGGAGTTTGGGGGAGCCAGAGTATTGCCTGGAAATGGACTTTAATTGAGTTAGGGAATGGGGGTGTGTGTGTCATGTTCAGGGAAAGCAGGTCCAATGTTGTGACATTTGAATGAATATATGGTAGACATGGTTAACAGGTAATCCATGTGACCAGTACAAAGTCTGTTTGCCACGTCTGTCTGCATGAACGATGGGGTGGGGGTGGGGTGGAAGCCAAGCTTTCTAAGTGGAGGAATTACAGAACGCGTACAAACGTGTCTTCATGAGCAAGCTCAACGCACACATCTACCCTGCTGATTCCAAATTAACTGACGTCTGAACTAGTGCTTGATGGCTCATGCCTATAATCCAAGCTCCTTAGGAGGCAGAGATCTGAGGATCACAGTTTGAAGCTGACTCTTGTGGGAGCCCAGGTCAGTCCAGGCTTGCGGGGTGGAGGGCCCATCTCTCCAGGACCCCTGCTTTCCCTCCCAGCACTGTGTGAGGAGATAGCGTGTTTCCTTAGTCGCCAGGTGTGGGGGGTAGGTCTTGAGGGACAAGCTTTGGGGTCCTTGATAATCTGGGTTGTGACTCTTCTTCTCCTCCACTCCCTTTTCTAGTTCTGGCTTTGGGGCTCAGGGCCTGGGTACTGTTCTTGACCCTTTGTTTTGTTTGTCAAACTCAAGACTGGCACTCCACCACTTGAGCCGCAGCACCCCTTGTGTTTTTCTGGTGGTTGATTGGAGATAAGGGTCTCACGGACTTTCCTGCCTGGGCTGGCTTCGAACTGTGATCCTCAGATCTCAGCCTCCTGAGGAATTAGGATGATAGGCACGAGGCATCAAGCACCTGGCTTTGGTTGTCACTTAATGATTTAGATATATAGTGTGGGGAACTCCATTTGTGTCTGGTTTCTGCAGGATTATTCTGGAGAGTCCTATTCTGCCAGCCCAGCCCATCAGGACTTTATGCATCGAATATCACAAAACGCTTAAGAGGGGCCACTATTCTGCAGCCCCCCCTGCCCCCCCCCCCGGCACTGATCACGGGCAGAAAGCTCAATAAGCACATGAGTAGTTGGGGGACAGAGGACCAGAGGCTATGTGTGAGAATGCAGCCTCACTGGCATTATTTTGGGGACCTGGAACGCTTAGAATAGAAAGCCTAAAGCTTTCATGTTAACACAGCCACACAACAAAAGCGAGATGAGAAGAGGAAGCCCAAACGGGTGGTTTAGGGAAAAAAGAGGCGAACGCATTTTGAAACGGGCACTGCCGGAAAGATCGCTCATCTTCGAGAGCTAAGAGGTGCGTTTTTAATGGGTTGTTTGTCTTTGTCCTAGCTTTCTAAGTACACATAAGCTACCATTATTCTCAAAATCCGGGACCGAATTGGAAACACGTGAACAAAGAACGCCTTCAAAGGAGAATGGCTCAAACAGCACACAAGTGAACATCTGATCTTCTAATTGCTTCAGCGGACCACCAGATATACCAGCCTCTGGACTGTGTTGAGGGGCGTTCTGGCATTTCACTGTCTCCCTACATCTCTGTCGCAAATATACCCCGGATGCATCTCCAAGTTAGACGAGGAAGGATCTTGGAAATGTCTTGTTTCTGCTCCTTGGAGGGAAGGAGAAGCAACAGCCTTGGCTTTTGGAGATGGAAGAATGCCCTGTTTATTTCATGGTTGGAGCATGGGCTGTGGTCCTTTAACGCGCAAGCCTCCCCGCCCCCAACCACCCATCTTTACTTGCATAAAGGATGCGGGCCGTGGTCCGTTTTCCCTTGGACTTGCTTCCTCCTGCTTCTTTCCGGTGCTTGGGAGGCTGTGGCGCTGCCAAGGTCATACAGGTGACGGCTGGGTGGAGCCTGTGCGCCTCCCCTGGCCCCTCCGGATGACTGATGTGCTGCAGGAAGGCAGGTTTCAGGCCAGCGTTGCCACGCGCGCAGCAGTGTCTTAGCATCAAGCACACGGAGAGTTAAGAATGTGGCAAGAAGCTCAGGCAAGCCCCAGGGCTTCACTCTGATGGGTTCTCAGCAAAGGTCTTGCCTCAGTTTCCCTCCTGTGTAGACAAAATAAGAATTTGACCCCATGCAGGTGACATTTCCCTGGTCCCCCTTCTCTTTGCCACTATCCCCGATGATCTGTCTGTCTGTCTGTCTGTCTGTCTGTGATATGTCCCTGGGGTTCATTTGGCTTCATCCTTAGTGTGGCCTTCTGCTGGTTAATTGGAGTTAAGAGTCTCATAGACTTTTCTGTCCAGGCTGGATTTGAACCACGATCCTCAGATCTCAGCCTCCCGAGTAGCTAGAATGATAGGCGTGAGCCACTGGTTTATTATGAAGTTGGGGCAGAGTAGGGAGCTGGCAGATGAAGACGCGGAGGATTTCCACAGCCTGCTCGATCCTGCAGCTGCCTTTTGGCCCTACGAAGGTCTTTCACTGGCCTCAAGGTTGTGTGTCTGAGCAGATGTGGAGAAGTGAGGAGTCGCTCCTTTCTGGATCAAAGTCTCCAGCTAAATTGCCCATGAATAGTTTGCATTATTGACCCGGGAGCTGATTTAGGCACACAGAGCAGGGTGGAGGCCTGGAAATGGGACTGTAGCCACGTTACCTCCTGGATCTTCACCCACTGTGCTCAGAGAAGGATGGATGGCTTGTCCCTTGAGGAGGTCAAGTGGGCTCATGACCTAATGCTGCCGGCTGGGTGTCATTGGATGAGTACCCAGTCTGTCATGATGCCTTTGAGCCAACCACGGGCATCCAATAGCAGACGGGGTGGGAGCTTCGAAGACTGGGTTTCAAGCAACGTCCTAGAACTCTGAGAGCTCGTGCTACCAAAGTCAAAGCAATGTTTACTTCCAAACCACAGCAATTATAAGTATTGACCATCTCTACTGGCCCAAACAAACCAGGGCGGGGGCAATTTGTGGCTGAGATGCTATTACTTGCCATAGTTCACCAGCTTTCTGAGATACTGCTAATCTCATTTGTATTTTGATTTTAGTAATACCTCATCTTCCTTAATCTCCCATTTTTATTCGTAGAGGGTATTTTCCTTGGTTTCCATGAAGGATGGGGCTGTCTAGCTGGGAGTCATCAGATTTTTGCTACTACTGTCTATTTTTTCCTTATGGACTGCAAGCTGGTTCCATCCTGAGTGTGTGTGTGTGTGTGTGTGTGTGTGTGTGTGTGTACATTTGTCTTGCTGTTACCTGTGATTAAGAAGAGACGGAGGAAGGGCAATGGCAAATGTCAGCAAGGGAATTGAATGATTTCGTGTGTGTGTGTGTGTGAGTGTGTGTGAGTGTGTGCATGTGTGTGTGTTAGTATTGGGGTTTGAACTCAGGACTTCTCACCCTCCCTTAGCATTTTCACGGAAGGCTGGCACTCTGCCACTTAAGCCACAGCTCCACTTCCAGCATTTTGCTGCTTCACTGGAGATAAGATTCTTTCCCATTTGTCTGCCCATGCTGACTTCAAACTGTGATCTTCAGATCTCAACCTCCTGAGTAGTTAGGATTACAGGCATGAGCCACTGCTTCCTGGCTCAATGATTTCTGACTTGCTTATTTTGAAGCCTGAATAAAAGCAACACTGTTTAATTGATTACAAAAACTGACTTGTATCTGCAAGGCATGCTATAAAGCCAACACTTTGCATTGAAAGGGGTGTCACTGTCTGGCAGCCCAATCACCATGAAGTGGGCAAAGGGGCAGGGTTTCACTTGCCATGTGCATTTGCTTGTCCCAAAGGTCTCGAGGTTGGGGCCACACAGACTATGTGAAGGCACTTGGCAACTTGCACCAGCTATGTTAGCTTCACTACTCCATAAACACCGCCACAGGTCATCCCTCATTTGAATGTCCTTAGGGGAGACATTGTCATTCGCTTGCTCAGAAGAGAAGAATGCAAGCCAGAGAGGTGAAGAAACTTGCCTTGGGTCTCACAGCTGGCCAGTGGTTGATTGATCAGGTTCCGAATCGAATCGGAGTCCTCCAGCTGTGGCCTGTAGGTCAGTTCTGCCCATCTCACTGCTTCTCGAAACTATGGACCCCAGTAGCGGGAGAAGCCCAGGGATCTTTTTCCTCTCTCTCAGAACCAAATTGAAGCCCACGTGTGCAATCATAAGACCAAGGATAAGGTTGGGAACAAGTTGTAACATGGACCTCATTCTTGAGTGCATTCAGATGGACTCAAGCTGGAGTTGGGGGGGGGTCTCTCTGTTGCTGTCTTTGCTTTGGTCACTGGGTGCTGTCGATGGCAGGTTGGCTAGGCCTTGGACAGGCATGGTGGTTCTGTTGGCAAGCCTCACCCAATCCCACAGATTCTCTGAGAGTTTGGTGCTCTAGCAAGAAGGTCTTTGCAGGGCAGAGTTCCTGAGATTCGGCAGATGGCTATGGCAGCCACAGAGAGGGTACTGGCCGGTGTGGGGTGCAGTCCCTCTTCTGCACAGACTCACGCTGCTGCCATTGTGGTGTCCACCACCCACCCTGGGCCAGCGTCCTCACTTGTTCTGCATTTCCAGCAGCACGTCCTGGCAGCAAACTCCTGCCGGGAGCTCCTGGAGAGGACACGGGACGTGCGCTAAGTGCATCGTGCCATCTGGGAGCATGAGCATAAATCCCCACGGTGGGGCTAGGTGCTTGGCAAGAGCCGTGGTCTACCTGAGCAGGCGAGGGAAGCCACTAAGTAGGCAAAGGATTCGACCGTGCTTCAGATCGTTAGGGTGAGATAGAGTTCTTGTTTTATGTCATTGGCCACGCTTATAGTGTCTGATGGAAGCCTGGGTCTCTGGGGGGCAGCGAGTGTCCCTTTTCTGAGTTTCAGGGAGGCTGTCCAGGTCAGGATGCCAACTCTAGCCAGTCCTACTTCCAGAAAGAGCTTGCACCTCTCCATGCTTCTATAGCCTTACCTTTGAGATGATGATGGTAGTGATGATAATGTTAGTGATGATGATGGTACTGGTGATTGTGATGATGCTGGTGATGATTGTGATGGTGGGTGGTGGTGGTGATGATGATATTTACCTTATAGGGCTGGGTGTTGAGTGCCTCGTCCATATTAACTTACATTACGGTGAGCTTGATGGCATTCGATATTTCGGTTTTATGTGGTGTTTTGTTTCTCCTCCCTTACATTGGCTCTCCATCTGGGACCACAGGACTTAGTGTCAGCCACGCAAGAGCGGTCCAGCCTTGGTGCGTCTCTGGCTGTTTCCTCTGGGGAGGACAGAGGAAGATGGCGTACCCTCAACGGTGACTGGGGATATCAATGCCTGCCAATGGCGGGGGGGGGGGGGCGGGGAGACAGGGTCATGGGCAAGACTTCTCTGGCATATATGCCTCTATTTACCTGTATAGTGGGGTAATAGCATTCATCTCCCAGGGTTGTTCAAAGGGCTGGTGTGGAAGAATAGGTTGAGATAGTCTTATCATAACGACTGTAACAGGACTGGAATCCTTCCCCTGGTAGGATTGGCACTGGGAAACAGAGGCAAGTGCCTGCCCCCAGGTCCTGTGGTTAGCTGTGCAGTGAGAGAAAGGAAGAGAGAGAGCACACAAGAGAGGGAGAATCAATATTTACATTGCTTTCGGAAACAGAAGACGACCAGCAGGTCACAAAGATAGGAATGCTTGACTGTATTTTCTAGTAGAGCAGAAGGAGTAAGCAATGAGTAAGGATTCCACTCACCAGGAAGGTATATCATGAGGTGTATGGGGTTGAGAAAGAAACACATTCAAATTCCCTTCTTTCCTTCCTTCCTTCCTTCCTTCCTTCCTTCCTTCCTTCCTTCCTTCCTTCCTTCCTTCCTTCCTTCCTTCCTTCCTTCCTTCCTCCCTCCCTCCCTCCCTCCCTCCCTCCCTCCCTCCATTTCTTTCTTCCATCTTATCTTTTCCCTACTTCCCTCTCTCTCTTTCTCTCTCCCTCTTTCCTTCTCTCCCTTCCTTCCTTTCTTTGAGCGTTCTTGATAACAGAACAAAACACTTTTGCTGGGCCAGCATAGCCCTCAGGTGAATATTTGGGAGACTGAGAACATGGAGACAAATGAAAACCGGTGTGCTCTATATCTAAATATCTTAAAGGTACCCATCCAAACGGATGGGCTGTGAAATACAAATGTTCCATCCTCCGATCTTTCAGGTGCACCTGTGCAAGTCAGGGAAACCCGTTTTGAATGGGGGACTCTCCACCGTCCCTGCTGGTGGCAGCCGGATGCAGGAGCCCATGTCCTCACACTCAACGCTGGTGGCAGCAAGAGCTGACGCTTGTTTTCTAGAGCCTTCTCCCTATCCCTGTCAGGGTAAGCCCATGAGAAACCTCCTGCCTGGGTGCATGTGAATCCTGACCTGCAACCCCAACATCTGTTCCCATTCTCTGAAAGCCACAGTGCCTTGCTCATCTCATCCTGTGGGCTGAGGCAGTGGGCAGGGAAGGGACACACGGCAGTAATGGGGCCTTCTCTTGGAGGTGGATGTAGGAGAGACAACCCCAGCCTTGACAGGGAACGTGGGCTATACAGCAGGAATTCTGGGGCTACGTGGAGATCTGGAACACTGGGGATGGGTAGAGTATGACATGGGTAGACCAGATGTCTGAGGGCCCGAGCTGGGCTCTCTGTGGCATGTAACCCAGGCATAGGACCTTCTAGCCAAGGTCTCAGGGCAGAACTGGCCTTGAAGGTCTGTGGTGGTAGTTTCTAGGCACCTGTGAGGCCTCTGGAAGCACCTGGCTGCACATAGCTTTGTAGCAGTAGACTGTGACTTGGGAATGTAAGCTCCAAGCCAGTGTCCGCCTCCAACTTGCTCTGTGTCTTAGGGATGAATTGCCTGTCTCTGGCGTCTCTTTTCTCATTGATGCAATCACAGTGTGTTGGCTTTTTACATGTGTCTCAGCTCACGACCAACGTTTCCTGGTTCTGTGTCTGTTAGGAGATGAAGTCGTTCAACATCACCGGTTTACTTCTCATTTGAGAAAAGGTTTCTTGTTTTTTTAAGTCATGGGAGGGAAGAAAAAAGTTGAGGTGGGGGGATGGCAGTGACGAAATAGTTGGCTCTTCTGGCTAATTATTTATGCTACGTGGTTGTGAGATGCAGGGTTGGAATATAAATACATATTCTTCTCAGTCTAACATTTACCCGTGTGAATAACAAAAACTCACAAATGCAATCAGAGTTCATTTAAATGTGAATTTTAATTTTTTTATTTATTTACCACTCGGTCCTGAAGCTGGAATCCACAGAAGTTAAAGTGCTTGCGGCTTAAGAGTTCCCGCTGCCGCTTCTGGCAGAGCTCAGTCTTCTAGAAATGGTTGTTTCCTGTGATTTATTTCTTCTGTGTATCACCTTTGTTGCAAGAGGGGAGAAAATGAATTTCTTTAGGAGGTGTATTAATCTAACCTCTGCACACATCAACGTACACAAAAATAAAATAAAATAAACCCCCGGAAGCGACTTGTTGAGAACACCGAAGCAGCGGAGATAAGGGCTGGGTATTGAGCAGAGCCACGGTGGGCGGAATTTTGTACTTGAAGAAAAGTGGATTTTGAGTTAACCTTTAAATGACTAACCAAAGGTTTGGATGCAGGCAGGCAGGCAAGGCAAAGAGTAGAATTTTCCTTCCTTTTCCTTTTGGTGATGGTGGGGGTTGAACTCCAGGCCCGGTGCTTTGCTAGGCAGGTGCTCTGTTTCCCTGCGTCATACCCTCAGACCTTTTGCTTTGCGCTTGTTTGTCAGACAGGGTCTCGTGCTTTGGCCCGTCTGCCTTGCATCAATCCTCTTTGCTTTTGCGTCCTCATTAGCTGAGATTGGAGGGGTAACTCGTGCCGTATCCAGCAAAAATGGAAGGTGAGGTTGACAGTACAGGGTTCATCCTGCCCTTCCCCCGCAAGCAGTTCCTGTTCTGCCCCGCCCTGCCTGCCCTGAAAGCAGCCATCTTGACCCAAGTGGATTTTGGACCAAAGAGCTGTGTGTTGGAGAGCTGTCTGCGCCCTGTAGGGCATTTGGCGGCTCTTTCCCTCTACCCAGGATGCATCCGATGTGCCCGGTTAAGGGTTAACTCACGTGCTCCCCCCTCCACCCCCACTGTGTTGAAGTCATCACCCCTTATATTTCAGAACTTGACCTTATTTTTAGGAACAGGGTTGCTACAGGTACATGTGGTTGGGATGGGGACACCGGCAGGTGGTGCTGACAATACCACATGATCGTGGGGGCAGAGATCATGGCGGCACATTTGCCAGCCAAGGAGGGCAGAGAAGCAAGAGGAGGCCCAGAGCCAGGCGCTCACTGGTGGCTACGGAGGAGACTGAGAGTCGAGGACTGTGGTTCAAAGCCAGCCCCGGGCAGTCACATTTGAGAATCTCTCCTCTGATTAACCAGAAACATCTGGGCTGGATGTGTGGCTTGATGCCAGCCATGAGCTGTGAGAGTGCAAGGCTGTGAGTTCAAGCCCCAGGACTGGCCCCATTATGGCCTAGTGGCAAGAGAGCTTGCCTCGTATACATGAAGCCCTGGGTTCGATTCTCCAGCACCACATATACAGAAAACGGCCAGAAGAGGCGCTGTGGCTCAAGTGGCAGAGTGCTAGCCTTGAGCAAAAAGGAAGCCAGGGACAGTGAGTGCTCAGGCCCTGAGTCCAAGCCCCAGGACTGGCCAAAAAACCCCCAAACAAACAGGTGGGGCGGGGTGGGGGGGTGGGGAGAAGCCTGGCCAGGCTCCCCATCACGGCAGGAACCTACCCGCGGGCACGTTGACCACTGCTTCTATTGTGGAGGCTGCTTGTGTGTGAAGCCATGTCCTGGCAGCGACCACACCTCTCCAGATGTGGTAAATGCCGGGGGGTGAGGGTGGGGAGGGGAGTCCCCTCATTGGACATCCAGTGGCAAACAATCTGCCATGGCTGCTTCCCTTACCTCGGCTAAGCTCAGTCGTCCTGATAGAGACTGGGGCCCACAGGGCCCCCCCCCCAAATTTACCATCTGCCTTCTCAGGGAGAGCATGTACAGTTTCTAATCTTCACGCTCCGGTGGCAACCAGAGCGTGGGCTGTCCCCAGGGACAGCAGTGACAGGGTTTTGTGGGGGCAACTCTGGCTTTGAGGAGGTGAAGAAAACTTAGCAGAGATGGAGACGGCAGAAAACCCACCCATGTCTACAGTGTCTCTTCCCCGGCCTCCTCTTTGGCCCCCTCAGCCCCTTAGTGACCACAGCAACCACTTAAAACTTTCTCCAGATGCACAAGGTCAACCTTGGATTTGTAGAGAGCTGGTAGCAGAGGGACCCTCCTCCTAGCCGCCCTCTCCCCACAAGGGAGAAAAGGCGGGAGAAGGCCGGTAGGGTGCATTGGCTGGCCACTTTTCTCTGCTGCTGTCTCAGAGCTGGCAAAAACTTAAGCCTTGTCGCCAGTAAGAGAGAATTTATATCCTGCCTAGAGAAGAAAAGAAGAGACGGGAACGTGAGCTTGGCGGGGATTTGTTGCTTCTTAATTGCTTCCAACGCTTGTGCCAGCTTTATATCCAGGAGGTGTATTTGGGGGGTGGTTGTGTGTGTGCGTGTGTGTGTGTGTGTGTGTGTGTGTGTGTGTGGCATTCTGGCTCCTACCATGGCTCCTTTACGGATCACTGTGAAAATGGACCGAGGTGCTGTGCGGATTGTGCAAGGCGTGATGTGTGTGACAAGCCACTCGTGTGTGGGTGCGCGTGTATTCTGTGGGGATGTTTTCTGTTGGTCCTCTCTGTGCCAAACCTCAGTGGTACCCACCGCTCTGGGCATTGTGTCCCTGCTCTGAATTCGGGCACAGCACAGAGCCAGCTTGTGTAACTTGTTTTGACAACCCCAGGTAACGATTTGTCATCCAGAGCCACCGTTGAAGCCTGACCCTTCCGGCGAAGCTTTCATGACCTCATCATGAAACAGCCTCGAAGACCCCGAGAGAGCCTCCCTTGAAATTGCCATTAAGGCCATCTTCGTCACCCAGGGAAAAGCTAATGGATAGAAACATATCGACGTGCTAACAGTGTGAGACCTTGCCCCTAAGAAAGCCTTTTAGCTAGCGAGGGTTCATTCACCTTAATTAAAAATTATCCGACGGATGCATCTCTGTCCGTCACTCCCTGGACACGTGCGGAGTGGAGCTTCCTCTTCTTCTTTGTATTCTTTTTTTTAAAGGAAATTAAATTTGAAGAGTCATCCTCCTTCGAGGAAATGTGTTGTTTGCTTTAGGAAGAGAAAAGCCTGCTGGCTGTTCATTGCCAATTAAGTGTGGGTGTTAATTAAAATGGCAGCCCGGGCGCTGCGGGCTGACCTCAGCGTGGGGTCACATTGTGGGGGGGGCTCCGTTTCGGGGGCTCATCCTCCAGGCTTGGTGGCTAGCTAGCTGTGTTTGGAGCAGCTCTTCCCGCCAATGGCGAGCCATAGTCAGAGGCGATTGACATCGGGAGTCTGGCCTGGGTTCGAGCCCCCCCTCCACCTGTGGACTAAGAATGCCGACGGATCTTTCAACTGCTTGGAAGGAACCAGGGGAGGAGCAGAGGATGAGGATGAAACGGCAGCGCCAGTGTCCCGGGGAAACATTTCACTGAGACGCAGTCGCAGGTTTTCCGGGAGACGGACCCGATTTAAGTAATCACCGTGACACTGGTGGGGGACCTCGGCCTGTGCGGGCAAGCACGCGCACACACACACGCGTACGCCTGCACACACGTGTACACACAGCACTCACACGTAAAACGCGGGCAAGCACGCATGCACATACACATGCACACGCGTGCGTGCTCATAAATACACACGTGTGCGTGCTCACAAACACACACGTGTGCACTACCCACACAAACATTTGTGCACACTCACATGGCAACAACACACGTGTTCCTGCATGAACACAAAACACACATGCACCTTCATGGCACAGGCGCACACCTGTGCACAGATCCATCCACGCACACACGTGCGACGCGCTCTCTGTCCTTTCTCTCAGCATCCACCCAGCAGGACCAGGGATGGGAATCCAGCCATCTTTTTTTTTTTTTTTGCTTTTGCATTGCTGTGGCCCTAATGCCCGAGGTTGCAGCTGGAAGGGCGGAATGATTTGGGTGGGCTCCAGGTTTCAGAGGGTGTGGTGTTCACCACCGGCAGAGCCGGTTCACACAGTGACCCCGAGGCCTCCTCCTCCAAGGACACGCCCCCCCGGGGTCGGCAAACAGGCCCCGCCCCTGCCTTTCACCACTTCCCAAGAAGGCCTGGCACTGTGAACTTACTAAGGGATTCCTGCGTGTGCGCCAGGCCGGGCTCCACCCCTCCCTAGGCCTTTCCTAATCCAGCCAAGCTGCCATTCAACATTAACCATCCCCGCTCCAGGAACGACTTCTACACGGGGGCTGCCATGGTTCCATAGAGCAATCAATGGCCGCCTTTCAGGGATGTCTTCCATCCCCCACACCCCCTCTTGTTGCCTACTGTACTTGTCAGCTTTACTCACAGTGACAAATACCCCAGATAAACAACCTGTCGGGAGAGAAGGTTTACTTTGATGCCTAGCCGCTTGGCCTGTTGCTTTAGGCCAGCGCGAGCAAAACTCTAGACCTTCTCTGAGAAATAACCGAGAGCAAAGAGGACTAGAGGCATAGAGCATCTTCCTGGCAGATGTGAGGCCCTGAGTTCAAATCCCAGTATTGCAAGAGGGGGAGAGGAGAGAGGAGAGCGGAGCGGAGGGGAGGGGAGGGGAGGAGACGTGTTCATGGTCCTGGTTTGTGGCTTGTAGGAGAGGGACGGCTCAGGGGAGAGAGTTCTGTAGCTGCCCTCTTCAATGACCATCCTGAGGCCAAGGCTACCGTCTGCTGTGCCTGCTGGGCACGGTGAGCGGATCCCGCCTCCTGTCCCAGCACCCCAGCCTTGGGGCCAACTTGGAGCACCTGGGACAACAGCTGAAGTACTCTGTCCTCCCCAGCCCCATCTGACCCAACCCTCCCCACCCCAGGGCCTGCTTCTCCTGCCTGCACTTCCTGGCCCAAGGTCAGCCCAGTCATGTACGGTGGGAACTGCATCCTCGGTCTCACGGCCCACGTACGTGACCACGCATGGGGTGATGCGTAACTCTCCAATGCTGTAGGCGTCACGGATTATGAGGCGCTCACTCCAGATAGTGGAATATTACTCAGCCTTAAAAAGGAAGGAAATTCTATGTTACGTCCCAACACAGATGTGCCTGGAGCACATTGCGCTTCAGTGAGGTGAGCCTGTCACAGTAAATACTGAAGGATCCCCAGTGAAGTGAGGTGGCAAGCGTGGTCAGCGTCAACGGGACCAGACGTTGAATGGTTGCAGGCAACTGTAGATGAGTGTATTGATGACTCTGAGCTCGTCTGAGAGCATGCGGTTGGCTTATCTAGAATCATAGTAGAACTTGCCTTCCAGCCCTGACTTCCCTCTTAACTGAGCATCTTATAATGACCACAGAAGCCGTTTAAAATGTGTTTCCCTATAGAAATGTGTGTTTAAGTCTGTGGATTGGACTGCTACAACAAAAGGGAGGCTTCCCAGAGCCTCGGAGGGGTCTTCTAGGTCTCTACGATGACTCCTGGGCACTTTAATTCAGAGATTCCCGCTCCTCTGATTACATGATTATCCTGGGAATGCTCAGTCCCACTCAATGCCCCTGAATCTGCTGCCAGAAGAAACCCATCCCGAAGGGCCACAGTGGGCTATGAATGGAGTTATCTTGCTTACTTTAACTCACCGTACTTAGATGACTCTCAGGAACTGCACGGAGCTTTCCTTTCTCGATGCCATCGTTTGGTTTTATTGAGTGTCCTGTGCATATGATAATCAATTAGGGTTCTGATGTAGATGTGCAGGCTTGTACCCCACAACACAATGTGAATTACCCCCAAAGATCTCTCTCACACCCTCTCCCAGTCGGTCCTTACCACCCCCACCTTGAACTTGACCTGCTTCCTTGCACTTTGCCTGTTCTAGAATTTTATAAAGTTGAAACCACCCGGTCTTATGAATGTGAAGACTCTTCTATTCCACATCCTGAGTTCAAGAGACATTCGGGTAATGCATGCATCCGTAGCCCATTCTGTTCTTTGCTTTTCGGTCATGGGGCTCGAGTTCAGGGCCTGGGCGCCATCCCTGAACTTTTGTGCTGAAGGCTAGCACTCTACCATTTTGAACACAGCTCCACTTCCAGTCTTGGGGTGGTTAGTTGGAGATAAGCGTCTCATGAACTTTCCTGCCCGGGCTAAGCTTTGAATGGAGATCCTCCAAGGACAGCCTCCCAAGTAGCTGGGATTATAGGCATGAGCCACCAGCGCGGGGCTTAGTCCATTCGTTTTCATTGTTAGTAGTGTTCCGTTGTACAGCTCTGCTCCAGTCCCCAGCTGATGGCCTTCTGTACACCGCCCCCCCCCCAAAAAAAAAGAAACACCCACGAAAGCATCCAGCAAATATGGATAAAGTTGTAATATTCTCATGCAAGGATCAGTGTGGACATATGCTTTCATTTAGTCATAAATTCCCACAGGCAAGATGACTGGCTCGCATGCTAAGCGTGTGTGTGACTTAATCAGAAACTGTCAAGTGGTTACCCAAGGTGCCTCGGTATGCGGCCTTCTCCCTTAGGCATTGAAGTGGAGCTCAGTTCTTCCACATCCTTTCCAGTACTTTCCCATTGTGGCTACTCCATAGGGTGTGATAGATCATCCCCCCAACCCCCGCTCCCATCCCATTTTGTTATAGTCAAATACACACACCATAAAATGTACCATGTTAGCCACACTCAGTGTATACCTGAAGGCCTGACTGAAGTGTTTCATAACCTTGCAACCACCGTTCATCTCTGCCTCAGGGATTCTTTTCATTTTGTAAACTGGAAATGTCTACCTGTAAAGTCATTGCATCCCCCTTCCCCCTCTCCAGCCCCCCCATCTCCACAACAATTGCACGTTCTGTCCCTGTGATTTTTGGCTACTTCATAGCATTTTCTTGGTCCCCAGTTATGGGGCTTGAACTCAGGGCCTGGGCACTGTCCCTGAGGTCTTTGGCTCAAGGCCAGTGCTCTGCCACTCTGAGTCACAGCTCTACTTCGTTTTCTGGTGGTTCATTGGAGATCAAAGTCTCATGGGGACTTTCCTGCCCGGGCTGGCTTTGAACCGTGATCCTCAGATCTCAGGCTCCTGAGTAGCTAGGATGATAGGTGTGAGCCACCAGCACCTGGCTATGCTTCATTTTTTGGAGTGGTTTTCTGGAGATGGAAGCTAAGCTCTTTGATCTTGGATCTTTCTGCTTTACTAACATAAGTATTTTCTACTATAAATGTCCTCGGCTATATCTTACAAGTGGATCCATTCATTGTGTGTTAATTTTCATTTGATTGAAATATTTTGCACGTTGCATCGCTATCTCTTCTTGATTCGTGAGTTGCTTAAAAGTATGTTTAATTTCCAAATGTTTGGGGCTCTTCTGCTGGTTTGTTTTTCTATCATCAGTGTTTTTTATTCTGCTGTGAGCACAGAATGTACTTTGCATGACTGCAATATGTGTTGAAGGTTGTGTTGGCCCTACCCAACTAGTCTGAACAGTTTGTGTTCACTAAAAATCGAGGTTTGGCTTGCTTAGCGAACTGGTCTTTACATTTCTATAGAAGTTGACTGTGCAGAGCCAGCCTAGGCAGGAAAGTCTGGGAGACTCTTTTCTCTAACTAACCCAGAAAACTGGAAGTGACGCTGTGACTCAAAGTGGTAGAGCACTTGCCTTGAGCAAAAGAGCTCAGGGAGAGTGCTTAGGCCCTGAGTTCAAACTCCATGACCGACAAAATAAATCAATGAAGTCGACTGTGGTGTTGCTTCTGCCCCTTACATCTTCCTGCTGATTGTCTCTAGGCTTGTTTATCTGGTCAATTACTGAAAGAAAGATACTGAGATGTCTCACTACAATTGTGATTTGTCTGTGGCTTGTCATTCTAGAACCTTCTATTTATCCACTCCAGTGTTCTGTTGTCAAATCCACAGTCTAGCAATTTTGTGGCCCTTTTCATAAACTGCTCTCTTTATCATTACAAAACGTTCATCTTTATCCCAAATATTATTTCTTTACCCAAATGTTGTACAAATGTACATACTTAATTTAGTATTAGCATTCAAGCACCCAAATCTATAAATTTCTTAATTAAGTTTAACATTACCATGCAAGCATTCTTTGGATTACTGGTTTCACGGTCTAGGTTTGCTCTGTGTGTGTGTGTGTGTGTGTGTGTGTGTGTGTGTGTGTGTGTATGAGCGCTGACCCTTGGGCTTGAATTCAGGCCCTGCGTGCTGTAGCTTTTTCACTCAGACTGGCAATCCACCACGTGAGCCACATCTTTTGTGGCTTTTGGTGATTAATTGAAAATGAGTCTCACAGACTGTCCTGTCTCGGGGGCTGGCTTCAAACAAGGATCTCCAGATCTCAGCCTCTTGAGTAGCTAGGATTGCAGGCATGAGCTTGGTGTCTGGCAAGAGTGCTTTTCTGAGAAATAATTTTCTGAAAAAAAAAATTCAGAGCAATGTGAGATCTACAGCAAACCTGGGGATGTGGAGAATTGGGGAATTATTTCTTCAAATATTCTGCCTCCACCTCTGGATGTGTTGGGACTACAGTTGCATGTGTGTTGGTCCACTTGATACTTTCACCTCTCCCAGATGCTCTGCCCATGGTCTCGGGTCTTCTCTATGTGCTTTGTTTTGAAAACTGTCTTCAAGGTCCCTAACTCATCCCTTCCCCTCCTCCCAATATGCTATTGATTTTAAGAAGTCTCTCATCCAAGAAATTTTATTTCCCACCTCTAAAACTTCAATTTAGCGTTTGTTCTGGCGTCCACTTCCCTCCCATCTTCTTCCTCCTTTGGGGCATGTCCATCCAGTATGTTTTGTTCAATAACTGACCGACCATTTGTGCGTCCTTGCTTAGTCATTGTAGCATTTTTCATGTCTCAGTCTGATTATAGTATCTTCTGATGGCAGATTCTATTTTCCCACTTCTATGATTCCCATATTTTTTTAAAAATTTTATTCATTTCTTTATTGTCAAAGTGATGTACAGGGGGTTACAGTTTCATACATAGGGCAGTGTGTACACTTCTTATCCAACTTGTTACCTCCTCCCTCATTTTTTATTTCCCATATTTTTTTAATTGGATGTCTGAGAGGGTTAATTATTACTTTGTTGTCTGCTAGATTTTGAGTGTGGTTCTTTAGTTTCAGTGGAACGTTTTCCTGGAACACTTAAATGACTGAAATCAGTTTGACTCTCTCAAGGTTGGATCTTAATGTATAATAAGCTAGGTCCAGACTAACTAAGATTTATTTGCTGTTACTGCTCTGGTGGAACCTGCCTAAAAATCCTGTCTAGAGCCCCATGTTGGCACCCTGGTTACTGTCATTGGGGAGGCATGGGTGGGCTTTCTGCCTTCTCCTTGCTGGTCCTCCTTTCTGGCCTTGAGTAGCGTCTTCCAGCAAGAATGCAGGGACTCAGCAGCTCATGGCCTGTACTGTTCCTATCCCTTTGGTCTTCCCCCTTCCCAGCTCTGCCCACTTGGATCTCCCTGTATTCCAACATCCTTACCCAACTTAGAAACCACCTAGTTCTTTGGCTCTCTCCTTGCACTCTGCTCTGAAAATTCTCTCAAGACAGCAAACTGAAGAAATATTGTTTGTTCCTCTTCTTCCATGGGCAATTCTTGTACTCTACTTATTGTCCATTGAAACCCATTGTGACACACACACACACGCACACAAGTACACACATACACACATGTATGCACACACAAGTATAATTGAAGACACAAAGGTAGATTTTTGTGGTGGATATTGTCATAGCCAGAAGGAGAGTTATAGCTAGTATTGTCTGGGTGTAGAACTTGCCTGTAATCCCAGCTACTTGGGAGATGATATTAGGTGGATTACGGTCTAAGGGCAGCCTGGGCTAACAACAAGACCATATCTAATATACAAGATAAAAGGAAAAGGACTGGGGAGGGGGGGGGGTCATGGCTCAAGTGGCAGAGAACTCACATATGAAACCCGAGTCCTCAAGTTCAATTCCTAGAACCACCAAAAAAGAAGAAGAAAATGTATCCACTAATTTATTTGCATAGATTTACATAACACAGTTTAAACGATATCAGTTATTACATCTGACTATCACACTTCCCAAAATGTCAGAATGTATTAACACCAGCATTTTCTGAATGCCAATTTTTAGCTTTCCTTCTCTTTTTCTGTAGTTTCTGTCCTTTGGGAGTCTGGGTTAGTTAAATCCCTACCCTTCCCCCCCACCCCCCCGAGAAATATACCTGGTCAAAAAACACACACACTAGCGTGAAAGTTAAGGCATACAAAGTAACCCATAACTGAATCGTTCTGATTGACCTTGGAGAACTAGCTAGAGTCCAGGTGAAAAACTTGTCCTCTAATTCCTGTAATTTATGTTAACTTTGGGACTCTGATGACCAGAAAATGTATAATTGTGCTTTACTACAGGGAATGCTTGCGAAAGGCCACACTGACAATTTCAAAATGCTTTGAAAGGCTTATTAAAATATACTAAATGTGCTGCAGTGCTTATTGTTAACATTGTTTTCATTAAGTTCCTTTTGATAATGATTCTTAAATAATGCTTTAAATATAGTTGTTTATTTATTATTATTATTTTTTGCAGTCCTGGGGTCATGTGTATGCTATGCAAACACCCCAACACAAGGCTACATTCCCCTGCTCTGCAGTGGTTATTCCATGTGGTAACATGGGCGTTCCTCACTCTATAGGAAATCTGTACATTTATGTACATATACACATCCATCCGTCCATGCATGGATGCTAGTACACACACAGCTTATGTCCGAGAAGTGATTCAAAACAACCTAACCATCTACCTGAATAGAACTCAGTTTTAATCCCTTCTTTTCTCCACTCACCTTTGCATCTCTGGTTTCAATAGTCATCCAACACAATTACACAGTGTTTGCATTGATTTGCAAGTAAGTGTTGTGTAATGTACTTTGTGAAATTCATTTTTCTGTATGATTAAAATCAATAAAGATGCAATGTGTGGGATAATCGCATTCAGGTATCTCTCTGAATGAGTTACTTCCTGTCACCGAGGATTGGCCATGCACGACCCCCGACCCCCACCCCGGCCCAGAAGGAAGGCTCAGAGACACCCGCACTCGGCCGTCTGCTTCTCATCCAGTCCTGTGACGCCACCAGGTCCTAAGTTGCCTTTCTGATCTCTGACACCGTACACATACATCTTGGTTGCAGGAGATGAAATGGCCTCGGAGCCAAGAAAACCCAGGGAGGCCCGGTCAAAGGTGACAAAAGAGTTTTATTAGCCGGCCTGAGACTGCCTGGCCCTGGGCTACCTTAGAACTGAGAGCAGCCTTGACCTCCTAGGGGGCAAGCTTCTCTCTCTCTCTTCTCCCTCTCTCCTCCCTCAGAACACACAGGATATATATATGATGCCCCACTCCCAAACCACCCATTGCCCTCTGACGCCCACCCCTCTGGTTCTCCTATACTTCCCCCCTCCCCTCCATTGGATAGGCTTCAAGTGCCGCAGCTCCCGCAGCCTGGAACTTTATCCAGCTGGAGGAGTCTCCAGGTTGGAAGAGGTGAGCTGGATCTGGGCTGGGCTGCAGTAGTGTCCCCCAGCAGCTTCAGTGGATTGTCACACCTCCTGCTGGGCTGCCTGCAGATGTCTACACAGACTGGTTAAGGATACCTGGCCTAGGCTTGGCAGGTTGAGGCCCCACCGGTTTACGAGCACCCGCACTGGGCCAAGAATCCAGACTTGACACACAAGGAATCTAGTGGAGGGAAATCCCAAGTCCTCAATGTCTGTTTGCTAAGCCAGATAACCTGATTACAGTGTAAACAGCCTTGTGTATTAACATACCAGCTTTTCTTGATTTGAGCATTAAAGGATCCTAAGAAGGCCCTTTAAATGCCCAAGCCTGCTGATCTTTTTGGAGCTTAAACTCACCCATTTTCCTTCTTGTGGTTTAAGTATAAACACACCCATTAAAAAAAACAACCAGCATACTGACAGTTTTTTTAATCTCAAACATGTTTCTACACATACACACACACTTATTCACCAAGATCTTAAAGTGTGCAAAGGGATTGTGAACTCTTGAAGGGAAGAGCAATGCTGTCTCAGCTTGGGAACCTGGTAGGACAATGCTGGCTTCCTAGCTGGCACTGAGTTGAATTGGTTTGGACCCCTCCCTTCTTCCCTTGCTGTCTACTATGACAGACAAGAAATGGCCTTTATTTTGCTTCCTGAAACCTTTGAGCAGATTCCCAAGTCATGTCAAGAGACAACGGGGACATAATCAAACAAGATTGGTAAGAGTAAAAGTTGGTTTAACTGTTTGGTGGGCAATCTGACAGGCTCTATTAAGATAATAAATAGACATTCAGCAATTCTGCACCCGAATCAGATGAGCCACAAATTCAAGGACAAAGATCTACACTTAGGGTCTATTATTACCAATTGCAAAACCAAACCAAACCAAAATACCACCCTATTACAAAACTCCTAAATGTGTGCCAATATATAAATATTGAACTGCTGGGTATTTATGTAATAGACGCATATTCCGGAGTTTAAAAAAAAAACCTGAGTAAATTCTTAAGTACTAGTATTTCTAAAACCTACCATTGATTTTTTAGGAGTTGAGGAATATTATAGCAGTCTATGTCATTTATGAGTTAAAATACAACTCCCTCAGATCTCTGTACTTCTGTGTGTTTATCGAATCCTTATTTTCCCCAAGAGTGGAATGGAATGCCACGTGGTAAGGGGCACTTGGGGTAAGCTCAAATTTTACCTCTAATTTATCCCTCAGGAAGGAGGCAGCCCAGGCTAGACATTGCATCACTTCTCAGTCACGTGTGGTCCCGTTTGCTGTGTTGACATCGATGATGGGGTCTCCAAGCACTATACAGAGAAGTCAGTTTGCGCTCCGGAGCCCTCTCCACCTAGCAGAGAGAGACGCCCGTGTTTTAGGAGTCCCTGAAACGCTGAGAGGCCCCCTCTGAGCCTGGGCTGAACCCTCCATTCACCTGGGCATTTAGGGCAGGGCGATCTCTTGTCAGGCAACATTGAGTAGGCTATGTGGTCAGCGCTTCCCACCTCTCTGCATGTGTGGCGGCTCCATAGTCTTCCTTGTAGAATAAACGAGTTTCCCGGTTCTTCCCTGTGTCCTCTAGGGGGCAGTGTGCATCCTAGCTGAGAACCAGGGAGGAGTTGCGTCTCCCACTCATTCTTAACGGTATCTAGAGAGGTGTACATTCACCTAGGCAATGGCCATTATTTAAAATCATCACTTCCAGCCTCTTCTCCTTCTCTTTGAGAACGCAATTGAATTCACGCTCAAGGGATGTTATCCTACGTTCCAGTTACCTATTGCTCAGGCATAAACCATCTAAATCACAGTGTTCTGAAAAAAACAACAAAAAAATGTGTTGTTTATTGCTTTTACAGATCGCAAGCTCAGACAGGAATCAGTGTCTTGTCTCTGCCTCACAGTGTGTAGAGGTCCAGGTTGAAGACTTGAAAGACAGGTGTTGACTTCAGTAGCTGGGGCTGGAATCACCCAGAGGCTTCCATTCCTCCTTTGTCTGTCTCCTGAGCTAATGTAACTTGAAGGCTGGAGGCAGGCAAAACTGTCACTTCGAGCATGTACGTGTGGCCCCTTTGTGTGTCTTGCTGGTAGCCTGAGACTCTCTATACTGCTACTCAGGGTGCAGAGGGAAAGTGTTCCACAGAAGGCACAGAGACTCATGACTGGGCCTCGAACTTGATGTAGTAGTGTATGTAGGCTATTGTCTTGTGAAAGCAGACACAAGGATACCAACTACAAAATAATGTGAGGTGTGTGTGTGTGTGTGTGTGAAAATGAATGTGTGCGTATGTGTTTATGCGTATGTATGTGAGTGTGTGTATAGGGTGAGTGTCTGATGCATTTAGGCATATGTATGTCTACGTGAGTGTGCTTGAATGTGTGTATATGTGTGCAAGTGTGTTTATGCATTATGTGTCGTGCGTAGGGTGATAGTCAGGGAACTTCTCTGGTTGAGAGCTGCATTTGTTTTCAGTTTTCATCTTGTGATGTCAACGTAGGTTATTAAACGCCTCGTTGCCCTTGTGGCCAGCCAGCTGGGTACCTGCTGGCTCTTGTCTTGACCAGTTTAGATGACTATCCACTTAAATTCAGGTAAGCTACGGACACATGCGGGGAAAGCGGCGAATAAATTCCCCAGGCGACTCCATGCCCCTCTCCCGGCGTCTCCCTGAATTCAGGGGACCTAATAGTGTCAGAAGAAGCAGCAACGAGCAAGATAATGGCAACTAGCCTGTTAGAGGGGGCAAGCCATTTGGAGAGTTTACCGTGGATGAACATCGCTTCAGGTAGGAACTTGATCGCACCCATTTCCTAGAAGGGGAAACTAAGGTTGGAGGGTGTTAAAATCACTTGCCCACAGCCTCGTAGGCAGCAAGGCGCTGCCACAGGCCCCTGGGCTGTGTGCGGGAGTAGCTCTCCCTCCCTGTGCTCCAGCTGCGGTCTTTGGCCTCCTCTGGGTCTTGGAGTTAGACAGACAACACTATCCTGGGACTGGGAGTGGGGTAGGGCTGTGGAGACCCCTTTCCAAACCAAATAGGACCTTTTACTCCATGCTCAAGTTAAGTAGGTGATTAAATGGTTTTATTTTGCCAGTGGTTAATGAGGGTTGAATTAACCTCTGCAGTTACTGGATGGTCTTTTGATGCCTGAGTCTCTGTTTGCAATAGAAAGCCAATGGGGAGTGAAAATTGCAACATTATGTAAATGTCCACAAGGAATGAGTTGCCATAGGCAACTACAGAGTTGGAGGAAATAGCTGTATTCGCTTTGTTTCTCTCGGTCCTTCCAAATGCCCTCCAGCATCCTCTGCCCAGCCTGGACACCCCTCAGCTCTCCTTGGGCCTCATTTGCTCCTGTACTGGTGCTCTAAGGCTGGGGTCGTGACCCTCCCCTGGGGCAGCCCCGTGGAGGCCGGCAGACAGGACAAGGGGCCATGGTTACCAGAGAAACAGGAAGGTAGTACAGGGTCCGTGGTTACCAGGGTGACAGGGAGATAGTACAGGTCTGTGGTTTCCAGGGCTACTTGCAAGACTGGCCCACAGATCTCCCCTGCCTGAGTAGCACCCCAAGAGACCACCCAAAAGTCCTCATGGACTTCCCACAGCCAGCCCAACTGACGTCACATCCGGATGTGGCGCCCAGATACCCATTCGGCGAGGTGGAACCCTCGCCCATTGCGCACGCACGGGGGGCCAGGCTGCTGCTCTCAGGATGACCTGTGGCTACCAAGACCACGCAATCTCTATGTGTGCGCACGCATAGCCATCCCAACAAGTCCTGGCAGAGCTAGGTATTTGCCAACGTGCATCCGTTCCCTAAATGCTACCTGTCAATCAACCTGCCCATCAACGTTGGCTCCAAACAAAGGACCATGCCACCCAATGACCCACCGAGGAGGCAAGGTTACTCCCCGGGGTGTCTCCTTTGTGTCTTCCTCCATCTAGCAGGTAACCACACAGAAAACCACAAAAGTTGCCACCATGATCACGGTAAGCACTGTCAACATGGCCACCCGCTCATAGCATTTGCTGCTAAGGACTAGCTTCGTGTCCATGGAGGACCTAGCACGATTCCTCTTGACCACCTTCATAAAGAACCCTCTATACATGGCTCGTTGACAGCTACCAAGCCCCTGAAGGCTGCCCAAAGGCACTGGGGTGCGGAACTGGAAGTGGACCCTGCCACCCCACTGCAATAGGAGGCCCCTTGGGTCAGGGTCCCTAAGATCACCCCAGGCATGCTGTCGGGATGGGATACACAGCTGTGCTGGTTACCAGAGTCCCAGACAAGGCCTGGGTCCAGGGGTCCCCACAGAGCTGTCTGTTCACTTGTGCCAAAAGCCCAGTGGGATGAGGGGTGGTGGGACAGGCCAGGAGTTTCTTCTCTGTGTGGCCACCTGGGAAGGGCTCAGGGGCTCAGGAGCTCAGTTCTGCCCTGGTGATTTTAAAGATGGAGTTGGGGCCCCCACAGGGAGGGAGCAAGGGGCAGGGCCAGAGGTTTGCACCAAGGGCATCTTGGTCAGGCCACCATTGTTCTAGGACTGGCTGCTGGAAGTCCCCTGGGTGTTAGTGACATTGCTGTGGCTTGCAAGCAGTCTTGACTCCAATCATAAGATGACTTCCTGTCTGGAATCCAAGCAGAACCAAGAGAGAGAAGGAGCTCCACGAAGAACGAGTCAGGAAGGTGGGACGGTGCTTTCGGTTCTGCCTGGGCCCACGCTACTCCACAGTAGTGTCCTGCTGCAGCAGAGCGGCCCAAAGCAAAAGCAGCAAAGGGCAGGAGAGGCCAGGAAGGGCGTCTGGGGGGAATCAGGTGCACGAGTCCCCAGGAACCCTGCCCGTGACATGACACAGGGCGTGCTGAATTCCCTCACAACAAGCTGTGACCTCACGTGTGACACGCTGCCTCCTTGACACTCCGTGCCCACAGTTTTGCTGGAAGTCGTTCTCAGAGGCACCTCTTCCTTGGCTTTGGGCGCAGAACCCCAGGAGAACAGAGGTTCTGCCTAAAGCGTGCTAGTTGTATGCTCAGTCTAGGCAGAGAGTGAGGTCTTCTCAGTTCACGATGGGAGCCACCCACTATCTAAGAAACCTCTCAAAGGACTGCAGCTAGGTGGGCTGGAAGCATGGATCAGGTAGTAGAGCGCTTGCCTAGCAAGGGAAAGGCCCCGAGTTCAAACCCCAGTACTGCCAGGGGACAAAAGCCAGGCTGTTCAACGTGCCCATCTTGTACAAAGTAAGGCAGCAAGATAGAGGGGAAGGCAGGAGTGGAACCCAGGTTTATCTGGCTCCAGAGTTCTTGAGAGGCTGATAGGAGAGGAGGGTAGGAGACAATATGGGGGTGATTATTCCTAGGGGGAGCTGTTTATGAATCACTTCCGGTTCCTTCTATTGGACATTCGTATTTCCTCACAGGTCACTGTGACCCCGCGTCATTTGATCAGGTTTATCTTGCACGTGTGTTCTTGGGACTTGAACACAGGGGCCTCCCTCGTGTTAGCTGGGTGCTATACAGCTGAGCCAGGCCTCCAGTCTTTCTTGTGCTGGCTATTTTTGAGATAGGGTCTTGCTTCCTGCTCAGGCGGGCCTGGACTGCGTGCCACCTATTTATACAGCCTGAGAAGCCAGTATAACAGACACCCACCGCCCACCTGGCTTTCTGTTTGTGAAGATGTTTTAGTTTAGGTTTTTTAACATCGGATGGCCTCACACCCAGATCCTTCTTATCTTAGCCTCCCAAGTAGCTAGAATTATAGGCGTGAGCCACTGGTGCCCAGCTTAATGAGAAAATTTAGAAATAATTTTACGAGAAACTTTCGTCAGTCTCCTTTGATATATAAACAAACCCAATTAGAAAGGCACAGTAATTGCTGGTGTGGAAAAGCGTGGTGCTAATTCACTTGAAGTCGTTTGTTCTCTTAAGCAGGTTAAATCTATTCCTTGCTGTGCTGTTTGCACACTGTGTTTGCCTAGCAAAACCTTTTTCCCCAAACAGGGCAAAGGTAAACTCAGTCCAGCCTCTGCTGAATTCTCCCAGACAGCATTGCTCCTCGTGAGTCCTAACCAGTGCAAGCCAAAGGTCTTCCAGCCATGCACAAGCCTCCCAACCCAGCAGCTTAATCTTACCAAAGACCTGGTGTCCTTATTCCAGCGGGCTTTCATCAATAACTCAAAAGAAAACACAGATATGACCTGCACGTGATCCTGAACTTATTTTTTTTTTAAGTTTGCATTTATTTTTAATTTTTTTCTTGTTATTGTAAAGGTGATGTACAGGGGGTTTACTATTATAGAAGTCAGGTAAAGAGTAGATTTCTTTTTGGACAATGTCACTCCTTCTTTCACTATTGTGCATTTATTTACCAGCCCGTGTATGCGGCCTCATCGGGCAAGCGCCGGGTGATCTGTGGATCCCGGTAATTAAGTCATGGCTTCTCTCACAAGAGCTCCAAATACAGAGCGCCCGGGAAGGAAGTGGGTGCCGCCCATCTCTGCTCTGAGAACCTGCTGCCCTTGGGTCCACTGGTCTTCGAGCCCCTGACGGGCTCCCCTGCCAGAGTCTAGGCAGGCCCTCTGCCTGGTGGCAGGGCCCAAGGCCTTCCTTGCAACTCTCCTCTGTCTTGAGGGGTTGTAGAGCCCCACCCCCACCCCACCCCAGGTGCCTGCCAGGCTCACAAGTGACGTTGTGCGTCTCTGTGTCTTCGCATCTTGCAGTCGCTGGGGGTTGTCTCCCAAGGCATCTGTGATTCAGTGCCACGACCCAGTGGCTCAGCCACAAAAGGCTGGCTTCTCACCCTTCGGGGGGCTATGGGTCTGAGATCAGGGCGTCAGCAGCCTGGCTTCGTTCTCAGACCTCTCACAGGTGGCCGTGTCATCCCTCCGTACGTGTCTGTGTGTGACCTGCTCCTGCAAGAACACCAGTGGGAGTCGGGATCTGCCCTCCGGGCCCCACTCTCGTGACCGCTTTAAGGTCTCTCTTCCCTAACTCCCATCATTGCACCTCGCCTTGGCTGCTGTGGGGAGTCTGTCCAAATTTAGCAGCTAAGGTAGCACAAATGTACTCTCTGACAGTTCTGCATAGTCCAGGGGTGACGCAGGCCTCCTGGGCTAAAGACTGGGGGTCTGCAGTTCCTCTCGGTTGGTTCTGGGAAAAAAGTGACTTCATCCTTTCCGACTTCCAAAAGCAGCTTCTTCTACCTTCCAAGTCAGAGCTAGCCAGGGATTCCTAACGCTGTCTTCTCCTCCATCCTGGCCCGTCAACACCTCTCACCTCTCTTGTTTTACTTCTTTATATTTATTTATTATTTCTCAGAGCTAGAGCTCTACCACTGGAGCTACAGGTCCACTTCTGACTTTTTGGTGGTTAATTGGAGATAAGAGTTTCAATGGACTTTCCTGCCTGGGCTGGATTTGAACTGTGATCCTCAGATCTCGTCCTCTTGAATAGCTAGGATGACAGGCGTGAGCCACCAGCTAGGCCTCACTTCTGAAAGATGTCCCATCGGTTAGCAGTGTTCCACGGTGCACCCAGCCGGGACAAAGCCATTCAAACCCCAGTGCTCTTCAACAGTGGGGAGCACCCCTCTGTTTCGCAGGCAAAGCAAGCAAGTCTGAGATCACACACATCGATTTTTGCAGTGTATTCGTTAGCTTTCTGTTGTTGAGACAAAAATACCTGATGTAATTGACTTAACCAGAGGAAATATTCAGATTGTCTCATGTTTTCAGTCCCTGGGCTGCGAGGGCTGCAGGATCACGGGGTCTGTGGTTAGTCCGGCAGGGAGCATGGGCTGCTTACTATAGGACGGAGAGGTAGAGAGAGACAGGAAGAGGAGGGATCCCATGGCCCTACAAGGCCACGCCCCCCCCCAATGACCTAGTTTCCTCCCACTAGGCCTCTTAAAGGTTCTACCACCTCCCAACAATGCCGTAGCTGGTGGCCAAATCTTGAATACATGAGCCTTTAGGTTTGTAAAATCCAAACCACAACACAGGGATTATGGGAGAGAGCAAGGGCTCACGAATGGCAGAATCACAACTCTTTTTTCTTTTTTTCTTTTTTGGCAACCGTAGGGCTTGAAGTCAGGGGACTAGGTGCTGTCCCTGAATTCTTTTATTTTTGGGAGGGGGGTGTCGGTCATGGGTTTTGAACTCAGGGCCTGGGCACACTGTCCCTGAGTTCTATTGCTAGGCTAGCACTTTATCACTTTGAGCCACAGGTCCCCTTCCAGTTTTCTGGTGGTTAATTGAAGATAAGAGTCTCATGGACTTTCCTTCCTGGGCTGGCCTTGAACTGTGATCCTCAGATCTCAGCCTCCCGAGTAGCTAGGATTTCAGGCGTGAGCCACCAGCACCTGGCTTATCAATCATGACGTCTTTGTGCTAAAGGGAAGGTAGGTTCTACCTCATTGCCCCATGAAGTTACAGCTCCATGGAGCCATGAGGGGGAGGGGGGCTTGGCCTGTGGCATATGGCTCTGCTTCTCTCTTATAGTAGCTCTCAGTCCCTAGCGACAGGAGGGCCTATCTTTACTGTTTGACTCAACTTCCCCCATGTGAGCTGTGCTAACAGCTTCTCTAAGAAATGGGGTAGCCTTAGCTCAGCCAGGATCTACTTTGCTTCTGGAAAACTTGGCTAAGAAGCATTTGATGTACAAGTGGATGAAAAAAAAATTTTTTTTAAAGTCCCTACCATCTGGTTTAGACAAGGTGCTGAAGCTCTGCCTGCTCTTGTTGCTGGAGAAAAAGGCGGGGAGGAAGGAGGAGGGAGGAGGGAGGAAGGGAGAGTGTGGATCTCCAGGCTAGAAGCCTCAGGATCATGAATGACACACTCGAGGCACCGGCTATTCTTCTGACCAACCTAGAACTTCAACACCAGGCCTCCCAAGGGCAAATCTACCATTCCTTCCATTCGGTCCCATCTATTAACTTGGTTCTAGCTAGTGGATATGCCTGGGTCTCTGTCACCTTGCTATGTATGTGAGCAGGAAATTGACTCCTCCTTCTCTCACAGGTACCCCTCACCCCCCAGTTTGTTTTCTGCTTGTGGGGGTGGTGTCATTGAATTCCAGATGCTGCTCAAGTGTTACCTAAATTACATTTCCTTTCTCCCCCATTCCTGAAATGATTGGTTGTCTTCTTTTCCCCCCCCACCCCAGTGATTATCTGGTTTGTGGTTGTTGTTTTGCTTTGTTTTTGGTAAAGTCCCCTTGGGCTGTTTTTTTTTTTTGTGGTATGAAGTGGAGACTCACTTGAGAGATGAATTTGAGATCTCCCTTTTCCGTGTGTGTATCTATGTCAGGGTGGGATTTGAACTCATGTAGCAAGGCGGTGGTCACTGTGCGTCTCCACTCGGTGTTTAGGATCTTCTGTAAACCAGGGGTCACAGACCCTGGTCTGTGGGAGGATCAGCCCAGCCATCTGGGGAGAAGCATTTACTTCGGTCACGTGGACAAGTGAGGACTTACAGGCAGTGGAGAATCTGCTGACTGCGTTGTGAAAAGAATCGAACCACCTGACTTGGGAGGTGAGAGGCGCAGCCCCAATGTGCAGATTGGGAACTAAGAGCCTCCGGGAAAGGTAACCGAGGCCGCAGCTAATGTAACCCCTCTGGAACAATCCATTCTTCTTCATCCTACCTCCGGCCCTCCACGCCCCTTCCCTCCCTCTGAGAGCGACATCCACCCCCCACCCCCCTTGTCCTCTTTCTTCTTCTTCTACCAGCTGCATGTCCAAAACTCTTGCTTTTCACCGGGAGGTCATTCCTGAGTCTAAAGCAAACTACTGGCAACTTACCCTTCACTCCGGCTCCATGTCTGTGATCCTTGTTGTTCCTGGAGAGGCATTTTCACCTATGAAGTTGGCTAACCCGAGTATGTCTCCATTCGGTCCCATCCCATCCCAAGGACGCAGGTGCCGTGTTTCAAGATGGCGCGTTCCCACCAGAAGGCCCAATAGGGGAATGTCGATGATCTCAGCTCTTTCTCTTGGTGCTTGGTTACTCTCGTGAACGTGACTGGAATCTGGGATGGGAGCACGCAGAATAAATCCTTTACACTAGCTTTCCAAGCATCTCCCAGCCCCCCCCTTCTCTCTCCTTCCATCGGTCACTTCCTGTCACCAGGCCAGCTTGTCCATCTTGGAGATTTTTCTCCCAGAGTTCATTTGGAAAGCCAGATGTGCGGGCCGGAAGCTCGCAGCCTCTCACTGGCCAATGACCACAGCCCCGTGGCACATACACGCGTGAGCCGTGGCAGCTGCGTGGTGGTCACGGAGAGAGCCTGCTCCCTGGCAACTTGGCCAAGGGAGAGAAGGAAACGCTCGGATCCCAACGCGATAAACACTCGCTGGCCACCGGGTCCAAGAAGTCAAGATGGTCGGCTCAAGTTCCCTAGCAAGTAATTCGTTTGTTTGTATGTGTGGGGTGTGGCGGGGGGGGGGGGGGGGGAAGGGGGGGAGGCGCCCCCGTCCTCCCACGATCTTTTCCCTACTAAATTCTGGAGCCTCTCTGCGCTCCACCAACCTCCACACGGCAGCCAGAACTTTTATTCTGAACCACGGGATTGGCCGAGGCTCTGGGCTGGTGCAAACCACATGGCTCTCCGGGGTTCTTAGCTGGGCACCGGTGGCCCTTCTGATCGGAGCCTGGTGGTTTTGATCTCTTGTCCTTTCCTCCGGTCTCCCTGCATTCTGGTCCTGTTGGACCCCACGGAACATGGGAACTCGCCCTTCTGATCGGAGCCTGGTGGTTTTGATCTCTTGTCCTTTCCTCCGGTCTCCCTGCATTCTGGTCCTGTTGGACCCCACGGAACATGGGAACTCGCCTTGGCGAAGTTCTCCGGATGCCCGAGAAGGATGTGTCTTTCCTCAGGGAATTCTTCCACGGGTTGACTCTTCTGGGTCTCATATTGACTCTTTAGCTCTCAGTTTCTCAGCTACTTCTTCCCACCCCCCACCCCCCACCCCCCACCCCCCATTTTTTTTTTCCTGAATAGCCACCGCAGCACCCTCTCCAAGCCTGGGCAGCTTCATGCCACAGGGTGTTCTTGGGGCTGCCAAAGCCCTTCTGGTAGGAGAGCTCGACTCTGTGCAGGGAAGAGCACTTCTGCAGCTTGGCCCGGAGCCTCCTGGGAGGCTGGGTCTGTGTCCTATTGCCCGATCCCCGTTCCCGCCCCCCCTCCCCCAACCCCTAATCCTGTGCCTGGCAGGCAGCAGACAGGCAGGCAGTGTTTGTCACTTGAACCGTTTGGAAGCCGGCATCTCTGTCCAGGCCTCGGGCAATGGGTCTCACGTCCGACACCCTGGCTCACGGACTCTGGCTGTGTGGAAGTGTTGCTCGAATCCCACACTTTCCACAACGCCGGCTATCTCCCAGGAGGCAGAGTGGCAACTCTGCGTGTGCCCCACGTGACCCTCCCCCCTCCCCCTCCCCGCCCCCACCCCCCCACGGCACCAGGATCACGTGCACTTCCTGGTCATTTCCTTCACTGAAGCACGGCCGATGGAGCACGGACGTGTCCTTCTTAGACGCGTCCTGGCGCGCTCACTTCCTGTTCCCATTCAGTCAATCATCTCCCATCTTTGGCTGCAAGGAAAGCGCAGAGCCCTGTGCGTGCCAACCCCAACATATTGCTAATTTCATCATGGCTGAGTGCGGGCCGCCTCTGCTGTAAGATTTTTAAGATGCTTTAAAGGAAAAAAAAAAAACCCCAAAAAACGCCCGTGTGAGCTTTTCACAGGCAGCCCTGAGAACACACAGGCTCTGCGGTGACCGCCATAGCCACGCCTGCATCTGGGCCTCAGTCGGAGCTCTGGCCCTTCAGTTAAGAATCCAAGTCCTGCTCGGATTATAGACGAATTCTAGCTACCTGTAAGTCAGCAGGTCGGGTGGCATGCACGCGGGTGTGAAAGTAGGAACTGAAATACGGTAGATTCAAGGGAACGCTCCCATAGTGTCATTCCTTACAAAGGCAAGATCAAAGCCCAACGTAACAACCATCAGGAAAGGGGAACTTGCAAGGGGAGAGAGGCCCAGGGGAGGGAGGAGCAGGAAAGTCCATAAGATTCTTATCTCCAGTTCATCGCTATAAAGTCAGACAAAGAGGTCGCATGGCTCAAGTGGTAGTGGGCTAGTCTTGAGTGGAAAGCTACGGTACTGTGCATAGGCCCTGAGTTCAAGCCCCAGGACCAGCACACAAAATGAGGTAAACTAGACAGAAGGATGGCACCAAGGGCTGAGGGTGGCTATCAGAGCCGGCCAAGCTCTCCCCTCCAGTTCACAGTAGGGGGCCATAGGCATTTGGAAAAGGGCAGCCGGTGGCCTTTAGGATTGGCAGTGATCCTTTTATCCATTTTAAACCCTTGTAACACTGTGACAGCAGCTTGCTTTGTCATTTTCCTATGACCACAGGCAAACATCGATCCACTTCTGGGGGCCTTTCATGTGTATCTGAGCTCTCTGTGTGTGTGTGTGTGTGTGCGCGCGCGTGCGTGCGTGTCCAAACCTTCTTTATCTCCTGTCAGCTCCTTAGCTTATTTTGAAGTGACTCCCTGGATTCATTATCTGAACTCTGTCCTTGTCATTTTATTTTCTCTTAAAATCCATAACATGCTGCTCACTGGTGGCTCACTGGATGCTGAGATCTGAGGATCGAGGTCTGAAGCCGGCCTCTTATCGGTAATTAGCTAAGGGAAGCTGGGAGTGGAGGGTGGAGTGACGGCCCCGGTGGTAGAACACCAGAACGCCAGCCTTGAGTGGAAAAAGCCAAGCAAGAGCACCGAGTCCTGAGTTCAAGCCCCAGAACCCTCCCCACCCCCCCACCCCCACCCCCGCCAACATGTATACACACGCACATGCGCCCACGAACACACACACACACACACACACACGTCCATACTATTCTTCGTGTTTTTCTCAAGAGTGATTTTTGACCCTTAGCCTCTCTTTCTCACACCCTGACAGTTTTCTTCTTGTAATCTGATATCCTACCTGAATGGTCCCCGCATGAACCTGGTGACAATGACTCTAATTTACACTGACGGTTTAAAATCTTTCCCCTCAAGAGCCTTCCCTTACATTGCTACTCTTTATGAAGGTCTCCCCATCTCTCCAAGCCCCTCCCCTCCCCTCCCCTCCCCTCAGGTACCCAGCCTCATGGGCCTTGAATATCATGACTGCATCCACCCACACATCTTTCCATTTGTCTGTCCCCCACTTCCCTTGACCACAATGCACCCACAATTCCACCCCAAAACACCAATTCCGCCCTCCTGGTATTTATTTTATTCAAGCCCAAGTTAGTTGTTCAAAGGAGTTACACCACTGGAATCCTCCTGTAGCTAGTATATTTGTGAGTATGTGTGTATGTACACATATAACCCTGTATGTGTGTGTGTGTGTGTGTATATATATATATATATATACTTTAGATATAAAGTATATAGATATACTTTATGCTTTTTTAAAAATTTGTTTGTTTGCCAGTCCTGGGGCTTGGACTCAGGGCCTGAGCACTGTCCCTGGCTTCTTTTTGCTCAAGGCTAGCACTCTGCCACTTGAGCCACAGTGCCACTTCTGGCCATTTTCTATCTATGTGGTGCTGGGGAATTGAACCCAGGGCCTCATGTATACGAGACAAGCATTCTACCACTAGGCCATATCCCCAGCCCTAAAGTATATAGATATACTTTATAAATATATGTAAGTATATATATATATATATTTATACTTTAGATCTAACTTCCACATATGAGTGAAAATATGCATTCTTTGGCTCTCTGAGCCTGGCTAACTTCACTTAACATATTTTTTTCCAGGATCATCTATTTCCTTGCAAGTGAAATAATATCATTCTTCCTCATAGATGAGTAAGATTCGTGTGTGTGTGTGTGTGTGTGCGTGTGTGTGTGTGTGTGTGTAATGTGATGAATCTATCACTCTACCTATACATCCCATTTTCATGATCCATCTGCCCATTGAAGGCCATCTGAGCTGTTCCTGTGAATTGTGCAGCAATAAACATGGTTGTATGAATGTCTTTATCCTGATCTGTAATCTTTTGGATAAATGCCCAAGAGGGGTATTGCTGCATGATGTAGGAACTGTGTTTAAATTGCACTGAAAAATTTCCCAATAGCTGTAAAAATCTATTGTGAAGAGGATGGGGAATTCTCCCCCTCCTGCATTTCTCTTTAGCCTATGTTAATTTTGTTCTTTTCTTGCTGTTCAATTTACTTCTCTCCAGTCCCAGTCTCAGCTGGATCTTGGTGCTGCACTCCTCACACCAAAGTAACAGAGCGATAATATGTTATGATTAATCGGTAGCATGGTAGGCAGGGGGAAGGAAAAGAAGCAAATTTTATTCATTGCATCCACGGGGCCGTGCAAATTTGCTATTTTTGAAAATCGTATTTAGTCAGCAGGATGGTTTCTGCCGAACTCCTTGGCCCTCCGCCTTGCTCTGCAGCTGATGTTTTGTCTCTCCTCATTGCTCAGAGATAGGGTCCAGGCATGCTGAAAGCCTTTCCAAGCTTTAGCAACTCATACTGGACGGCACCATCTCACCTTAAAGAATATATATCAGCGCACACACCCACCCTACTTTATATGCAATGGTGTGGGAGTCTATGGGAATTTAGACCTGGGTTCCATTTGCCTCATGGCCATAGTGAATCTGCCTATGTGTGAGCTTTCTCCGGAGACTATTTGTGACGTATAATTTACAGAGCGGTGTGCCAGATGCTCGGCGGCTCTGAACACACACACTTTTGTCAACCTCTTTTCTTGAAGGTCTACCCACTGGCATGATTTAGAAGGATGCAACAAATTGTTGGCCAGCTCTCCAAGGATTTTTGCCTCCTTTCCAAAGCGCTCAGGCTCTGGGTCTACGTTCTCGAAGCTATCTCCACGAGCCACGTGTGGCCACTGCACTCTTGACATCTTGTGCGTTCGAGCTGGGCTTAGAATGTGTGGCTGAACAATTCAGCCTCGCTTTCAGACTTAGCAGGGAGAGAGGAAAGAAAGGAGAGTCCCTCCAACTTACTTTATAATTGGATGCCTAGTAAAGTGATCATGTCCACGGTTTTGATGTGCTTTTATGAAAATGAACTTTAACCAGCCCTGCCAGTGACCTTGAACTTCCTTCGGCTTCCTTTCCTGTCCAGTCCTACCAGTGACCCTGAAAGGACTGGCAGAGGGCAAGTTCTTCAGTCACCTTGAACAAAGAAGCCATCAGGACCCCCGCTGGCAGTGACCTGAGAGCAGTCCCCCCTCCTGTCCAGGTGCAAGGACAGCTCCGTGCCCTTGTCTCATCTTGGTGGAGGCCACGAGCTACAGGGTGTGTCCAGCAGGGGGCGCTCTGCCCTCACTCGGCCGAGGGTCCTCCAGGGATGCTACCCCAGGGCAGGAGGAGGCTTCTGGGAACAGCCTCAGGGCCTGAAGAGCGGAGCCCCAGGCTGGCCTGGGCTGGGGCAGAGCCTTGGCTCAGGAGGGATTAGGTAACTTGTCCCTCAGGGCCCCAGAAGCCGACGTCTACCCCCTGCACCCCCTTTTTCCTGTGCCCCTCCCCTACACCCATCTTCTCTTATCTTCCTTGGCTTTACAGAGCTCTCTTTGCCGACACGGGGCTGGAAAAATGGATTAAACGATTAACACGAGAACTTGCAGTACCATGACCCCTAGAAGTGATGACACACGGTGTTGGGTTAGACACGGTGTCAGCGATTCTTTTAATCTCACGTTTATTGAGGGTTTACTACATGCCAGAAAATCCTGAGCACTTTCTATCTTCTTCCCCGGCGCCCCTGCCCACCCGCTGCCTGCCCCTGCCCCTCCCCACCAACGTCACCCATCGGGCGCAGCCAATGACCTCGCAAGCCAAATAAAGAGACGCGCACCACGAAAAGGAGAGGAAGCAGATTTATCACAATGCGCAGGCGCGCCAGGAAAAGGCAGCACCTCGGCCCATCTTTGGCCATCTTCTGGGGATATGGACATGAAGTTTAGGTTTTTATAGACAGAGAATTGGGAGGGAGGCAGGAGAGGAGTGGAAGACGCGTAATTGTGTGACAGTTCTGGTCAGAGTATGGCCTGGCTGATCATTATTTGAGTCATTTGTTGGGGGGGAAGGGGTCCCAAAGAAGGTTGCTATTTGGGTAATCATGATGAATAGACATCTGTAACTTGGTGGATGAGCAAGTAGTCTTTACCTGGGAGGTGGTCTGTGCCGCTATTCTTGAGGGTACAGTCCCACGGCAGGAGGTGTTACCAATCGGTTCTCTCTTTTCTGACTTCCGAGGTAGATCGCAGAGGGACTGGGGAGAGAATGGCTTCGAGCAGGGGCACCCACAAGATGGAGGCAGAGAGGCTAAGCTTTCCCTCCTGCTTTTAGTTCATGTGGTGGGCCCGGCCAAAAGCAAGTGAGAAGCACCTGCCACCATGTCCAGTGCAACACCTTTCTTCCAACCAGATGTGGGGATGTTTAACCAGGAAAGAGATCTCAGGTTTCGTCTGTCTGATTCCTGTCATCTTACAGAAGGAGGAAAAAAATGGAGTGCCAGGGTGGGCGGGGAGGGGTGAGGCTCAAGCAGTCGTGATGAAAACCAGCAACGAGGAACAGATCTGGGGGTGTTCCCACCTCAGAGGGTTATTTGCTCATCCAACATCTGACCTGGGATTCCACTCAAAACTGCTTAGGCTTTTGAAGGAAGGCAACAGATTGCTTTCCTGGCTTCTCTCACTGAGATGTCAGGCAAACAGTTGGTTTCAGATCTGCCCGGATAATCAGGGAGGTGCTCATGGCAGGGTAATCTTAGCGAAGTCTGATGTTGTCAAAACCCTTCGCTCAAGCCAGGATTTTCAGCTTTTCCCATAGACAGGGCTCTCCTTTCGCCCTTCGAAACAGACACCTCTGCCCTGCGGGTGTTTGGGGGTCATCCTGGTGATGATCCCAGTGGAACATAGGTCTGAAGGCAGTGGGGAGACCCTTCCTCATCCCAGAGCTAGACAGGGTTTGGCTTGACCAGGACTGCCATGAAGGCCCAACCACAGAGGCCCAGGGCCTGAGCTTCCACAGAATGGGCCAGGGCTGGGTGCACAGAAGAGATTGTCCTGTTGGGGTCATTTTCTCTATTTAGATTTTTAAAAAAATTGTCAGATACAACCAAGGATTTGGCGAGGGTTCGCTGGAGCTCTGAGGTATCCGTGGTCTTCATGATGTCGTAAGGGCTCGGGTATTTAGGGCAAACGTTGGATTTCTGGGAATGACAAGCTCTGGGGAGGGATCTCTTCCCATTTCCCTTCTTGCCCTTCTTTGATCCTTATAACTTTTAACTAGCTAGTATTAGATGAGGGTTCGCAGGATACACAGGGGAGGTGGATTCAGGTCAGTGAGGGAGAACCCAACCCAGGGTGGGAACACTTCAGAAATCATGTGTTGGTGGCAGAAGAGCTGACACTTGAGGAAGACGATTCTCTGGGGAGGACAGAAGGGACTCATGGCCAAATATCACCGCACACATCTGCCGCATGTCACAAGGCCTAGTGCTGCGCCGAGCTGGTTACGGGTCCCTTGTTAATCGTAACAAGCACAACCATTATTGTTAACATTTCACGAGTCTTTGCTGTGTGCTGCGCACCGGGGAGGCTTTTGTTAGACTGTGAGTGAAACTTCTCCACAGTCTGCGAGGCCAGAAGAACAAGATGCTTGTGTCAGATGGGGAGACCGAGGCATGGAGAGTAGGAAAGCAGGAAGTCTCTAGGAGACTGATCATTATTAGCCTAGGCTTCATGCGCTTGGAGATGGAATTTTCTTATCAGGATCTGGGGGGTGGGCTTTATTCGTTTATTTATTTTTGGCACCTGAATGTTTGACATCAGCAGGGGATGACATCACTGGGAGATGCCTGAAGTTCTTTATTGGGTCTTTGCTAAACATAGCAGACTCTGTGCTCCTCCCGTAAACTCCCAGTGAAGGTGGAGGGAAGGTTCTGGGGACGGCGGGTGCACGTGATTTCTCAGGCCTGTGGTTCTCATGCACCAGCTACGGCTGTGTCCGACCTGACCTCCTCCCTCTTGTAGCCTCTGTGTGGGTAAGATAGCCACCGCTGACCTGGGGACCATTGAATGAATGCTTTATCTATCTCATCATAGAATCACAGGCTTCTACCCCAGTAAGTCAGAAAGGAACACAATTTGTGTTTGCTCACCAAGAATCATGACTGACACGGTCTGCCATGTATACATATGGCCTTGGTCGTGTCCTCCTGCACATGTTTGAGAATGATTAGCTGACCCCCTTGGCCTTGGTCAGCTATCTCATCACCATGGCAGATAAAGCCTCGTCTTATTCTGAGGTATACTTAGTATAAGCCATGATGCCACAGAACCTGCTTCGGTGGAAAAAGAGACTTCCATTGTTCTTGGTTGTGTTTTTTTCCCCAGCACTGGGATTTGAACTCAGCATCTTGAGATTGCTAGGCAGGGGCTCTACTCCTTGAGCCAGACCTCTAACCCTTTTTGCTTTAGCTTGTTTGTCAGATGTGGTCTTGTTTTATTGCCTGCCTGGCCTTGAACCAGGATCTTCCTTCTCCCACCTCCCAAATAGCTGGGATTATAGACGTAGATCGCTATTCCTGCTTCCCACCTGGAGAGTTTAAGCAGACTATGGAATAGGAAAATGAGAATAAGAGACAGGTAGAGATAGTTTTAAATGTTGGCAAAGGTGAGAGACTTTCTTGGGAATATATATCCTGCGTCAAATCAGTTACAGTATGGGATATCCATCATTGTTTTAATGACATTACTTGGGCAGTTGAGTTCCTGCTTCTTTGGACAATTAAATAGTTGCATTTTCATCACCATTTCAGCAAAGGTCGAAGCTCCATCTTTCTGAATCCCTTCCCTCTCTGCTGCCTACACCAACTGAGGCACAGCTTCATGCCTTTGTTTTAAAGCTGTGTTCATGGCGGAACTTAACCAAGTCAGGCGATGTGAACCCCAAGGGGAGATGGTCAGAGGCTCGGAGCCTTCTTCTGAGATGAGGAGGGGTTTCTAACAGGGAGAAGAAGCCGGTCCACACCTGGACAGGGAAGGCTAGAAATGGAAAAAGTAGGACAGACGAAAAGGGGGTTCATAGTGGAGTGCACTTCATCTCCCTGAAACTGCAAAGGCAATGCCAAGTCGATGGACCAGTCGTAGTCATTGAGAAAAGGCATTGCCTGTACCTGAGTTCTGTCCCAGTGTGTGTGTGTGTGTGTGTGTGTGTGTGTGTGTGTGTGTGTGTGTGTGTTCTGAGCAAGATGAAAGCCAAGACTCACATAGGCTGAGCTGCAACTAAGCCAATCCCGAGGTGCTTGGGAGGTTTCTGACCTCCTCCTTCATCCTTGATGAGCTACACACCGCCGTGTTCTCACTTGACCCGGGCGCCCTACCTTAGAGCAACTGACCTCCCAGTGACTGGGGTAGGTTTTTCCTCGGCTGCCATGCAAGCTGCAGATGTGGTAGCGATAGATCCATCAGGCCATACGCCATGTCCTCCTCCGAGGAGGAGGCTGGGGAGGCAAAGGCAGTGAGGAGACCTGGGCCATGCTCTTGGTTTCTGGACTCTTCTGATGGAGACAAGAGCGCTTGGAAGGAAGGTGCATGCGCGAATTCACACCAAAGTCCTTGAGTGCTGGTGTTGCTGGTGCAGGAGGCCAGCGGGCTTCTCTGCAAGGAGTTGGGTTTAAGACGAAGAAGCTGGAGGTGATGAGGTGAGTCGGAGTATCAACTCAGAAGGACCCAGGGGCCGGAAGGAGAAAGGAGTGCTGGAATGGAAGAGTCTAGGATTGGGGCGGAGCTCGGTGAAGGCCATGGATCGGGATGGGCAGCTCTGTCATGACAGTGAAGGGCAGGTCCTTCCCCATGTGCCGGAGGGCATCGTGGCTCTCTGGACACTGATGTCGTCAGTGGATGCCAGGGCCCCACAGTGGGGAGAGGTGGCCCATAATTAGCTCTTGGCTGGAGGATGGATGACACAAGAAAAAATGACCTTGGGTTCTCATGGGAATGCCCGTCTTAGAACTATGCATTCTCATAGTTTTGGCGGCCAGAAGGCCGGGACCTGGGCATCGGCAGGGTTGGCATCTCCTGAGGCCTCTCCTTGGCTTGCAGATGGTGGTGTCCTCACTGTTCCTTCACATGCTGTCCCTCTGTGCAATCACACCCCCCCCCCCCCCACAGTCTCTTTGTGTCCACATTTCTTCTTGTTGTGAGGACCGGGGTGGACAGGAGACGATCCATTCCAGCAGCCTCATTGTAACTCAGTTCCCTTTTGAATGGTCCTGTCTCTGGCATTTTGAGGAGCTGGGGACTTGGACTTCAACAGGTGCAGGCAATTATCTGTCCGTCTGTCTACATATCTGTCTGTCGTCTGTCTGCCTATCATCTGTCTACATATCTATCCATCTATTTACATGTCTGTCTGTCTTGGAAAGAGGGAGCATGAAAAGGCATGTTTCATTGGATGCTGGGAGACAGATCAAGAAAGCTCTGGACTCCATTGTTATTCTCCACCATCCTCTGACACTCTGGTCTGTGTGACTCTTGGGGTCCTGTCTATCAAACTTGCAGACTGTAAATGTTTATGTAGCTTACCAGCCCCTGTGTGTGTGTGTGCGTGTGTGTGTGTGCGTGTGTGTGTGTGTGTGTGACTATGACTTGCACTTAGGGCCCCATGCTTGCCAGGCAGGTGCTCTACTGCAGAGTCATGCCTCTGGTTCTGTTTTGCGTGGTTATTTTTAAAGCAGGGTCTTGCTTTCTGCCCAGGCCCGCCACTGGATCTCCTTTGTGTCCTATGTTGCACTTCCTGTTGTAACTGGGTTGACAGGTGGGTGCCAGCTTCTTCCATTGAGATAGATCCTTGAGGACGTCTCTGCCGAGGCCGGCCTGGGACTGTGATCCTCTCAATCGCAGCCTCCCACATTGCTAGGGAGACAGGTGTAAGCCGCTGGCATCTGACTTGCCAGCTTCGTTTTCTTGCCCTCCATGGCTGGAGATACTTCCTCGGGAGTGAGGCCCGATGGGGCGAGGGAGGCTGCCACGGGCTTCCTCTGGTTCCCCTCCAGGAGTTGACAAGAGGGAACAAGCATCATTCATTCCATAGCCCCCGGGCCAGCATCATTCATTCCACTCCCATCTCTTCCATCTTCTTCTTGTGGCAGGCCTTGCAAACCAGCCACTGTCCCCCTCCCAGCAGCCTCTGGGAGAAGACAGCCCTCGGGTGGAGAAACAGAGAGGGAGGGAGAGGGGTTCTGTCTCTCCTCTTATCCATCTGTGAGTCACCCCAACACTGGCCTTGGAGTAAACGGAGAATGATTCACGATTCTGCTGCCTGATGGATGAAGCTCATTAGATCCCAAAAGTAAATTAAAAGAAAGGAGGCCCTTGTCACATCGTCTGTACGCAGATAATTGAAAGAAAGCAAACAAGCAGAGCGAGCAAACCTTACGTGGCAGAGTTTATAAGACGGAACATTTTTTTTTTTTTTTTAATGAATAGGACTCAGAAACCGTATCAATTACATTCTACAATAGTCTGGCTCTTCCTTTTCTTCTCTTCCTGCTGACCTCAAGTGAATGCTTGCTTCCTGATTAAAAGCTGCTTCTTCCCCGGGCCCCGTGTAGAGGAGAAAGCATAGCCCCGTGGTCTCGGCTTCCCTGGGTGGGCACGTGGCCGCCCCTCCCTCCAGCCGCCAGCTCGGACTCGGCGCCCATTGTGAAGGCTCCCTTCCGAGGTCTTCCCCTAAAAGCCAGACGGCACCGGTCGCTCACGCCTGCTATCCTAGCTACCTAGAAGGCTGAGGTCTGAGGATGGTGGCGTTGTGAAGCCAGCCAGGGCAGGAAAGTCTGGGAGATGTTTTTTTTTGGTCAGTCCTGGGGCCTGAGCACTGTCCCTGGCTTCTTTCTGCTCAAGGCTAGCACTCTACCTCTTGAGCCACAGCACCACTTCTGGCCATTTTCTGTATATGTGGTGCTGAGGAATCGAACCCAGGGCCTCATGCATGTGAGGCAAGCACTCTTGCCACTAGGCCATATTCCCTGACCCTCTGTGAGACTCTTATGCTCCAATTTAACCAGCAAAAAGCTGGAAGTAGAGCTGTGGCTAAAGTGGTAGAGCCCTAACCTTGAGTAGTAAAGCTCAGAGGCAGCACTCAGGCTCTGAGTTCAAGCCCCAGGGATGGAACAACAACAACAACAACAAATGAGACATCTCCCTTAGAAAGAAGTTCTTCCCCCTATACGTTCACCATCAGTAGCTGATGTTTAAACGATGGATATTCAAAAATGACTGGGATGAGTTAGTTCCTGCTGTGTCCCTCCTGTGGTGAACACAGGCCAGTTCTATGGAAGTTAACACGAACATGGCACCCTGTAGCGGGGCATGCCTTTGGGGGGGGTGGATCTGTGGGCCTGTGGACGATGCATGTGAACTCCAGCCACTGAGGTGGTGATGTGGCCCTCATGAATGACAGCACATCGTTTACCGTTATTATTGTAGTTGCCAGAAAGCAGTGGCAACTTCTTCTTGCTGATCCCAGGGTGGGCCTGGGCGGCGGGGGGGGGGGGGGCGTTGATTTTTCCCAGGGTGGCAGCATCTTCGCGGGGTCCCTATATTAGTACTGATCACTTTCTTTCCAACCCTCTGACACACGTAGAGGCTGAAGCAATGATGCAATTTAAGGAAATCTCAGCAATGGGATTTGCCGAAAGGTGAGGCAATGGCAGACGGGGTTCCGGGGCTGGAGAGGGGAGCAGTGAGTGATAGAATGTCATCGGTCAGTGACAGGTGTGACCAGCAGTGCCCGCTGCCACCTGGTCACCGCCTAGGCAGAAGAGCCCCTTTCAACCGAAAGATTCTGAACTAAATGACAGGACGTTTCCGATGATTAACTTTTACCCAAAGATCGAAACAGCTGCCTTCAAAGGCACCGAGTTCTCTATCACTGGGGCTATTGGAGCACAGCACAGAACCCAAATATCTCCTTGGAGGGTGGTGCTGCTGTCGCCTTCCATACTGAGTTAGCGTCTGGGCTTTGGGAGGCAAAGCCCTATGAACCCTAAGGCCCAGTTCAGCTCAAGTATTTAACTGACCGATAAAAACGGATGAACTGGTGGAGAAGCTCTCTGTGTGTCTCGTTCTGTGTCTCTCTTTCTCTCTCAAGTATAAACACACACACACACACACACACACACACACACACACACACACACACACACAGGCAATCTAGAGAGAAGTTATTCACTTAGGTATTCGATCCATGTTTACCTCATTTTGGAAACGTTTTTATACGGTAAAGATTTTGGCTCACATGAAATTGGAGATGGGTAAATAGGGTTATTCTTATATGTACACGTTAAATGACTTTAGCCCTAGACTGGACCCCCCACCCCCCACCCAGGTGCCTGCACATGGGCACGTGCGCGCGCACACACACACACACACGCACACACGCGCACACACACACGCACACGCCCCCTTAGTAGTGAGCATTGCCGTCACTCCCATGTCTGTCTGATTCCTCCTCTGCTGTCACCGCTCCTGACAAGGGGCCTGGCCCACATTCCCTGCTCTGCCACTATCTGTTGAGCAGAATGTAGTAAAAATGCTAAGTTCTTCCCCAATGGACAATGGGTCATCCCCATACAGATTTCAAGTCAGCAGCCATGCCTGGCGTTCGGGCTCTGTGTCCTGATTAGGCTCCGCGTTGTTTTTGTGGTTGTTGTTTTGTTTTGCTTTGTGTTGTTTTGTGCCAATCCTGGGGCTTGAACTCAAGGATTGGGTGCTATCGCTGAGCTTTGGTGCTCTGCCGCTCGAGCCACAGCTCCACTTCTGGCTTTTTGGTGGTTCATTAGAGGTAAGAGTCTCATGGATTTTTCTGCTTACGCTGGCTTGGAACCTCAAGCCTTAGATCTCAGCCTCCCAGGTAGCTAGGGTTGTAGGCAGCCAGCACCAAATCTGATTTTCTTTTCATCTATAAAACTAATGTTCATGGTGCCGTGGCTCAAGTGGTAGAAGCATGATTGGCTTTGAGCAAAAGAAGCTCAGGGACAATGCCCAGACCATGAATTCAAGCCCCAGGACTAGCAAAAAAAAACCATAAAATAAAATAAAAAAAGAAAAAGCTAATGCTCTCCTCCAACTCTAATCTGATCGCAGGAGATTCTCCGGGGACTGAAAATTAGCTTGCTGCCTGAAATGTTTATGAAAAAGAGCTGAATTTAGAAGATCAAAGTCTTTAGAAATCCGGGGCCCTTGAGGGTGAAACTCAACGATACTTTTATAAGTATCCTGAACAGCAGAGTTGTTTTTTTTTCTTCTCCAGAAATTTCCCTTCACAGGGGCTTATAGAGCTGTAGCTGGAAGCCATTATAATTCCTCATTAATTGGCAGAATGCAGTAAGGTCTCTTTTCAAGCAGATCATGTGGACACCCCTTTTCCCTGCTCTCTTCTCCTTGCTGCCCCGCAACGTTTTGAGGCCAGAGCTGTTAATAACCTCGCTGGCCTTCTAAAGAAGGCAGACTGTAGCTTCAATTTGACACATGGATTAATTTGCTATCGTAAATCTGAACGGAAGTGGCTCCAAGCATTCCAGATGTTCGTGCTGTCTCTTGGACTTTTGCAAAAAAAGAAAAAAAGAAAAAAAGCAGAACATGGGAAGTGGTTAAAATCACCAAGATAAGACATTCACGTTTAACAGGACGCTTTCGGTTGAAAGCCTCTCCCTTGAACATGACTTGGGCCAGGTGGGGCCCCGTGGTACCTGGGGCGGGACTGGAGATTGACTTTACAGGTCGGAGAGGAAGGGGAGGGACAGGAGGCGGGCCTTTGTCCTGCCCATCAAGGCCTCAGGGAACCAAGTCAGAAGTGAAGGAATTTCCCAGGGTCACATTCCTGGGCTCTACTTGCTTGTCTGCTTCTGGCTAGAAGCGGCCAGTGTTCTGAGGTGACTGGGAATCCTTCCTTGAGCTCCCCGTCTCCTCCTTCAGCCCTGCCCCACCTGTCAAGGCACAGTGTTGATTGACGCCCCCTTTCTCCCCCTCCCAGATGGCTGATGCCAGGCGGGCAGAGAACTGACAAATCGGGAACACGGCGGCTGGTACTATCAGATGTTTTGCTGTCAAAGTTTGCATGAGTGACAAAAATCCTTCTTTGTCCCGCTGTAGAGAACAACCCTTCCATCCTGGAGGGCTTCCTGACAGGCCCAGGTGACCCAGCGCAGCCTCGGCAAGGAGGGAGCGAAGGACCGGGAAGGGGTAGGAACGAGGCACTTGCTCTGCCTCCCGCTGTCTCGTTATAAGGTTTGCTTGTTTGTAAACAGAGAAATTCCAAGTCACAACCCTTTGCCAATGCCTGGCCCAAGTGGGAAGAGCGTCTAATGAGCCGGAGCATTAGTAATTACGAGGCTGAGCTCTGCCGGGGACTGAATGAGGCCTGGAGCTGATGGAGCTGGAAGCCTATCAGGCTAGTGGTGGCTGCCAGCGTCATGAAAGGCCATGGACAGGCCAAGGGGAGGGAGGACCTGCCCGCTAGGCCCCTGCCCTCTTTGGGGTTGGAACTTTCTTCAGAAGCTCCGGAAAGCCTGATCTTTTATTTATGGGTGTATTTATGTTTATTATCTTCAAGTAGTTGGGCAAAGGAGTTGCCATTTAACAAAGCAGTTTATGGATGCAATCTATCTTGATCACCGTCACCCCTCCCCCTCACTTTTCTTAATTTTGAAGGATATACATTGGATTTTTGTCTGTCTTCTCTCCCTCTTCTCCTCTGCATTCATTTACCTCTTTCCCCTGGGCCCCACCCCGACCCCCTTTGAGTACCTGCTTCCTGGTGTCTTATTTTGATGAATTTTGACTTTGCCTTTCTGAAGAATGACACTATCTCCCTTACACCACCATATTTCAGTTGCTGCATTTGTAGACACTTGTACATACCCAACCCCCTGTATTTACTTATGTATTTGTAAGCTAAATCTAGCTTCCACATGCAAGGGAAACATACATCCTTTGTCTCTCTGGACTTGACTTAATTCATTTGACATAAGTTTTTCCATTTCTTTCTTCTTCTTCTTCTCCTTCTTCTTCTTCTTCTTCTTCTTCTTCTTCTTCTTCTTCTTCTTCTTCTTCTTCTTCTTCTTCCTCCTGTCTTCCTCCTTCCTCTCTCTCTCTCTCTCTCTCTCTCATGTTATTGTCTTATTTTGTTTGTTGTGGGGGTTGAGCTCAGGGCCTGGGTGCTGTCCTTGAGCTCTACTGTTCAAGGCTAGCACTCTACCACTTTGAGCCACAGTGCTATTTCTGGTTTTCTGGTGGTTAATTGGAGGCTGGTTTGAACCATGATCCTCAAATCTCAGCCTCCTGAGTATCTAGGATTACAGGCCTGAAGCACCGACACCCATCAAACAATATCATTCTTTCTAATGGATGAGTAAAATTCCACTGTGTATATATAATACATTTTTTTTGATCCATTCATCAATTGAGGGCCATCTGGGCTAATTCCATACCTTGGCTATAGTACTGTAATAAACATGGTTGTGCTGGTGGCTTTACTGTATTCTGGTTTGTGATCTTTTGGGTCAACGCCTAAGAGTGAAATTGCTGGGTCTATGTTTAATTTTTTGAGGAATCTCCACACTGCTTTCTTTCTAGCGTGGTTGAACAAGTTTACATTCCTACCAACAGTGTATTAGGGCTGCCTTTTGGCTGTATCCTAGCCAGCATCTGTTATTGTTTGTATTCTTTATGATGGCCACTCTATTGAGGAGGAGGAGGAGTCTCAGTGTTGTGTTGATTTGCCTTTTCTTGATGACCGGTGTCCCCTCTTTGTCTGCTGTGGTGGGAGATAACGTGTTCAAGTTTGGCCAAGTCGCAGGCAGGGGCCGCTGGGAAGGGGAGGTTATGCTGTATCGGGAAACCACCGGCCCAGCGCTGAGGACGTATGCAGCTAGTGTGAGAGGGCAGGCTCAGATCCAAAGGGCTCCAGAAGTGATCAAGAACAACCTTGAAATCCTGATGTGGAGTAAGCGCCTAGCTGCCCCAGCCAGATGCATACCCGGGGCGAGGGGGAGGGGCTCCTAGCACGTGACCAGTCCCCACTCCCCCAGTTGGAGGGTGCTACCTTACAGTGTGAGCCCAGTGCTTTGGGGGGAGGTTCATCATCCTAGAGGCTCTGGGACCCGGAGTGTTGAGGTTCAAATTCTGTTGCTGCTGTTTAACAGGTGGGTGCCTGGAGGCAGGTGGCTAAGCCTGTCTGTGACTTGGTTTTCCCATCTGCACAATGGAGCTGACGATGCTCATTTCGGAGAGTCTCAGAGGACACTGGATCTGTCCCACGTGGACTCTGATGTCCAGCAGAGAGCACGCCTGGAGCGACCACGAGCCGCTTGCATGGCCATTTCTCAGAGCGGCGTTTGGGATCTTCCACCGGGCCTCTTGGGAAGACCACGTTCTCCAGTGGTGGTCAGAGCATCATTTGGTTTTGCTTTTTGGTCTTTATGTTTGTTGTTGCTTTTTGCTTTTGTTTTTCTGTGGGGTTTGGTTTTTTGGGTTTTTTTTTTTTTTTTTTTGGCATGGGGCAAAAAGCACGGTGCAGAAATGGAGTGAGGTAGAGTGAACAAATGCAGGTGTGTGTGTGTGTGTGTGTGTGTGTGTGTGTGTCAGCGTGGACACACCACAGAGTTCTCCACTAATGTCACCTACCACCAGCTCCGGCCCCGGCAGCTGTCACAGAGGGAAAGCTGGACAGAGACTGCTTTTCTCATCCAAAGGGATTTGTCAGTTACACGGAGCTGGGTTTAAGTCCTACTTCCAGCCATTAGAAAGAGTGTTTGGGAACTAGGTCTTTAAAATCCTTCTACACCTCACCTTTCCTTGACACAGAACTCTCCAGTACACCCAAGGTGCTCATGTGAAGGATTCAGTGAGATACTATCTTCAGGGCACCTAACACAGAGCCTGACACTGTGAAATTGCCCCATGGGTGAAATAATGACTCTCCTTCACGGAGACACCATTAGCGATGAGGACAGAGCCATTGTAGTGGGCAGCACCCAGCTAATATCTGCATAATCTTCATTCTATTCTGGTATTTTAAAATTGAAGTTCTGCATGAGCGGAGAGAGCGCCTCCCCCGACTCTCCCCTCCGTACCCCACATCCCGGATTTTTTTTTTTTCTCGTACTTTTCTCCCAGTCTACATTCACCTCTCCAGGTGATGGAAGATTGGCTGGCAAGATAGGGCCTTCCAGAAAGAAGGACATCCTGTGGACTGCTGGGCAGGTGGGGTGAGGGGAAGGGGAGGGAGGGAGGGAGGGGAGCCCGGGCAGATGAAGCCTGTAGACTCTCGCCTGCCAAGAGTGAGCGACATGTGAACGGAGTTCTCCTTGCAATTCTGGGCAGATGCCCAGGCCTGGCAAGGGCAAGGACGGTCCCTGTGGCCCTGAAGGAGCGGTGCCAGGGAACCTGGGCGTCTCCCAACACTCTGGGCTCTTCTGGCCGCTTCGTTTTCCTGCCAAGCTGTTTCTAGATCCTTCTTCTAAATTTCCTCCCCAGAAAGTGCTCAGAAAAGCAATCAGAAAAAAAAACAACAACCCTGGAAATGGCAGTGAAACATTTTTGAATTTCCTCCACGGTGCTAAGTGATTAGTGAATTAAAAAAAAAAAGACAACAACTAACTAAAACTACTGGCTTAGAGGAGATGAACTCATGAAAAGTGGTTTTATTCCCTCAGGTTGGTACCCAATGCCTACCTGGAAATCCTCTCTAAGAGTCAGAGCCCAAGGTTTTCTTAAGGAGATAAACCATGTCTGGCGGATGGGAAAAAGCATAGTAAAGGGTTTATTTACAACAGGAGGAAAAAATTCCCTTGCTCTCCTGGGCAATGCCGTGTGTCCAAAGAGACAGGAGAACAGGGGGGTGAATGTACCGTGTAAACCATCTCTCAGGCCCCCCAAGAGCTGGGATTAGTGAGAAAGCAGCTCCACAGCCAATTTGGCTTCAAGAATTTCAAGCCCTATTGCAGACGGAGGGCCTGTCTGGACCAGAGAAAACTGAACAGAGAGAAGTAGGAAAGGAGGCAGGAGTTTGGCAACCTGTACAAGTGGTTTGAAGCTTCTACCTGTATGTATGTGGAGAACGGATGGTTTTGTTTGCTATTGCCGTATTTCAATGTATCCACCATGATGGAAATTACAGAAAATTGCTGGTCCCTGCTAAGACCCTAAGTACAATGTTGACTATTTTTTTTCTCTCCTTTTTGTGCCAGTAGTGGGATTTGAACTCAGGACCTCATACTATTACTTAGCTCCCCCCCCTCCCCCCACCCTCTCTCCCATTAGTTCCAGCTTTGGGAGTGGTTAACTGAAGGTAAGAATTTCATGGACTTCCCTGCCTGGGCTGACTTTGCACTGAGATCTTCAGATCTCAGCCTCCTGAACAGCTAGCTAGGATTGCAGGGGTATGCTACCACGCCCAGCAGAACACCGCACGGTTGCATCTGTGGACGGAGGTGGTTTCTGTGGCTTCATTATCCAGAGTCAATGTTTTAAGGGGAACTCCATCTGATTTTCTTATCTATTGTAGAAGCAAGATTTTGTCCGTTCCCCCCCACCCCCCGCCTTCTTCCTTTCTCGTTCTTCCTCTCCTTCCTGGAGGTAGATTTACACACCAACTCCAAGGCTCCTCAGGGTGTCCCCATCGCAAGATGTAATCCAGGAAAATGTTTCTTTCTACTGACATGTCTGGAGGTGCCCGCTTGAAGCCTTTAAAGAGCACCCCGCGCCTTCCCAGTGGGAGGCATTGAAAATCCCAATAAAATCCAGTGGCTGCCCACGTCTTCTTGCCAGCTGGGCGGTTCCCAGCTGAGGGGCCGGGCCGGGCCTGTGCACCCCGGCAGTGGGTTTGGGTAATCCGTCGGGGGTTATCATGGCTGTCACGGGGTCCCATTCACCTAGGGTGGGGGTGGTGTGAGGGTCTCAGGCAGGGAAGGCGCCTATCCCGCACACGGATCACGTTCCCGCAGCCCCCGTGAGTGAGGGGGGCACTCGGGCTTAGAGGCCCTTCAATGGCCCTCTGCCGTCAGCTCCTCAGAGACGCAAGGGCCCTTGGAGCCTGCTCGCCTCACTTCATCTCTGCGGGCGCAGGTGGAGGGCCTCTCCTCGCTCTCCATCCGAGGCCCTCGACGCCCTGAGCCGGCCAGGCTCCTTTGCTCTGCCTCTGGATCCCGGGGGGGGGGGGGGCGCTGGTGGCCGGAAGCCCCTGAAAGGAACCACGCTCAGCTGCGTTTTTCAAGCCCTTTGAGCGCCCCACATCTCTTCCCTTGTAGGAACCAGCTTCTGCTTTCCTTTTTCTATTTTTGATGCCAGACCTGGGGCTTGAACTCAGAACCTGAGCACGGTCCCTGGCTTCCTTTTGCTCAAGGCTAGCACTCTGCCACTTGAGGCACAGCGCCGCTTCTGGCCATTTTCTATATATGGGGTGCTGAGGAATCGAACCCAGGGCTTCATGTATACGAGACAAGCACTCTTGCCACTAGGCTATATTCCCAGCCCATGAACCAGCTTCTGGACTGGCTCCTTACCACGCAGCAACACCCCAAAAGAAAGGGCGAGTCTCACTGAGGTCAGGCATGAGCTCCTGGCCTGGACGGACCTCTGGAGGGCAGCCTGGGGTTGAGGGGGTCCCCACAGGGTGGCCCCCACAGAGACACGGAGAGAATACGAGTGCCCGCATGGGGGAAACTGTGAAACACTCACACCACAATACATGAGGATGTTAGAATTTTTTTTTTTGGTGGTGACAGGATTTGAACTCAGGGCCTCATTCATACTAGGCAGGAGCTCGACCACGTAATCCACACCCCACAGCTTTTTTTTTTTAAACTGTAGTTACATCTCAAGTAAGTAAGGTCTTGCATTTTATCATTATCCTTAAGCAGTTGTACAATGGGGTTCCAATGCAACGTGTCAGTTTATTTATGAGTACCGCACACCTTGGTCAGCGTTACCCCTGCCATGTCCCCCCCCCCCATCTCTCCCAGCCATGCCTACCTCCCCCCCAGTGGCCATTCTTCCCCTCTTTCTCCTCCCTCCCCAGCAACGCCTGTTCCGGCTTCCTGCCATTGGTGTTGTGAGACTCTGAGCTTTTTTCATTTTTTCTTTTTGCTTAATGCAGAGACTACTACTTGAGCCACAGCTCCACTTTGGGGTTTTTTTGGTGGTTCGTTGGAGCTCAGTGTCTCATGGACTTCCCTGCCGGGGCTGGCTTCAAACTACATCCTCCCATCTCAGCCTCCTAAGTAGCTAGCATGGCCGGCATGAGCTACCTGTGCCTCGCTTTAGTCTTAGGAATTGATTTTTATTTGTATTTTTTTTGCCAGTCCTGGGGCTTGAACTCAGGGCCTGGGCTTTGTCCCTAAGTCCCTTGATGCTCAAGGCTAGCACTCTACCACTTCTGGCTTTTTCTGAGTAGCTTATTGGATATGGACTTTTCTAACCGGGCTGGCTTTGAACTGCGATCTTCAGATCTCAGCCTCCTGACGAGCTAGGATGACAGGCGTGAGCCACCAGCCACTGGCTTTGGTCTTAGGAATTGACTTTAGATTTCCCACTACAGAAGGGGAGGAATTGGGGGCTCCGGCATCCATCATCCTGCCCCAGTGGCCCCCCCCCCGCCCCTGCTGTCCTCCCCCTCTGTGAGTATAATAACTCGGTTGGTGTGGTATGACAGTGCACACTGCCGCAACGACCGAGACCTATAATCACACTTCTTCTCGTGCACCAGGCTGATGGCATCTTGTTAGGGTTTGTGTCTTGAATGCTCCAGGTGTTCAAGACTTTGTCGGGCAATGGCGTCCTTTGGGAGGCTGTGGGAAGTTAAGGGGTGCGGCCTCGTGGGAGGTCTTTAGGTTATTAGGGAGTCTGTCCTTGGAGAGAGGTTGTAAGACCCTGGGCTCTTCTCCTCTTCCTGGCCACGGGATAAGCTATTCCTTGCCAACACTCCACCACGATGGTCGGCCTGCCTTGTCCCAAACAATAGCTCAAACCAACCATGGACTGAGTCAAAACAAACCTTTTTTTCTGCTCCTATGTTGATTATCTTGGGTGTTTGTTACAGTAACAGAAGTCTGACTAATGCAATCTTCCTCTCATCTTTACCTATGCCCTTATCTTGCTGAACTGGGTCTTCCAGAACTTTCCTAGGGAAAGGCACCTGGATGGTAACTTTGTTGGGGTTGTTTTTGAGAGTCCAGAGATACAGGGATATCATAATTGCATTGATTTTCGTTCTTCCCTTCATCACCTCAAAGTATACCTGGTTATCCTGTATTATAATCATGTAATATCTTCATTTCTTTCTGAACTGTCTGGAGTGTATCTCCTACCAGATAAGGTTGTTCCGAGCCCCAACATTGCCTTTATTGGCCTCAGTCCTGCTGCCTCCATTGCTCCTTTCACAGTGCTCTCTGGCTTCACTTTTATTTATACATTAAGAAACTTTCTCCAACATTGGGTGCTGGTGGCTCATGCCTGTAATCCTAGCTACTCAGGAAGCTGAGTCCTAAAGGTTATGGTTGGAAGCCAGCCCGTGCTGAAAATCTCATGAGACTTCATCTCCAATTAACCAGCACAAAAGCAGGATGAGAAGCATAGTTCAAGTGGTAAAGGACCAGCCGTGAACAAGAAAGCTAAGCAAGAGCCTGAGGCTGCGAGTTCAAGCCCTGTACACAACAAAATGAAAATGATAGCCAAATGTAACTCTTGCATTTATTGAAAGGATTAATGTCCTGGGTTAAAGTGACCTTTCCTTATCACTGTTATCATTACGTATTCAAATAGTGCCTTTAGACCCAAGACTGTGACCTTCATTCTGAAGACATGAACTTGGGTTCCTCGCCATCTTATTTCTCTACTTCCTCCACGATCTCTGTTCTCATCCTCCGTGACTTTTGGCAAATCCTCTCAGTGGATGTTCTTTCCTCTTGTCTTTTCCTTTTGCTTGTCTTGCCGGAAGATGGCAAGTAGAACTCCTAGTCGCCCTATTAAAATTCTCTCTGCCAGTCATGGGTTAGGATTCCAGAGTTTTCCTTGTTTTTGAATGACCAGGTTGCCCCGTAGCCTTTTCTTGTTTGATGTGTAGAAGGGAATCTACCTTCACCGCCTTGTGTCCATGGCATTTTCTGTTCCTATCTTCTGATGTTTCCCTAATATAAATAGTTTGGTTTTGTTTATGTCTCTTTCAGATTTCAGGCTTTCCTTCAATGTTGTGAACTCCCTGGCAGTCTCTTGATACTCCAGGATTAAAAACTAATAATAGAGAACTACATGCATGCGTCTGGGCGGGCACTAGGCTTTGCTTGGGGGGAACAAATGGGAGTAGCCATGATACCCAAGTCTCCGTAAATGCCAGCGTGTTCTTTTCACATTTGTTTTTTTTTTTTTTTTTTTTTTTTTTTTTGCTGTGTAGCTGCCAGCATCCACACCAGAAGCCCTTCTTCTCTTCAGTGGTTATTTCTTCTCTCTGACAAAGTAAAATAAGGAGGTCAGGTCTGGCTGGCGCCATCTTGGCCACATGGCGAATCGTAGGGCAGGGCATCTTGTCTTCATGCTGAGGGAAGATGAAGCCACCCTTTCTCTCCGCCAGGTGATGGGTGTACCTGGATCCCTGGAGACAGGGGTGGGCACTTGGCAGATAGGTTGCTGAACGTGTCAGTCCGGTGCCTGGGACTGGGATCTTCCTGTGACCCCCGTCCCCTGACCTGACCCTATTTAGGCATAGACCAGCTCAGGTGCCATTACATCATGCCGCGTGTCTCTGTGTCTCCGGGTCTCCATGTTTGTGTCCTGTGTCCTATCTCCTAGTTTGTCTCTGGTCACCATGGCGCCCTAAGTCAGCTCTCCACTGGAGCTGGATTGGTTTGTGGGAATGGTTTTTGTTCTATCTTTCCTCTTTGGCCCGTTTCCTGACAGTGTTAAGGGTGCGTGCGGGCTGCAGGCCTTTGTAACAACTGGCTGCCTGCAGGCCGCTAGCATTCTAATACAGACTCCAAGATTCCATCCTTCAAAATGCGGCCTCTCTGAGAAGTTACCATACAACGAAATAGCCCTCCATTTTGGGGGGGAGGGGGCGGGGCGGGTGCTGTAGGGCAAACCATGGGCTGTTCCTCCCTCCATCATCGTCATCATTTCCACACAACTTCCATTAACCATTTCATTTCCAGTCGTGACCCCAACTCCTTTGTGTTGGACATATGATTGTCCAGTTCTGAATTCCAGGATTCCTGGAGTTCCATGGGACAAAGAATTCCCTGAGATTTCTTCCTTCCTCCCCTCTCTCATCAGCCACCCTGCTGTGTCTTCTTGGGTGTCCTGCATCAGCCTCTCAGAAGCAAACAGCCTGCTATGATTGCGTGCGTGTGTGCGTGCATGCGTGCGTGCGTGTGTGTGTGTGTGTGTGTCTATGTACTCAGGGCCTTGCCACTCTTGCTTGGCTTTTTCCATTCAAGGCTGGTGCTCTACCACTTGAGCCATGTCTCGACTTCGGGCTTTATGCTGATTAACTGGAGATGAGACTCTCTTGGACTTGTCTGCTCAGGCTGGGTTAGAACTACAATCCTCAGGTCTACCTCTTGCGTTGTGAGGATTACAGACATGAGCTACCAACTGCGTTCAAGCTTTGTGATTATTTCAATAAGGAGGGCAGGCAGATGTTTAAATAAACACTATCCTGTCCTTTCCACAAAATATTGTGATTCCTTTTAAAGCCTAATCAAAGGGCTAAATTATAGCATGGAGTGAAATGGGATTTTTTTTTTTCCTACGCGTTTGAAGCAATCCATTGAATTGGCAGAAGAAAGCAGATTTCTCTAGTGATGGAAATATTGCAGGTTAGGAACCTCCTGGCCTAAAAATCCCTCTGAGATTTCAGAAAATGGGGCCACCAACCCCCATTGTTGTCATAAACACAGCGTGTGACCATGTGTTATTTCCCCGGGCCCTCAGGGCTTTCTCGGAGCTAACCGTGGCTAACAACATCTCACCCATAGTTCCCCTGGCTCCACATTTTCATCTAAGGAAAACAGAGTTTCTCAGGGAATCCCGAACTTGCCAGAAGTCCCCCCCAACATACCTCGTGGCTCTCCCCCACGCCTGTCTGCCATCATTCTCTGTGGCCGGTTAATGGGGGCCAGGCACGAACCCGCACCAATGGCTATGCTTCCCATCGGTGCTGGCGCGTGCGTGCACCTGGCTACCATCCCAAGTTCTCGCCCCTCTCCCAGGAGCCGTGGAACACTCTCTTCATTGCTTAAAACATTTCCAGCCGCACTGACTGGCCTCTGTGGGAGCCCCGCTGGCTCGTTACCCTTTCACTGGGCCCCCGGCAAAGCTCTATGCCCTCGGAACGTTCAGCCCCATTGTGTCGGCCGAGATCTCCGCTGTCGAGGCCTGGTGCCAGGCTCGCCTTTGAACGATCCGCTGAGAACCAGTGCTTCCATCGCCCTGTGATCCCAGGAGCACAGCCATTTGTGTGTTAATGGAGCTGGGCCTGTGGGAAGGTGCATGGGGGACCTGGGGGCTGGACCCCTCTCTCTCTCTCTCTCTCTCTCTCTCTCTCTCTCTCTCTCTCTCTCTCTCTCTCGATTTCCCATGTCCACTGCTTCTGCGCAAACCACCCACGTGGACACACAACTGCAGAGCAGCAAGCGTTCATTCGGCCTCACCGGATCAAGCCCTGAGCATGAAAGGCAGACAGGCCTACACACTCGAAGACCTACGGCGTCAACCGTTCTTATTTTATTTTTAAATTTTCCCGCATGGTATGTTTGGAAATACTAGGGTTTGAACTTGAGTCCTCATGCTTGCTTGAGAGGCGCTCTACCAGTTCAGCTATGCCTCCAGCCCTGAGTTTTGCTTGCTTGCTTATTAATTAATGATTTGTGGTGGTACTGAGGCTTCAACTCGGGACCTAGACACTCTGTCCTTTAGCTTTTTTGCTCAGGGCCTGGGTACTGACCTTTAGGTTCCCTCCCCTCCTCCCCCCACGCATCTAACAAATAAATCACCTGGGCAAGTCACTCAGGTAGACTATGAATCACATACCCACTTCCAGGCTTTTTGGTTTTTGTTTTTTGCCAGTCCTGGGCCTTGGACTCAGGGCCTGAGCACTGTCCCTGGCTTCCTTTTGTTCAAGGCTAGCACTCTGCCACTTGAGCCACAGCGCCACTTCTGGCCGTTTTCTGTGTATGTGGTGCTGGGGAATTGAACCCAGGGCCTCATGTATACAAGGCAAGCACTCTACCACTAGGCCATATCCCCAGCCCCACTTCCAGGTTTTTCTGGGGGGTGGTCATTGGAGATAAGAGTCTCATGCACTTTCTTGCCCAGTCTAGCTTTGAACTCTGATCCTCAGATTTCAGCCTCCCGAGTAGCTGGGATTACAGGTGTGAAGGACCGGGGTCCGGCTTGGTTATTATTTTTGAACTAGGGTCTCGCTTCCTTCCCTCCTCCATGCAGGGTGAGATGTTAGGCTGTGTTAGCAGGTTGGTGTTGCGTCTCATGAACTCTTTTTCCGCCCATGCTGGCTTGAAATCACAGCCCCAAGGATCTCAGCTGCTCAAGCCGCTCAGACTGCAAGTGTGATCACTGGTACTCGGACCGTTTTCCTATTTAATATAACCAATGAATAGTTACAGTCAAATGACATAAACTGATGTATGTACAAAGCAGGAAATGCAAAGAAGTAGTACATCAAGGACAGAAAGTAATTATAGGTAATGACATCAAGTAGAAATAAGCCTGTTAATGTGTATTTGTGTTTTCAATTAGATCCACACGTGAAATCTTATTACAAATCCATGCAATGCATGCTCTTTCTCTCTCTCTCTTATCTGGCATTAACCGGAGTCTGAACTCAGGGCCTTCCTTTTGCTCATCTTGCTTGCTCTGCTGGTACTCTATCACTTGATCCACACCTCCGGTTTGGTATTTTTGCTAGTTCATTGGAGATGAGTCTCAGACTTTCTCCTGCCTGGACCTCATCCTCCCAAGGAGCCAGGATTACAGGCGTGAGCACTGACACCCAGCTTCTTTGACCACGTATTGAGGTCATTCGAGTGATTCTATGTCTCCTCGTGACCTCTCCTGGGGCATCATTTCCAGGGACAGCAGGATGTCATTTTCATTTTACAGACGGAGTCTGTTTCCTAACCTTAGAGGAAATAAAGGAGTGTGGAGAACAAAGTAGCCTCCTTCTTACCATCTCGATAGCAATCTCGGAAAGACACTCACAGCTAGTTGAGGTCTTTTCCTTTCCCTGAGGACACAATGGTTATGATTTAGTGATTCCCCGTAAGGCCATTTCTTGCTTATTTTCTCTGTTAAATCCCATTCTGTGAAAGCAAGGGTTTGCATGCTTCCTTGGAAGCAACGGCAATGATCAGCTTGATATTTTTGTGTATGGGTGTGTGTGTTGGCCTGTCCAAAGCTGGCTGTAGTCCCCCTGATATGATTGTAGGTTCAGCAGTTAACTGAGTTACTATTTACTGCATCTCCACCTCTTGCCCCAGGCACCCTGGAAAGTCCCCAAGTGTTAGCGCTCAGAACCAAAGCGGACCCGCTTTCTCACATTAATTTTTGTAACAAGCTGTGATCACACAGGTGGCTGAGAGAAAAAGGTGGGGTGCCTTGGCCCTGGGTTGGGGGGGAAGGGCAGTGGGATCCAACACCTCATTATCGGCAGCTGTCCCTGCCCTACCGGCCCCAACAGACCCCTTGAAAGACTCCCCGCTGGTAAATTTTATTTGGGGGAGCATGGTGGAATTCTGGCCATAGCATAATCGTGACAAGGTCAGTTTAAGAAAGGGGAAAAAAAATGAATGAAAATGTAATAAAATCCCGGAAGGGAACAATTTAATTTGTTTGTTTGTCGTTTCATTTGTTTAAGCTCTTTGATAAAATTTTGGCCTTGCCCGCTCTTGCTGAGCTGGAAGCAAATGCATTTTGGGGTTTGTTCAAGGGACCCCTATTTATTCTAAATTACCCTTCGTGGGCCACTTGCTACCATGTTTCTGAGGGTATTTATTTTATTTATTTATTTCAGAACGTTGCATCTGGTGACACATGAAAGGCTTCTTCTCTCCACTGCGCTACCAGTGGGAATAATTCCTTGCTGATAAGAGGGCTTATCTTGTGGCTCAATGGAATCTTTGCGGTTATATTAGGGTTTGTCCTTCAAGCAATTCCGGGGTGGGAAGAACTGTCCTTCTTCACTCTGGGAAGAAAACCAAGAAAGCATCGGTAGAATTAAGTGCTGCTTAAGTGAAAGTCTTTGCGACACAGGTGAATACAAGAGGCGGTTTTGGTCACATTGCTGGCACATAACCAAATCTTCTCTGATAACACAATTAAAATCTTCTCCATATTCGTTATCTATGTTTATAATAGAAATGGCACCCCAACGGGGTGGCTTAAAACAATAACCAATTCTGCAGGGCACCAGAGGCTGAAATCCTAGCTACTTGGGAGGCTGAGATTTGGAGGGTTGCAATGGGAGGTCAGGCTAGGCAGAAAAGTGTTCAAGACTCCACCTCCAAAAGAACTGGGCAAAAAGCAAAGTTGGAGGCATGGCTCATGTGGTACCGTGCCACTCAGGCAAAGGTAAAGGCCTGAGTTCAAACCCCAGTTCCCCGCCCCCTCCCAGTTCAAACCCCCAAAGAAAAGCAATAGCTAATTGGGATCTCTTAGTATCAGTGAGGCAGGAAGTCTGGAGCAGCTAATTGGCTGGTCCTGATTTAGAAATAATATTGGTTCGTTTTCAAGATGGCGCACGGGAGATGGGTTTTTAGGAGAAGGCCTCTGTTCCCTGCCCTGTACAACTTGGTGTAGAACTGCCTCTGTCCTCAGAGATAGAGAGCCCAGAATTACCAGATGGGGGGTGGTGAGGACCTTTTGCCCTGTCCATTTTCCTTTTGCCTGGGAACCTATTCTTTCGCTTCAGCCCTGGAGAGGATGGGATTTCCCAGACTTCCAGGTTGAGGCTGCCCCTCCCCCGGTTGCCTTTCATGGCCCCCTTTCCGTTTGCTTTTTTCAGTAGCTCGGGGAGCTATCAGGTGGCATCTTCAACACTGGCCACAGATCTCCCTGGCTCCATGGTCCAGCCTATGAGATATATTTCCCACTTTCCACAGTGCCAGCGGCAATGGTATGAAATCCTGCCAGCCCCGCACGAGTCCCCCTTTCTCCACTTTCCAATAACATTTCTTCCAATTTCCTGTGTGGTCAGCTTTGCGTCTTGTCCTCCAAAGTCCTCTGGCTCTACCACGCATGGCTTTAGTGTTGTTGTTGTTTCTTACTCTCTACTTATAGGTATGAAAAATAATCTGTATTCATTTTCTATTACTGCTTCATACATTTACACCCTGTGTGAAACAACAGGTGGTTTGGATAGCTTGTGGTTTGTAGAAGCTTGGAAATCAAGAATGGCTGAGCTGGGGCTGGGAATATGGCCTAGTGGTAGAGTGCTTGCCTTGCATACATGAAGCCCTGGGTTCGATTCCTCAGCACCACATATATAGAAAAAGCCAGAAGTGGTGCTGTGGCTCAAGTGGTAGAGTGCTAGCTTTGGCTCAAGTGGTAGAATGCTAGCTTTGAGCAAAAAGAAGCCAGGGACAGTGCTCAGGCCCTGAGTTCAAGCCTCAGGACTGGCAAAAAAAAAAATGGCTGAGCCAAATGGTACAGTTTTGGGGTTTCTTCTCTGAAACCTGTCAGGCTGTAGCTTGGGTTCACTCATCTGAATGGGTAATGGTGGGTAGATTGCCTCCTGCAATGGCTAATGTCCTTCTGGGTGAGTGATTAGAGAGATTATTAGCGCAGGGCCAGGAATGGTGGCTCATGCCTATACGCACAGCTACTTAGAAGGTAGAGATCAGGGGGAATGCAGTTCAAGATCATTGCAGGCCAATAATAATAATTAGTGTATATTATTATATATAAGATCCTCATCTCAAACAACAAGTTGGGTATGGTATGTATGTATGTAGTCCCAGTTACAGGGAGGCAAAGGTAGGAGGACTGAGGCCCATGGTCAGCCTTGGAGGAAAAAAATTTGCAAGACGCTAACAAAAAATAAATAATAATGAAAGCCAAAAAAATCTCTGGGGGCATAACTCAAGTGACGGAGAACCTGTTTAGCATGCATGAGGCCCTGAGTTCAAACTCCTCCAATACCTCCAAAAACAGAGATAACACAATGTCTTTTTCCAGATCTATCTTCAAGCAGGAATGCCTCCATTTCCCCACTGGGATCATAGGTCACATTACTCAGTTGGGAACTGTGTGTAGTGGTAACTATTTGTTGTTTTATGGGAGCAATTTGTTACACAGCCATAGCTACCTGATACAAGCAGGATTTTATCCTCATTTCTTTGATGGTAGATGTAAAAACCAAGGAAAAGTATAGCCCCCCACCCCCAAGCTCCTAGAAACACTAGGGCTTGTAAAATTTCACTGTCTTAGACTTTACTCTTAGCTTCTATAACTCCATTTTGGTGATTCCATGCTAGAGGGGTGCACCTCCACCTGTGAGACTAGTTCCTTGTAGTATGACATTAAAAAATATACGTAGCCCTTGTTCCTCTCTGTATCTAGGTAGCAGCCATAGTAGTAGATACAGAAATGCCATGGTGTGACTGTCAGGTTGGTCCACTTATGATTGAGCACTGCATTGTTTTAGCCCGCACATGCTTGCTCAGTTGATATTAGGGGAACATGGTAACAATTGTTAAAATAAAGTCGATATGAGGTAAGCTTGACCCCTGAAATTCTGCTTCTGTGACTGGCTTGCTTAACCTATTTGTGAGTTGCTCTACCCCCGGCGTTAACCCCCTGCGTCCGTGCTACGTGACCACCTGCTGTAGAATGCATAGCTTCTGCCTTTAAAAACCCAGCCCTGCGGTGGCTCATTGCTGCTCTTCACCATCCCGACGGTGGAGAGCAGACGCAGTGCACAGCTAAGTAAAGACTCCTGGCCCGATGGACTGAGTGCTGGTGATTGGATTATCATGAGTCCCAGTCCTGGGTGACCAGGATACAACAGTAGATGGGACCATCCATTTCTTTCTAAGGTCTGGAATGTTCTCTGTGGCTATTAGTGGGAGATTTAAAAAGTTTTGGCCTGTCTGCAAACCCCCGTTCCCTCCCTATCCTTTCTTGTCCTTTCCCTTCTCCTTCTCTCCATTCCTCTCTCCACTTCCCCTCCTTTCCTGTAACTCAGACCCCAGATCTTCTCCAGATAGAGAGCCTGTGAGATTTTCACCAGGAGAAAGTGACATCTAGGTTTCAAGCGTGCTTTCCTTCCGTGCGCAGCCTGGAGATGCTCCAGGTCGCTCTGAGCTGCCAAATGGCCGGTCTGCCCCGGGGATCGGCGTGAAGATAGCTCAGATCCCCGAGCTTTGCCACGGGAACATGTCTGATGGAGAGGGCTATGACCCGGAAGGTCAAGGTCAGGGGTCCTTGACCTTGTGGTTTGTTTACGATGCCATAGATGTCTCTGGCATTCGGTTCCATTCATTTGATCGTAGAGCAAAGCTCCTCCTCGTGGCGCCCCCAGGCCCGGGGGCTCACGGGAGCAGGGGGCGTGGCCACTGGCATCCAGATGTGGAGGTGCCAGCCGTGTAATGCAGAAAGTGTGGCTCAGCCTGTGAAACAAACGCAAGGGTGCAATCCGGGGGCATCTGGAGAAATCAGAGAGGGGAAGAGGACGGGGGGGGGGGCAGGCTTTGTGGTGGGGGGCCCCGGGGGACCCTAGCTAGAACTGTGGTATAGAATAGAAAAGCCAGCTACAACTGCTCGAGCCTGCAGCGCATCCTTCGGGATGCTTAGCGGGGGGGACCCGTGCCGGGCTGCCAAGCACACCGCTGGGTGGCCCTGTTCCACCCGCGTCACGGGCTCCCGAGGAGGGCACCCAGCTGGCTCTGCACTTAGCTCCTCCGGCCAGAGCTGTTCACTGGGACAATGACATTCCAAGGACATGGTGCTTCACGCCCCGGCCGGGCTTCTGCCTACAGCACCTTGTCATACCCCATTTCCCACAGGTGCCTTTATTCTAATGTCTTCCCTCCCAGCGCCTAACGGGTCAGGAGGAGCCCGTGTTGGGGTGCAGGCAGGCAGGAGAAGCTGTGTGGGAGGCTTGCGGCCCAGGGGGCCCCACGAGGGGGCCATGCATGCGCCTTCTATTTGGTGGCATGGCGGTGGGGAGGGCGGGGTCCTGTGGCTTTAGTCTTTGATGGAGATGGTAAGAGCCCCGGGCAGGCCCCTCCTGGTGGCCACGGAAGATGGAGCCACGGGGCAAGAGCTGTGGGTACCACCCGGCTATCGGGAATCTTAGAATCGTGGTTGACACACGCAGCCGGGCCCGTGAGCCCTTTGCAGTTGCACAGTGCCAGAGCTGTGACCAGCTTCTGCTCCTCGACAGAAGGACAGAGGCCAGGGGCCCCCGCACAGCCGGAGGGCGTGAGGAGAGACAGCGCATGCCCAGTCCACACGAGCCACCATCCAGGGTCCCTTCCCCCTGCCCTGATCAGCCCAAGCGAAGGGCATGGTTCACACACAGGCAGCCTGGAAGGCTAGGGAGCGTGGGCAAGTGCCAACCACGTCACAGTTCTGTGGGGAGACAGCAGATGGTCCCTTACTGACCATGGATGGGAGGCAAGGGGTTGAGTAGAAACTGTGCTTTGATTTGAATCCAGATCTTCTTCTTCTGACATGGCTCCAGATGTTTCCTCTGGTCAGGGGGAGGGGGCAGCGAGCCAGGGCTGCCAGACGGCTTCACCGTCTGAGCTATGGGGTCATCCGTTCATTTTTGGAACTCTCAGGATGTTTCCCATCTGCAATGGACTCGTCCAGCCCCCATCACAAGTTGAAAGGTAGGAAGTATGGCTCCTTCCATCATGGCACACAAGCCAGCTAGGGTGAGCTTACGGATAAAGAGGCAGTTCCCCTGAGGTTCAGCCTTACAAAGTCACGTGTTGGTTGTTGTACTTTCTTTCTTTTATAGCTGAGTAATGTTCCATTGAATGGACGCACCATACCACATTTTGTTTAGCCATCCGTCGGTGCACGCGGGCAGTTGGTCTGTTTCCGTCTGTAGCTGTTGCACTGTTGCAGGTGGAGCTGCTTGTGTGTGAACATCCACCTACCAGTGTGAGTCTGGGCATCTGCTCCCGTTCCTTCTTTCCCTGCTACACCTTGACCGTACGGGAACTCCCTCCGATTTCACGTGGGGACTGCTGAGCTGTTTTCCTGGCAGCAAGTTCACATCCTTGCCTCAACTCTCAAGTTGCAGGATGAGCTTTACTGTAACCATGTGGGGGGGGGGGTGTGGAAAGGGGGCCATAGCTGAATTATTTAGGTTTCATTTATTTAATGAGCTCGTCTTCAGGCAGGAACTGGAAACGTACGGGCATTTTAATGCAAAATACATCACAGCCTTGGAGATCCAGGAAAGGCTAAGGTTGTTTAATACATGAGGAACAATCCGATCATTAGTCCGCATCTATGGGCCATAGAAATGACAAGATCATAAAATCCATGGAGTTTTGTGTGATGAACCTGTCTCACGGTGTGATTCATCGGGTATATTTTTCTATAAAAACAAAAAGCACGATTGCCCCATTGCCGATGACATCTGGTCTCGTCTGCATAAAATGAGCTCTGAGGGTCATATTATTATTTCATATTTCATACTTCATCTAACCCATAAAGGCAGAGGCACAGGATGGCACGCTGAGATTCCTCTTCAGAAAACATTAGGGCATTTTATGTGTCTCTTCTCTGTTTTTCTAATCCTGCCCTCTCTCCCCCACCCCAACCATGGTTTGTGGCCAAACCATAAAGGTGCCATTCTTACTGGACACCAAAGTAAAGACTCATTTGCATTCAGTGAAATGCAAACGAACACTTCATATCAACAAGCTTGCTTTAGAAATTACACATCTCCTCAAATCTGTAGGCCAAACGAACGTGAGATACATTGGACATCATTTTATGCTCTCACAACAACCAAATAAACTGGATTTTATGGCTCCATTTCCTGGATTCTGGTAGAGGAGAAGGCGTAGATAAGGCTCTCCATCCTGCAAGGCTAATTGCAGCATGATGTCATTGAGATTTTATATATATTTTAGCCAAATAGAAAAAGACTTGATTCTAAGGTGAGCAGGGAGGGCTGGTGACAGAGTGGGCTGGCAATGACGTCTTCCTCCCTTCATTCTTACGGGCTGTCTTTTTCTTCTTTTGGACACATGTGCTGTGCTATTCTGCCGGCTGTGGTTGTGGTATGACCCAAAAGGCACTGTCACTGCAAATAGGTCCCGAATTGCAGCTGGTGTATGATGAGCTTCCCCTAGACTGGGAAGGCAAATCAACACATTATTGTTATTGTGACCGTTATTGTTATTATTTTGTGCTTATATCAGGGCTTGACCTCAGGGCCTTGCCTTCTCAGTTGGCTTTTTCGTGCAAGGCTGGTGCTTTACCACTCAAGCTACATACAGCTCTTCTCCAGCTTCTTTTTTTTTTTTTTAAACTGGTTAATTGGAGATAAAGTCTCATAGACTTTTCTGCCTGGCATGGGTTCAAACCACGATCCTCAGATCTCAGCCTCCTGAGTAGCTAGGGTGACAGGTGTGAGCCACCGGTACCTGGCTTCAACACATAATTGTACTGCACTTGGTTTTGTTGGCCAGGAACTGGGAGATGGGAGGTGGTAGAGAGAAAAGGGCAGCTCGGTTCTGTGGCACAGCGCCTGGGCTGCGTCTGGGGTGCTCTGGAGAGGGGGATGGCTGGCTTCACATGCCTGAGGGTCTCGGTCATGGTGGACGGCTGGATCTCTTGGTTCTTCTTTGTGTTGTCTTGATTTGTGCTGATACTTAATTTGTACTCGGGACCTTTGTGTTTGCTTGGCTTGGCTTGTCATGTTCTACCACTTGAGCCACACCTCCAGCCCAGATTTTATTGCTGGTTGATTTGGAGATGGAGTCCCACAGACTTTCCTGCTTGGGATGGCCTTGAACTGTGATCCTCTGCTAGGATTACAGGCACGGGCCACTGGCACCCTGCTATATTTGGTATCTTCTATGTCTCCTAGCTTCACCTACAGCCAGCACACCAAGAACCACACATAGAAGCTCCAGACCTCTCATGACCTGGGCTTAAGAATCTCAGAGGGTCATTTCTGCCACCAAGGCCAGCCTGACTAAGCAAGGGTGGGATCTAGATTCCATTTCCTAATTGGAGGTGCCATGTAAGAAAATCAGAAAAGATCACCTTTCACCTGTCCTTAGAGAGAGGCAGGCATTGAAGAAATAATCACACCAGGAGCACCTGAAATCAAGACAAAGCAGGGGCACCTTGGCAGTCATCGAGGCCAAGTCCTGCAGTCTCCTCCCACGAGCCTAACCAGGGGGCCTGCCCACAGGAGGTGTGAGGCGGAGTGGAGTGGAACCAGACCCACTGGAGGAGCAGAGCGGAAAGCTGAACCCGGCTGCCCGGTGGAGTGGTGCAGAGCCCACCGGAGATGCGGGAGGAGGACCAGGAGGGGGCCGCCAAGAGGAGAAGCAGCAGCCAGAAGGGCAAGAGGAAAGGGGGCCGGCCGGGCCTGGGAGTTTGTGCGCCTCAAGGGCATCCGCCCCTGGAACAAGATCGGCGAGTGGCGGCGCCACTGGGGACCGGTGCGCCCGCGAGGGAGCGCGTGGCGCAGAACGGCGCTGCGGCCGCTGGCGTAGCTGCTCGTCAACCGGCTGTGGGGCCCCGGCGGGAGCGTGTGGCGCGGAAATGGCGGCCCCGAGAACATGACCTGCTGCTGGGCGCTGAGGAGCTCCATCGAGGACAGCTGCCCCGCGCAGTAACAGCACTCCCTCTTGAGTGTCAATCTCTTCCCCCTCTCCCCCCAGTAAAACAAAAAGGGGGAGATGTGGGGCACACCTGGAAGTCAACTAGCCGGCCCCGCCTGTTTCTCAGTCTTGGGGCCACGTGTGGCTAAGATGGCGGCGACTAACGACAATGCGCAGCTGCTACAAGTGTCTTTGGTGATAACCCGGAGGCGGGTCCTGTGGGCGGTGACGCCCCGCCTCTTCCGCCCCTGATGGACAGCTCATCCCGCCCCTTCCTGCCGATCTTAGACCTGATTGGCTCCTGTGCCTTATATGAGTGGCACGTACTTCCCCAATAAACGAGACCTTGCGCCAACTTGACTCCCAGGCCACAGGAGGGCAGGGATATTGCTTCTGGTGTGCAGTGGTGCCACGCAAGACGTTTTCCTGCGTGGGAAGTGCTGGCACGAAGTTGACTGGGAACTCACCATACCTGGTGGGGAAGGTAATGGCGGGGCCTGAGGGATCTGGGGCCCGGTCGCTAAGTGGCTAGTGGCTCACACGGGCTTTCTTGGGCAACACCAGGGGCAGGCTTGAAATTGGGGGGGGGGTTCCCTCACTGCTGGACACTGTCCAAGGGGCAGGGGTGCTGCCTAGAAGGGGAAGAGGGCCAAGAAGACCCTTGCAGAGGAGTGGTGGATTCTAGGAGACTTCAGGCCAAGAGCACTAATGGGGTCTGGGGAGGGCTTTGTGCTTCTGCAAGCACAGTTAGGGCCCGTGTCATCCATGGCTCGCAGATACAGGCTGCAACTTTATGCCTGTGTCGGGCGGGGCAATCTGCCACGCAGGCAGGCTGTGGGTGTCTGGAACTGACTTGCCGGAGTGATTTGGATAGGTAATTATTTGAATTTGAGGCTGGCAAATGCTTGAGCTTAGAGGTCTCAGATTGCAGAGGAGAAAAGAAATAACCTAGGGCCCACTACCACGGAGGCCATGTTGGGCTCATTTAGGTAACAAGGACTGCGTAATTAACCTCCATTATAAACATGACAATTAGTTGATATCAGCACATTGTAAGGCTTGCCGTTGCAAAGTCTGGGCTCGTGATCATAATTGCCCACATTTTTCATGCACTTAACTTGGTGATAGGTATGGTGGGTGGCCCCGCATCATGCATGCTGCCTCATTTCATCCTCAACGTCACTCTGCGAGGGAGACAGTATTCCCACTGTTCAGCCCTGCCCACAGATGGGGAAGATGAGCCTGGGGGACCCCACCCAAAGGCTATGTAGCTGCTGGGTGGGACAGAGAGATGGGAGACTCAGGGGCGGGCTGTGTTCAGGCTCTTTCAAATCTTTGGGGACTGGGAAAGCCCTCTTCTCCCTCTCCCCTTTCCCTCCCCATCTCCCTTTTCCTCCCTCTCCCCTCTCTCGAGTTCATTCTCTCCCTCCCTCCCCCCCCCCCACTCATCTGTGAAGGTGTAGAGTGTTAACAGCTAACACTGATGGTACATCTTGGCCCACCTGACCATCCTGGGCTTGCCCTGTGAGAGTCCTCTGGTGGAATTGAATCTCCTGGGCTTCCTTAACGGCTGGGGCTCAGAGGAAGTGGTCAGGATGGAGAAGTGAGTGGACAGAGATCTAACCAGGGTGTGGGTGGTATAATGCACGGTCATGTCCCCGGCCTCCGTCTGGGTGTGTCTCCCACCTCTGTTCCTGTCTGGATTCGCGAGCCCAGCAAATCCCTTCATTTTGTAAACTAAGAGCAAGGCTAGCACCTCGTTCAATAGACTCTTTTGGGTTTGGCAAATGAGATAATGCCATAAAACATGTGGCACAGTGCTCACCATCTAGTGAGTTCTCCAGGAAGGTTTGATATTTTATTAATAATAATAAAATGCTAGTTATTATCAATGGAGGAGCTCTGAGGGGGGGAAGGAGGGAGCTTCAAGAAATGTGGGTACTTGATCCTAAGCATCAAGGGAAGGCTTAAACCCAGGGCACCCGTGGCTCCCTTGGTACCAGGTACTCTGCCATTCGTGGGTTATTTATTTGCTAGATGACAAAAATGGCTTGCAGCTCCTGCCCTTCTTTTCATGCAGCTGTGGCTGGCTTATGATATGCATCCAAGGTCAACAGGAAAGGTCAGAACGGGCGACAGACAGCCCTGTCCTCGCATCTCATCTGTTGTATAAACAAATGAGTTTGGAGTTTTCCCCTCCCTGTGTGATCTGCAGCACTAACAGCAGCTAACACGGACCGGGAACGTCTCAATGTGCTGGGCACCGTGGTGAGCGAGAGTCCATCCTGGCCTTCAAGGCAAGCGTCACCATGTGGTCCAGAGACTCTTAAGGTCACACAGCCTTCACTAGGCTATGCTGCAGTAACAAGTAGCACCCACGTGCGGGGGCTTTATAATTACATAGCAAAGGCTTAGTCCTCACTTCTGGATCTCCCTCCTGCTGGAGTCGGAGCTTTACAGATTCTGCTAGGACACATCTGCACTCCTGTCGGCTCGCATTCACGCGGCCAGAGCAAGCCACTTACCACAGCGTGGGATCAGCGAAGGCAGGAATTATGTTTCTGCCGCAAGGAGGGTCATTTAGAAAGGGCTCTTTAAGGACAGGCTTGGAGAGGGGTGGTGTTTTGAACCAGTAATTAAACCCATTACGGATGGATTCTGAACCAAGCAATCAGATTACAGTGGTAGAAGGTTCTCTGAGGCGATGCTTGGCTTTTTCGGTTTCTCTTTCGAGTTGAGAAGACAGTGAGAGTTGCGGTAGGTGTGGACGGCCAAGGTTCGAGTTGCTGGAACAAGGACAGACAGTTGTAATAGGTGCATCAGAAGGACACCACTGACTGTCATTCTGTCCCTGGAGCAGGGCCTGTATGTCCAAAAGCAGCCAGGACTTAGGAGCCAGGCTGTCCTCCCAATGCCCCGGGAGGTGGCAGCCCCTGGACCAGGCAGTGCAGTGCATGATGGGAGGGAGGGCAGGACCCGAGGCGTGGAGGACAGAGATTGGTTCCAGGCCGTGGGAATGCCTGGCCAGAATTTCTCTTGCCGCGTCGGGTGCCTCAACCGTCCTAGATGCCAAGTCAACCTAGAGAACTTCCACGGGAAGTTCGGTCACAACCCCAAAGGTCACGCGTGGCCCCCAGCTTTTCACATTTCTGAGGTACAGCTCAGTGGACACGTGGAGCTCCGTGTCTGCCGAGGGTCACCTCCGTCACTTCTGGTTCCAACAGAGCGTCTTCTGGGTAATAATCACTGCGATTGGCATTGCTTTCCTTACTCTGTCTCATCTTCTCCCCCTTCTGGGTTTCCAGTAGGCCTCTGGGTTGTGTCCTGGGCCGTGTTCGGACCCACGAACCTCCTTCTGGTCATTTCTGGGTTTTGTTGAGTGGCACGGGGGACCCGCAGGCAGGGCGTGAGGGGGCCCAGGCAGCCGTGCTGTCTCTGCTCTTTTGGATCCCTTCTGCCTTCAAGTGTCAAGTGGCTGTCACTCCTGCTCCAGTGGCAGCTGCCCTCGTGTCCAGGTGTGTGCTAAGAGCTGTCTCCACCTCACTGCCCAGGGACGGGATAGCCTGGGTGCTCGGATCTCTGGATGGTTCCAGCCATCTCTGGTGGAGGAAGGGAATCTGAGTGGCAGGATCCGGGAGCCAGGCTTTCTAGGTCATCTTTTTCTGGCTTAGTTGAGCTCCTCTCCCAGCCCAGGAAAGAATGTCAGCGTCTTTCTGTGTGGTAGGACACTGCTCTGCTGTCACTTCCTGCAGAAAACTGCTCTGATGTCACTTCTTGTATCTCCCTCCCTCCCTGTCCTCCCCCAAAGCTATGGACTGATTTTTCCATGACTCAAAACCATCTTGTCTTTAGTTAGTCACTACTTACACGATCTTAGACCTTACTCAAAGATTTATAACTTACCTGAAAATAATCATACCACGTGATGTATAATGTTTGAATCTTATAATGTTTCTTTCATTTGGCTTCCTTCATTCTTGGGGCTATCATTCTTCGTCATATATTTTTCTATTTTGTACATTATACACAATATATTATTATTATTTTGTACATTATACACAATTTATTATTACTATTATTGTTATTTGCTTTAAGCTATCTACTATTATTTAAATGCATCTAGGATGAGACCAAAACCATGTGTGTCTTAGTCATATATTTCGTTTTGCAAATATGCCCTTTTCTATGTCCTCTTGCCTGAAGACATTCCTTGAGCATTTCTCCCAGTGCATGTTGGTTGGAGATGAGCTCTCTCCTTCATTCACTTTCATTTTTTATGAAGACACATTTATTAGGTATGGACTCCTAAGTTGGGAAGTTCTTTGCTTCCAGAACTTTAAAAACATCTCCCTCTGCCTTGGTGGCAGTGGCTCAGGCCTGTAATCCTAGCTACTCAGGAGGCTGAGATCTGAGGATGGCGGTTTGAAGCCAGCCTGGGTAGGACAGTCTGTGAGACTCTCCGATTAACCATCAGAAAACTGGAAGTGTCACTTGGGCTAGCTTTGAGCACAAAGAGGCTCCGTGACAGCACCCAGACCCTGAGTTCAAGCCCTAGGACCAGCAAAAACAAACAAACAAACAACCTCCCTTGACTGCCTTGACTGATTTGCATAGATTCTATTCTCTGGTTAATTTTAACATTCTCTTTTTCTGTATTTTTTTTTATCTCTCTCTGCTTCTATCTCTGAACCCGTCTGTCTGTCTCTTTGTGTGTGTTTCTGTCTCTCCCCCTTCCGTGTGTGTTACTTTGATGGTTATAGGCCTTCGTGTAATTTTTTTTTTTTGTCTTCATACCATTTAGGACTCATTGACATTCTTGAATTTGCGGACATGGAGTTGTATCAAACTTAGCAAAAGAATTCTTCTAGTTCCAAATATGATTTCTGTTCCTACACTTATCCGTGGGCTCCAGAGCCTGGACAGTAGACAGATACTCAGCCGAGCCTTGTCAGGAAGACTCGGCAGCTCGGCTCTCTTTACCTCCCCTTCCCAGTCCCGTAGTCTAGAATTTCTCTCCTTGCCCAAGACATGGAAGTAACAGCACAAAACTTTGTTTTTCTGCTTCCCAGGGTCCACTGACCCCTGCTTTTGTCTTTTGTTCCATGACAAAAAATATATAGATGCGTCTACAGTATTGTCCGATTTTCTAGTTATTTCCAGAAGACAGACCCTGGGCCCTCTCACCGCCCGTGTCAGGAGGCTGAAGTCTTCCGGTCTCTGATATACACCCCACTGCCCAGGTCTTTCCCCTTAGAACTGTGGTCAATGTAGTAGCTTTATGGGGAATGTTAAGACTTACTTTTGGTGTAAAGGCATAGATTTTAACATGACAGTTATAGAGATTCTAGAAAGGAAGGTAAATAGGAAGTGGAAGGGAATAAAGTTGACCCTATTTACTGAGCACCTCCTACCTAACCATTTATCTAGTTGTTGGACATTTAACAGCAAACCAAAAGATCCAAGCGAAATAAAGCAGAACGCCTCTGGCCCGTAAGGGTAACAAATGCACGGGAAAGAAAGCAGGGCGGTAGGAACTTAGTTTTAACCATTGTGAAATAACGTAGAAGGACAAGAAGAATAAAAAACAAAGGGAAAGCCGATTCCTAATGAAAACTTGTCAGATGGGAAGTGTTGTGGGAATTGTTGAGAAATAATGATGTCCCGAGCCACAAGTGGCAGTGATTGGAAAACATGGCCGCCTTCCCTTCATCAACTTAAATGACCACGGCCACAGGCAAAACAGCCAAGCGTGCTATCATAAGTGGAAATCGAGTCTCGCACTGTCCCAGGTTCTGTGCTAATCCCTGTACTTTCCAAGTTGCTTCCATACGGCCAGGTGCCGATGGCTCACGCCTGTAATCCTAGCTAGACAGGAGGCTCATATCTGAGGATCTCGGTTCCAGGCCAGCTCAGGCAGCGAAGTCCATGAGACTCTTAGCTCTAATGATCTAGCAAAAAGCTGAAAGTGGAGCTGTGGCTCAAGTGGTAGCGCATTAGCCTTGAGCAAACAAGCTCAGGGACAGCACCTAGGTCCTGCGTTCAAGCCCAGGACTGGCATGTGCATGCAAGAGTGTATGTGTGCACACACACACACACACACACACATATTACTACCACAAAGTCAGTACCTATGTGCTGTTTTGATCCTCTTCAGTTTCCCCAGTGCCGTGGGGTGCTCCATGAATGGGGGGGGGGGCAGTGCCCTGCCTGGCTTCCCTCATGAGTGTGTCCCCAGGAACTTCCTGGAGTCTTGGCATTTGGAGAGTGACTAGCACCCGGGGCTGGCTGTTAAGCCATACGTTGAAAGAATCTCTGGGTGCATCTGATTCATTATCCCCACCTGGTTTCTCTGTGCACATAGCCCGGCCACTTCCAGTCTGGAAGTGACCACTTGGTGATTTTGCATTTTCTTCTTATTTTTTTTTAACAGCTGTACAGTCTTTGCACACCTTAAATGACCAGATTTCCCATTTCATCGTCACCAAACCAAAGGCTCTGGATGAAGACCAAGACCCCTTCCCCCCTGCGGAGAAGGAGACTCTGAAGAGCTCCATGACCCTCATGAGACACCTCTTAATGGATACCCAGGTACGAGGAACAACAGGGCACTTGGGCACACAGGGGCGTTGGGTAGGATTTTAGTCTAAGCGATCCAGGAATGGCCGGTCTCCAAACCTAAGCCAAAGTTACGTTGCTTTGATGTAGTGAATCTTGGATTTCTGGTTAGTCTGACATATAGCTTTGGTATTAAAAATGGTTTTTGCTTTTTAGCAGAGCAGTGGTGGCTCATGCCTCTAGTCCTGGCTACTTTGGAGGATAAGATCTGAGGAACGCAGTTCAAAGCCAACCTAGGCAGGAAAGTCCTTGAGGCTGCAATAAACCACCAGAAAAGCCAGAAGTGGAGCTGTGGCTCAAGAGGTTGAGTGCTAGCCTTGGGCAAGAAAGCTCAAGGACAGTGCCCAGGTCCTGAGTTTAAGTGCTAGGACTGGTACAGAAAAAAAGAAAAAAAGAAAAAAAAGACTTGTTTTCACGTCAAGGAAATAGGGCTTAAAAATAATGTCTGTGTTGTCTCTAAGACTGTAACAGATCTATCCGTCTTGAGAAAGTATGGTATCCTTTTACATACAGACTAGGAAGGCAGAGCTGGCGTCAGAGCAGAGCAAATACTCGCCCCCAAACTGCTTCTGTGAATAGTTTCGCACTGGTGAATATTTGGTGCATCTTATGGAAGCCAGTCTGTGCTGCTTTTCCAAACACTAGTGTGAATTTGTTCCAGAGACCGTATTTAGCTTACTGGGTGCTATAGTCCTCATGTTATCTTTCAAGATTTCTCCTGGTATTGTATTTTGTGAAATGTTTTTTTAAAAAAGAATAGAGCCGCTCCTTCTGGCTTTGTTGGTGAAAATCTCCAGATATGTTGATGGTAAACACCAGGTGGTTTTAGGGAATTGATAACTTTGCTATGTTTGGGAGCCAAATGGTGCTAGGTTTTTATTGTCTTTGGGATCTAGAATTGTTTTAGGAATTGTTATGTGGGTTTGGCGATTGATGTGTGAGTTTGCCCTGGAGCTTTCTTCCCAAGTTTGTTTTCTGTTGAACAACAGTGGTTAAAAGGGATCACCTCCTCCTCCTCCTCAGAGACTTTGAACTACAGTCACTTTGCTCTAGTTTCTACCATGGTGATGTTTTATTTTCTAAACCAACCCTGAAACCTGGATCTTGCTCCGGTAAGACTGTAGTGAGCTCTGCTTTTGTGCACAGCTCACCTGTCAACATTTGATACCACCCCCGGGATCTGTGAGCCCCTGGGTTGAGATGGCCCCAATTATGCAAGCCTTTCATTTCCAGGCTGCGTTCTCTCTTCTCCTCTTCATTAGGAACAATCCTTCAGATTCTCCTTTTTTCCCACAAGCCAACGTGAGGAGAAAGGGCGAATTCTGAAACCATAACAGCCAAGTTTAAAACTCAGTCAGAAAAGAAAGGGAAATGGAGAGCAATTTACTGAATAAAGAGAGCAAATTGTTCTTGAAAGGCTTAGCTTTCCTCTGCACCTGGATGGGGTTCTCTAGCTGACATCCCAGTCCCGGGAACTGCGAATGAATCCTCCAAGGCACTGTGTGCATTCTAGCCCGCACATGAACACCAGTGGGCACTGGTGGCTCACGCCTGTCATCCAGGCTATTGCAGAGGCTGAGATCTGAGGGTGGCAGTTCAAAGTCAACGTGGGCAGGAAAGTTCATGAGATGCTTATCTCTAACGAACTACAAAAAAGCAGGAAGTAGAGGTGTGGCTCAAATAGTAGGATGCTAGTTTTGAACACATAGTAAGCTCAGGGATGGTGTATAGGACCTGAAATCAAGCCTCGGTACTGGTGTGTGTGTTTGCACTTACACACACACTTGAACATCTAACATCCTGGATTATGAGTATAGACGCAATCAGTTCTGTGTTATGTAATACTGAAGAGTGGTTGTAGTTTGCAAAATTTATTACAGATTTTATAAGGAATGAAAGTAGAACAATTTGAAACCTCGTAAGCATAAAGAAAGGGCAAATACTTAGAGACAGAACATTTCATTACCCAGATTTGATCGTCACATTTTATGTGCATGTGTGCTCTCCTGTTGTGTCCCGAAAAGATGGACAATTACTACATGACAATCACAGAAGAAGACTTCCCGTTGCTTTGGGGAAAGTTCTCACCCCTTACATGCCTAATTCTCCTCATGGCTTGAACCCTTAAGTGGTGTTTGTAACCATATTTTCCTTATTTATTTAAGGGGCTTGGAATATATAATGTGGCTACTGTGTAGAAATATTTTATTAGGCGTGTTTTTGTTTTCATCTCCTGTTGACACCTACTAGTATGTTCTCATCTCATTATCCAGGTAACACTGAGCAGGGCATCCTGGATGTTCTGGAAAGTCCTTTGCTCTGCCATCCAGGTGGGTTGGGTCTCCTTGGGCAGGAACTCATCATAGGAAGTCAGCAGGAAACATAGCATGGTACCCAGAAGCAATGTAGTCTCTTGGGCCTCTTAGTCGTTTGTCTTTTAGATGAATGAAGGATAGAGTGGGTTGGGCTCCGTGTAGTCTAAAAACACGGCCATGTGTCAGTTCGGTTCTGCTTCTTTCCAACCCTGTAACTTTTCCACACATCATTTGTGGCTGTGATTGATCCTAGGTTGTCGCTGAAATCAAATAGAATTGAATTCCCCTGGCACAAAGAATGTCTGAAAGGGGCTTCAGTAAGCCCTGCCAAGTTGGGGAAATGGTGAGGATCTTTACCGTTCGGGCATGGCCTAGGTGATACGGGGGTTTGGCATTTGCAGGACACATCTAGAAACGTATTCTTTTCATGCAGCCCTTGTTCAGCTTTGGTTTTCCCCATTCGATTGGCATCTATTCATTGCGTAGTGGATGGCGTTGTGGTATGTCCATAGATGCATATACAGTGTACCCCCAATGAATACAATCCCCCCCCCACCTCACCTCAGCCCCCTCTCTCCTTCTTGGAATCATTTCAATTGGTTTTGTCATGCAATCCTCATAAATACACATAAAGTATTTAGACTGTATTTACCCCTCTTTGCTCTTTCTTGTTCCCGCTAGCACCCAGCCCCACACAGAGCCTGCTTTACATTCCTATCCCGTGGCCCATTCCTACAGAAACAGTTGCTTCTTAGTGAGAATCTTCTTTGGAAACGTAGCTGTTTTCACCTGCTTTTAAACATTGCTTCTCCTTTCCCTTCCAACGACAGTGAAGGCACTTGGTCCATAGTCTAAGTTCATCAACCGTGGGAAGTGGCAGAAGGCAGGTAGATTATACGGGGCTGCACTTTCTATTAGCAGACGTCCGTGGTGAGGTGTATGAATCGCAGGATGTAAGATCTTGAGTAGAAACCTCATCTCTTTGCATGGTGGGGATAAAAGTTCTCTGGGTTCCGCCCCCCCCCCCCAAGGGCTCTTAATAGTGTTGGTGTATGACGAAATCCTCTGATGTCAGCTTACCATGTGAGGGAAGTCAGGTGAAAAAGATTCCCGGGGAGTGTTTACAAGGCAGAATCCATTCAAGTCACATCCTGTTGTCTTGGAAGCGATAAACCCATGCCTGTGGGAATATCAAAGACAAAGGCTGCACTGTGCTGTGAAATTCCACCGCTGACAATCCAGAGAACAGTGCACAGGTAGCAGACCCATCGTCACCCAGGGATGATGGGGGCCCGGGGTGATTGACAGGCCTGACAATCCATCCTGGAGTCAGGCACGTGGGCAGCTCAGCAGCTCAGTGATTCAGTTATCCTCTGAATGCCTGCTGCCTGGGGGCGCCTCACAGGAGCAGGTGGCTCTATCTGCAGTCCCTGGGCCTCTTTAGTCTGCAGTATTCCACCCCCCTCTCCCCTCTCCCCCACCCCAAGGTGATGAAGAGTTCTCCAGATCGCATTTGAAACTCAATCTGGTAGCTTTTGTTTCTGAGAGCTCAGTCTATACTCGAAAATGTGCTAACTCAGGCTCATTAGAGATTAGATTCATAACACTGAAGGAGGGGGGGCAGTTCTTTCTGGTAGAGATGAATTCTTTTCCTGGCAAAATGACTCTGTATGCAGAGGGGTTGATGACAGCAAATTCAATCTCCAATTGGAAGTTCTCCCTCCCTCCCTCCCTCCCTCCCTCCCTCCCTCCCTCCCTCCCTCCCTCCCTCCCTCCCTCCCTCCTTCCCTCCCTCCCTCCTTCCCTCCTCACCCCAAGACATCCTTTCATGGTTTATTGAAGGGGAACCAATGCTTGGGGAAAGGAGCAGCGTGCTGGGTCCACTCCTCCCGCTGGCCCCGGGAAGGATACAGGGCCAGGCTGACCCAGGCCTGCCGCCAGGTCTGAGCTGTGAGCAGCTTACATTTCCATTGTCCTGGCACTTGAAGTGCCTGGCCCAGGCACCTCATTTTAAGATCAGCCGAGTCTCCAGCAGAGCTTTCCTGTCAGCCCATCACTGGGAATGGAGTCAACCTTTTGTTTTGTTTTTGGCTGGTCCTGGGGTTTGAACTCAGGGCCTGGGCACTGTCCCTGAGCCTCTCTATGCTCAAGGCTAGCACTCTACCACTTGAGCCACAGCACCACTCCTGCCTTTTTCTGAGTAGTTTATTGGAGATGAGTCTCATGGACATTCCTGCAGGGGCTAGCTTTGAACCACGATCCTCAGATCTCAGCCTCCTGAGTAGCTAGGATGACAGGCGTGAGCCACTGGTCCCTGGCTTGAAGTCAACTTTTAAAAGCAAAAGCAATCACCCCTCATGCCTCTAAGCAAGTCGGTGCTTAAGATCTGACCCAAACCCAATGATTGGTGGAAAAGTATGAAAGCTGCTTTATCATTGGAATGATTCCTTCACTTCCGGCCCTTTATATCTCTTTCCTTTCCTTCCTCTTCGCTCTTCTCCTTCCTTCTCTCCTCAACCCCATCTAGCCTTTCTTCTTCTCTCCCTAGTTTTCCTTTCTACTTCCTCTCCTGCTTCTTTCTTTGATTGGTCGTGGACTTGTATTCTGCCTTTTTCTTCCCCTTCTCTGTCTTCCTCTTTGTTCTGCTTTGTGATTTTTTTTTTTTTTTTGCCTTGAAAACCTTTTGGCCAAAGCGCCAGTGCTTCTTGCCAAGCAGGCGGGAGGCGGTGAGCAGAAGGTGCGTCTGGCAATCGGAGGTCGGAGCCAGGGTGGAATATGGTTTGGGTGGCTCCAGGTTGCTTTTCTCGTCTTTAGAAGGAGGGCCTAAGGTGCTCTCCCATTGCCTGCCCACAATGCACTCCGGCTGGGTTCATGGGAATGGGCAAGGACCACAGGTTATGTGGACTCTTCTTCTAGACTGGCATCAGGTTGAAAACGGTGGGGAGGTTGGGAGCCAAGGAACCTGAACCTGGGTTCCTGAAAAAAATGGAGGGGAGCCTGGTGGTTGTGAGGAGGCCCCTGGGAACCAGGATGTCCACATCCGCGTCGCAGAGGTCAGCGTTGATCTGATTCCGTTGCTAGCACTTTCCATCCTCCAGGGGCCATCTGAAGTCAGTGAGTGGTTCCGAGGGACCTGTGGTTCTGAAGGACCTGCGTTTATGATGAGCAAGTGAATGGATGCCTTCCAGCAAAGCTGGCTTCAGATCACGCCCTTGAACATGAAATGAGGACTGAAGAAGGTCATAGGCGGGGGCTGGGGGGGTGGGCGGTTTGACTCTGTGGACCACCCCAAGTATGCATGTCCTCATGAACCTCTAGGATGTGAGACCATCAAGGAAAAGGACTAGAACCTTCCAGCTGTGGGTAGCAAGCAGTGAAGGAATTCCCAATGAAGAAAAGCAAACAAGCAAAGCTTCCCTCTCCCCAACTGCCCAGCCCCTCCTCTGAAAGCTCATCGGAGGAAGAAGTAATTCGATGGTGCTGAGGAGCCGAGTCTCCCCTCTCAAAGGCTGCCTTCATAAGCTGGTCACTGGTGTCTCAGCTCACCCCCTCCCGGAGTCCTGTCCCCTCCCACACTTCCTGTCACTCCACATTTGAAAAAGCAACACCTGTAGTCCATGTTCAAAGGCCCGGCCGGGATGCCCAACATGTCCCATTTCTTCTGTCACCCTTGCAAGTCCATTCCTCACGCCACCATGGCCATTTTTGATCCCTTGAAGCTATTTTTTTTTTTAAAGAATAAGCAAAATGTAATCTGCCACCATGACCAGGCTTAGCTACAAACTCCTCTGTTACTGGGGCCTCTATCCTGCCATCCCCGTGCAGGAAGTCGGGATACAGTGACGCCACCGTCAAGCCTGTGTGTCCCTGCCTGCTTCATAGAGACAGGGAGCTCCCTCCCGCTGAGGCCTCTGTTGAGCCACAAGGTAGCACTCAGCGGAGCGAAGTTGTTCTCAGCATTCACTGTGAAAAGATAGAAGCATAATTGGAAATGAGACTCAGACAAAAACATTCCTGTCTATTGCTGTATTTTTTTTTTTTGCCAGTTCTTGGGGCTTGAACTCAGGGCCTAGGCACTGTCCCTGAGCTTTGGCTCAAGGCTAGCACTCTACCACTTGAGCCACAGCGCCACTTCTGGCTTTTTCTATTTATGTGGTGCTGAGGAATGGAACCCAGGGCTTCATGCATGCTAGGCAAGCGCTCTACCACTAAGCCACCTTCCCAGCCCTTCTATATTCTTTTATTATTGTTATTGGTGGTGGTACTGAGGCTTGAACTCAGGGCTTGGCACTTGCGAGGCACACATGCTTCCAAGCAAATCATGACCTCCTCCTCCCCCCCCCCCCCCCAGCCCTTTCTGGTTTAACTCGTTTTCAGATAGGGTCTTGTGCTTTTGCCTGGGCCCGCGTCACACCATGGTCCTCCTATCTCTGCATCCTGAGTGGTCAGGATTACAGGTGTATAACATAGTTCCGGGCCCTTCTGCTGATGTTTTCTGGGTGCAGCGAAAACAAAATTCCTCCTAGGATGAGTCATAGTTGAGTGGAGTTCTCTATCCACCTGGTGTAGCTTCCAGGGAGATGCATTGCTTGGTAGATTCAGGAATTCATTTTCACATTAGCCCGTATGTTACATTTTTAGATACAAAGTTATCACCATGATGTATTTGAAATGATGACAGTCTAGGATGCACCCAGTGGCTGATGGCTGACCTTGAGGGGGAAGGAATCCTAGCAGGGGGCTTGGGGCTGCTAGCCAGGACTCCTTGGTGGTCAGCAACAGAGAGCAATCGGAGGAGCAACCCAAATGAGAACACACGGAATGGCTCTTAGGAAAAGCAGAGTCCACAGACATGAAAGAGGGCAGCCGTGTTGATCCGGGAGTTCACAACCCTTCCCACCACTCTTTCTCTGTCATTTTAATCAAGACTCTAGTTCCAACAAGAATCAACACAGCCAGTCTTTGGTCCCAGGGCCGCCTCTTCTGGGGCCACGGAAGTGCTGGCCTACCGGTGGACCTGGTACGGTGTGTGGAAGTATGAGCAGCACAAAGGAAGGGTGGGTGCTGGGCAGAGGTCACCACAGGCAGAGGCAATGAGAGGTCACTGTGGGGTCTGCAGCAGGGACTGTGGGCGGGGCCCAGCTCCCCTGAGAGGTCACTGTGGGGTCTGCAGCAGGGACTGTGGGTGGGGCCCAGCTCCCCTGAGAGGTCACTGTGGGTGTCTGCAGCAGGGACTGTGGGTGGGGCCCAGCTCCCCTGAGAGGTCACTGTGGGGTCTGCAGCAGGGACTGTGGGTGGGGCCCAGCTCCCCTGAGAGGTCACTGTGGGGTCTGCAGCGGGGACTGTGGGCGGGGCCCAGCTCCCCTGAGAGGTCACTGTGCCCGAGGCTGAGTAATTTTGAAAGAGAAGCGCATCCTTTGCCCCATGACTCTGTTAAGTCCAAATAGCAAGCTGCCATGTGGACCAGCAATGGCCGTCTGCGGAACGGCAGATCCTGGAGGCCCCTTTGCTTTAGTATAATCCGCCCTGGAGGACTGATGTCTACTTAGAATCCTAACTACTCAGACCAGATCCATTCACAAAGGTCGGAGCCCACTGGGTATGGTCTGTCTCTCTCTTTCTCCCTCCCCCTCCCTGGATTTGAACCCAGAACTTAACCATGTAAGGCAGTAACCATACCACAGAGCTACATCCCCAGCCCCAGGGTTCTTGAGACAGAATCTGACTATATAGTCCAGGCTGGCCTCAAGCTCTTGATTCTCCTACTTCAGCCCCTCTTCAGAGTGTGGGGACTATTTGCATGTACTGCCATGCTTGGCTTGGGGGATGGGAGGGCTTACCTGTAAAAGTGTCCATTTCTTCAAGACCAGCACACGGGGAACTAAGCTTTCAGAGGTGAATCTTTGGGGCCAGATCACATCAAACCCCAGCAGGATGCAAAATCTAAGGGACAGCCTTGTGCATGGTTCAGAGAAAGACCTAGCTGCTATTTGCAGATCTGTTTTCTGTTTACAAAGTACTTTCATAAGTGGTTGCTGGGTATTTTTCCCCCTGCTATCCCTGAGAAGTACAGGAGGTTGAATATTATTTTCTCTATTTTGAAAAGTAGCTATTAAGCATTACTAAAATAAATCTCTTTTGTATTGTTCCATCTGGGCCATCACAAAGCCCATGTAATTGATTTCCTCCTTGTAGGCAGTGACCCTTGGGGTATTTGCTTCCTGAGGGCTTATTAAATAGAGAGAAAGGGAGTATGTAATTTTGAAGAGGAGAGAGAAAAAATAAGGAAGATTAAAACCTGGCTTCACACATAGAACGCCTTGCATAACTCAAAATGTTGTGACAAACTGAAGAATGTGATACATTGCTAAAGCAAGACTCTACCCTCTCAGAACCTCGGAAGGTCTCAAGTTCCAAGGATGCCATTGGCAAAAATCTCTTAGACTAGGAAAGGGATGAGAGGATGTCTTCCCTCCCAAATATCCTGGTGTCTCTTGTCCACTTGGTAAATGGCAGGCTCCAGAAAGTGACCCCAACGTCAGCATCATTATTTAGATGGGTGGTCCTCAGTGAGGAGGAAGAGAGATGGAATGTGGGGCCCTATACCCTCCAGGGGACTTATGGTGATATCTGGCAATGGGTCTGAATCATGGTGCCGAGTATCATCTGATGGGTTAGAGGTCAAAGGTATTTCTGAACTTCCCACAATGCACAGGGCAGCTCAAGGCAGCAAAGCAGTAGCCAGCCCCAAGCGTAGAGGATATGGAAGTCCTGATTTAGATCCCAAGTGAATGTTTCCATGATTTAGGGAATGCTTCCAACGGCAGAATAGTTCTCTCCGGAAGCCCTCCAGTCAATTATGACTGATCCGCGAGACAGACCTTCTCCATTCCCTCCTCTCCTTTACTCACTGAGCACTCCGGTGTGCTGGCTGTGGAGAAAGCACCGGGACGATGAAGGAAGAGATCTTTTGCTTTCGGAGATCCTGTATTCTCATGGGCTTTACATCACGGGGGGAGAGAAACATGAACGTAGCTAGCTCATAATGGAAATGTAAAAGTGGTCAAATCAATGCTGAGCTTCAAGGACCCCGTGTCGTTAAGGTTCAAAGATAATGCCTTTGGTTTTTTTTTGTTGTTGTTTTGGGGCCAATCTTGGGACTTAAACTCAGGGCCCAGGCTGAGCTTTTTTTAGCCACAGCTCCACTTGAAGCTTTTTGGTAGTTAATTGGAGATTAATGGATTTTTCTTGCCGGGGCTTTGAAGTGCAATCCTCAGATCTCAGCCTCCTGAGTAGCTAGGATGACGGGCGTGAGCTACCAGAGCCCATCTAAGATGTTGTCTTGAGGACTGTATGTGTATGAGAGAGAGAGAGAGAGACAGAGACCTTTCTGTGCGCTGCTCTGTGTGTTTATGCCTCAGTTGTATGTGCTTAGCATACATGTAGTCACCGCAAATAGATCCCTTGAGCTACGGCAGGAGATTGATACAAATGATTTACTCACCCAATTTGCATTTAATTTAGGGAATGGGAAAATCCCCAGTGTCTGCCGAGGAGCGGGCGTCCTCTCGTCCTCTTCCTGGTGGGCTCCGCAGAGGCGGCAGGACGGTGAGCCTTCCTTGTTGGAGGCCACGGGCACAGACGCACGGAGAAGATGGCCCGGGAGGGGCTGCCGGACCCCCTCCGCGAGCCTTAGTCAGAGGGGTGCAGGGAACAAACAAAAACACAAGGAGAGGGCAGAGTTGGTGTGGATAGAAACTGGGGAAACCGGGACGTCAGTTCCTTCGCAGAGGCACTGGCTTCTAGAATCTGGCCGGCAGTCAATTCTCAATTATGTACCTGAAGCACCAACTTAACGGATCCGCTGTGAGCCAAGCTTTCCTTCCCGGGTGACATGCACTCAGGAAATGGAAATTAATGTGAGTCTGAATGAGACATAATTAGAAAGGTAATTTCGTTGCCAATATCTGTTCTCACCATAATGGAATTCAACATCAGACCATTTTTTTTTTTTTAGAGTATTGGCTATTTGGTATTATTTTTATGCCACAGCTCCTATCCATTAGTCAGATAATAAAGAGCTGAATGCATGCCATGTAATTACAACCCTAAAATAACTCTTACATGTAGGACAATCATCTTACCTAGAGCTCCTGGGGCCTCCCATTCCCTTTCAACTCAAGAGTCCTTGTAGAGCAGCCGTGTAAACTGAGGCATCTTGTTGCTGAGAGCTGTCACTTAAATGCAACATTAGATCTGGGAGTAGAGCCAGAGAGTCTCCAAGTTCCTCCCCGGCTTGTCTCATTGTAGATCCTATACCAAAGCAGTTTAACAGTGAGCTGGTGACTTGGTGACTGGCTAAGTCTAAGTGAGTAATTCTTGTAGGGTTTGAAGCAAAGGTGCCCCTTGGGTCAGCTGTTTGCTCTCAGTGTTGATGCTCTTGTCTGCTGTTACCTGTCTGCCTCACTTCTGCTCTGAAAGTATAAAACAAAGAAGGAACTCCTGATGAAGCCCATGGGATCATCGCCTGGGTTTGTAGCAAAGCAGTTAGCCACCACTGCGTAACAAGCCATCCCTCTCATGCATAATGGCTTTCCACAGCAGCTATTTTATTTACTTCTTACAAAGTCTGTGGAGCACCTGGGTAAATCTACTAATTGGGACAGCATTGGCTCAACTCAACTGGTTTTACTCTAGTGTTTGTGCTGGGACTTGGCTGGTGTATGCTGACCCGAGCTGCAATGATTCGTTTGGCCAAAGCAAGACACCATTAAGTCACAGGTGGAGTGAGAAGATGACTCAGAAGGAGGCAGATACAGGCGGCAAGGGTCCAGGGTTTGGCAGCAGATCCCGGGGCTGGCGTAACACAGAATCACCTCCAGAAGAGCCACTTCTGTGGCTGAGATGGGGGTTGTCTCCCGAGGGTCTGTGGGTTGGACGCTGGGTCTCTAACCTTGTGATGGTGTTAAGAGTTGGTGGGACCTACTTGGAAGGACATTGGAAGTTGCCGCCATGAGAAGAAGTCAGAGTAGTTCTCTTGAGCGTTACAAAATGCATGCTGATCTCGCTGAGTTGTCCCCCAACCTTTACCACCTCTACCAGGAGGCAACGTGGTCAGTGGGAGCCAGGGAGGGGGCGGGCCCCTCACCCAAACCAGATCACGTGCCCTAGATGTTCAGTCTCCAACACTGCGATCTAAACAAAACCCAGTCTTGGGTCTTTTGTGATAGGAATGGAAAAGGGACTAATAGACAAATAACTGCTGCCGACTTTGCCCTGTTGGGGATGAGCACTTGAACTGTGTTGATGAGCAAGCGTTGGTGCATTCTCTTTCGGGAAGGCTGCTCGAGCTGTTTGGTTAGGAGGGCGTGCGGCATGTCCTTCTGTCCCACCCGCATGCATCAAGGACAGACTGGAAGGTTTAATCTAAGGGAATTCCATGCCAGGCTTGGACCGTGACCAGTGGGAGCGGTGTAGATGAATCTGGAGACATACGAAGCCATTCAAGGGCCATTCATCCAGATGGTAGCCAGAGGCCAGGTGCATGTTAATTTGTTTCATAAATACTTCCTGAGTTTACATCAGCCACGGTGGTAAACACGTCAGGGAGATAGGAAAAAAAATTAATGTGATAAAGGATTCTCAAGTGCTTGCTCCAGACTAAATGCTCTGTGGAGGACTATTTCCCTCCATTTGTCTCACTCAACATCCTTGGTGATGATACTATGGGTCATGGGACATATTCCCATTGTTACAGATGGGGAAACTGAGGCTCCGAGAAGCAGCAAGCTCAGCACTGGATTGTCAATCTGGCTATGACTGTTGTCTTTAAATCCTCTCCCTTTGCAATATGGCCCTGCGGCTATTTTATGACTAGAGTCACTTTCTTTCCATCCCTTGTAGCTGAGCCTGGCCTAGGATTTTCTTTGGTCAAAGGATGTGGTGAACAGAGGCTCAGCCCAAAGCCTAGAGCTCAGCGTGCCTTGCGTAGGTCTGCTTTGTGGATCCGTGTCTGGAACGTGAGGGCTAGCCTGGCCTCACTGGTGGGGAGCTCTCTGATCTAGAGAGCTGCCATCCTTCCTGCCGGCTCCTTCCTAGACACCCAGCTGCCGGCTGCCCTGCTGAGCTCGGCCCCCAAGAGCAGAAACACCAGGCACTGTTGACACTTGTAAGAAATCAGCAATGGTGGCTTTTCCGGAGCAGCGAGTCTCAAGGTGTTTTATTACACAGTCGGAGTTAGCCAAAGAGAGCTGGCATTTGAAATCAGGTCTGACTTTATTTTGTAAAACTTTTATTGCCAATATAAAGGTGATGTACAGAGGGGTTGCAGTTACATGAGTTAGGAGTACATTTCTTTGTGCAGATCTGCCTTTAAACCAAGTCCTTTAACTGGAAGTGGTGGGGGGGTGGGAGGGAGGGGGGCAGATGGGAAGTCTGGGGAAATGGTCAAGCTGTGTTCTCTGTAGAAAGAGAAAATAGATCCAAGGAATCTGTCTCGGCATACCTGCCCTCTTTCAGTCTCAATCAGCTGGAGAAATAATAATGAAGATGGTATAAGAAATAACAGATAGGACTGTGTCTGGGTATTTGAAAGATGACTGGGGAAGAATGAATTGCCTGGATTGGTAAGGCGACACGTTATGGGGTGATGAGCTTCAATAGGGAGAATATTCTAGATGCATGTAGCAAGCAGGACTGCCATTTGGTGACATTTGGAAATGAAAGTGAGTCAGGTGTAGAATGAGTCTCAGGTTTGGGTTTGACAGCCCAGGAAAATCACGGCACCTGATAAAGGAATGAGAAGGTCAGAATATCTACTGGGGAAACTACAGGTTTGCTCTGAAGCCTTCCCAGGTCAAGCGACTGTGGCCATCCCGGTGTGGCTAGCTGGAAGGCTGCCCTGTGTCAGTCTGCAGATTCCTGGAAAGTTCTGGGCTGAGGAGACAGGTCTGGGGCGTCACCAATGCAGGCGCTAGGAACCGGAGTTACTCTGTATCAGTCCCGGAGCTTAGCAGCAGACAGTAGAGTCTGTTCTAACTTAGATAGTAAGGATTTCTTTCTTGATTTTTCTAGAGATGATGATGGCTCACAGACCCTTTAGGCACTATGAACTCGTTCAGCAGCTCCAAGGCCTGATTCTTAGTGGACATGGCACAACTGCTGTCTCTACACAGCACAGCACCTGTGACTTTCTGCCCAACGGCCTCCTTCACAGAGGGGTCGGGAGCCACTTTGCTAAAAGAGCCAGGCTCTGTGAGAACAGAGGCTGCCTCATTAGCCATCAGCAAATTATTCAGGCAGACCTTAGGTCACCTTGGGGACCCTAGCTGCAGGGTTATCTGGGAAATGTAGTTTTAAGCCCTCCACTTTCTGTAGTTCAGGGAGCTGTGCCACAGAAAGAGGCCCTGTGTGTGGAATGAGCCAACTTGTGGTTTCCTCAACAGGGAAATAGAGGGAATTCCACCAGAAAACTTTACAGCAAGGGAAGAATAAATGGGACACTCTGGAAGAAGCAATGTGGTTCATTTTTACTTAAGCTGGATTAAGTTGAGTTTCTCCCAGCGAGGGTCAGCTCACTAAGACCGTCCTGTCCACATGTCATGCATTTCCTCCCCTGGCCCGCCATGGGACCTGAGGAGCAGTCTAACTTGAGCAGGTGTGTCTAAACGTAAGCAGATGGGCTCTGACTTACAATTGTTCCGTTTATGGTATTCGTAAAAAAATTTATATTGTTAAAGCATGCATGCACAACCATTCGTGTGTGTGTGTGTGTGTTTAATTTCAGCATAGTGATCAATAGATTGCACGAGATAACATCGTATCCAAAATTGGCTTTGTGTTAGATAATTTTGCCAAACTGTACACTAGTGTACTGGATACCTTTATGATAGATACCATGAACTGTGCTTATTGTGCAGGCTAGGTTTTTGGCATACACTTTTGTTCTCTCTATCTCTGTTTCTTTTCTCGTAGTGGGGATCAAACCCAAGGCCTTGTGCTCGCTAGTCAGATGCCATACCACTGAGCTCTATCCCTTTCCTGGCTTATGATCATTTTAATTTAGTATGTTTGTTATAGTCTGAACATGAAATGTCTCACGCTGTCTCCTGTGTTGAAGGCTTAGAGTCTAGCTGGTGGTGCTATTTTTGGGAAGTGGTGGAAACTTCAAGAGGTGGGTGGAGCTGGAGGTTACTTAGAGCATGCCTTTGACAGTGTGTTATCCCTCTCCCTGCCCTTCCTTTCTGTTTCCTGTCCACCATGTGGTGAACTTTGTTCCAACATGTTCTTGCAGCCATGGTGTCTTTGCATCCAGTTGACCTTGGACTGAAACCTCTGAAACTGTGAGCCAGAATAAATCCTCCTTCCTTTTAATTATCATTTAATATCATAGCACAGTAAGAGAGGTTTGAAGTTTCTGTTGGGGAGGGGACATGCCTGTCACCCCAGTACTTGGAGGCTGAGGTAGGATGAGTTCCAGGCCAGCCTCAGGTGCATAGTAAATTCAAAGCCAGCCTGGATTACATCATGAGATCCTATCTTTAAAAAGCAAAAACACAAACAGAAGGTTGGAATGTATGCAGGAATAGCATAGGATTTCCTAGAACAAACAGCAAACACTCATTATCTTGGAGTTGCAAGCTGTTTGTAGGAGTCATAAGAAATGCGCATCATATGGAGTGTTTGTGATGGCTTTTAAATAGATTTTCAAATGAAATTTGAAGCCATGCTTGCAAAATCCTTGCGGCGCCTGTATAAGACCACACATTGATGTGGAAATGAACAATTTGGAAATGAATGTCCTCCACCATATTGTCTTAAGCCTCAGCCAGAAGGACTGGCCCCCTTGTTTGGAGTTGTATTATGCCTCCCTCGGAACTGTGTTGAAGTACCAAACTCTGGAGCCTCAGAATGTGAGGATCTCTGGACATACAGTCTTTTATTCCCCCTCCAGTACCAGAGTTTGAACTCCTAGCTTCATGCTCCCTGACACTTGCTTGATTGGCATTCTACCACTTGAGCTACATCGCCAACTAAGCTTTCTGCTGGTTATTTTGAAAAATAAAGTCTAGTGGACTTCTATGACCAGGTTGGCTTTGAACCACATTCCATATATCTTAGCCTCTTGAATCTCTAAGATTAGAGGTGTGAGCCACCGGTGCCCAACTGGGCATAGGGTCTTTACAAAAGGAATGAAGTTAAAACACTGCCCTTGGAGAGGGCCTAATCCAATAGGACCAATGTCCTTGTAATAGAGCGACATTTGCAGACAGAAGCAGTCGTGGGTAAAGGGAAGACCCAGTGGGAAACACCATACTGAGACAGAGGCTGGAAATGACGTGTCTAAATCAAGGTGATTCGGAGCTCCTAGATGCCAAGAAAGAGCTGTGGAACCACATACTGACATCCTTCAGAGGGAACCAACACTGAGCCCTCTTGATTTTTGAACATGTTTGCCTCCAGGACTGTCAGACACTGTAGGGTTCTCGTATGAAGCTACCCAGCTTGGGGGACTGTGAGACAGCAAACACAGGGAACCAAGGCGACTTTGCAGGCGAGAGCCCCAACTGAAAAGCGACGAGGTGTTTTCGTGCAAGATGTGCGGCATGGTTGAGTCGTAGTGTATTTCTTTTTTTTTTTTTTCTCTTGGTTTGATGAGATCATAGAGATGATCACTGTTAAGCAACCGATGTGTATGTCCCTTTCATCCCCAAAGTGATCGGAGATCTGGACCTAGGCAGCTTTGTATTTCACCCAGAGCCCAGCCCTGGCAGAGCAGGTGGCTGTGTTGAGCCTGCGTTTTCTGTAGGTGCCGTCACTGTAGTTCGGAATGCAAATGCCAGCATCACCTCGCCACATAACGTGTCGATTCGCTCTTGCTGGCTTCCTTGGGGTGGGAAGTTGTCACCTGGCTTTTGCTTTCCTTTTCATCATCGTTATTGCCTCCACTCTGTCATCCTTCCAAGCTCGGAATCAAAGGGAAGCGCGTCCCCTCTCATCCGGGGCGGGTTCCAGCTGCGTGTTATTAGAGTGGAGGAGTACTTGACATTTCAGAACACCATCAGGGCAACCGAATCCGTTCCAGCCCAGCCTCCATGGTTCTGTGGGCCCCGTGGGGACAAACAGACAAGTGGAGTGGAGATTTAGCCAGGTCTACTGACAGCTGTTGCCCTTGGGCAGAATCAGGCTGCCGTCTCGGAGCAACGAGTGGAGTCTCTCCTAGGATCCAGCTTTTGGCACGGCACGGTGAATCCGTGTGTCATCCTTCCACCGCCACCTTCTGCCTAAGGGAGAGACAGGGACTGGATGGAATCCCTCTCCTAGAACTTGGGCATGTTCCCAGGGAGTCCCTGGATGGATCCTCTGACTTGGGCAGCCTTGGCCGCAGTACCATCATCTTCTGTGTGCCCAGGCCTTGTCCCCACCCATGGGGGCTTGGGAATGCTGTCTGTAAGTGAGCACATTTGCGTATTGAAGAAGGGAAGTTATGGAGACAGTGTGGCTTTCTTGGGGGTTTTGTGTGGTCCCCATACAGGGCCCTCACTTGCTCGATCTGCAGAGTCACCCAAAGGAGAGAAGCACAGAGTGGGGATGGGGATCCTCAATGCGAGGCCTAGAGGAGCCGAAGGGGGAATTTGGAGAGGTGGGTGCAGTATGAATGTCTGCCCCAGACACAGACCTGGGCCTGGTGTAGCTCGGCCTGCTGAGTGGCCACCTGTGCTCTTTGCCATAGGCAGATTTGAACTCAGGGCCTTGTGCTTACTTGGCCTTTTTGCTCAGCTGGCTCTCTGCCAGTTGCACCAGACCTCCATCACTGCAGTTTGCTGGTTATTTGGAGAGTCTCACAGACTTTTCTGTCCGGGCTCATTTTAAGCCATGACTGTGCGCATCTCAGCTTCCTGAGTAGGATTACCAGCACGAGCTACCCATACCTACCTCTGGATTTTTCTTTTCATCAATGAAGTGTTTATAACTCATTGTCACAGCCGTTCCTTGTTCATCAGTATTGACAGGTTTATTCTTCCAGAGCCAAAGGATTAGCACAATTTAGTGTCACTCGCCTCCCCCCAGTCTCTCCGCTTTGGTCTTCTGGGGAGGGGGGGACCCTCACCCCTAGCTTTGGCCCTGCGTATTTGGAACCTCCTTCTTGATATCGACCTCTTCCTTAGGACCCAATCCCATAGGTTTGGGGGAGGCGAAGTGAATCTTGTCCAGAGTGGGTCACCGAGACAACCTTAGAACATTATCTACTAAGAGTTTCAATTACACAAATGACCCATAAGAGAAAGACATCATCAAACATTTGAGCACCACTCACAAACTCAGATAGAAGTAATAGAAGTGTAGAGTCAATAAACCGAAAAAAAAAAATAATCCCGGCATACTTAATGAAGAACTTGGAACAGAATTGTAAATAAGTATAACTAACATTCCTCACAGCGATAAGACAGCCACGAAGGAAAGACAGAAGGCCCTCTTCATGCCCACTCCTTCTTAAGGAGCTCCTGCTAACTGCTGGGTACAAAGTACGCATGGGAGGGAGGGGAAGAAGTAGAGGAAGACGTAGATATGTAATGAGTTAAGTGAGATATGCATTATGAAAAGAATCAAGTCAGGGTAAGAAGTTCAGGTAGGAGGTGGGGTGGGGGCACCCTGATATATAAGGTGGGCAGAACAGGCAATGGCAGAGGGGATGAGCCAAGTAGTTTTCAAGAAGCAAGAACAGGGCTTAAGATCCTGATCCCTCAGCGAACAACGGGAGACCGTGCGGTTGGAGGATGATAGTCTCAGAGGATGAATTGGAAGAGGAGGAGGCAGGGCAGGGAAATGTATGACGTTGAAAGGCTTTTGGAGTTTAGTCTGAGCCATAGAGGAAACGTATGGAGAAGTTGAATGCATAGGAATGATATGAACTGAATAAACACTTCCCAAAGAATATTTCTTTAGTTATTCATTTACTTGTTTGTTTTTGTGCTGTTACTTGGGCATAACCTCGGGGCCTGAGCACTGTCTCTTAGCTTTTGCTCTCGAGGCTGCCACTCTACAAGTTGAGCCACAGCTCTCCTTCTGGCATCGTTGGTGGTTAAGGATAGATAAGAGTCTCATGAATTTGCCTGTCGGGGTTGGCTTTGAACCTGGATCCATAGATCTCAGCCTCCTCAGTCGCTAGGGTTACAGGAGTGAGCTACCAGTGTCCAGCTGAAACTAGGCGTTCTTAAAGAAAAGTTGAGATAACATGGGCTAGAGTTGCTGAGAGAGAGAGAGAGAAATGGGAGAAAACATCCCAAGAGAACATAATTACTGTCCATTTCAGAGCCCTGAATAAGGACACATGTCCTAATATTGACCTGGCCCACTGCAAACTAACAACAACACACATAACAAAGGAAAATAAAGGAAGAAAAGCTGCCAGAGACAGGCTGCCCATCAAAGAGATGCTTAGCAGAGTTTAAACTTCATTCTAAGGACCATGAAAGGCTTTGAAGGATTTTAAGAAAGGGAGAGGATGGTGGTGAAATTGGATTTGTTGCCCAGCTCTCTCTGGACGCTGAGGGAAAATGAAGAGACGGTAGAAAGGTGCGCGGGCTCAGGGCCGCCGCAAAGCAGGGAGACCATTAAGGAGCCCCGGGAACAGTGGCAGTGTACAAACCATGTTGCAAGAGGTCTCCAGCCCGGGGTAGGATTTGAACCTGGGCAGCGGTGGCTCTAGTGCTGGAGATTTTACTCAATATTGCTGTCAGGCTCCTCTGATTTTTGTTTTTGGCACCACAGATAGAAATTACTGTGTACATTTCTTGCATGTCTGCTTGTCCTACGTGATCTTGTCCCGGCACTATTTTAAAACTTGTCTCTTGTTCATAACCGTGAAAAATTGAAAATGAAATAAGAATCCGATACTTACTTGATTGGGTAAATGAATTTTGGCTCTTGCCTTGAGTGGAATACTCTAGAACCATTAAGTATAATTAGGGAGATCTATGCTTATTGACAAGGCCACGTGTCTTTGTTAAATTGGGGTGGGGGGCAAGCCTAGCATTCAGGAATACAAACAGAAGTGATTTCAGAGAAGTGAAATACTAGATCTTGATTTTCTTCTTTTGTTTCTGAATTTCTCCAGTAAGTAGGGGTTTACTGGACTTTTCCCCCCTTTTAAAAATGATCTTAAAGTGGTTGTACAAAGGAGGTACCATATAACAAAGCAGTTTATGAATACAGTGCATCTTGATCACCTCCTTCAACATTCCCACCCTCCCTCCCCCGTTGGCCTACCCCTTCCTTTCCTTTTCTTCTGCTGACTTTTATAACTGGTAGAAGAAAGTTCTTCCTAATACGGAAAAAAAAAATTGGAAAACCAAGTTTAGGAGGAGAGTAATATGTACACTATTTATTATTCTATGGAGCTATTCTTTATCTTCTAGGAGGTCCAAGGTTTGTGAATCAACCTAGCTTATCTTTGTGTATACCTGTGTTCTACTTAACATATAATGTACACTGTAAATACAGAAAACCTGCTATTCACATGTAAATGTGGCTAGAGCACCATTGGCTCATGCCTGTAATTTTAGCTACTCAGAGGCTGAGAGCCGAGGATTGTGGGTCCCAGGCAGCCCAGGCAGAAAAGTTCACGAGACTCCTAACTCCAGCCACAGCCAGAAGTGGAGCTGTGGCTTACGTATCAGAGCACCAGCCTGTGTGCAAAAGCTCAGTGAGAGAACCCAGACCCTGAGTTCAAGTCCCAGCACTGGCACAAATATAAAGAACTAAATAAATAAGCAAATAAATGTAAATATGGCTCAGGCTTCATCACAGTGTACAGATACACGTGTTTGGGGTGCACATATTATTCTGTACGATGTTGTGTTGAAATGATTTTCCCAAGTCCTTCCAAATATGTGAATGTACATTCTATTCCGGTTCCTCATTTCATAGTCCAGTCTTCCTCGTCATGCCTGGGCTGGAGGAGGGATGCCCGTAAATGCTCTCGGTTACATACTGTTTATTATTTTAATGAGACACTTTTGGGAGAGGCTGACCCCCAGAGGATTGTGGCGCTCTGGTGACGTCGTTAGTGTGTTTCTCAGGCACAGTGTTCAGCCAGCCCTTGCACACATGTGCACATCTCACCTGATTGGGGAAAGCCCTCCCCGGACCCAGCTTATCGCGACAGAACCGGTGAGTGTTGTTAGATCCTGAACAGTGGCCCTGGCTACTCTGGTTTGGTGTGTTGGCTGGTCATCCAGGCTCAACGCCCACATGCCTTCCACACCTTTTCATCCACGTGCTCCTTAAGGTCAACCTCCTGTCTCCTCTTTTTCCCGTCCTTTCTCCTTCCCTTCTATCCAATTTCATTCTGAAATCTGAGTCTCTGTGTCTCTCTTTGTCTCTGTCTGTCTGTCTGTCTGGCTGGCTGGCTGGTGCGCTCTCTGTCTCCTCCATGGAGTGTTTCTCAGTTGCTCTTAGTGCTTGGACAGCTCCTGGGAGGGCTTCCGTACCCAGCTGTGCAGTTCCTGGGGCCTTGGGAAGTCCTCATGTCTGACACACAGTGACCCTCCGCCATCCGCTTGTTACACAGGAGTACCCCAGCGCCCCCCGGCACCCCCCGGCACCCCACTCTCCCCTTCCTGAAAGGGACCTTTGTGTGCTCAGCCCAGAGCACCTCCCTTCCCCACAACCGCCCCATCCCAGGCCCTGCCTGGGCCGTCTCCTCGCCTCCGGGGTTTGCTTGTTTTAGTCTTACAAATATGGAGGCTGCGTCGGTGCTGGGTTCTGTTCCGCTCACCTTGCGCCTCTCCGAACAGCCCGTTGAGGGATTCCCAGTAGCCTCACATTCCGATGGGAGAATGGAGGATGAGAGAAGTCCATGACCACGCAGGGTGCCCCAGGGGCCGGTCGAGGACCACAGCGTGGACGGGGGAGTCCTGCACCCCACCTGCTCACAGTATCCCTGGTGGGAAGTGCGGGGACCTGCTGTAGCCCATGCCACCTCTGAGCAGCATCATTTTCCACACCTGACACCCTCAGATTTTCAGGGACAACAAGGTAACTGGGTGACTGGCAGCGATGTGTGTGTGTACCCTGGCAGCTGCCGAGGGGGGGTCCCAGGGCACCCAGGTAATAAACCCAAGAAGGGGCTCCAGGAAGCGACAGCCACTGACTCATGAGGTGACACGGTCAGCTCTTCTTTTTAAAAATTTTATTATGAATGAATGAATGAATTAGTGCCAGTCTTGGGCCTTGAACTCAGGGCCTCACATTCTCACTTGGCTTTTCCACTCAAAGCTAGTGCTCTACCACTTGAGCCACAGCTGTACTTCCAGCTTTTGGGTGGTGAATTGTAGATAAGAGTCCTATGGACTTTCCTGTCCAGGCTGGCCTTGAACCGTGTTCCTCAGCTCTCAGCCTTCACAATAGCTAGGATTACAGGTGTGAGGCACTGGTGCTGGCCTTCACAGCTTCTTTGTGTCTTTTTTTAAATTATTTTTATTTTTTGCCACCCCTGGGCCTTGGACTCAGGGCCTGAGCACTGTCCCTGGCTTCCTTTTGCTCAAGGCTAGCACTCTGCCACTTGAGCCACAGCGCCACTTGTGGCCGTTTTCTATATATGTGGTGCTGGAGAATTGAACCCAGGGCTTCATGTATACAAGGCAAGTGCTCTTGCCACTAGGCCATATCCCCAACCTTTCACAGCTTCTTTAATTTCTAGGTCACCATGATTTTAGCAGGCAGCCATGGCTTGCATGAGAAGGGGAGCCCTGGTTATATATGGGGCTGAATCTTTGCACAGTCCATGCTCTGACACCGCGAATAAAAGTACTAAAAATCATCAGGCGAATATGGAAGCATTTAATCACATTAGGTGTTTTTCACACATACGGGATTATTATGACAGAAACATGTTGCAATGGGCTAAGAAGGGAACGAACAGGTGGCCGGTAATTACAAATGTTGGGCTGTTTCCCAAAGACAAAGATAGCCATTAAAAATTGCATTTTCAAGTCTACATAACGCATGAAACAGATCTTCTTTGGAGAAAGCGATGCAAGAGGAAGTGCCTACACATAGTAGGTGGTCAATGAATCCTTCCTTAGAAGAAAGGAATAGAGAACTACTTTGGTGCATGGTCGAACTAAGCTGTAAAGCCTTTCCTGCATGAGTGTGTGCTTGAGCCCTGGACATTACCGATGCCACAGTGCCGGACCGTTATCTGCTTTTAACCACGTTTGCCCTTTGCTTTGAATTGTATTTGTGTTTGTGACTCGTTCCCAGGACCTATAGCCTTCGCCGGCGTTGGTTTTGAGTAGAAGATCATGTTCACAAGTTTAAGAAACGATAGTGTTTCACGTAGAATGACAGAGCAGAGAGATTTCAGGCTACAGTCAAGATTTACATCCCTTGATTTAACCACAGAATAATTGACTCAGAGTCTGGGGCCTTCTGGAAAGATTGCCTTGGCTGAAACCAAAATAGGTCCTGTAAGCCAGCAAGCGCAGGTCCAATTCGGTTTGCGCTGGAGTTCATTCTAGAAGCCATCCTTCCACTTCAGCTGTGAGCGAGGCTCACCGTGGGGTGAGTTCTCCTTCAAGGTGACATTTTGAGGAGCAGGAAAGGAGGCTGTGGGCCCAGTCACTTTGCTTCCCAGTGACGGACAAACTTGGTTCCCGCTGCCGTCGTGCTCAGCCTCCAGCCTCTCCTTCGCCACCCACCTACTCCGCCTCTGTGCAGAATGAGCCAGTGGTTTCTTCCAAAAGAGGAATAGGAGGCGACATCTGCATGTACTGGAAAGTAAACTCTGAATAAACAAACCCAAAGAAAGAAACATCACCCATTTACTTCCTGGGTTGGAGGAGGAAGGTTGGGAGATGACGGGGCTGATGAGATAGTTGAGCTTTTTTTTTTTTTTTTTTAGCGTTTGAAATTTTCCTTTTGAAGCACTTGCACATGGCTTGAGTTTTAATCACCGGGACCCCTTTCTCTACATTTCTCGCTGGTTTCCTCATTATTTTCCAAGTGTTCAGCTGGCACGGCCTCTCCACCCTTGTTCTTTCTCGCTACACACAAGCACCAATCCCTGGTGCACAGCTTGGGTAGAATAGCCTGAGATTTGCCCTTCCAGACCTCTTAGAAAAGAAATCAAGCTGACAGGAAATGTTGGTGCAAGTGAACCTCTCTACAGAGGAGAAGAGTTTAATTTTGTGGCTCTTAAGCCCTCAACATCTTCCTCTAAAATGCTAAGACTGAAGGGAAGTGGTGATAAATTAGCAACTAGGCAAAGTGATTTATTTATTTATTTTTAAATCTCACAAGAGAGCCAGAAATGTTTGCTATATTTCTTACTACTTTAATTTTCTCTAGTGTATCCTATTTCTGGAAATAAAACAAACAGAAAACCAAAACAAAAACACTGTAGCTGGCAGGAATGGAGAGACCAAGTGGGAACAAACGTTATCAGTGTACTCACTGGACACAATGTCGAAAAGGAACTATACAGCTTGTGGGTGGAGATGGAAGGGAAAAACAGAGAGAGAGTGAGCAAAGGGGTGACATTGTCCAAAAAAAGCAATGTAGTCACCTGTATAATAACAATAAAAATGTAAAAAACAAAAACCACCATTGCCAGGTGTTGGAAGCTCCTGCCTGCTAGCCTCGCTACTCGGGAGGCTGAGATGTGAAGATCATGGTTCAAAGCCCAAAGAGCAAAGTATGCGAGACTCTTCCCTGCAATAAACTGCTCAAAAAAACGCAAAGAAACAAACCCTGAATTAGAGCTGTGGCTCAAGTGATAGAGTGCTAGCTATGAGGAAAAAAAAAAAAAGAAAAAAGCAGCTCAGGGACATTGTCCCGTTTCTGAGTTCAAGCCCCAAGGCCAGCTCCAAAATAAAAACCAAAGAAACCAGCCATCCCCACTGTTCTATCGAGTCATGTGGCCTTAGAATAATTAAGAAGTGACAGGATGGCACAACATCTGAAAAACTTAAAAACATGTTGTTCCGGGCAAAGTGGATCGTGTCTGTGACCCTAGCTCCTTGGGTGGCAGAGATTGGGAGGATCGTGGCTCAAGGGCAGCCTGGTTGTGCAAGCCATCAGCTCGCCATAGAAAGCTGAGCCTGCTGGCACAGGCCTGGCATCCCAGCCGTGGAAGGATACATGGGACGATCGAGGTTCCAGAGAGCTCAGGCATAAAGACGACCGTCTGGTTCAGAAGTAACCAACACAGAGTGGCCTGGTGGTAGAGAGCACCTGCCTAGCAAATGCAAGGTCCTAGGTTCAAAACCCCAGTACTGCCCAGTATATTATTTATGCATACAGAGTTCCATCACTACAGAATTAACCAAATGGACTGATTTCCACCAAAGCACATAAAGCACTACACTTGGGATACTTTTAAGTGGCTACCGCGAGTGATGGGTCCCACCTCCTTAGAAGACAGCGCTGGAGCCCAGTCCTGTTAGCCTGAAGATCCACAGGGACAGAGAAGAAGGAAGCAGATTAGATACTGCCAGCTGACATTACAGATAAAACCTAACCTGGCAACAGCTCTGCCACAAATGCTTATTTCCTGCCAATGTGAAGTCCGAAGGGTGCGTCTTGATTTCTTGGACATTCAAACACCGTGTGACCCACCATCCAGGGCCTCTGGGGTCTCCACATTCTGGCTCTCATTCTGCCTTCTGGTAAATAAGAACTGAAGATTTCATGTGGGAGAGCTACACAGACCATGACTGGCAGCCATCACTTCTAGCTCTGTGGATTGGCTGGTGCTTAAGTCTCAAGGCTACTGAATTGCAAAGGCATCTGGGAAATGTAGTTCAGCTGTGTTACCATGCCTGTGACATGGACCATGTCTGGCATTCATCACTTTTACCTACATAGAATTGGCTACTGCCTAAGTCAGGCGGCTGTGGAACTGCAAAGGCTCCTGGGAAATGTAGTTCAGCTATATTCTCAGGACCAAAAAGAGATGGGGTAGTCAGCTAGCCTAGATTGGCGCAGAGGGTAGGAAGTGGGATACTAAAAGCTTTTTCAAAATTAACATAATCGCACAAAGGAGTTCCACTGTGATATTTCCATATATGCATACAATCTACTTTAATTCACCTTTTCCATTACTCTTTCTAGCCCCCTGTAGTCCTCTCCTTTTGAATGTCTTCTAGAAGATTCCAACTTAATTTATTGCAAGGATTTTTAAAAATGGAAATACTACATCATAGTGGGGGAAATAAAATTTTCTTCTCACCAACATTGCTTGCATACATTCTGCTTAGTGAATGCATCTATCTAATTAAAATGCCATGCAGAGACAAACCAAAATGACTGCAGGAATGGATCTGCTCAAATACAAAATGGATGGGATATCACTGGAGTGACTACTAAATCAAATGTCTACCAACTTCCACTTCTAGTCTTCCAGAAATATAATAATGCAAACAAAAGTATAGGTGGGTCATGTTTGTCACACCTGTTTTCTAGTTCACAAGGGCAGTGTTTTCCTTTTCTGTTCTCCCTTTCTCTCTTTCTCTCTCTCTCTCTCTCTCTCTCTCTCTCTCTCTCTCTCTCTCTAGGAAACACAAATGCTCGAAGAAACAGCACGGTTGCATTTATATTCCATCTGCAGATGTGATTTTCTGTCAATAATAAGGGGGAAAGTGCTAGTTCTTCCTGATCAGTATTCATTGCCAGAACTTCACCACACTCACAGAGAAGAGGAAAACTATTCTTTTCCAATTGGACTATTTGGTCACATGATGCAAAACCTGTCTCTCTGCAATGATGACAGTGGCAGAGTCTTTGGAGACCACGGGTCATTTCCCTTATCTGAGCAAAAATAGGTGCACTTAAAAGACCTTTTAGTTAAAAAATAACACCTTAGTTATCATTTTTAAAAGCAATGATATATTTCAGATAGATAGATAGATGTCTTTCAGAATTCTTGAATTCTTTGGCAGATGGTGGGCCTGACAATAGCTGAGGCCTAGAGGGAGAGTGGTAGACCACAGTCACTTCCTCTTCCTGTTTTGCTTCCTTGCTGCTAATGGGAGGGGCTTTGCTTCATTACTGCTCCTGCCACCATGGGCTCCCTCGCCACAGGCCAAAAGCGTTGAGGCCTCTCAGTAATGGACTGAAATCTCTTCATACCAGGAGGCTCAAGAAGCCACCTCCTCTTGTAGGTTGATTCTTCCAGGCATCCTGTACAGTCACAGAAAGATGACTAACACATCTATCCGTGGATGACAGGACATGTTTATCCTTTACTTTTAAACTAACACTGCTTAGTGGACATCCCCCATGTTGTGAAGCATTCTTCCCAATTGAATTTTAATGAGCGCAAGACATGCCATCAGTTGGTTGGTAGCATCCCCGTTGAATGAACCAGAGCTGAAGGCTAGGTCATTTCCAGATTTTTCTGTGTGCTAAATAACGTCGAACTAAACGTCACAGTAAGTGAATCTGCCTGTGCTTTTCTAGATCTTTTCCTTCCCGTGAGTCATTAGAGATGATAGAAGGTTAAAGGATTTTACTGCTTACCGTCAAGTCCCTGACTGTTCCAAAGTTGAATCCTTTTGCTGGTGATGATTGATTGTCCCTTCCGGATCCAAGGATCATGGTTTTTAAAGCTTTGCCATGATGACCAAGAAATATCAACGATTGTTAGGAAGACAGGACAATGTTAGGAAGACAGGACTTGTGAAATTTTACCCTATCCCTCGCAATAGTTTGGATACGGCACCCCAGCCTCTGGCACTGTTGAGAGCTGGTGGATCCTTGTAGGGGTGGAGCCTTGTGGAAGGAAGTTAGGTCATTGGGGATGTGGTTTTCAGGGGGAGGGAGGGACTCTTTCTGTCCTCTCTGCTTCCTGGTTTCCAACAGGTGACCAGCTTCTTTTGACTTATGTTTCCGCCATGCTATGTTGCCTTGCCGTAGCTCCAAAATAACAGGGCCACCCGACGGTGCACCGAGATCTCCAGAATGGTGAGCCCCAATCAGTCTTTCCCCTCTTTAAGGTGATGATCTCAGGTGTTCTGCGATGGTCACAGACACGTGGACTCACACTTCCCTTCACGGGGCCCTCTTTTCTGCCTTTGAGAAGTAGACAGGTTCCGCCTTCATGTCAAAATGTCGCTTTGGGAGATGGTGATTTTTACGCATCGATCTTGATCTTTAAAATTCTGTTAAGTGGTTACTCATCACAATTCCTTTTTACTTCATCTTGATGCTGACCCTGGTAACTGGGGAGCGCACTGTCTGGCGATTCAGGAGACCTCTAGAATGATGAGCAGCCTTCTAATAGCTAAGAAGCAACTCCTTAGCACACAGATTAGTAAGCTGATGAAAGCCCCCGGGTTGTCAGGTCCTGGAGGCCACGTGAGGCGCCTCTGTGGGGGTTGGGCACATTTGGTCTTCTCTAAAGGGCTGAAAATGGACTGAGGCCGATAATGGACACAGGGCACTTGCTTTGAAGCTTCAGCAATAAGCTCCTCTGTTCTCCTGATGAGAACACTTCACCACCATCCTCCCGAGACCCCCCTCCCTCCCGTCCATTGAAAATGTCAGTTCCTGGAACCAGGTGCCTGTTCAATTCAGCTTTGATCTTCCCTGGTGGGACCCTGGACTCCAGGCGCGTTCGCGTCATTAGTGCTGACTTCACACCAAGGCCAAGGAGGATTATCTATCTCCTGTACCCACCACGAGATATCACCAGCCACCGGCGTGGAGAGGAGAAAGGCAAGCGGAAAGGTAGAAACTGGGCAAGGTTCGCGCCTATCTGCCTTTGGAAAGCAAGATCTCATTGAATCCTGGAGTCTTTTCTCCCATAAACACACACACACACACACACACCACAAACACACTTGTGCGTGCACACACACACAGAGTTGTCAGTGTCAAAGCTATGGAAAAAAATGGCTTTTGCAAAATTGTCAATTAAGGTAATTTGTGTGAACCTAAATAACAACGCCCCTTCATTGACTTGCTGGTGCGAGATTTACCACTTTGCGCTTAAGATGTGGAATCCACTGAGCATTTACTGTGTGGCAGGTTCTTTGGCTAGTCTAACAACATGGCTGCTGGTGTCTTCTCTCCAGGAGTTGACAGCTGGGGTGGGAGAGATAAAAAGCAAATGAAACAATGTCAGGAATAAGCAGAGAGTGAGGTCACACTTGCTGAGTGGGCCCCAAATTCTCTTTTGATCCTTCAGATAATATGTTAATGGGGATGTCACTTCTGAATTGAACCCGTGGGGACACAGAGGCTGGTATAGGCCCACATTATATCCAGGGGCTCCCGGAAGCAGGTGAAAGGATAGGACAGCTTTTCAACATGGGGTGTGGGCCACTGGTCTCTTGGGAGGCAAACTTCATCGCATGCATCCACCCTCCCCCTACCTCCCCCAAGTGCCATAAGGGTTATGAACACCATACTGGGCTTTCATCTTTGGCTTTGGAACTCCGACCAGGGAGAAGTCGATGCAATTGTGAAGCGGCTTGGAGAACACGGCTTTGCCCTATAATGAAATGTTTACTCTTTCTACTCCCATCTCCTGTACCTCCTCACCATGAAATAGGGAGTTTGGGTCTGGCATCTTGTCTTCAGGGTGGGGGAAGGTGAAGCCAGCTCCCACCTCCCAGGTAACAGGCATGTCTGAATCCCTGGAGGCGGGGGTGGGGGGCACTTGGCTGATAGGTTACTAAACCTGTCAGTCCAGGGCCTGGGACTGGGAGTTTCCTGTGATCCCGCCCCCTGACCTGACCCTACTTAGGCCTGGATCAGCTCAGGTGCCAATGGGAAGTGCCACGTGTCTCTGTGTTCCTGTCTTGTCTCCTGGCTCTTCTCCCATCACCATGGCACCCCAATTCAGCTCTCCCGAATTGGTGTGTTGGTGTTGGCTTTGTTCTTTCTTTCCTCTCTGGCTCTCATTGGCACACTTTCCTCACAGTGTCGAGTGTATTTTCTGGCTGCGGGGGCCTTTGAGACAGGAATCCACCATACAGTCGCCAGCTGTTAGATAAAGCCTCCAATATTCGACCTCTCAGAATGTGCCTTCTCGGGCTGGGGATATAGCCTAGTGGCAAGAGTGCCTGCCTCAGATACACGAGGCCCTAGGTTCGATTCCCCAGCATCACATATACAGAAAACGGCCAGAAGCGGCGCTGTGGCTCAAGTGGCAGAGTGCTAGCCTTGAGCGGGAAGAAGCCAGGGACAGTGCTCAGGCCCTGAGTCCAAGGCCCAGGACTGGCCAAAAAAACAGAATGTGCCTTCTCCATTTTTCTCACCTTATAACAACCACACCACTCAGAAGTTGGGGTCTGACAGCCAAGGGAGACTTAGGATCTGCAGAGCAGCCATCATTACCCAGCATGCCCCTCTGCTCATGCAGCACAGCCTGCCAAGGAAGGACAGGCCATTGCGTCCCCACCTTCCTGTCCAGGTCGGCTCCCCCCAGGAACCCAGCTGCCCCTGCCTGGCTGGCTGGTCAGGTGGCTCACTTGCCCCTCTTCAGCCCGGCACATACAGCACTGGTCCAAGAGACTGGGATCTCCCTTCTGTGGAAACCAAAGCACACGTGTGCATAACATAACATGCAGTTTACCATATTTCTGTCTATGTCCAGCCTGCTTGAAGTAAACACGTTATGCATTCCAGTCAACTGCAGCTTGATGGGGTGCGGGAGGGGGGGGTGGGGAATCTGCTTGCATTTCATAAATCCGTCTAAAATCCTTGTCTGCTTCCTTTTGATAGTGATAAGGACTCTTGATAAATTAAGGCACAAGTATTCATTTAAATGAGCAGGTGATTGCTGTAGATAAGTTCAGTACAAGGGTGGTCCTCATGCATTGGCCATTAACCATTTCTTATCTGCAGCTCTAGATCTGCATCGTGAGCTTTACAGACGGGTGAATCTCCAGATAACAGGGCATGTATTCAGCATCGGTAATTGTAGTCATTTGAATAGCACCTTAAACGTGGTGTAAAGATGCGCTTGGCCTAGACACGCCATGGGGCTGGGGACAGCAGTGTGGGGCCGGTCCTCCTGCTGAAGCCTGAGGACAGCTGCCCGTCTAGATGAGCTGCTATTCGGCAGAGTCTTGGGCCACGGCTCTGGGTTTGATGGCTCCTTCCAATATGGCTCCATCTCCTGCCTTCAGGAAGTGTGGCATGTCTGTACGGGGCTAGTGGGGGCGCTGGTTCCTGTGGTCTGATGAGAGAGGAAGAGGCTCAGGTTTATCGTCATTCTGCACTGGGATGCCAGCTACCAGCAAGGGAGGGCATCTCGTGGGCAGGGACTCTACATTGTCTCCCCAATGACCGTAGGAATGAGATGGCGCGTGGTGGCTGGGCCTCGACTTCGTGGTCCTAGAACTAGCCCCATGGTCCTCTGGGAGATGACTAAGCCCCTCCCCCGTGTGAACTTTGACTTCATGGGGGATGATGTGGGCGCTACACCCACATCAGGGTTCCCTGACGGGACTTTGAGAACGCCCCCCGCTGTGAGCTTCTGATCTAAGTGAGCGTGCATTATCCCGAGGCTTTCTGCATCCAAGTTGGAAGGAATTCTTAAAAATCAAGTCAGTGAGGCGATGGTCAAATATTTGTGCAACATTCAAGCTGTGTGTGTGTGTGTGTGTGCGCGTGCCAGTCCTGCGGCTTAAACTAAGGGCCTGGGCACTGTCCTCGAGCTTTTTTTGGTCAAGACTCATCACTTTTTTGCTCAAGTGCTCCACCACTTGAGCCACAGCTCCCTTCCTGCCCGAGCTGGCTTTGAACAGCCATCCTGAGATCTCAGCCTCCTCTGAGTCGCTGGGGTCGCAGGGGTGAGCCACTGGCACGCGGCTTGGGCTTTGTTTGCTTGTTTGTTTTAATTTCTAGTTTTCACTTCAAGGACAGGGGAAGTGAGAGGGCACCGTTAAGATGACGCCCCAGAACGAAGGTGTGTGCTGTGGAGCCAGGTCGCCCTGGCTTGGGCGAGGTGACTAGCGGGCTTCACAGCGGTGAATTCCCCAGCGCTGGAATCTTTTAAACCACAGGAATTGGCAAATGCTATATATCCATATCCTTCAACCTCTGCCCCCATTCCTTCCGTCCCCTATCCTGGCTCACCCACCCCCCTCCATACCCTTCCTCCCCAGCCTGGCTCACCTACCCCTCTCCAGACCCTTCCTCTGCAGCCTGGCTCGTCCACTCCTCTCCATACCCTTCCTCCCCAGCCTGGCTCTCTCCGGCATGGGTGCCCACCTCTGGTTTTAGCATTCCCTCCTGGCCATGACGGTGACGGGAGCATCCGTGAGCAGCCACGGCTCTGGTTTCTGCCGGGGGAGGTGTTGGGTGCTGATTGCTGTTAAGCTTTGGACAGGGTGGGCAGCCACAGTCCCATCCCTCTTGCTGGGAAGCCAGCGCTGCGGGGCCTGGTGGGGTCCTGGGGGAGGGGGCGGGAGGAGCTGGCACCCTCCCCAGCTAGCAGTGACTGTGACTTGGAACTTAGCGAAGGCTCTGGTGTTGAGGAGGGGGGAAGGGAGCGTGATTTATGAACCTCTCTCTTCCCATCTGTTCACTTGCTTCCACGCTCCACTTTGCTCAGTCTTAGAGTGTGAAAGAAATCATGCACAAGGATCCGAAATTTTCTTGAAAGCTTCATTTAGAAGACAAACAACGGAAAGGGTTTTGTTGTTTTGTTTTAGTTTTTAACAAAGATCATTCATTCCTTTCCTGGGTTCAATATCCTAATAGATTTGTACTCCTGGTTTGTAATCTATTGGTCTATTTTTTTTTCCCATTAAGACCTAAATCAGGGTTCTTTTAGAGTGGGGTTGAAGGGGACACTAGCTCAGAGACAAGTGTGATCCGATTTGCAGGGTCTCAGATGCCAGGAGGGAAATAAGAGCAGGTTGGTGCAACCCAGCAGTTCCTCTGTCTTAATTGGCAGGTACCAACCCCAGCCCCAGTGAGAATGTCTTGATTCTGATTCCCCCCTCTGGAAAGAACACAGGTTCCATTTGTCCACTCCTTTTAGTGGAAGGTTTTTATAAATCTTACCCTTCTCAGCTTTCCCACAATCTACTCTACTCAAGCCAATTCCTAGGTCCAAATGCTTCCTTTGTATTCAGTGCACAACAGCCATGAATATCCAGTAGGATACACAAACTTGGAGAAAATGTTAGTGATTAGCTTTTTGCTAGGGTTCGGGGGTGGGGTGGATTTCTTCAGCAATGAATTGCTACAGAACATTCAAAATGATATCTAGCATTCAGAGATGAAATCTATGCTCTGTTTTCTTGTTTTTTTTCTTTCTTCAACAACATTTCCTTTTTGTAAAGCCCAGCACACACCTGGATGGGGCCAACTTTGTCTTACAAGATTCTCATTTGTATCAGTTTCCTGTATTTACTTAGAAGCTACTTCCAGGAGATCATTTGTTAAGAAGACATACAGAAATCTCTTTAGGTTCCCACTGCATCTTCTTTTACAAAAAAGGTATTTATTTGTTTCAGTATCTTTAAGTAGTTGTACAAAGAGGTTCCAATTCGGTGCATCAGTTGATCAATATCACCCCTTCCATCTTTCTCCGCCCTCTCTCAAAACAGTCAGGTCCTCTGCTCTTCTCACATCTGGTCATACTGGGATTAGAATCCAGGGATCATGCTTGCTAGGCTTGTGCACTACCTGTTGAGCTAAGCGCTGGCCCCTTACATTTTCCTCCCTTGTACAAATATCAGGTGTGCAGAGGTGAGATTGTTGTATTAGTTGGTGCTGGCTTCGTCTCATTGCAGGGGTACACTGGACCCTGCCCTGGAGCTACTGACGCCTACTCCAGAAAATACCACAGCCCTCCTGAGCCACCGTGTCACCTCCTGTGGTTCCAGTTACCTATGGGCCATGGGAAGTTCCAGAGACGAATCATTGATGGGTCCCGTGTGGCCACACAGGATGTGGCACCCTCCTGTGGGTCATCCGGCCGAACACCTCTGCTACCACATCAGCCGTGCTGGGTTCTCAGTTCTTATTCAGCTGGCTCTGGTTTTACTTCTAAGACATGGCCCCACAGTGCAACAGGGGTGATGCTCACAGCTTCATCGCAGGATATTGATATGACGACTCCATCTTATTGGTTATGACAGCACATCTCTTTGTGGGGCTTATTTGTGAATGGAAGTTTGTGATGGACATGAATGTGCAAGATAAAATATATCTACATAGAACATGTCTGCTCCTCTGTACTTACTGTGGCTTCAGGCATCCACTAAGGGTCTTAGGACGTATCCCTGAGGACAGGGAGGAGAATAATGTAGGGCTGGAGAACATGAGGGGGTCGTGCCCTGAAAGAAGGTCCTTTGTGTATTCCCACCATGGTTGTCCATCAGGGAGGAGCTAAGTGATTGACGTTTATAGTAGACCTTTCATCTTCTGGGCACAGGGGTCCACAGACATCACCTTGTGGACCACCTGCCTCTGCTCAGGATGCCCAGTTCAGTGCTGCACTGCAGAGGCTTGATCCACTCCAACTGGAGAAGCTCTGCCTTCTAACAAATCCCAGGTCCACCCTCCATTGCTGAAACTAAGCAAACTGACTTTTACCATTGGCTTTGTTAAGGAGGCAAGTGTTCACCTAAAAAAGAAGGGCAAGGATGTACTCAGCAGGCTTCACAATGACTGAAACACAACTGGTGGTTGCTAGGACTGACCGTGTGAGGGCCCAAGATTCACATCAAAAGTGCGTCCTCAGTTCACCCTTACTGTCTGTTCATGTAACAAGCATTGCAGAAAGTCGAGCTTGGGTCCTGGTTGCTCTGATGAGTGAGGTGGTCAGGCCCTGGTTGAGTTAGCTGTGGACATTATGGGTTAGATGATTTCTGTCTTCTTGCTTAATGTTCATCGGTCCTGAGGATGCCATTACTCATCTATCCACCCACAAACTCATCTGTCCATCTACCAAACCCATCCATCCATTCATCTTCCAACCCATCCATCCATCCCTCTGTTACATGGGAATTCAATCACAAGAAACAGAGAAACCACATTTTGAGAGGTTGAATTGTGAGTCTTTTTAAATTAATTATTTAATTTATTGTCAATGTTCTGTACAGAGGGGTTACAGTTTCATATGTAAGGCAGTGCATACATTTCAAACTTGCTACCTCCTCCCTCATTTTTCTCCTTCCTCCCCCCTCCCAAGCTCCTGCTCCTGCCCTCCCCCCTGAGTTGTACAGTTGGTTTACAGAATATTGTCTTGTGAGTATTGCTGTTGCATTGTCTTGCTTTTTACCCTTTGTCTCTCCATTTTGATGTTCCCCCTCCCTTCCCTAGTTCCGATAAATGTATATACAATACCCAGGGTACCAAAATCAGTTACAGTGACGTCAGGGGTAAAAACATGGGGAAGAAAGACGAAAGAAAAAAAAACATAATTTCATATGATATGTTGAAAATAACAACAACAATGATAAATCACTTATTTCCATAACTTGGAGTTCACGTCCCTTAGCATCATCTTACATGTTCATACATACTAACTATTGAGCTATTGTTATCTTCTGCTAGGACTCTTCTAGACACTAATTATTACCAATGAGGGAAACCATAGAGTCTATGTTTTTTTGTGTCTGGCTCATTTCACTTAGTATGATTTTTTTTTGAAGCCTTTCCATTTCCTTATGAATGAGGCAATGCCATTCTTTTAGACAGAGGCATAGAATTCCATTGTGTATATATACCACATTTTCTTGATCCACTCATCTACGGAGGAGCATCTAGGTTGGTTCCATATTTTAGTGATAACAAATTGTGCTGTGATGAACATAGTTGTGCTGGTGGCTTTGGTGTGGTTTTGCTTGTAATCCTTTGGGCAAATGCCCCAAAGCAGGGTTGCTGGGTCATAGGGAAGCACTGTGTTTAGCCTTTTGAGGAACCTTCACACTGCTTTCCAGAGTAGCTGAACAAGTTCACACTCCCACCAACAGTGTAGTAGGGTTCCCTTCTGGCCACATCCCTGCTAGCATCTGTTGTTATTATTTTTCTTGATAATGGCCATTCTTACTGGGGTAAGGTGGAATCTCAATGTTGTTTTGATTTGCATTTCTTTTATGGCCAGTATTATTGAGTACTTCTTCATGTGCCTCTTGGCCATTCTCATTTCCTCTTTAGAGAAGTCTCTTTCTAAGTTTTTAGCACACTTATTAAGCAGCAGTTGTTTCTTTGAGGATTTGTTTCAAGGGAATTTAATTTTTGGAGTTCTAAGTATATTTTAGATATGAGGCCCTTGTCTGTTGTATGGCCAGTGAAGGTATTCTTCCAAACTGTGGGCTTTCTCTTTATCTTGCAAGTGATGTCCTTTGCTGTGCAGAAGCTCTGCAGTTTGATGCAGTCCCAGTTGTCCAACCTTTCTTTGATTTGTTGTGTTTCTGGGCCTTTATTAAGGAAGTTTTGACCTGTGTCAAGGAACCCAAGAGTTTCTCCTGTTCTTTCCTGCAATGTTTTCAGGGTATCTGCTTTTGCCTCGAGGTCTTTGATCCATTTGGGAGTCTTTATTAGAAAACCATTGACTAGGGGAGCACTCAGGGGCAAGCATTCTCTGTGGCAAAACTCTCCTGGGGCTAAACAGCATGCTGCATCTGCATATTCTCTAAAACAGGACTTTCCTGGGGCTAAACAACATGGTGCATCTACCATTCAAAGCCTAGCTCACCTCTAGGCTTCCCCTCCACCTCCATGGGTGTAAGCCCCCACCACCTGGCAAGGCGCCAGGATGGTGGTTAAACCCAGTATTCTTATTTCACCTGTATCCGTCTATCTATCCATCCATCTACTCACCCACCCTTTCATCTCTTCGTTGTAAGGTGAATCCAGTCATGAGAAACAGAGAAGCCACATTTTGGGAGATTGAATCAGGAGTCTTTATTGCAGAGCCAGCATCTGTAGGCAGACTCCTGTCTTGAGACATACTCAGGTCAAGCTCAGGTACCAGCAGAACTTTTCCATCTAGGGAAGATAGGCCTCAACCTTCCATATAGGGTATACTTAGAGGCTACTCAGAAACCAGTGTTTCAAGCCATTTAGGGAGGTAATCAAGGCAGACTCAGAACATTATATACAAAGCTTCCCTAAGGCTATAACATCTGCATTTCTCTGAAGTATAGTTTTCCTAGCTTACCTTGAGCTGGGCATCTACATTCAATGAATGGCCTCTCTCACCTCTGGGCTTTTCCACCCAGTAAGAGGCAGGAGGCTGGCTGTAAGAAGTTACCTAGACTCAGCCTCCTCACTTCACCTTCATCCACCTATCCATCCTTTCATCCATTCACCTGTCCATCTACTCAGGACACATCCATTCTCCTTGTACCTACCCATCAGTAAATCCATCCATACATCTGTCTATTCATCCCTTCATCCATCTATCCATCCATCCTTTTATCTATCCATCTTTTCATCTACACAGCCACCCGTCCACCCACCCATCCACTCATCTATCCATCCATGCATCCACCCAGCCTACCTATCCCTCCACTCTTCCTTGCCATCAGCTCCCATCCTTTTAAGATTGATGTTCTGTATGTTTCAGACTCATTGGCCTTCGCTACATTCAAATAATACAGACATAATGTGGGAACTGTGCTGAAGGCTGAGGAAGCTTCAGGAGTCCCCCTCCCCTAATCTCTGTTAACATGACCCCCATTTCCATGCTGCCCCTGCTCCTGAGGGATTTATGTCCAAAAGCCATGACAACTGTGGCTGTGATCAGTCCAAATTGTTTTAGTTCTCTTTGTTGCTGCAGAGATAAGTTACTGCCAAGAAGGAAAATAAGCACTTGCAGAAAAACTCTCCATAAAGAAAATAGTTAGGAGTGTGCTGACTGCATGGGAAAAAAAAAATCTCTGTAGAAGGTGCCGGCAAGGATTGTCTCCTGGATAATGATAGTGCTGATTCTGGTCAAGATCATTATTACAGCAGTGTCGCAAACAGTTCAGCCACCCCAACAAGGTAGTCATCAGCCACCGCGGAAAGCTGTATATAACTCCTTTAACCTTTAAAGATGAGCAGGAAAGGGGGAAGGGTGGGAAAAAAGACAAATGAGCGATTTTTAAGTGCTATGGAAAATCAAAAGCAGGTTTTTTTTTTAGTACCTCTTAAATCTAGGCCCATGTCCCCTTAAATTTTGTCATGATAAAACATCTCATTTTCGTTGAAGCATGACAAGGAAGCAATCACTGTTCATTAGAACGATACATTTCCATTTGCTTTATGAAAGAGGAGGCAGATGAAGGTCATGAATAAGAAAATAAAGCAGCTCGTGATTCGTGATGTTTGGGATTTCTTTTGAAATTCATTTCCTTCAGAAGATCACAATCCGTCATCATTTTCCTCTCTCAGCATCACTCATCCAAATTGCCAAAAGTCCTTGTCGGGAACGTGGCCATATTTTTGTCTTCTCTCTTGAGTAGAGGAATAAGTTACCTTGTTCTGGATTCTTGTAAGTTTGAGCCCTAAAACTGTGAGATCTCAGAAGTTCACAGGTGCCAGTTCCACCTTCTGGGTGATGAGATTGTCTTTGGGAGATTAATGGTCACAGACATGCCTATGAAAAACTGGGAAGGAAGGGGCTGGAAGCTTAGTACTTTATTAGAGGCAGAAATCAAGATCCAATTCACTGGAGAGGTGAGTGGGGGGGGGATATGGGAGAGGAGGGGAGGAGGCGTAGAGAAGAGGATGGAGGGGAAGGGTGATAGAGACTAGGAGACATGTATGGACATATCACAATGACCCCCCCCCCCAACTAGGTCATGTGAACTAATTTTTTAAAAATGTCTTCTTTGGCTCTCTTATTCCTGCCTTATTTTAAAGAAACTTTAGCAATCTAAATGCCCAGCAACATCTAGGTGCTGGTCCAAATTTTTCCTTTCTTGAATGGCACCTTTCCTAAATGACTGGATGGTCCTGCTTTGGGTCTGTGGTTGAAATGGGGGAAATGACTATAAATGAGAATGGATGTCTCCCTTTGGGGCTGTTAGGTCTGAGTTATAACTGAAAAATGGGAGCCCCGAAAAAGTCAGTGTGATGCCTCCGATGTCCTGGGGAACAGTACTTGTGGGCTGTTTCTTTCTCTACCCACCCCCCCACCCCCCGGAAACTGCAATATGTGAAATACAGAAGACATTTTGGCATTCAAGGATATGAAACAGGTCTCCCAGGCAGGATGCGAGGGTATTTCCTCTGAAGTCCTCTGATGCCACTCTTCTACTAGTAGGTTTGGCCCTTGGGTCCACAGAGTTCTTGAAGCCTCAAACGTTTGCACCTGCAAATATCATGACATGCTCAGATATCCCAGGATGGATTCATTATCCTGTTTAGCTATTCCAAAACTTTTTGGAGTTGATCTCATCATCACCATCACCATCATTTAAACTGGGAAAGATGAAACAAAGAATTATTGAGCTGTGGTAGGCAAGTGACTCTAAATATGTCAAGAGGACTCTATGAGAACTCCAGGGCTGAAGGAGAACTCTGAAGGAGGGACGAAGATGGAAGGTAGTGGGTCTCTCCCCAAGGCTGAGACGTCTTTGTGGTCACACATATTGAATGATGGAGAAGTTCTCTGGGTTGCCAAGGTCAGAGCTGGCACATAGCCACAGGACAAGCAGAGCACAGCTCTCTGGGACACAGCCCACCTGTTTTTTTTTTATGATCTTGCAAAAACAAATATGGTAGCCTGGACCTGTTGTCTAGCAACAGCAGATTCTCTGGAATATGCTTCCTTTCCTCTGCTTTGCAAAAAAAAAATCAAATTATAGCAGGCTTTTTCCTGGCACAAGCTGTGAACCCCATGCCAATCCCTGAAGAACGTACGTGCTGGCTATTTTGGGTCTGCATAAAGCCAGGCTTTAAGAACCCTGCCATCAGAGAAGCACTTGAGAGAGATCACATTGGTGCTAATGGTACTTCTCTTGCGTGGGATGGACACTTCCTGCCCAGGATAGTCACTTCCTGCCCAGGATGGACACTTCCTGACCGGAATGGATACTTCCTGCCTAGGATAGGTACTTCCTGCCCGGAATGGACACTTCCTGCTTAGGATAGGTACTTCCTGCTTAGGATAGGTACTTCCTGCCCAGAACGGACACTTCCTGCCCAAGATAGGCACTTCCTGCCCATGCATCTTTTGGTGTGAGAGAAGTCCATACTATAGAACTGTGTGTGTGTGTCACGTGTGTGTGTGTATGTGTATTTTGTGTAGATCCTTCTTACCATTCCTGCCTTCCCCTAGCCAAGGAAAAAAGATTAGAACATTTCCCCAAATTTGCATTATTTTTCCAATTATTAGCCCAAATTTGACAGAAAATTGCTAAAATTACTGTTAAATGTCCTTGAACTTTTTTTTTTTAAAACACAAAAAACTTGACCACAAAACTGACTGAGAAAGGGGGAAAGGGAATCCTGGATTAATTAAGATGGCTTTCACCAGAGTGGAGTATCTGTGGTTGACTGGGATTGAAGGGACAGAAAGTAGAGCAGACTTATCCAGTGTTAGACTGAACACCAGGGAGAAAGGCTGCAGGGCCTCAGCCAGGCACAGAAAGCAAGAACTCAAAACCCGAAGGCTCAAACCTCTGTCTCCTCTCTGTGCTTCTTGCAAAACGGCTTCTCTCGTTCCCTGGAGAAGAGATGTTTCTGTTCCCCAGTCTCCGTATTGACATTTGCTTTCTCAGATGACCAGCTCAAACTCTACTGGAAACTTGTGCAATTTGAATTCATGGAGGAAGGAATCTTATTAGTCTGGGTTGGGCGTTTGTCTACTCTGAGCCCCATCAGTTAGGATCAGAAAATCAGAGTCATTTTGGGGGGGAATGCCATGTGTTGGTTAGGATTTACAACAGCCAGAGTACTGGGTCCCACCTTCCTAAAAGGAGATGGATCTTTCAGTCTATATTTCTTAGAAATCCTATTTTTTCAAAAACTCTGTCATGTGTCACGTAGCGGTAGGGACCTGTTCTGAGAACTACGTCAGGCAGTTTTGCTGTGTGAATACGGTAGAGAGTGTGCACACAGGGCTGGGGATATGGCCTAGTGGCAAAAGTGCTTGCCTTGTATACATGAAGCCTTGGGTTCAATTCCCCAGCACTACGTATATAGAAAATGGCCAGGAGTGGCGCTGTGACTCAAGTGGCAGAGTGCTAGCCTTGAGCAAAAAGAAGCCAGGGACAGTGCTCAGGCCCCAAGTCCAAGGCTCAGGACTGGCAAAAACAAAACAAAACAAGAACGAGAGTGTGCACACACAGAGAGATAGCATGGGTCAGACCCTCCACGTGGCCTCTGTGAAATAAAGGATTTGGTAAACCTGAGGTGTAAGAGGCAGGGGGACGCAGGTGACACTGGGTTACCATGAAGCTTTTATAAGCAGAAGAGGACTGCGATAGCAATAAAGACACACTAGCATAAATACAGGCCCCAATGGCCATACCCTTTGTGATCACTGCAGGGTGTGAAGTGCTGTGCACAGTGGTCTAAGCTGTTCTCTGAATGACTGGCAGCACTGTGCATCTGAGCTTCTCCACAAACACCGGAGCAATGCCTGCTGCTGCAGTGTCACAGTCCACAGGAAGTCCACCTCTGCTGTAATCTTACAGGCCGCCATTGTGTGTGTGTATCTGTGTGTTGAACACAGAGTTGAAATGAGGCTCATGACGGTAGTTCCCTAGAGAGATTTACTTTTTTAATAACTCCAGAAGCAAATGACTGTCAGAGTGAATATCTAACATCCAACTGTCAATTAGCTTAGTCTGAAAGTCAAAAAGTCATTTTGTGTAACACCCTGGGTGTATGTATGCAGCCAGCTCAGACTCAGTGAGGACGGAGGGAGCTGGGGACATTTGGAACCCGTGGAAAGAAAGGCAGACCCGAGGAATGAAGCACAGAGCACACTCAGAGCAACCCAAAGAAATACCTGTTAGCTTTTCATGCTTATACTAAAGCTCACAGCAGAGCAGGGAATGGATTAAACAAAGGAATCAGGGACAAAGACATGGAAAGGGAAGAAGATGGCATAATGTCAGTAGATGTCAGGGCAAAAAAATGGATTGGCTTCATTTCTTGGAGCATCTATTCTCTCTGCCAAGGAAAAAGAAGATTTTATTGTGCTTAGGAGTAAACTAGTTGAGTTGGTCCAGCCTCCTAGGATTAAAAGAATATACCAGCTAAGGAAAAGGAATATTTGAAGGGGTAGTTAATACCAGGGATGCTGCAGTGACCTTACAGAACTGAAGAATGAAATTCAAGGACAGTTTGATCCCAGAAGAACAAGAAAGATGTTCATGAATAATGCCCTCTCCATGCGTGCACGTGTGTGTGTGTGTGTGTGTGTGTGTGTGTGTGTGTGTGTGTGTTTGTGTGTGTGTGTGTTGGGGAATGCCTAGCTGTGTTTCCAATATTATTGGTTCAAACTTCCCCTTCTTTTAACAAAGCGTTTTAACTTTCCTTTCCTACTGTAAAACAGTGCTACCATCTACTGAAACGCTTCAAAATAAGATTACTGTCATTCCCGAACTAAAGTATAAAGGAGGGTTACAAGGAAAATAATTGATCTTAAACAAAATGCAATGTAGTTCGAGACATAAAGGGTCAGACAGAAGAAATAATGAAATAGCCATGTGATTGCCCCTGGGTCTTGAATCACCTTAAATATGGCATCTACAAACCTTGATTGATAAGAGTCAGACTGGGCTGATCACATGGTTTTCCATCCCCAAATGTTCATTTCTGTGTCACAAACTAAGATTCGTAAGCCCCTGTGTTTGTGGATGCCCTGTTCTGGGAGACAAGAGCCGGGCTCTGGTTCTTCTCTGCCCATGCTGCAGATCTGTGTCTTTCATACCTCCAACTTCTACTTTTTGCTGGTTTACTACAGATAAGAGTCTCTTGGACTTTCCTGCCTGGGGTGGCCTCAATGGCAAGTCTCAGATCTTAACCTCTTGGCTAGGATTACAGGTGTGAGCCACCAGTGTCTGGCCTTCTAGATTCTTTTCTGACAAGGGAGCAGATACTGGCCTACTCCGTGTTTCCTCTGCATACAGTCACCTTCCTGCCATGCGGGGGCCAGGCAGTGCTGCTTTGACCCTCCTCCCCATTTGCCTGCATTCATTTCAGAGTGGTGCTCAGCAAATCGACAGCACAATCTCTGAGTCACCTTGGGCTCTGCCAGCAGGAAGAGAGGAGGATCCGCGATCCAACTGGAGAAAATTCAAAGCCTTTGAATGATTTTATCCACGCAGCTAATCTGCCAAGGAGTTGCCTTCATTTAGCAAGAAGACAGTTTGTAAGATGCTTTTCTTGCATGGTCTTTAAAAACAGGAAAAATAAAATTGTACCACAAACTGTACATGACAAGAAATAAAAATAGCATGCTGTTCCTTAATTCAGCTTCAGCCAACGGGGTTTCTCTCTCTTCTTAGGTGTGTGTATGTGTGTGTGTGTGTGTGTGTGTGTGTGTGTGTGTGTGTTTTAAATACTTCAGGATAGACAGGCTTTTTGGGGACATGAGAGAGATCCTGCTTTAAAATTGCTTATCTGTATTATAAAAGCACGCTTAGGAGAGCCTTCGAGGGTTTTTTTTTTTTTTTTTTTTTTTTTTTTAGCAAGGTAAGAGCATTTTTAGAGTAAAACATGTTTGAGCTGTTTTTGTCTGAGTTGCAAAGGTCTGAGTAGAACACCTTCCATAACCGTGCAATATATACTTTATACAGCAATAGGGTCGTTCTGGTGGAAGAAATGCAGATGGTGGCTTTCAGGTCATTAATTCTGTGTCATACAACGTCTCTCCTGTTTTATGGATTTTTGAATAGTACTTTCGCAGAAGAGAGGAGAGATCTCATTCAGATTAAGGGCCTCCACTGAGGCCCTTGATCTTGAGTCAGTAGTAAACTGATTCCTTGCAGGATCCGGTCCTAAGGAGAGTCAGCAGCTGAGGCGTGTCCACTTTAGTTTCTGAGGTTCCTCACTCTGGGGAACCTTCTGTCTTTATTTTTTGATAGGTGAGATCACACCTGTCATCACTACCTATTTAAGATGATGAGATGGGAGGATTGTGGTTCAAAACCAGCTGGGCAATATAAATTATCAGGACTCATGTGGTGGTTGCATCTGTTCCCTGCTACTTGAGAGAGGAAGGTGTAGGAGGATGGTTGTCGGAGGCTAGCCTGGGTGAAAGCATGTTGTGACGCTGTCTGAAAAATAAGTACAGCAAGAAGAACCAGGATCATGGCTCAAGTGGTGAACGTTCTCGCCTGATAAGTGCAAGGCTCGGAGTTCAAACTCTGGTGCTGCCAACAAACAACAGTGACAGCAAACAAGAGAATCAAGTCTCTACACACTAGAAATCGCTCTCTCTCTCTCTCTCTCTGAGGAGTGATAGGTGTTCCTCAGAGCCGGAGAGCCCTGTGCCGTTCACGCTTCCTGTCCCTGTGACGAAACACCTGAGGACAATGACTAAAGGAGAACAGATTTAGTCTGGCATGTTCCATTTCTGTGGGTCAGAGGCAGAGATTCAATATCATGGTGGAAGGCGCTGCCGATGGAAACTGCTCCCCTCATTCATGGCAGCCAGAAGCAGAGAGAGCAGAGAGCGAGCTCTCACTGGTGGGATTCCTTCTCCTCCTCTTTTTGTTCTACCCAGAAGCCCATCCAGGCCCCCCGGCCTATTGGACAAGGCTGTCCTCATTTAGGGCGGGTCTTCCCACATCAGCCGCTATCCTGCATGTCCATCATCTCTGGACACGCCCTCACAGACACTCAGAAGTGTCTTAAATGTCTGAGTCCTATCAAGTCAACAATCAAGATTAAACAACACCAACCTTGTGGTCTGTTTGATCCACCAGTCTGCTTCTCCCAGTTGTGTAGACAGCCTGACACAGGGAGCATTCCCTAAAATCTTCCTCCCTCCCCCCCTCCCTCCCTCCCTCTTTTCCTCTCTCCTTTCCTCCCTCCCTCCCTCCTTCCCTTTCCATCTTCCTTCCCTTCCCTTTCCATCTTCCCTCCCTTCCCTTTCCTCCTTTCCCTCCCTCCCTCCTTTCCTCCCTTCCTGGCAGTACTGGGGTTTTATCTTAGTACCTTGTACTTTTTTGTGTGTTCAAGTGCCAGTACCCGCACAAAACCAAGGAACAAACAAAACAACAAGCAGCAAAACCCCACCCATGTTCATCAAAGTCAAAGCTTGGAAGACAGATGATCACAAAGACCTTTCTATGCTGTCCTTTCTGAGTAAAGACCGGGTGTGACCGTTCGGAAGGTTCATGAGTTGGGGTGGGGGGAGGAAAGGCCTTGCCAGGGCCTGTCAGCACCCCACCCAGGCTGTCAGGACTCGTTCCGGCTTCTGAGGGCAAGCTGGGCAGACAGAGGGTCAGCGATGAGGGACGTGGAGCCCTCCTGACAGCAGGCCCCGGCAGGCCCTGGTGCCCCTGACTTCCAGTGGCTTAGACGCAGGGAGCAGAGCTGCAGCCTTTAGTTTGGATTGCTTCCCTCGTTCCATGCATGCATTTCCCCCGGCCCTGGACTTTCCAGATCTATCCGGAGAACTCCATTTGTAGAAACTTTTCTCTGAATATCTTTAAGGCAGTGGTGTCTTTGTCCTGGAAAAGACAGAGAGAGAGAGAGAGAGAGAGAGAGAGAGAGAGAGAGAGAGAGAGCTGTTACATGCAGACTAAATCACCCCTGACAGCATCATAGCGAATTATGAGGAAATGGATTGCTGGAATCAATACAACAATTCAAGCAGATCAGCCTTCAACAAACACTTATTAAGTACCGAGTGTGTGCAAGTCCCTGGGGACAAAGGGATGACAAGGTATCCGGAGCTTAAGGCTGAGCCACAATCATCCCGAGTGGGGGTGGGGGGAGGGGGGGTTCCTAATGTTAACGGTGAGGTAGGAACCGGGCCACGCCCCTTGCCAGCGAGGAACATTGCAACCTTTCTGCTTTTCTTGGTTTACAAAGCCAAGACTATCCAGTTTCTCTCCTCAGCACCTTCCACGGTTTTAAGAATTATTTGGTTGTTTCTTTTGGTGCCAGTCCCAGGGTTTGAACTCAAGGCCCGGGTGCCGTGCCTGAGGCCATGCCCAAGAGTTCACTCTACCACTTGAGCCACCGCGCCGCTCTCCGTGTTTTCATAGTCCATGGGCGGTAAGAGTCTCACAGACGTGCTTGCCTAGGCTGGCATCAAGCCTCGATCCTCAGATCTCAGCCCCCCCAGGAGCCAGGGTTACAGGTGTGAGCCACCAGCGCCCAGCAAGAAGCATGGTTTGTTTGTTTTTTAATCGTTTCACTGATGTCTAATTTGCTTCCTATACCACAAAGCAATCTGGAACCTACATTTCGTAAGTGTTGAGATGGCACACGCACATACATTGTGTGTGTTTGTGAACCCAGAGTCTGTCGCTCTTGTCTGTTCAGCTCGAGGCCGGTGCTCCACCTCTTAAGCCACGCCTCCCACTGCCACTGACTTCTTGCCGGTCCAGCCTTCCCGTGTCCTCGGCGTCCCCGAGGTGTCTCCCCCAGTTCACACGTGGCGCCGGTCCTCGCATCCTTGTTCAGGCCCACGCTGGCCCCCGGCGGGGGTGAATCGGCACCGGTCTGCGTCCACCGAGGGTGGCTTTTCTCACTCGAGACATTTGCGGGCGGCGACTCTCTCCACCCGGGCCGGGCAGGTCCCCGCTTGGCTTCCGTGCCCTGTGCTCCCCGTGAGGGCAGAGCGTGGGGCTGAGTCCTCCGTCCTCAGCGCAGAGTGAACGTGTTTTGTTTTTTATGGAGTGTACGTACTCACGCCGAAAACGGCTGAACAAAGACAAAAATACTGGGGCATAGAGTGGGGGGAGAATGTTGGGAGCCCCAGTGCCAAGACGGGGGTAGAGAATGTTGGGGTGAGGGCATTTGGGGCAGGCTTCACTGCGAAGGTAGTTTCCAGGGAGCTTTTTGGAGGCGAGGGGCATTTTAAGCAGAGAAAATAGCATATGCAAAGGTCCTGGGGCAGGGCCAGTAGGAAACAGGGACAGCCCAGTGGGCGGGACAGGTGAGCAGCTGAGGAGGGAGAGGTAGTGTCCGACGGGCAGCGCAGGCTGGGGCGAGTGCAGAATCCATGGGGCCTCACACGGCTTTGCACACTTGGATTTTCACACCCGGTGGGATGGTGCAGTGGAAGCAATTTTTTTTTCTCCCCCCATAGGGGAGGGAATTGATTGGCGCATGTTTGAGAAAGTTCTGGGGTTTAGCTGGAGAATGGACTGCAGAGAATGGACTCCAAGGACGGAAGAGCGCTTGGAGCCAGCTAGGACAGGCCCTCCCATCTCCAAAGTAACCAGCAAAAAGCTGGGCTGGGGGCATGGCTCAAGTGGTAGAGCGCCCAACGAACAAGTGTGAAGGCCCTGAGTTCAAAATCCAGGGTAAAGAGTCTTCAGGAAGCGCTAGCCTTTACCCAGGCGGGAGAAGGGGCAGGCGGGGGTCGTTTTGGTTGTGCGCACACGCACGCACACACTCGCTTTTACCAAGGCGTGTTTGCATCCTTGTGCTTCAGTCCCGTGTCTGCCCTCTCTAGAGAATGACACGTGAGCTATGTCACCGCACCCTTCCTTCCTGAAGAGGAGGGTCGTCTTCATCGTCTGGAAACATTCATCTCGCTCCTTTGTGCAAGCCGGCTGTAGTTTCTCTAGCCAGCCCAGAGTTAACACTGGAGGAGCTTTGCCATTTGCCAGCCCTGCGCTGAACATTCTGGAACACATGTCCCAGAATTGTTGGGTGAAAGCCTGGGAGAATTTGAAGTTTCCTTTCACCCTAGGTCGCAATGCCTGGAGGAAGGGCTGGGACACACACACACACACACACACACACACACACACTCACACACTCACTCGGGCCCTGTGCCCAGAGCCCATCTGTCCAGTTTATTCTCTACTAATCTGGTTGATGAAATTGTTTTCTTGTTATTTATGGCCATTTTATGACCCTGCTCTTGTTTTATTTGAGCCATTGACCTTTCCCTTATCAATTTTTAAGGGCACCAAGATACTAGAGATATATCATTACCCAGGGTGTCAGTGGCTCACATCTGTCATCCTAACTACCCAGGGGGCTGAGATCTGAGGATCACGGTTCAAAGCCACTCTAGGCCAGAAAGCCTATGAGACTCTTATCTCCGAAGTAATCAGCAAAAGGCTGGAAGTGGAGCTGTGGCTCAAATGGTAAAGCACTAGCCTTGAGTGAGAAACCTAAGGAGCAGCAGAAAAGAACACACACACATACACACGCATGCACGCACGCATACACAAAGGGCGTATAAAATATCACAAATCTTGAAGGATTTTCTAAGATAATCTGTGTGGCTTCTTGTTAGTGTGTGTGTGTGTGTTAACAAGACCCCATCTCAACCAATAAAGGTGGCACGATGGATACCTCTGCCATCCCAATTCCACTGGCAACGCAAGTGGGAAGGTCACAATCCAGAATGACCCTGAGCCTACGTGTGCGGCCTTGCACAGGAAATAACCAAGGTGAAAAGAGCTCAGGAAACAGAGCTCGCGTGGTGGGCCATTTGCCCGGGAAGTACAAGACCCTGAGTTCAAACCCCAGTACCAGCCCCCCAAAATAACGGCAACAACAACAAAAATAATAACAGTTCATCACACAAACACCTGTGTACCCGCCACGCCGGAAGAACGATGGGCATTTCCAGCTCTCCGTGTGTCCTGCCCTTTAGCCCCCCAGCCAAATTACCGACTGTCCTCAGATTCTCTTGCTGGGCTGTGCTTTTATCCATCATGTGAATCTTCCTCTAAACGATGTCGGTTTAGTCTCGCAAGATCTCAAGCTTTAGGGAAATGAAGTGACACAGCACAGATTTGTCCCCAATCTGCTCTTCCCCCCGCAACTACATCATGTATGTCAACTTCCTGTACACAGAAGGCCTAGAGGGACTCCCCTGGCATTCCTGAGCAGAAGTTCCCCCAGGAAACGCAGGACAGAAAGCCCAGTGGCTCAGGCCCAATGCCTCTCCCAACAAGTTTGCGCGAAGTTAGAGTTTGACAAGCAATACGGACTGTTCCTGATTTGTGGGTACTCTAGGCCGAGATAATCACAGATTTCTACTTCTGCCCTCATCCGTGGGGTATGAAATGACACTAGACAGGGAAGAGATGTGATGAAAGGGAAAAAGCGGGCTTTTAGAGGAGGTAGCAAGGCTTCTCAAATACGGCCTTTTATAACACTCGTGTGTTTATTTACCATCTCTGGCTCTGGAAGTCAGGCCAGCGCTTTGATTGGGCTGGGAGGGGGCAGAACGTTCCTGAGAAACGGAGATTGTTTTCAGGTGAGCAAAATGAGCTAATGCCAGGGGTAATTTTCTGGAAAAGAGGGTTACCTTCGTGGGAAGCTAGGTTCTTTCCTGTTGAGGTTGTAGGTAAGATCAGTCTTAATGACCATCAACCAAAGTCAAGGGATTTAGCGCCAATTTCTTCTGACCCAACGCTGACAAACAACTCACTGTGCTACAGGAAAGAAACAGGCAGATCAATCGGTTAACAAATAAGTGAGCTGTACGGTGGTGGCTCAGACCTGTCAGCCTAAACTACCCCGAAGGCTGAGATCTGAGGATCGCGGTCAAAGACAGCCAGGCAAGAAACTCCGCAAGGCTCTTGTCCCCAATTAACCACCAAGAACCAGACGTGGAGCTGTGGCTCAAGTGACGCAGCGCCAGCCTTGCGTTAAAAAGCTCATGGACAGTGCCCCGGCTCCAAGTCCAAGCCCTAGAAAGAGTACACACAGACACACAGACACACACTCACACACACACACATTCTTGGACATGCGTGGTGATCAATACACATCATGGACATCCCCCTCCCCCCCCCCCACACACACCATGAGTCTCATCCCCATGAACATAGGTGCCCAGGCTTGTCATGGTTCGAATCCCTTGCCTGGAGATTTCTTGGTGGCTGCCAAATTAGGCGTGAACTCCAGTGCCAAGGTGAGTGGCAGGCGCTCGCTTCCTTTGCATGGGAAGCATTTGCACAGATGAATGGTCGGATTCACACGTGTACACGCTGCACATGTGCGTGACTTTCTCTGCATGGGTTCCCCGTAGCTCTCCATCTGCCGAGCTTCCTTCGCAGGTGCAAAAGCACCCTGAATCCGTGAGTGAATTCCTAAGTGAGGGAGGCAGCGCTTTCCCGGGCGGAAGCTGATGGGCGCAGCGGCAGCGTCTGCACCCTCGGGGGGGCCCCGGTGAGCTGCAGACGGGAGCCACGGCAGCCCTGGACGCCTGCACTTCTTCCCAGGAGGCCCAGGGCTTGAACACAGAGTGCTTCCTCCTACCCACTGGCCTTTGCAAAGAGAGAGCAACATGCATTTCTTCTGTATGCCGGGAGTGAAAACAGTCATGACAACAACTTCTTTTAAAAAGTCACCCCAAGGTAGAGAGGCCAGCAGAGGGAGGGAGGCATGCGGCAGAACAAGGAAATGTGGGGGTGCTTCCCTGGGGGGGGGGGCAGGTTCCCATGGGACCTTGGAGAAAGACAGAGATGGGGGAGGATGTTTGTTGCCTGGCAGAGAAGTGGGTGCAGAGGCTGAGAAGTGCCACATGGTTACAGCCAAAGCCCCAAATCCTTTCCACTCTTTCCAGGGACAAGAAGTGGGGGTTCTGTGTCCCCTCCCCCAAGCCAGCTTGTGTGGAGGAAGGGATGTAAGGAAAGGAAAGGTTGCGGAAGGGGCTGTGGAGTGTCTACCTTGTCCATGAGAGCTCGCTCTTGGGAACCTGAGCCGTGATGTGGGAAAGCCAAGGCCGCCATGTTGTGGGGAAGCCCAAGCTGGGCGTCCCAGGTGGAGGGCATTCTCTAAGTCTCAGCTGAGCTGAGTGTGGCCTTCGTAGGGTTGAGCCCTTCATGGCCGGGCATCTGGCCCTCTGGGGAGCCCACTGGGCCCTCTGACCTCACAAAGACAGGCCTCTCTGCTCCCTGCTGAATTCCGGGGCCTTAGGATCTGCGAACACCTAACTGCGGTTGCCTTTCTTTGTTACTGTCCTCTTGCTCTGGAGGTTGGCTTTGCCACAGCAAAGAATATATATCTCTTTGGCCAAACTGTACTTTGGTCATTCTTTTAAAACCCCAAACCTACATCTGATTCTTGAAACGGAATGCTCAGACCATAGGACCTTTTGGCTTGAAGAAGAATGGTTCCAGGGACATTACAAGGGGTACGAAATCCTTGGGAGAAATTGTAGCAAACCATCCCAAATTGGGGTGGTTAATTTGTGAAAGAGTGTGTTGATCCTTGTACTCAGGAGGGTCAAAGTGTAAATACAGTACAGGGAAAGTCTCTAAAAAAATAAAATACCCTATCTATATAAAAAAAACTACCCAAGTCTGTCTTTCTGTCATAGAGGAGGGGAGGGCAGGGGAGGGCAGGGAAGAAGAGAGGAGGGAAAGGGAGGGGAGGAGAGTCAGGACATTGAATGGATGTTGTAGTTGGATCTTCTCATTGATCCCTGTGTGTGCCTGCCTGCCTGTCTGCCTGTCTGTCTGTGGGTCCTGGGGCTTAAACTCAGGGCCTGGATGCTTCCCTGAGCTTTTTTTTTCCCTCAAGGCTTGACTTCTGGCTTTTTGGTAGTTAATTGGAAGTAAGAGTCTCATAGACTTTCCTGCCTGAGCTGGCTTCAAACCATGATCCTCAAAGGGCCTCCTGAGTAGCTAGGATGACAGGTGCGAGCCGCTGGCACCCAGCATTATCGATCCCTTCTTGCTGTGGACGTGGCACCTCTCAGTCCACCAAACCTCTGTGCCCACCTCCTCATCTTTGAAGCGTTGAAAGCACTGGTGTGCACCCCGGACAGTTACGGGGAGAACTGAGTGGAGCGCCTCGTTAGGGGGTGCAGCCATGGACATTCGCTCCCTTCCTCCTGAGGCTGTCTGCGTGTTTCCTGCTCAGGCCTCTTGTGAATTCATTCGCAAGATCTACAAAAGAATAGAGGGTGCTTTCTATTTCCTTAGCCGCTCTTCCTCTCCCCATCCTTGGCCCAGCTGGCACAATTAGAGTCCTTGCTTCATCACCCTGCAAACACAAAATCTGTGTGTTTACTCAGAGGCTTTGTCAATGCTTCTTTCCCTTTCTGATCAGAAATTTCATCCTTGGCCAAATTCAATCGCTCATGTCTGTAATCCCAGCCACGCAGGGAGATGAAATTTGAAGGAATGTAGCTTGAAGCCAGCCTGTGTAAAACAAACAAACAAAAGTCATCAAGATCCCATCTTAATCAGTAAATGGAGCATGGGTGGCTACTGTATAATCTCAGCTCTATAGGAGGCATAGGTAGGAGGATCTCTGTTCTAGGTGAGACCATGTGCAAAGTAGCTGAAGCAAAAAGGACTGGAGTCATGGCTCAAGCAGGTAGAGCTGTGTGCCTGGCAAGCATAAGGCCTCGAGTTCGAATCCCAGTACTGCCCTGTCCCCCAAATGAAGGTCTCTTATGCTATTACTTATTTTTACTGTTACTTCTTCAGTGTTGAACATGGTGTGAGTCTTTATTTGTTAAAGCATCACTGAAAACAATGAAATGAGGGTAAGAAGAAACAGTGAAAATGTGGGACAAGCTCATGGAAGTCTAGAAATTTCTATGGAACATCAGAGAACGAGACCGAACGCGGGAATCGAGCGGTGGAGGGAGCCTGCGAGGCACAGTCTACACATTCCACTTGGAGGAGCATCTCCCGGATTGTGGCTCTGTTGACTTTTCCAGGACAGAGTGCACCCCCACTCTGGGAGCGGCCTCCGCCTGTGTTTGATGGAGAACGGGCCTCGGGAAGGTTCCAGCGCCTCGCGAGGCCAGCGTGCCCAGGGCTACTCCATCCGTTACTCAGGCGCTGGGACTCGGGGCCTCGGTGGGTTTGGCAGGTTCAAGGCGGGGCCGGCGGGGCTGCGGACTTAGCACGGCCGCTCCGTGGGCCTGGCTGCCGTTGGACCACATCCGGTCCTAGGAGAGGATCCGGTGACCCCCGCCAGGCCGGCCACGGCCCGCCAGGCCTCTTCCTGCAAACATGCGTGGCACTGTAGTTGGCTTATGAGAGCCAACGGCACGGTAGCATCGTCTCTGGGGAGACGGAGGGAGGAGGGGGCCCCCACAGGACTGGGGGTTCTTGGCATCGCCCAGGTCCCACCACGCCCTGATGGGGCGACAGCCACCCCACCACCGGGGGTTGGCTGGAGCTATGGAGGCGAAGCATTCACGTGCAGTGAGGGGTGACCGATGGCCCCCGCACCCCCCCATGGCCGTGGGGGTGGGGGGCTTGGCTGCACCCTGGGCCCCCTTCAGGCCGGCAGGGGCCCTGTGATCCATCACGCGGGCTGCTCCAGCTGCGCACAGCTGCAGGCCCAGGGACGAGAGCCCAGGGTTGTGTGGGAGAAGCACTGTGCTCTTCTTCCCCCTTCCCTCCTTCCTCCCTCCCCTCCCCCCCGGGGTGGGGGGGCGCAGCACAGAGCCTCACTGTGCCCAGGCAGGTCGGCCGAGGGAGGGAGACGGGTACACGCCGTCCCTCGAGAACCGGGCGGCCCGCGTGGGATGTGCGCGTTTGTCGTCTCCGTCGCAGAAACACCACAGCCCCTTGATGCAGGGGCTGGGAGGGCTGGCTGGCTCCGTGCTGCGGGCCTGGCCCGGGTTCAGGAGCGGCTGGGAGAAGGGCCCGCATTGTGGGGGCCCTGGCCTTTGAGGAGGCGATGGGAAGTCCTGCGCGCTGGTTCTCATCTGTCTGTGTTCTGGCCCGGCTGGCTCCCTCTCCTCCGCAGCTCTGATGGCTGCGATGGCCGCGCAGGCATTTCTCGTGTTCTGAGGCGTGTTGTCTCGGGACGTGTGTGTCGTCCTTTGTCTCCCTGCGGTTTGCTCACTATTTGTCCTTGTGCGAGATAGCGGGCGCGCAGGACGCAGGACACGGCCCGGATGTAACGATCCAGCCAGCCTTGAGGAACAGAAGCATGCGTCGGAAGCGAGAGGAACGTGGGGGATCTGCACCATGGGGCGGAAGCCCGAGGGGATGACACGGCCGTCCTGGGGGCAGGCTGGCCAGCTAGGATTACAGGCGTGAGCCGCCATGCCTGGCTGGAAGTTCTGAATGATACCGCGTCCCCTCCCCCCCCCCCCCCCCACCGACTTGCCTCTAGACCGTCTCAGATCCCCCAGGCTTCCGGGACGACAGCTCAGCCTTGCTTTACCCACTCCTGCTGTCAAACTGCAGGAAGTTCCCCTGAGACTCACCCCGTTCCCAGACTGTGACAGACGGACAGACAGACAGACAGACAGACAGACAGACAGAACTCGTCCAGCCTGCTGGTCCCTGTCGTGATTTTAGGGATGTGCAGAGAGACACGAAGATTTCCAATAGGGCGTGCATGTATTTGATATCTGTATCAGGAAAACATAACAAGCGTAACAAACCAGAAATGGAAGTTTTTCAAAATAAATTCATCTTGGAAGAAGAAAAGTTGAATTCCTTTTAGAGGCCATCGGGCACATTGTGCAAAATGTTAATAAGGCCAAAGACAAAAAAAAAAAAATTGTGTAGAAACACATTCCCAGCGAGCCCATACAGACCCGGCGTTTAAAGGTCTAGAATGTTCCACACATGGCTGGTCGTGTCAACCGTGTCCTCCAGCACAGTCTTTGCCCACGGGCCCGGTGGCGGTCCTGCTAACATGGACGCGTTCAGTAGCTTGAGATGGGTCGTCGGCCTTGGCCACCGTCCAATGTCATTTTGTAATTGGGGGGGCCCCCGCGATGAAACCGCTTTAAAGCTTGACCCCAAATCCTGGATAAGCCTTCAGTTCAAACGTATCACTTGCGAAACCCGGGCCTCTCTGAGCACTCTCTGAGCGTTCTTCAGTGAGCCCTCGCCAGCCACTTCGGGGCGCGTTGTAAATCTACCCTGATGGCTACAAGAATGGGAAGAATGGGGCCTCTCTGGCAGGCAGCCCCCGGCTTGAAGCTGGAGCTGGGAATGGTTGCAGGGAGGGTGTCTTTTGTTCCTCTTCAAAAGCAGGGTGGAAATTTACTGCCATCTGTACAGGCCCCTGTGTCACCATCTGTAACCCATAAAATTCCTGCCGGCTCAGTGCTGCATTTTCTGAGTCAGAACAGGTGTTGTTGTTGTGGTGGTGGTGGTGGTGGTGGTGGTGGTGGTGGTGGTGGTGGTGGTGTGTGATCGGCCCCCCCTTACATCTTGATCTTTCTCATTCTGATGTGTGAGGCCAAACGCAAATGGAACTTAGAGCCCAGCTCTTTGTGGCTACCTAGAGCCCCAACTCCGCACAGCACCCCGACTTTGTGTCACGTTTCTGCACCCCTGTCCGTGGCCCACCGCGTGTGGAGTGGAGATGATGAACTGGTGTACGAACAAATGGCAGCTCATTACCAAAAATCAGTTCTCGTAATGGCTCAGAAGAGGATCTGGGTTCAAATGAGACGAACCAGCAGTGCGGTTCTTGGCTTTCCAAGGGCGAGACCGCACGTCACCCGGGCGCGCCCCTGCCCGCAGCGTCTCTTCTCATCCGATTAGGAGGATCAATGGGAGGCCCAGCCGGCTGAGGGTTGATGAACAGACTACACTAATTCCACCGCCTCTGCCCTGGGCCCCAGCATCTCTGCATCAGTCAGCCGGACGCGCTTGAGCTCAGAGACAGAAGCGGCTGGGTCCTGGGTCCTGGGTCCTGGGTCCGAGTCACTCCCGGTACCAAGATCCATGGTTGCTGAGGGAGTGGGTGGGAAAGTGGGACGGGGGACAGTGAAGGGGACTTCCAAGGAGATGTTCTGATTTTCTGAGGCTGAAATCATTCGTGTGTGTGTGTGTGTGTGTGTGTGTGTGTGTGTGTGTGACTTTCACGAACACCTTGTCAACACAACTTATGTCCATAAAACGTTCCTTTATAGAAAGCTGCTGTGGTACTAAGAGTGGAGGGTCATCTTCAACATCGGCAAATCCCAAAATGCTCCCAAATCTAAACCATTTATGAAACACAGACATGGCGCCACAAAGGGAATGTTATACACCATGGAACTCTGACAGGGGTTTAAAAGAGTTAAATGAAATTATTATTTAGAATTACATGCGGGCCATGTGTACCAGGAGCTGATGAAACATAAATGAATTTTGTGTTTAGACTCGAGTCTCAGCCTCCTGTTAAACATATGCTCGTATCCTCAAATTACAAAATGATTCCAACTCTAACATGCTTTGAGCCCAGGCAGGTTGGATGGCAAATACTCAATATCTCCATCTTTTAAGTCAGCAAGGCTGACTCGTCTTGAGAAAGCTCTGGGTTGGTCCTCTGGCATTCCAATCTACTCGGCTACCAGGTCCTGGCTGTCTTGGCTGTTAACTATTTTCACAAGTCCCTCACTGTGTTAACTTTTGACCACTGGTCCAAACCACCACAAATACAACAGCTGAAAATGAGGAGTGTTCAATGCCTTCTGGTTTGGAAGCCGGGCACGGGGCTGTTGGGCCACAGCATCTGAGCCGAGCCCCCACAGGGCTGAGGCAAAGCCCCTGGGGTTCCTTTCTTTGGGTTCCAGTCACAAGTTCACGTCCAGCCCTCCACGGGGCTGACTACTGAAGTGCTGTGTAGTTGGAGGGTGGAAAGAGCCTTTGCCTCATGGTTGTCCACCAGGGTCAGCCTCACTCCTGGCCATGCTCCGTGGTCCCCTCCTGCTTCTGTGGACTAAGGTCAAAGGGCCTGGGGGCATGGCTCAAACAGAAGGGCTGCCTGGCAAGCAGGAAGCCCTGGGTTTAAACTCTAATACCACCAAAAAGGAAAGAAGGCTGGAAGGGAAGAAGGGAGGGAGGGAGGGAGGGAGGCAGAGGGAAGGAGGGGAACGAAAGGGAAGATGTTCATCTAAGTTGTGCATACATAACTCAAAAACGGGGCTGGGAATATGGCTTAGCAGTAGAGTGCTTGCTTTGCATGCATGAGGCCCTGGGTTCGATTCCTCAGTACCACATGAACAGAAAAAGCCGGAAGTGGCGCTGTCGCTCAAGAGGTAGAGTGCTAGCCTTGAGCAGAAAGGCGCCAGGGACAGTGCTCAGGTCATCCAAGCCCCAGGACTGGCAAGAAACAAACAAACAAAAAAACCAAACAAAATAACTCAAAAACTCTAAACCCAAAATGCTCCCAAATCTGAGATGTTTAGAACAGCAACATCACATACACCTGACTTGAGGTGACAGATTGTAGTTGGAACCCAGGTCCACTAAGTCATATGTGGCGGAACCTCCTGGCTCTGTGTGTGTGTGTGTGTGTGTGTGTGTGTGTGTGTGTGTGTGTGTGGTATGTGTGTGTGTAACATAGACAAACCTCATGTATAGACCCAATCGCCCCTTACGTGTGTGCAGCAATTCCCAAATCAGAGGAAATCAGACACACATCAAGTGCCAAGCCCCTAGAGTGAGGATGGCCTGTGTGTGTGTGTGTGTGTGTGTCTGGCACATCGCTCTGTGGATGAGCTCCCAGCTCACTCGGGGCTGGGGGGGGTCTTCTCCTTGCCCGCCCCCCACCCCGAGTCTACTGCTGCATTCCACAAGTTGGGCCGGCTGTCCTTCAAGTATCTAGGTTGAAATTAGCCTGGTGGAAGCAAGCTCTTTAAGTCATTCCACCATCCCACTTAAGACAGGAGGATGTGGGGGGCTGGGTGGGACGGGGGACAAGGAGGAGGACAGCACCTCCATGACAAAGCCGGTGGGCAGAAGAGAGGGAGCAACTGTAGAGAGGAGGTGACCCACGAAAAGCCGGGCGAGGAGGGAAGGAGTGGATCTGCTCTGTGCTCACCTCTGTTCTCCAAGATGGCGCATTACCCGTGGGTTCTTATTCCCTTCTCCTGCTGGCTTTCAACTTGAAGTTTAATAGGATGATGATATATATGTACATAGAAGACCATGAAACCCGAATTTGACCCGCTAGGTTAATAAACACCAGCAGTTACTGTAACTCACAAATTACAGGTCCCAATTTTCACAGCCGGGTTGCAGGCATTAATTAAAACCAGTGTTACAAATCACAGCATTTTGGGATGTCTGCAATGTTTAAATTAGCAATGCTGTTGCCACCTTAATTTAAAAAAAAAAAAAGGCCACTTCCATCATTTTTCAAAGAGGAGTGCGGTAAGCCAGAAGAACTCTTATCTTGCTCGTGCTCCCGGACTCATTAATGTGCCAGAAGCAAATGAAAGTTTTTAATGTCTTTGAATACACTGGAGTACGAATGACCAGCCTGGCGACGGGGAGCTGCTGCCCATTATGAAGCATAGAATAATTAAGGAGTTGTTATTATAAGTAAACCGTTGGTTCGGCTGGTTTGGCGAGTCCTCTGTCTTCTCTCCTCCCCCTCCTCCTTCTCTTCCTCCTCCTCCTTTTCTTCCTCCCCTCTCTCTTCTTTCTCCTCCTTTCCCTCATCTGCCTGTCTGCCTCTCTGTCTCTTTATCTTCGGTTGAATGGGTGCTTGGTAGTGACATGGTCAGTTAGAACTTGGCAAACAACCTTTAACCAATCCAGATGCCCCTGGATGGCTTTGCCCGGGCTGCTACAACGAAGCCCCACACAGCGGAGACCGCAACACCAGTGCGTCTCCTCCCAGGCTGGAGGCCAGGGGCCCGAGTCTCTTCCGAGCCTTTGTCCCCGGTGTGCAGATGGCCCCAGTCTCGCACAGTGCCCCTCTGTGTGTGTCCGGGCCACGGCCCCTTCTGCTGAGGACACCGGTCATGCAGGGCCAGAGTCTGCTGTGGTGACCTCGGGTTACCTCCGTTTCCTCTGCAGAAGCTGGGCTGCTGGGGCCCGAGGACTTCAGTGCAGGAATGGTTGCTTGGTGCCCGGGGCTCGTAGCCACTGAGTGGGGATTAAAGTCAACCCTGAGTGCTTACTGCGCAGTCACTCTGGCTTACACTGAGATCCAGCGGTTCAGCTGGGAGGCAGAGATCTCTGATAGACACAGAGAACCAGGGCTTTATAGAAATTATGTGTGTGTGAGTGTGTTTGCACACCCGCACACATATCCCTAAACAATATACATTGTTTGGTTTTCCTGGATTTTAACCTTTCCCTTCACAAAATCACACTTGAGGCCTTCTTTGATGAATCTTCTTTTACACCGCTATGTCTCTGAGAGTCAGTCCTGTTCATGGAGAGGCTGCCCAGGCCATTGTGTCAGGGCTGCGCCATAGTCACTGTTGAATGCATTTCCATTCATTGACCCGTCTCAGAGCCAGTTGGCACCCAGGTGTTCCTTGGCATTGTGAGTGGTCTTGAGTTCTCAGCGGTCCTGGTTGTCAGTGGTGCGCATCTCTTGGGAAGAGCTTCCCAGCCTCCTCCTGTCCCGGGGAACATGAAGAGCGATGGTGTCTGTAATCGGGGGTGGGACCGGCTTGGGGGAGGCGGAGATAAACAGTTTCTCAGGGCATGTGGGAGGTCCTCGGACACAGTTTGCTAGACTCCTGTCCCACTATCCTTCTACGTAAAGAGCTTGGAAATCAAGATAACAAGACTGAGCCGGGCGCTAGCGGCTCACACCTGTCATCCTAGCTACTCAGGAGGCTGAGGTCTGAAGAACGCAGTTCAAAGCCAGCTTGGGGGAGGAAAACAGTCCGCAAGACTCTTACGTCTTCATTAACCACCAGAAAACCGGAAGGGAAGTCATGGTTTAAGTGGTAGAGTGCTAGCCTTGACAAGAGCTCAGGGAGAGCACCCAGGTCCTGAGTTCAAACCCCCAAACCAACCAAAAACAAAGCAGAAATCAAAACGATAAGACTGGCTTGTAGCTGGTTAACAGAGGTAAGTGAGCACTGGCCAGCCATGCACCCATGTGATGTAGCCGGCCCGCCCCTCCCTCCCTCCCTCCCTCCCTCCCTGGCACTCCGGGTTGCTGTTCTAGCTGGCAAGCTCAGCCATCATGGGTGCAGAGAGGCCAGATCCCCAGTTCCTGAAGGTCACCCCATCCTCCATTGCTCCGGTACCTCGTCATCCAGAGCAACTGGATCTCACAGGTCACGTTTTTGATACCCATAGAGAGAATCTCCTTTGCTTTGCCGCCACAGTGGTGAATTACATCACAGCACCTTCGTTTCTGGGGACTGAGGGGGCAGCAGGGCTTTCCGTGGAGTGACCTTTAGATGTCCAGGTGCCGGGAGTCTGAAACCAAGGTGCTGGCAGGCTTGGTTCCTCCGGGGCACACAAAGGGGGAAGCATTCCATCCAGGCCTGTCCTCCGCCTCCTGTGGTCTCAGTGGGTCCTCGGTATGGTCAGCGCACCCCCTCCTCCCTCCTCCCCCCTCCTTCCTTCCCCCCCTCCTCCCTCCTCCCCCCCCCCCTCCGTGTCCCCATGCACTCTCTGCTCCTGGGTTATCTGCCTCTAGGTTTTCATTATAAAGACACTGATCATATGGGGTAAACTGTCACTGCTTCACTGGAATGTAAGCATCTGCTAAGAACTTTCCAGCAAAGCTCCTGTTCATAGGTCCTGGGGTTTGGGACCTTAGCATCCTTTGAAAGGTTAGGCACCATGCATCCACAACACACATCCATCATTTTCTTTTAAATTTCTTGCATATATATATATATATATATATTTTTTTTTTAACCAGTCCCGGGCCTTGGACTCAGGGCCTGAGCACTGTCCCTGGCTTCTTTTTGCTCAAGGCTAGCACTCTACCACTTGAGCCACAGAGCCACTTCTGGCCGTTTTCTGTATATGTGGTGCTGGGGAATTGAACCCAGGGCTTCATGAATACGAGGCAAGCACTCTACCATCAAAGTCATGGTACTTTCATCAAATAAATCTTAGGAAGCAATTCCCCTTTCCCCCCCTGGTTTAAACTGCTTTTATTATGAAGGATTCCGAACATACAACAGTCAAGATAATAATGTAAATGTAATAATCACGTAGATGTAATAATAATGTAAGTGTAATGCTAATGCAGTATAATAACGCACCTCTAATCCTAGCTACTCAAGAGGCTGAGATGGGAAGATGATGGTTTGAAGCCAGCCCAGGCAGGAAAATCCAAAACCAACCTCTGTGCAAAGAGTGCCACCTGAAAAGCCAACTACAGAACAGCAGGCTGGTGCTGTGTGGGTCGAGTATTGGTTCACCTGTCTGGTGAGCTCCAGGCCCTGAGTTCAAGTCTCACCATACTATCTACCTCCTCAGAAAAACCTAAAACAATTGAAAAGGCCTGCCAGTGCAGACACCCTGCTTTACCACGCCATCTCCCAGCCTGGGCTCCCGGCCCCAGCTGACTCTCCTCGGGGCATTTCTGGAAGGAAGGAAAGCAGGTGAGGATGTGGCCTGGGAACCAGAACATTCTAGAAAGCTGAGAGACGCTCCCTTCTTGCCTTTCCCTCTTCCTCTCCCTGGCGTTCTTCTCCACGCTGGTGGTAGTTCCAGCGTGTGCTGAGGCCCTGCTTCACGTCAGGCAATATTTACACAGACTCCTGTCCCCTGGGGACGGCACAGGGCGGTGGCCCAGCAGGCAGGGCCTCCCCCGGGGTCGCCGGGTCGTCCCTGCGTGACTGGCTCCTGGGATGCTCGCAGAAATGGCAGGAAGAGCTAGTGACCCCCATACCTCCACCACCCCAGGACCCCCATACCGCCTCCCACCGTTTCCAATAATCCCCCCCCCCAACCGGGCTCTCAATTCTGCTCTTATTGCTTCCCGATGAAGATTTTGTCCAATAGCTATTTTTAAAAAGTCACATTTTGGGGGGGACAACTTTACGCCCCCCTTGCTCTATTCCACAGGCTGTCGCTTTTCCAGGTGTTTTGTTCAGACCTAATGCTAGGTGAATCCCATTTCCATCCAGGGTGCAAGCAGAGTATCTCTTCGTCTAGGAAAGGAGGTGCCATCTTGGTCTGTCTGGGAAGTGGGGGTCATCGCGTGGTCTGGGAAACAGGCGGTCATCATTGTTTTCTTGGAAGGGCTCCTAATCCAAACTTGCAGATTCCTCCACCTTACAACCCCGTCCTGGCCCCATCTCTCAGACCCACAAGTCCACTGCCTTCCTTCCCTGCGTGGTGCTTGGGCGAGGCAGGAGGCAGGCAGGCTTACCGGGTTGCTGGAGCCTTACTTGGAGAGTGCACAGCCACTGGCCCCTTCTAGAGCCGAGCGCCTAGGGGCATCCGGGCCTCGCGTTCTGCAGGGGAGTTGGGGATTGGGGCCAGTGGCCGTCGTAGAGCGCGGAATTTAGAAATTCCTTCCACAACACGTGTGCCCCTCTCCGCAAAAGCACAGGGGCCCCGGGCTTGGAACATGCTTGTCGACATGCAGCTCTTCTCACCATGAGAACTCTGGTTCCTGGGACTCCTTACACCACCAAAGCCAGGCGGGGCCAGCTTGCATCGACCCAGACCTTCCCCCCACTCCCCCCACCTGTCCTGGACATCCCAGATCCTTCACCGTCTTCCGGGAGTCAGACTTCCTTCACTTCCACCACACAGGCAGCTGCCCGGGGACCCCCAGTGCCCTTCCAGGTGATTCTCCAGGAGGAGGCTGGATGTGAATTGGAAAAGCTGAGCCCCGGGTGGTGGGGGCAGGGGGGCGGAGAGCATGGAGGGGCTGCCCTCGTGACGCCCAGGAGGCCGTTTCTGTCGTTTCCCCTTGGAATTCTCATGTGCCTTTGGTTAGGATCAAGGTCAGCCACCTGCAGGTGCTTCTTCTCCAGGGCTACTAACAGCAGTGGGGTTCTCAGGGACAGGAAGGCATGTGAGAAGAAGCAAAGCACAATTAGCCGAGGCTACCCTGGACGAGGCTCTGGCCAGATCCTTCTGCGCTCTTCATTCACAGAATATTAATTGAGCTGCAGCTTCGTAGACAAAACATCTCCCCAAGGTCCAATTCTTCACTTCTGCAATTTTGAGACTCTATCAAGAGTCTTAGGCATCAAGGCTTCAGGTTTTAATTTTTAGGCTGGACTCCCTCTGGTCAGTGCAGAAATAGAAGTGTGTGCTTCATTCCAAGAGGGAAATCTTGGCTGGGAATGTGGCTTAGTGGTAGAGTGCTTGCCTAGCATGCATGAAGCCTTGGGTTCGATTCCTCAGCACTACATAAACAGAAAAGGCTGGAAGTGGTGCTGTGGCTCAAGTGGTAGAGTGCTAGCCTTGAGCAAAAAGAAGCTAGGGACAGTGCTCAGGCCCTGAGTTCAAGACCCAGGACTGGCAAAAAAAAAAAGAGGGAAAACTCTAATTCTGGGGTTTACCTTAAAGAAGAGATTGATGGTAGAGATTACTGATTTCTTTGGGAGCTGGTCCACCCAGCTAAGAAATGGGTACAGGGGACAGAGTTCAGCCTGGGCTAGAGCATATGCTTAATGTGCTTATTACCTAGAAGAACAATCAATGAAAAAGGTTCTGCAGACAGAATTTTCTGAAGAATATACCCCCCCCCAAGCCCAAGACATCTGTGAAAATAGGTTCAGTATCATTAGCCATGAGGGAAATGCAAATGCAAACCACAAAGTGAGCCAGATGCAGACAGCTCAAACCTGCCTATCGCCTCAGGAAGCTGAGCTCTAAGGATGGTGGTTCCAAGCCAGCCTGGGCTGAAAAGCCTTTGAGACTCCATCTCCAGTTAACCAGCAAAAAGCTGGACTGGAAGCATGGCTCAAGCTGTAGGGCATCAGCCATTAGCAAAAAAAAAAAAAAAAAAAGCCAAGTCAACCTAAGCCGCAAGTTCAAGCTGCAGTATTACAAAAGGAAAAAAGGAAGGAAGGAAGGAAGGAAGGACAAGCCACAAAGTGACATTTTCCCCACCCAATCAAGAAGTAAAGCTACAGTTGAGAACTCAGATTAAAAATAAGAATTATCTAAAGATGTGCAGAAATGGGACCCTCCGATGTTACTACCCGGTGCGCACAATGGTGGCACGATCTGGCCAGATCTCAAAGGTTATATAAATGGACACATACAAATGGACATCCATGTGGCACAGAAATCCCCACACCTGGGTAAATCCTGCAAAGAAATGAAGACAGCCCTCTACATGAACAATTCACTGAAGCATTGTTCCTAGCAGCCACTAAGTGGAAAGAGCTTCAATGCCCAACTGGTTGGCAGAGGACAGAAGTGTGGAAGCCCATAGAATAGAGTATCATTTAATAACAAAAAGGAACATGAGATGGGGCTCTGGTGAATCCTGCATGAGCTCCTAGCAGGGGAAGGCTGAGATTGAGAGGACCACAGTTTGAGGCCAGCCAGGACAGAAGAGATGTGCTTGGAACTGGATGTGGTGGTGTGTGCCCATTAGCCCGGTTACAATGGAACCCTGCAATAGGTGGATCGCGTTGCTGCCTAGGTAGGCAGGAAGTAAGACCCTCTCTCCAAAATACCCAGCAGAAGGAAGAACTGGAGACATGGCTCAGCACTAAGAACGCCTGCCTGTCAAGTGTGAGGACCCCAGTTCAAACCCCATACTTGCCCTGAAAAATGGAGAACTGATACTTGCAGCAGTATGGGTGAACCCTCAAAAAGAAGACCCCCCCCCCACACTTAAAAAGACCACTGTGTGATTCTATGTATCTACAATATCTAGGAGAGAGGATTCTATTTATCTTAAATACTGGAGGGAGAAATTCCTAAACTCAGAAAGTAGCTCGGGGAACTTTGGGGCAGAGGAAGGGAGGAAGGAACCGCAATGACAAAGCTTTTTGTTGTGGTGGTTATTTTTTCATTGAATTTTATTGTCAAGGTGATGTACAGAGGGTTTACGGTTACATAGTTAGGTAGTGAGTACATTTCTTCTCATACTTGTTACACCCTCCCTCATTTTCCCCTCACCTTCCCTCCCTCCCAGCCTGCTAGTTGTACAGTTCCTTTCCAACATACTGTCTTATGAGTATCGCTACTGCATTGGTTTGCCCTTTATTCTTTGTCTCACCCTTCTGATGTTCCCTTTCCCTTCCCTAGTTCAGATAAACATCTATACAATACCCAGTGTACCAGAATTGTTTACAGTAACAGCAGGGGATAAGCCATAGGAAAGTCACATAGTACATTAAAGATAACAACAACAATAAAATCCTCTTGTTTCCATATCTTGGAGTTCATTTTGCTTAGCCTCATCTTATATAATCGTGTGTACATAGCTGTTGAGCTATAGTGGTCTTCTGGTAGGACTATCCTAGACATTTTTATGTTTATTTAGTAATTGTTTGGTTTTAGGGACATGGTGTAAAATCACTGACCGAAACATGTAGAAATACTGTCGGGGGTTTTTAGCCTCCCGCGCTCTCCTGTCCTGCAGGAGAGACAGGATAGCACACCCCATGCGGACGGGTCCAGGCAGAGGATATGAGGGCTGACAGACTGCCACCCAGCCCCCCTCTCGACGGAGGACACACAGACAGTCCGGGAGCCAGTCAGCGCTAAGATTCGTTTAATGGCAGCAATGAGCCTTTTCCCTCCTAATCCTAATATCCACATATCAGGGAGACCATGCGCCTTTGTTCTCTGTGCTCTAGGCTTGTCTCACTCAACATTATTTGTTCAAGATCTGTCCATTTCCCTACAAATGCCATTATTTTATCATTTCTAATCGCTATGTAGTATTCCATTGTGTACAGGTACCACATTTTTTGGATCCATTCATCTGTAGAGGGGCATCTGGGTTATTTCCATATTTTGGCTATTGTGAATTGTGCAGTGATAAACATGGATGTGCAGATATCTTTATGGTATCCTGAGACCTGTTGTTCAGGATAGATGCCTAGGAGTGGTATGGCTGGGTCACAGTGTAGATCTATGTTGAGCTTTTTGAGGAACCTCCATACTATTCTCCAGAGTGGTTATACTAGTTTATACTCCCACCAGCAGTGCAGAAGGGTTCCTCTTTCCCCACATCCCCTCCAGCATTTGTTGTTGCCTGAGTTCAGAGTAAAGGCCATTCTGGCTGGGGTGAGGTGGTATCTCAGGGTTGTTTTTATTTGCATTTCCTTTACTGCCAGGGATGCTGAACATTTCCTCATATGTTTCTTTGCCATTTTTATTTCTTCTTCTGTGAAGTCTCTCTTTAGCTCCCTTGTCCATTTCATAATTGGTTTACTGGCTTTGGACGGGGTTCGTTTCTTAAGTTCTCTGTAGATGACGGATATTAGGCCTTTGTCTGTTGCTGTACTGGTGAAGATCTTTTCACATATGGTTGGTTGGATGACAAAGCTTTAACATCTCTGATAATGGCAGGGAGGACCCTGGGAAGTGCCACACGCATCTCTTTTCGTTTTCTTTCTTAATTTCGAGTCTCCAAATGTGTAGACTGTGGTTATTTTTCATCATCGTGGCCGCGTGTATTGTGTAAGCTCCAGTGATGAAGTGGTTAGCTATATTTTTAAACAGGACCCTCTTCCTGAGACGTCACGGAGGAACTGAGCGGAAATTCAATTTGATGAGCGTAATTGGAAGAGATGACTGAATTGTGTACATGCTAATATATATATATATATATATATATATATATATATTTAATTTGTGTTTGAAAATCCAGCTGGGGATGTTAGAGGAGAAGGAGGCGGTTTTTTCATCCAGGAGAAACTAGATCTTAGGGGAGACAGAGGTCCCAGGACCCCTGGAACGCTTAGCCACTTCCAGCTGCAGGCTAGGTCACCTGACCCGGAGTCCCTTCCCATCTTCCGCTACAGTAAAAGGAGGTCACGTGACACCACACTGCCCCAGGAGCCACAAGCACAGCCGGCTGGGGGCCATGGCCCTAGGAAAATGTTTTTGTTCTTGGCCACAGCAGAGTTGGGCATGACGTCACTGACCCTGGCCAATGTCCCTTTCATTTCCGAACAGTTCCCCTGGGCGTCTGTCACTCCTAACCGAGATGGCCACACTGGGCGCTGATGAAACCCTTCCACTGTGTTGCCGTGCGTCAAAATATTCTTTTACTTAACTTGTGATTCTGCTGCAGGGTCAACCCGGTGGAAATTCCTTAAAGAGTACAATTGCTGTATAACCAAAGCTTGTTTTTCTTAATTAAAAGAGAGAGAGAGAGAGAGAGAGGATGGAACTGTGGACTCTGAAACAAAGTGATTCACATTTAACATGTTAGTAACGCGTATGACTTGGCTCTCTTCCCTTTCTATCTATTTGCACATCGCTAAATTTTCAGAGGGGCTGCAATTGTGAGCCTGCGCCGGCAAAGGCGTCACAACTTTGATTGAATCGAGCATCTCCTGAGTAGGAGACGGCCAGCAAAGAAAGGCCACACCTCTCTCCCATCACAGGCCACCCCAGAGATCCCTGGGAGGAGTCGATTCTGCGCCACACCTTGGAGAACAAAACACAAGCCATGATAGAACATTGTAGAAATAAACCCATATCTTAGACCTCAGGGATGTTCTAAAGGGTCTGACAACTCCTTGACATTGCAAGCAAAAATGTGTGTGCAGGCTTGCACACACACTTGTGTGTGCATACACTCTTTTTCCTTTGCTCTAGAAAAATGCCTGATGTTGGGTTATCTGTGAAGCAAAATAGGTGGATCTAGCTCCCCGTTTGAGACGTTGAATGTCTGAGCTGGGGCGGTCCCACTGCCCAGCCTCTGGTGACAGCTTTGTGGCGGAGGGCATCACAGAAGCAGGAGGTACAAAAAGGAGAGATGGCTTGGCAAGAGGAAGCCAGGGAGCTTCGGGGTCAGGCTCACCCCTTACTCCAACGCCCTCACTCTGCAAGACCAGCATTAATCCCTTCCCCGGCAGAGCCTCATTGCCTCTTGGAAGCTCCATCACCTCCCATCCTTGAAGCACAGAGGACTAAGCTTCCAGCACCCATACCCTCAGGACAAACCACACCATGGTGCAAACTCAACACGAGGCTGTGTTGAAGTTCAAATGCTTGCCGATGCTGAACAAGATTCATGGGTATCCATCTGGCAGCTTTGGTAACTGTGCAGCCAACGCCTGAATTCCAGGTCACCCCAACAATGTGGGGCCCGTGGGTGCCTGGATTGTGGGAACAGGATGTTTTCCCCTTACGTTCCTGCTGAAGTCGTGAGACACTCCCTGAGCTTTGTGCGACAGGGTCTCCGCTAGGAACCGGAAAGCTGTAGGTGAAAATGTCCACCTGTCTGTCCTTAGCGGACTGTTGGTCTACAGGAAGAAGAGCATTCCCTGGGCTTCTTAAATTATGGCTATGCTGCGGAAACAACCCAGGAGAAGTGCCTAGCATGTAGCACCAGGGCTCAAAGGTGGAGAGACTTTCCTGCTTCTAGAAGCCCCACCAGGAACTCCACCCCTCCCTCTAGAATGCTTGCCAACCCCCCCCCCCACCCCCCACCCCAAATCTGGTCCTGGTGCCTTCTCCCCATCAGGGGAGGAAACATCATCATTTCTGTTTTATGTTACAAAAATTGCTTAGCATAGCTGGCTGACCTGGCCTTGGGGGGTGGGATGGTGGTGAAGGTAGCTGTCGTTAATGAAGATGTGTTGCTGCATATTCTTTTCTTGGTGCACTTGTTTTGTAAAGTCTTTCACTGGAGAACATTAGCACAGCTGGGGCGAACATGCTTTGGGGAGATTGAAATCCCCGTATTTCTTCATCTCTTTCTATAACTGCTCACCCCAAATGGGTCTTTGACCAAGGCCAATGCCAGTTTGGAACTGTCCAAACAGGGAGGGCAGAGTGATGCAAGAGCTGTCAATCACACACCTAGAGAGGATAAGTGAAGCTGAGGGGCTGGGCTCTGTCCAGGCAGGGACCAATCAAAGAGCTTCAACCCAGGATCATCTGAAAGACCCGCCTCCCAAGACACTGCCACCCTCAGATTCACCTGGCCACCCGTCCTCTGTGACACAGGGGACACACAGCCCCTCGCCCCTGCACCACCGAGTGCTTGGCTCTGCCCGGGACATGACGCATTCCTCCATCCGCTCCATTTCCGTGTCGTCCTTCCATCCAGTTGGACACCCAGGAGCTAGCATGGGTGTTTTAGTTACTCATAAAGCCTTCCTAGGACTAATGCCGGGGCTTCTTCCCTTTCAAAGATAGCCACCCTTCTGAAATAGCAACTACTGACACTTGTGTGGTCAAGGTACTCGGTCTATATTATGTTGTTTCTATTGATCATCTATCTATCTGTCTGTCTGTCTTGATCATCTATCTCTCTGTCTCTATAGGTTGATTGGTAGACACAGATATATTACTTCCTATATATATCCCCCCTTACAGAGGAAGAAGCCAAAGCTCAAGAGGTTAAAGAACTCTTCCTCCTCTCCACCCCAAATGGTTGCTTCTGCTAGCACCAGAACTTGAACTTTAATCTGCTAACCTTCCAAGATGGCACTATCGTAAGGATTATCTAGGGTTCTTTGTAAGTGGGGCGCTGGGTCCGGGGTGCTGCTTTCTTTGGCGTTGCCCCCTTTGCCTGTGGTATGGGCACAGTTTTGGTTTGCCCGTCTCCAGGGCTCCAGTTCTAAGGATGAGCAACTTGTTTGATTTTGAGGCCGTTTCAGCTCATCCGGCACACACGGCTCTCGGAGGGTTTGGAATGCATTTAACAAGAATTAATGACAGATTGGCAGCCTGACATGTTTGGCCCAGTCAAAATCTGTGCAGTCTCATCGCTAATTAAGTCTCCACATTTCCCCCAGAGCAAGGCCACCTGTAGGTTTTCCCCAGTTAGGCATCTGTTGTTGTTTTTTTTTCCCCCAACTGGAAACTGACTGAAAGTTTCAGGGACCTGGGAACCAATTGGAATTTAGCTTAAAGGAAGAAATTGAGACTCCCCAAATTTCAAATAGGTGGGATCTTTAACAAAAATGATTATTCTAGCCAGACGTGGCCATCCACACCTATAATCTCAGATTTAGCAGGCTGAGGTGAGAGGTTTATAAGTTCAAGACTAGCCTGAGTCTAGCAAGACCCTGTCTTTAAAAAAAAAGAAAAGATGAGATTCATGTACGTGTGTGTGTGTGTGTGTGTGTGTGAGACAGAGAGAGAGAGAGAGAGAGAGAGAGAGAGAGAGAGAGGTCATCCCTTTATTTAAAAAAGTCCAATTTTAAGCAATGGAATTATCTACCATTTGGTAAAGATTAATTTATACCTTCTAGACATAAGAGAGGGAGAGTGAAGGAAGAAAAGAGGAAGAGAAAGAAGGAGGGAAGGAGGAAGAGAGGTAAAGAGAGAAACAGACACAGAAAAATCCAGAGAGACAGAGATAGATATTGAACAAAATAGAAATGACTGCCATGACTCCATGTAGGGTCTTAGAAGCCACACGAAGGCACATGGATTTGCTTCTAAATGCCCCAGGAAACCACTGAAGGGCGGTTGGCCTGAGAACATCACGGATGTATTCACATCATCATTTATTGTCTGAGATTGGGACTCGAACTCGCTATCTGATGCTCTTGCTTTTGCTACATTGCCTGGTGCTCTACCAACCTGAGCCACGCCATATCTTGAAAACAATCGTTCTGCCCATGAGGTGGGCCAAGCCCCAAACAGGAGAAGCAGAGAAGAGTCATGCTCAAGAGAGCAAGGAAGGCCTTCGATGACCTGGGGAGCCCCAGAAGTGGGGAGAGATGATTCCCTGGGAGACAGGGCCATCCGGACCTGCCCACAACATTAGACTGGGCTGTGCGTTCGTGTGTGTGTGTGTGTGTGTGTGTGTGTGTGTGTGTGTGTGTGTGTAAATGATGCTGGAGAGGCAGGAGCCACAAGGATAACTGGAATCTTTCTAGAGAATGAAGTGCAGGAAGGAGCCAGAAAAGAAAAATGCCAGACCAAAGAAAACAACTATCGTCCTGTGGGCAGTCTGGAACTGCCGTAGAATTCTGAGCAGATTAGAAAACTCCCAGCAGGCCTCGGTGCTTAGACTCTTGTGTGCACACTCACAGGCTTTCAGAGGGTTTGGTACCTTGCACTACACTATCTTGATTTTCCTGCAGGAAGTACCTCTCCCCCGTCCTCCCCCCTCGCCCCCACGCATTGCCTACCTCACCGAGGTTTTTTGAAACCGTTTCAATTCCCCTTTTAAGGCGGCTGGCGAGCTGATGTATTTAGCAGACTATTGGCAGTTGCACACATTCAAATGGCAAGCTCCAGGTTCTGCAGATGAGAGATCTTTATGTCCCCCAGTTGTGAAGTTTACTGGCAATTCCTGTGCAGAGTGTTCCCTTCGGCGCCTGCACTTGGAGGGTTGTGCCAAACGCATCTGCTCGCCGCTGCCACGTGTGAGCATTTGTGAGAGAGAGAGAAAAAAGAGGATTTTACTGTGAGAGGCCTGGCAATCCAGCTTTCCCGACCCCCCCCCCCAAAGCACACTGGCACCAAACAAACCCCGACAACGTGGCCAAGTATTTTCCCAACTCCAAGCCCCAGAGGAGGGCTATGGTGATGAGCTTAGACTATTTGAAAGGCTTGGGGGAGACATTCAACAGGCCGGAATGAGCAAGCAGCGTGCAACTTCTGGGGGCTGGGGGGGGGGGTGGCGATTCCGTCACTAAGTATCTGAGGTGCGTGAGAAGATGTGAAAGCGCTCTGTAACCACGGAGAGAAATTAAAGACTTAGAAGCCGTTCTCATCCTTGGCTGGGTTTGCAGGTCCAGCCTCTCCGCCGGGCCTCTGGAAGGAGGGAGAAGGAAGGCGACAGGAGCTAAAGAAGGAGCTAGGGCACCACGACCGGACGGACAGGGGCGGAGTCCTTCAAGTGAACTTGATCGTCCCTACCTGTGCCATGGTGCAATAAAAATCCCTGTGGAACCCAGGGCAGCCCGCAGTAAGAGGATACATGCAGTGCTGTATCTTGTAACAACTTCCCAGTTTGGCTTTAAAAAACAAAACACCTTTTTTTTTTTTTTTGGCCAGTCCTGGGCCTTGGACTCAGGGCCTGAGCACTGTCCCTGGCTTCTTCCCGCTCAAGGCTAGCACTCTGCCACTTGAGCCACAGCGCCGCTTCTGGCCGTTTTCTGTATGTGTGGTACTGGGGAATCGAACCTAGGGCCTCGTGTATCCGAGGCAGGCACTCTTGCCACTAGGCCATATCCCCAGCCCACTACAAAAACACCTTTATTTCCTAAGTAAGGTGAAGGTATTGTCCTATGGGATGGAGCTTATGGAGCTGTGAGAATTAAGAGAAGATTCACTGGTGCGGTGGAATGATCCAGAAGGCCCCGTGGAAATCAGAGCTGAGCCACGAGAAAGATGTAAATAGGGCTTCGCTTGTCTCTCCTGTAGTGTTGGACACAATGTTTCTGAGACATGGCTGACTCTAGAGGACCCAGCCATGCCTGCTGCTTTCTTGTAGTGGATATGATACCTTGCACCATCCCCTCCTGCCAAAAAAAAAAAAGATTGCTTACATATTGGAGGGATAGATGGTGGGTGGATGGGTGAATAGATGAATGGACTGGAGAGTATATGGGAGATGGATGGATGAATTAATGGATGGTTAGCAGAGGAATGGGTGGATGGACAGTTGGTGGGTGGATGAGTGATGGAGAGATGGGTGGATAAATGGGTTGATGGACGGATGGATGGGTGGTTAGTGGATGGGTGGATGGATGGGTGGAAAGTTGGTGGGTCTGTGGGTGATGGATAGATGAGTGGCTGAATACATGGATACACGGGCGAATGAATAGATGGTCGGTTGATAGGTGGATGGATCTAAAGGGAGAAAGGAAATAACCTCCTAGCAAAGAGGCAAAGCAGGGAAAAGGTGTGGAAGGGGGAACGTGTGGGAACCGTATTACGGCTATGGCGCTACTGATGCATGGAGCCTGAGGAGATGCCAGGAAAGTTCCAGAAAGGCGGTCAAAGGGGGAAAGCACCCGAAGAGACCTCGGAGTCTCCACACCCAATGACAGGACACGGGGCTTCTGACTCTGTTTCCCCAGAACACCTGGCATAGAATTCTGTGTGCTTCTTCTTGCAAGGAAATGACCCTCTGGGGATGACTCTGGAGCACCTGTAATTATTCTCAGGGACACACGCTGGCTCCGCAGAGACAGCAGGTTTCCCAGCATGGGCCAGACTCGGCCATTCTAGAAAGGCAGCGGTATCGTCCCATTTACTAGATGAGAACACGGAGGCTTTGGGCCATTGAATGCTTGCCGCCATCTCTCTCAGCTGGTAGGAGAAGCGGAGTTTTAACTCAAGTCAGCTTGCTGTCTTAGCCTGTATTGACTGTGTTTCATTTCTAATTAACTTTACTCAAGCGCTGTGTGTGTGGTACACAGCCCTCTTCCCTTGTTCCCAACGACTCCTTCCTCCTGGTGCTCATGTCTGGTGACGTCCTCCCTTCAGCCTGGATGAGGACGAGTGACGTATCTCTAATGACTACAATGGGGGGAAAAATGAGGCTGGACACAGTGGCTCATGCCTGTAACCCTACCTACCCAGGAGGCTGAGATCTGAGGATGGTGGTTTGAAGCCAGCCTGGGAGGACCAAACCAAGAGACATGTATCTCCAGCAAAAAGCTTGGGGGTGGGACTGTGCTAAAAATGGTAGGGAACCAGGTCCGTGTGAAAAAAAAAAAGAAAGCTAAGCAAGAGTATGAGCCCTGAGTTCATGCCCCAAAACTGGCACGAAATCACCACCATCGCCATCATCACCATCATGCTGAGCTGTCATTGCATGCATGGTGAGGCGACAGAAGATTGGCTTTCATCCCGCCAGCCCTCTGTTGTATTCTTGGCTCACGTGCTTTGATGAAGCAAGCTTTCCTGCTTGAGCCCTCTGTGGAACAAGGAGCTAGCCGGCAGCCTCTGGCCAACAGCCAGCAAGCAACTGAGGCCTGCAGTCCGACGGCCTAGGAGAAATCAAGTCCTGCTCACAGCTACCAGGGTTGGCTTTCAAGTAGATCCCTCCCCCGTCCAGCCTTGAGATGAGGCTGCAGCCCCTGTTCCTCCCCTTCCTCCCCACCCCAGCCCGCTATGTGAAGGCCCCTAAGGCAGAAGATCCAGTGCAGTTTGAGTTCCTGAGCTCCAGGAATTGATTGTGGGAACGTAAAAGTTGGTTCAAGCCGACACCTGTGCGGATCATTTGTTACGCAGCATTAGGTGGCCAATACAACATGTATGTATAGAGAAAAGTTTACAGATCACAGTTAAGCAGCAGGAAGAACTGTCACCAAGTGAGTGTAGCAGGGCAAACATTAGTTAACCCATGAAAACGAACAGATGGAAAATTCTCAGTACCCAAGAAGCCGAGCTATACCTGCCACAAGGCCCCAAGACTTACCAACCTGGGGATCCTTCTCTGCTAACACCTCAACCTGGAGCATTGTTTGCTTGTCTTAGAATTGCCCCGGGATGGAGTCTCATGGTGAATGGGCTTATGTCAGGTTTCACTCTCAGAGCCAGCAGCTCTCTGAATTAACGCCAGAGCGCCCATGAATCGGCTTCATTTTATTTCACCACCATCTTCCTCCCATGAAATGATTTCTGGATGTCTCTCGATGTTTCGCTTTTCCTGCCTGTGAAGACCTAGGTGCTTATACTTGGTGAGGACCTTCGTGGAAATCGAAGGAAGGAACCGTTTGAGGGGCCCCTTAAAGGAATCGTGTTAAAGGAACCTTTCATTCTTGTTGTTTGCAACTCTGAAATTGCTAGGAGAACCCAGAATAAGTCATTTAATTTTTCTGGACCAGGGTTGCTTTGTAGCGACAATTAAGATCGTGCGGCCTAGCTTTGTTTTCCGTCTGTGGGATCTTCAACATGAAGGAGGAATTTCTAGCCTGGATTATGGTCATTCCACCAAGTTGCCCCTCCACTCAGCCATGTCAACAGACTTAAGTAAGTTTACAAGTCGAGCTTCATTGCAGCTCATCTCAAAGCCATGGAGCGTCTGCCCCTTGGCATGGCGAGGTGCTGTGAGGTGAAGTGAGTCAGAAGTAGGATGTGAGAGCTAGAGGCAGGGAAAGGGCTGGAGACACGGCTTGGTTCAGTTAGTGCAACTCCAGCCAATGAGCAAATGCATCCAGTATTCTGAGTTTGAATCCCGGTCTAGGATTAAAACAACAGCGAAAAGAAGAGGAGGACTACCTTGTCAATAAAATTGAATTAAAAAAATAAAACTAGAATAAGAGTGGTAAACATAATAAGAAGAATAGAAGGACTGAGACTCATAGGTATTTTTTTGGTGGGGGGAGAAATGATAGCTTGGTTTCTGCAAGTGAAAAACTAGGGCCAATAAAGATCAATTACAATGATAATTGCTTAGTTGCAGTCAGTGACCAATTGTGGGTAAGTGGGCAACTGGCAAGTGAGTCCTAGAATAAAGGTTTTTATTATTTATTTTCGTCCACTGTGGGGCTTGAACTCAGGGCCTGGACACTAAACCTGAGCTCTTCCACTCACGGCTAACTCTCTACCATGTTAAGCCACAGCTCCACTTCCAGTTTTTGAGTAATTAATTGGAGATAAGACTCTCACAAGGACTTTTTTGTCTAGACTGGATTCCAACCTCCATCCTTAGATCTCAATCTCCTGAGTAGCTAGGATTATAGGCATGAGTAAGTGTTTTAAAGCATGTATGAGACTCAGATATTAAAATGCGTAGCCTTGAATAGGATCATTTCTTCCAAGACATCTAGACTTGTGAATTTCTTCCCCTGTTTAAATCACAAGGTGTGCAGCTCTTGGGCATGTCTCGGTAGAAACTGTAGCCCTGTAGCCAAAGGAAAGAAGCCTCTCATTGTCGTAAGCCTTTCTTCATTTTCTTTTTATAATGCTTAAAGCTATAAATCTCTACATCTTAAATGTTGTTTTCATTTGTATTTTAGTTCAAAACATTGTCTAGGTTACCATGTGATGTATTCTTTGATCCAGGGATTATTCAGAAATGGGTTGTTTAACTGCCAATCACTTGGGAGTTCTTTGGATGTTTTTGTTTGTTTCTCTGCCGTTGATTTCTACTATAATTCGATGATGCTAAAGGAAACAGAACCCCCAAAACAGTCTGAACAATATCGAATCATTTTCAATTTATCATGAGCCTCATTTAGGGACCCACTAGCTCATTAACCTGGCAAAAATTATATACACACTTGTGTTTGATGTTTGCCAGAGGGGTCTATAAATGTCTCTTAGGTTGGAAGATGTTAAAAATGTTCTTCATTTCTTCTTCTGTGTATTTGCTGATTTTTTTCCCCATCTATGTTTTCTATGCATCATTGGGAGACAACTGGGATGTTTCACCATTTGTGGATATGTGGCCTTTTCCTTTCAGTTTGTTTTTGATTGATACAGGTAGGTTTTTAATCTATTACTTAGGATTGTCATGATTTCTTGACAAATCAAACTCTATGCTATTACAGGAGAGCTCCCCTTTTCCCAGTTGACATTCATTACTCAGAAGTCTGTTTTATTGATGTCCATAGAGTCACTGCAGTTTTCTCACAATGTCTCTTATATAATATAAAATTTGCCTCTCTTTAATCTATTGTGTCTAGATTTAAAGGTGGTCTCTCACACATAATATATAGCTGGAGCTTGTTTTCTTCAAAATTCCAACCCAAAAGCCCCTGCCATTTAATTAAAGTATTTGAACCACTTATGTTTGGCGTATTTATTGTGTATACGTTTGGTTTATCATAGTACTTGTGTGTGTTCTACTTGTCATATCTGTTCTTTCGAGTGTGGTTGGGAGGGGTGGGATAGGGTTTTACTACGTTGCTCTGGTTGGCCTAGAACTTGCTATGTAAGCAAGGCTGGTGTCAAACTTACAATCCTCCTGCCTCAGCCTCTCCGTGGCTGAGATTACAGGTGGGTACCATCATGACCTGCTCTACATCTATTCTCTGATCTTTTTCTCTTTCCAAACATTTGTTAGCATTCTTTGGGTATTTTTAAAGGTTCTATTTCTCTTAGTTCTTGAGGTATTATACTTGATTTTTTTAGGAGGGTTACTCTATGGCTTATACTATGTAACTATAGTTTATCACAATGTAACTTAAAAAGGACATGTCATCAGTTCATGAGCAAGATCAGAACCCAATGAAAAACACTTCTTTATCCTCCCATCTTGAGTGGGCTGCACAGATTTTCCTTCTGCCTAAGTCATAAACTTCCCAATGCCTTGTAGTGTTCCCACTGAAGCAGGTGATTGGCCTCCAGGGAAATTTAAAATGAGGAATGATGGCTTTCCTACTCTCCTCTGTGTTTATATTTGCCATGTCTTGCGTTTGTTGGTGGAAATCCTTCTGCTGAAGGACTGGCTGTGTTTCACATCTCTTGATGCACAAGTGTTCCAGTGGCAAATCCTCCCAACTTTTCTCGGACAAAAATGTCTCCATGTGATCTGGGCACTGGCAGCTACTCAGGAGGCTGAGATGTAAGGATCACAGTTCAAAGCCAGCCTGGGTAGAAAAGTCTGTGGGAGTCTTATCTCCAATTTACCAGCAAAACACTGGAAGTGGAACTGTGGCTTAAGTGGTAGAGCACAAGCCTTGAGCAAAAAAAATCCAATGGAAAGCTCAAGGCCAGAAGTTCAAGTCCACAGTGTGCACATGCACACACGCCTGCATGTGTGCGCATATGCGCACGCACGCGCGCACACACACACACACACACACCATTTTGCTTTCATTTTACGAAGACTTTTTCTGGTTCTATTATTCTACTTGAGAGCTTGCAGATATGACTCAGTGGTAGAGTGCTTGCCTCTTATACAGAGGCCACAGGTTCAACCTTCAAGTACCACTAAAATAAATGGAAAAGATTCTACATGGACTGTTTATTTCTCTTTCATCTTAAAAAATGTCATTTTATTTTCTCCCCAGTTGCAAAGATTTTTGACAAGGAGATTCTTGTCTTTGGTCCTCTAAATGCAAGGTTTTGAGAGTTCCTTTCCTTTAATGTGGGGCTCAACACGTTATTTTTTTTGTGTGTATGCCAGTCCTGGGGCTTGCACTCAGGACCTGGCCACTGTCACTGAGCTTTTGTGCTCCAGACTAGTGCTTGAGCCACAGATCCATTTCTGTATTTTGGCTGGTTAATTGGAGATAAGAGTCTCACAGACTTTCCTGCCTGGGCTGGCTTGGAACTATGATCCTCAGATCTCAGCCTCCTGAGTAGCTAGGATGACAGGTGTGAGCCATTGGCACCCAGTATTAGGGTAGTTTTGATGTGTGTTGGGGTCCTTGTGTTTATTCATCATCAATAGGAGGCCTTGTTTGAATTTTCAAGTTTGGAAACATTATGGCTCTAATTCTTTAAATGTTTTTCTTTCCCTTTTGAAAATGCCTGTCACATGCACGCCATTGTCTGCAATTGGTGAGATTCTGTTGTGATTTTTTTTTTGGGGGGGGGGCAGTCCTGGGCTTGGACTCAGGGCCTGAGCACTGTCCCTGGCTTCTTTTTGCTCAAGGCTAGCACTCTACCACTTGAGCCACAGCGACACTTCTGGCCATTTTCTGTATATGTGGTGCTGGGGAATTGAACCCAGGGCCTCATGTATACGAGGCAAGCACTCTTGCCACTAGGCCATATCCCCAGCCCCTGTTGTGATTTTTCTCTGCACCTCATTTTGGATGAATTCTACAGCTGTCATCTTTAAGTTCATTAACTTCCTATTCTTCAGTATTTAATTTGCTGGATTGATTCCCATCCAATGAATTTTTAATTTCAGATATTGTACTTTGCTACCTTTAGGAATCCCAGTGGTACTTTTCATACCTTCCCTGTCTTCTTAAGTTCTGGTTTTCCTTTAAATATTTGAAAATAGTTGAGTCACTGTTTCAAGCTCTTTCTCTGGTAATTCCGTCATTTGTTTCATCACTGGACTTGTTTCCATTGAAAATTCAGTTTTTTCTTTCTTTCTGGTTATGATGGATCTGTGTTCCTGGGTCTTGGCCTGCCGGGGTAAGATTGTTTTCTGGATGTTGGGCAATGTTGATTTGGGGTGCAAGGTTCAGATCTGGTTTTTCTCCCTTTGGAGAGTGCTTGCCTTGTCACCCAGGGGTGATGGGGAGATAAGTTATCTTACAAGTCACTCTTGCCCTGCCAGGCTCGTTTCCAAGATTCATTACAGTAGCTCTGACATGGCTCATACTCAGAAGCCAGTAGGCCATTTCTATAGACCCCCCCAGTGGTTCCAGAGTCCCCTTCCCCTGCCTTCCCCACAGGCTGGGGGGGGGGGGTTGGGAGGGACGGAGGGCGGGGGGGGGGGGGGAGGATCAGCCCCTCCCTCAGGCAGGCTGTGCCCTGGGGAACACTCTGCTCCCTGCTAGTTAGCATGCCCCCCCACCACCACTCTGCCCCCTGCTAGTTAGCATGTCCCTCTCTGCCCATCCCCCTGGGGTTCCTCGAATACACACACACACACACACACACACACACACACACTTCTCTTTTCATGGGGCTTTAATGCAGATTTCTGGAGCGGAACTCTAAACTCTGTCTTCTTAACTCTGTGGCCTCCGCCTCCTCCTCCATCGGGCTGTGCGCCTCTGGGCAGAAAGTCAAAGCATTCCCGCTCTGCTCTGGTTTCTTTTCCTTCCCTCCAAGATCACGGATTGATCTGCCCCGTTTTCTGGCATCCGAACACTGCTGTTTGCGTGGTGTCCCGCTTTCTGGTTATTGAAGAGGAGTGTGTGACTCTGCTTCAGTTCCCATCAGTACTGGAAGACAGCGTCCTTAATAGAAACATATATTCCCCCCCCAACAGAATCCAGTCTCATTATTGCATCCGTAATCCTGACTCATGATGAATTTAGTTCATCTGTAATCCCACACACAGATTTGACCCAGGTATTTGAAAGGATAATAACTATCAATTACCAACCGTTTATTGTTTAGCCAGGCACTGGTGGCTCTTACCTGTAAATCCCAGCTACTCAGGAGGCTGAGACCTGAGGGTTGTGGTTCAAAGCCAGCCAGAGCAGAAAAGTCCATGAGACTCTTTATCACCAATGAACCAGCAACAAAGCTGGAGTGGAGATGAGGCTTAAGGGGCAGAACGTTAGCCTTGAGTAAAACAGCTCGGGGACAGTGCCCAGCCCAGAATTCAAGCTCCAGTAGATTCTCTCTCTCTCGTCCTCCCCCCCCCCCATGTTTATGTTTGTCAGTTACAAGGATAAACATTTTATGGTTCTTTTTTTGAAATTGAGGAAATCAGAGCTGTAGGCTAGCTAGGACTGAGGGCAGATTCCCGCCCGAGGACAGCTGTTCACCCACACACGTCAAAAACTCCCTGAACCTTTGGTAGGGTGAGGAGGTCTGGCAGATACACTTGTGGCAATTGGATGTTCCACTCCAACATTTTCCTCCCTGGGGTGGCGTGAAGGAGATACCATTTTCCTAGGTTCTACCCCCAAATGGTCTGAGACATCATTTCTGAGGGATTGTGTTTAAACCCACACTGCATTTAGGGTCTCAGGGATTTGAGATCGTACTTGATTCTCTTACCTAACGTTTAAACTGATTTCTTCTGTCGGCTGGCAAATTCTCATAGAAATTGTTTAGCTCTGACACTCTGATTCCCTCCCTACCTGCCAAGATTTGAACTCAGAGCTCCAGCATTTTCTACCTGGCAAATCAGATCAAATCATAAAAGCAAGCTTCAGCCATCAAATCCTTTCATACTGAAACACAGAAAGTGACAGTCCCTAAAAGTTTTATAGCCATTACCTGTCCTCTGTCATTTCCATTTGAATATAGTGACTTCCTTGCCAGTGGCCTTTCTGTGCGTTTCAGTTATAGATTGCTTTTTGACTCAGAAATCTTCCAACTAAAAAGTCATTCTGCTGTCAAGCAATAATGATTTAAATTTAAGATTGGAACCATCCTATTTCTCTAGCCCTCATTTTCTCCAGCTTTGAAATGAATGTGGAGTTGTCAAGAGTCTCTCCTAAGTCAATCGTGCTATTTTTGAAAAAAAAATGCAAATTTTAATGAGGAAAGAAAAGTCAAGTGGTCTTTGCTTTATTTGGGGGCTATTTTGAAGAGATTTTTATTTTTGGAATCTTCTTATCGTTGCATTTCCTAGCAGCCTTGAATTAGAAAACGTACCACGAGGCTCTCTTCCGACTTCGAGAGGCCCATGCAGGCTGTGGAACGAATACCTCATGGCTTTAAAAATCATGGTTTATCAAGGTGAAGGAGATTTATCGATCGAGGTGTAGGCAAACAATCCAAGGAAATGCTGTGTGTTTATCATTAAAAAAAAAAAATCCATCTCAAAGTCAAAACCAGCACTCAGAGTACGCAAGCACGTGAGTAAAAGAAATATATTTAGGAAATTTGTGCTGAAGAGTTGGCTGCCCAGTTTCCCCCTTGTGCAAATGGGAGGCTTTGGGTTGTAAAACACTATGAGTTACAGCTCTTCCGTAAAGGACCTTCAATGAGAGGAAGACATGCTGGAGTTTAGAAAGTTCAACCCTGTTCTTGATTGCCAGAGAAAAGGGAAGACAAGGGGAACAGAATTTGGTATTTATAATTTTGTCCCTGCCCGCCCCCCCACCCCCCCCCCCCCTCGCCGGGTCAGGCTGCCTGGACGAGCTGCATGAAGTTATTTGCATTGATTCAGTACAGAAAATGATGGCTGTGTTCTATAAAAGCATCATTCATTTCCTGTTACCGTTGACCCCTCCTCTCACCCGAGAGCTTCCCCGCAGATCTTGGCAGGAATTTCAAATGGCAGGTGGTCTGGTAGGGCCAGCTTCTTCCAAGATTAATCATATCGTCCAAATTGGGTCATTCATTACAACTCATTAAAGAGAACGGGTTTCCTGATCGGGAGGGCTTTGTGTCAGAATCCAACAACACTCAGCAACGGCAGACCCCAGTGACTCCTGAATCCTGAAAGGGTGCTCTTCCCCAAGGGCCGTTCTTCCAAGCCTCCTTTGCACATGGCACCGCAATGCACCAAAGGCTGGTATGTAGCCCGTCTTCCGTTTAAGTCTGTCGGCAAACACCTGGTTTGGGGATTGAGTATGGAATGAATGCCGGATACCCTCTAACCAGCCGCACTGATGATTGGAACATGGTCTGGTTTTATTTATACCCGAGCACTAAATTGAGATATGTCCCCTCCAGCCTCCTGGATCTTCCAGCATCATCCAAATAGACTGTTTGAAGAGCCCCTAACTTCACTTTTAAAAATTATCTGTAAATGGCCGTACAAAGGAGTTGACGTTTAACAAAGCGGTTTGTGAATACAGTGCATCTCGATCATTCTCATCCCCCTTCAACCCACCTCTTACTCTTCTTAGTTTTGTACTATATACAATGACTTCTTGGCTGCAAACTCCTTCCCTTCACCCCGCCCGCCCTCCGTTAGTTTACCTGCTCCCCTCTTGCACGTACCCTCTCCCTATTATTTATCTTGTTGGGGCTTTGACTTTGTCTTTCCAAGGAATGACGTTATTTGAGTTCTCCTTAGAGTCGTCCATCTTTTAGTTAATGCATTTATAGCCACTTGCCCACCACCCAACGTGTTTACTTACAGATTTATAGGCACATTCTAGCTACCACCGGTGCGGGAAACCACGCAACCTGTGTTTCTCTGGGTCGGGCTTACTTCACTTCATATAATTTTTCGCTTTTTTGCTTCTGACCGGTCAGTGATGTCCAGGTGACGTAAGTTGACTTTTGTGTCCGTTCTGGATCCAGAGCTGACCCAGAAAAGATGAGAAGATTACCGCCCCTACCCACCCCAACCCCGCCGCTCATTGGATACATCAAGCAGCTTTAGGGATGGGAACTGCATGCGAGGTCCTCCACGAAGAGAAGAACGTGGCCTAGGAAGACCATGATTCCATTCTTCCATTGGATGTCCCTGTCCTTTGTCCTTTGGGGAGCTGGACTCTGCCCTCTTGGGGAGTCTTCGTGTACAGATGTTCCTTGGCTGCATCTGAAGTAGGGGACAACGCTTCCCATCCTCAGCTCACACCACACAAGGGGCCTATGAACTCTTGGTGGGCACCCTGTCCGCTAGCCCCAGAGGTTTCTTCCATTATGGCGGGATCTCACTGCTGCCATTCCTGTGCTGAGAGCCCCACTCGTGCCCGCTTGCCCTTACCACAGTGCAGGGCAGCCTCGTGGCCCCCCCTTCCACCTTGAGCCTATCTTGCACTGATGGGAGAATCTGACACTCTTTCCCTCTGAGCTCCTTGGCACCTTTGAGAGGATTTTCCCCAGCAGGGATTGACCTGGTCTTTGCTGGGTGAACCTTAATCCATGAGACGGTTTGATGGCCACACCAGCCGTTCTTGATGGCCCTCAGGGTTTATTGATTCTGTGATTGGAGTTGAAACCCAGAGGCTTCTTTTAAACCTACAGTGCACTTAAATTCATGGGCCCCCTCCCTATCAGCCCGTCCCTGGCGTCCTTTCCTTTCCTCTTTGGAAATGGCACAGGTCTAGTACGGAGCCCATACTTGTAACACCTTGTCAAGTGCGGCCAGCAGCTACCATTCGCACCCTAGTTATATTCCATTTTCCAGCCCATTCTCCTCAACAGTCAAGTTCGTGGGGATGTGAGGTGCTTCATAAGTATCCACAGGGGACGACTGGCCAGCTGTCTTCTGGTCTGTCACGTGGGTCACACGCTTGTGACCACAGTTTCCTGCCTGCACTCCACAGCTCCTTAAGCAAGGGTCCTGTGCTTTGGGCTCAGCGTGTGGCAGCTCATCACTTCAACACGCCCCTTTCTCCCTTGGCGAGGATAGGCTGCGTGAGCTGCAGGAGTGATGAGGCCTGAAGTCTCAGCGTCTCAACTCCGAGCTGCTTCGCCAGGCACCAGGAGCTCACAGCTGTACTCACAGCCACTCAGGAGGCTGAGATCGAAGGACGGCACTCAAAGCCAGCCAGGGCAGGAAAGTCCAGGAGACGCGTATCTCCAATGAACCACCAAAAGCCAGAAGTGGTGCTGGGGCTCAAGTTGTGGGGTGCTAGCCTTGATCAAAGAAGCTCAGAGACAGTGCCCAGGCCTTGGGTTCAAGCCCCAGGACTGACCAGCACCTGTGTGCATGCCCGTGTGTGTGCGTGCACTCACGCGCACACACATACACACACTGCTGTTTTCTGCGCTCAGTGCCTGTCAGCAGAAGCCTCTGCCTCCCTCCCCCTCCCCCAAGACTGGAGAGGGCCCAGAAGGGCTCAGCTGTGAAGTGTGTCATGTGACACAGCTGCAGTCCTGGTGCAGGGGATGTGAGCACATGCCCGCCGCCCGTTACACAGAGCCCGGAAGGTCTCCTCTGCATTGCAGAGGCCTCCAGCCGGGTCACGGGGCATGGCTCTCCTGGCCTCGGGGCGTGTGCGGGGAGCCTGCTCCGCTTCCCCAAAGTGGAGGGAACTCCATGCCCGCCTCAGTCACGTCACCATCATCCACACCACCATCGTCAACACGTGCCCAACTTCCTCTCCAAGTCGGCGTCTTTACAAAGATTCCTTACCAGCAAAACCACGTTCTGTGTGTGCCTGCTGGGGCCTGAATTCAAGGCTGCCTGCTCGTGTTTAGCTCTTTTTCCCCGAGGCTGGCCTTCTACCACTCGAGCCACGAACGGCTCCACTTCCAGCCTCGGGTGGTTAACTGGAAATAAGAGTCCCACAGACTTTGCTGCCTCGGGGTGATGGTGTCTGAACAGCCGGGAGGAGCAGAGGCTGCTGGGAAATCTCCCCCACAGTGGGGGGGGGGCACTGCCCTTTACCTGCAGTTCATGAGAATGGGTTGAAAGGGAAAAACCAGTGACAGAAACACCTGCATCTGGGGCTGGGGATATGGCCTAGTGGCAAGAGTGCTCGCCTCGTATACATGAGGCCCTAGGTTCGATTCCCCAGCACCACATATACAGAAAATGGCCAGAAGTGGCGCTGTGGCTCAAGTGGCAGAGTGCTAGCCTTGAGCAAAAAGAAGCCAGGGACAGTGCTCAGGCCCTGAGTCCAAGCCCCAGGACTGGCCAAAAAAAAAAGAAACACCTGCATGTGAACAACATTGAAGCCAGAAACGGGCGGGCAGCCTCCAGGGTCAAACCCCGCGAACCCCATCCACACTATGAAGCTCCCGGGACTCTTCTCGCCACTCTGTAGGGGTAATAAGCAAGCCCTCTCGGGGAGTGGCTAGAGAGGGGAAATTAAATAAGGCAGGCTCGCTCGGCTACCTGGAAGCCAACCACTTCAGAATAAAATTGCATTAACGTCCGAAATTCTCGTCCTAAACTCTCCGGGGCCATTGACTCTCTCCCAAGGAATATTTTTGTGTGCTCAGTGAAGTGCCTCTGATTCTTGTAATGGGAAGAACATTTGAGATCAGTCATTAACGACAGGCCAGGCAGAAACAACACATTAGCCTCTTTCTTCCCTCTCGGAGAACTCACTCGAGCCTACAGCGAAGTCCTGCGAGCCAGAGCCTCCCTTCCTGGTCATCAGCTCATGTTTGCAGCCTCTACAGATGCAGCAAAGCAAAGTAGCAATGCGCATGGGAAGCCCAGAGACGCCCTGTGGCTAGGACTTAGGATGTTCTGCAATTTTTTTTTTGTCTGCATTGCTTCTGGATTCTCAACACTCCTCCCACCCTCCCAAAGTTGTCTTACTTTGGGTAGTCCGTGTGTGTGTGTGTGTGTGTGTGTGTGTGTGTACTCAACATTCGTGCATGTATTCCTAATGCAAGAAGTTTCTCTCTACCTGGAATAATGAACAACTCTCCCAAATTCCAGCACTTGCTTGCTCTTCTGTTTGTACATATCTTATTACCAACATGTATCTATGGGCAAGATGGGAGTATGTCCTGGGAATCACATTGTTGTGCAAATATCTTAGAGTGCCCCTACCCCAACCTAGATGGTGTATCTGCTGCCCACCTGGGCGATGAGGAAGCTGCACCTGCACAGTCTGTCCCCGGGCTGAGTGCTGTAGGCAGACACAACAGGAGGACAGGTGTCTGTGTGCCTACGCTGAGAACAGGAATGGGAGAGAGATGGCACAGGGGATTAAAAGCAGCCACCCACATAGGGTGCTTTCCTGCAGGTTCATTTCATCCCAAAATACCTTTACAGAAACAGCTGGAATCGTATCTGACCAGATATCTGGGCACCCCATAGTCCAGTCAAGTTGATCATTCTCACGGGAAACAACGCTCCTCTGGAAACTCGCAGGAGTTATCCTTAAGTCTTTCAACGTCTGTTCTTGGTGAAGAAAGGTTTACCTGTCTGGGATCAGCACATTCCGAATATATCGGCCTATCCTATCCTGCCATTGAGACAGCCGCCCGCCAGGCTCACGGTGACACTGCCTGGCCAGGTTTCCTGGGGGGGGGGGAGGAGGGGTGCATTTGAATGGATGCACCTATGTTCCCATCGCTGTCACTAAGTGTCTGTCACGTGGAATCATGGAGAAGGGGGAAGGAGGAAGGGTCTCCATCACCGGAGTGCTGGATGGACAGGTCCAGTGTCTTCTGTGTATCTGAACTGTGTGCAAGAGTTGCTTTTCTGGACTATTAAGTTGCCAGTCCGCTGGGAACCATTTCTTATTTACCTTTACATCCCCTGTGCCCTGTATTCATGTTTTGACCCACTAAGCAGGCATTTAGACATGAAGATAGACAGATAGACAGACAGACAATGTGTTTATTTATTTGCTCATACTGAGGTTTGGATCCAGGACTTCGTGCTTCCTTGGTTTGCTTGCTCATCTGGTGCTCTACCTGACTTGAGCCATACTTCCAGCCTGACTTTTTGCTGGTTATTTTGGAGAGGGACTTTTGTGGACTTTTCTGCCTGAGATAGCTTCAAACCTTGATCCTCTAGATCTCCACCGCTTGCGTAGCAGGTGTGAGCACCCACTCTTGGCTTGAAACCATGTTAATTTTTTCAAGACTATTTTTACATAACCAAGGTACAACTGCTCTCCAGATCTCTGTCTGAGCTTTTCCTCCATCCTGAGTGCCCGTCTCATGAAGGAGAGAAACCCAGGCTACAGCTTCTGGGAGATAGAACAAGAAGGTTCTATTCCCAGCCTTCGCCATTCCCGACGGATCTGAAACAGCGCGTGTGAGTCTCCAGTGCCTTTTCTCTGCAAGGCACAGTGCATGCTGCGGCGCAAAGCCAGGCATGTGGTCCAAGGCCAGGCTCTGGGCTTCTCACTTTGATAGTATGGAAGCTGCAGATGACAGACAGCAATGCCATTTCTTGCTTGCAGCAGATTCTGCTTCTTCCTGCTGAGGCCCACTGGGCTTCCCCAAGTCGCCGTGAGAGAAGCCGGTATAGCCCTTTTGTCAGTCCCTCTGTAGATCTATCCATAGCCGTTTCTGTCCTTCGACGTTTCCTTCAAACCCACAACACTGTTGTGACCTTTATGAGCCCAGTTAAGGGTTGATCCTCAGTTGGGTCCTTTTCCCATCGGTCTGAAGGTCACTCTGTAAAACGATCAAGTAATCCTTACAATCTCAAGGGATCATTTTGGTGATCAAAGCGGTAGCCGTTGGCATTGTCCCTGTGGAATCATAAGCATTAAGGAGCTGCCCTCCATCCTCCCGCAACCGCAATGCATTGCTGCACTCCTGCCCACAATGCATTGCTGCCCCCCATCCTCCTGCGCCCACAGTGCTGCCCTCCTGTCCCACACGGCCTTCCTGAACCCTCTCTGGCTTCTTGGTTCTGAAGAGCACAAAGATGCTCCGTTCAAGACTTGGACATGGGAGGCTCCCCCGGTTGTCCGCGTGGCTGACTTCCATTCCTGTAGGTCTTTACTCCTCTGTCCCCTCCCCAGGAACCCCCCTCCTAGCTGTCCACCTGTATCCACTGTACCCGCCTTTCCCGATGGCACTTCCTGTCCACGTCGGATAGCACTTCCTGTCCACGTTCTGCCTCCTCGCTGCCCGCACGTGCTGTTGGCAACCTGCACATCGCGCGCATTCCCTGCGTGAATCCCGTGGCGTAGAGGCCCCGGGGGGCTGGGGGGGGCAATTTTCCTTTGGTTCTGTCCACCGCCTTAACCTCATGTCCCGCGATGCCCTCCACACGTAGTAGGTCCTACTAAGTTTGGGGGTGACGCCCATGATGAGCTTCACCCGATGCTTGTCATAGAGAGAGGTTCCCCCACAGCCTCCTATAATGGGAGACGGGGAAGCAGAGCGGAGGAGGGGATGGAGAGACCAGAAGGGGGCCAATGAGGGCAGTGGAGCGGGGGGCCCGGAGCTGCCCCTGTGGAGGGGCGAGGTCTCCCCACAGTCATCCCAGACGCCCTCGGGGTGTCCCACATCTCCCCTGCGCAGGGCTTCAGCCCTCTGGTCCTTCGCCGGCCCCACTGGGAGAAGCGAGTTCGAGTCTGATCAGTTCGCTTTGGATCCACACACGGCGTTCCCTTCCTTAAAATCGTTTTGAAACAAATGGAAAAAAAAAATTTCCCCCTCCTCTTAGATCTCCTTCTAATGAATTCCTCTGTTAATTAGCTTGAGCTTTAATTGATTTTTCGAGACCCATTTTGAGGCACTTAACACTGGCTGGCGGCCTCCTCCCTTCCGGCTCCTTCGGCAAGCGAGTCCAATTAAAAACACATCACACCATTTTTTTTGTGTGTGTGGGAAGAAATCGGGGTGTCATTTTGTTGTTGAAAAGTTCTGTGCCTTACTCACCAATGCTGTGCTACCTACAGTATCGTCTCTGGCTTGCCGTTCTTTGTCTGGGTGATAAACCTAGTGCCAGCACGCCATTCCTAGGGGCCTTCTCCCAGGTCTCCCCCTACCGACTGGGGTGCTCCTTGCTCATAGATTCCATCCTTGCACGCATAGGCACCACAGGACATTAGAACGAGGGTACAGTCCTGGACGCTGGCTACCTCCAGCCATGCCTGACTCCTGTGCCCTTCAGATGTGGCTTTCCCACAGCGCAACAGACTGGGATTGTGGAACACACATCAGGTTTCAAAGACAAGACTCACGCATGCGATCCTAGCTACTTGGGAGGTAGAAAGCAGAGATCATGGTTTAAGGTCAGCCAGGAATTAAACATTTGTGAAACTCCATCTCAACCAATGGCTGGGTATGGTGGTGTGTCCCTGTAATCCTGGCTACAAGGGAAGCACGATGTATGGGAACAGAGTCAGAGATGGAGAAGCACAAGCAGCAAGATCTCAGCCCAGGATAGTCCCAGCATAAAGCCAGACCCTATCTTGAAACTAACCACGTGTTGGTGATACCTGCAGTCCTAGACACTCGGGAGGCTGGAGGATCATGGTTTGAAGCCAGTGTAGGTGGAAAAGTGTGCAAGAGTCTGTCTCCAATGAACCAACAAAATGCTGGACTGGAGGCATGGCTCAAGTGTTAGAGCAGTCCACTGGCAAGTGTGAGGCCCCGGGCTCAATCTCTAGAACCACTGAATAATAAAGAGAGCAAGCAAGTGAGAGAGAGAGAGAGAGAGAGAGAGAGAGAGAGAGAGAGAGGAAAAAGAATTCTCAACACTACAAGTTGAAAAAATCATAATGATAATATCGCATGAAATAAAATATTCCGTTAAAATCAATGCCACCCATTTCTATGTTTTATGTGGCCACTAGAAAATTTTAGATTATATTTCTGTCAAACAAACAGTACTGGTATAGATATTAGGGACAGACATAGCAATGGGACAAAACAAGCAAACATGTCTATCTTTATGTAATTTCTGCTCTAATGGAGGGAATGTAGACCTAAAAATGTATATTATTCAGACTTCAATAAACCCCTAGGCAGGAAAAAAAAAAATGAATGGAGTGGGGCTAGAGATGGGAGAGAACAGGCACATAGGTTTAAGGAGGGAGGACTGGAAGGTTCCATAGTTTGACACTTCGGGGAGAAGAGGCCAAGACAGTAAGAAAAATGTGAGTAGGGCCCCCACTTGTCAGGACCCCAAACTAACAAAACCCTACCAGGCCAAGAAAGCTGGGTTAAAGAGGCGGGTTCAGAGACACCTGAACACATGCACACACACGCGTGCACGTGCACACACACACACACACGCGCACACACACACACACACACACACACACACACACACACACACTACACCAGCCCAGGATCCGCCTTTGAGGCTAGTTAGAATGTAGGGAGCACTCAGCCACGGGCACCTCGGAAGTGAGCTGGAAAAGGAGTCCTTGGAGCCAGTGGCTTCTGTCTGTCATCCGAGCTACTCAGGAGACTGAGATCTAGAGGATCAAGGTTCAAGGCCAGCCATGGTAGAAAAGTCTATGAGACTCCATTTCTACATAACCAGCAGAAAAGCAAGCCTGAAGAGATGGCTCAGATGGTACAGTGCCAGTTGAGTAAGCAAGACAAACAAGCACCAGGCCCTGAATTCAAACCCTGGAAACCAGGAAAAAATGGTGCGTGTGTGTGTGTGTGTGTGTGTGTGTGTGTGTGTGTGTGTGTGTGTGTGTGTATTAACCACATTGGCTCCAGAGGACAGAGCAGTAAATGGAGTCTGAGGTTCTGAATTCATTTACTACAGTGGAATTGATTCTTTGCCTCCAACGCTGACCCTATAGAAAGCACCGATGAGGTCCTAATTCTCCTATTAATAAACCCACCTCTAGTCTCTCTGCGGTGCCGCTTATAAATCACATTTGCATGTTATGACCAGAAATAATTTATCCACCTACTCGTCCATTCAATAATTCATTCCGCAACCTATTATTACATCTTAGTGGGGTGAATTAAAACATGTTCACCAAAGGGTCCCGGTTCCTGCTCATGAAGGACCAAATAGACAGGAAATAAATGGAAAAAATTACAACCCCACAAGGAAGGTACATGGTAAGAAAGATCATAGGCCAATGTATTCAGGAGGATAATGCATTGTGATGGCGTGGAGTTTATCCAAGGAACACAAGCTTTAAAAATTTAACAAATGAAGATCACCACATGAAATATCATGAATGAATGAAAGGCATTACACCAATAGATCAGAGGAGGAGATATATACATATGTATATATATATATGCATGTATGTATGTACATAAATGTATCTATATAGAATGGTCATTTTACCAGATGGAAGAAAGGCATTTGAAAAACAACCAGTACCAATTATGATTTTAATTTAAAAATTAGGACTAGCAATGGTCCCAATCTGTTAAATGTCTGGGAAAATCTAATCACCGATGGCCTGCTTCATGTTCACATCTCAAGAGGCTCCTTTCACCCCAAAGTTACAAGCAAGTCCACTGGCATCTGTGAACAGCAGTACTAGTGCCTAGCCACTGCCGGAAGGCAGGACAACAAAATGAAGTCGTAACAATTAATTTAGAGCGCAGAAGCAAAACTGTCACTGCAGCTGAGGGTTCTGTGGGCAGAAGATTCTCAGGACTCTACCCAAACCCTCTACTCACTCTAGTAGCGGAATTTACCAGTGCCCCATGCTACAAAGCCCATTAAACAACAACAACAACACATCTCTACATGTGCATGACGGGAAACTGGAAAAGTGGCAATTCAAATGCCATGCAAACCCACAAAATGTTTAGAGACTCACTCCTAAAAGTTGTCAAGGTCTTTAACTTAGAACCCATACAACAGTGATGGGAGAAATTAAAGAACTAATAAGTACAATAAAGATCCACTGTGTTCTGGGTTTCGGATGACTTGATGTTGTTAAGGAATTCTTCCCCAACTGGTCTGTAAATCCTGCCCATCTTAATGAAAAGTCCCAGCTGGTTCTTTTTCAGGCTACAAAGAGGCTGGTTTGAGAACATCCTTGGAAATATGAAGGCCACAGAATTGCTCAGAACGACATTAAATACAAATAAGGTTGAGAGAAGATGCTCTCTCTGGCTTAAAAACTTTCCATGCAGCGAGAAGCACAGAGTACGGCAACACAGAAAGACTCCAGGAGTAAATTCACCAACAGAGAGCACCAGGAGGACTGCAAAGACATTTGCACAAACTCTGCTAGAACAAGTCGGTGTGAGAGTGAAAGCAAACCTTCATCCCTGCCTCAAACCAGAAACAGAGATTGATTTCAGACAGACTGCAGACTGGAGGTGAAAGCCACAAATGACCGAGCTTTGAGAAGACAACACTGGGCCAAGAAGGACAAGGAGAGAAAGGATGTGTGGCCGGTGGGTTGTGGTCTTTTTAAGAAGCCGTCTTGCTGGTGTGTGATTCTCTCGGGTGCAGAACAATGGCCCCCCTAGCACCCTGGTGGAGATGCCTCAGAGCGCAACTGGATGCAAGCAAGGTGGGGGCAGGGCTGAGGCTCCTGGGAAAGCCCTTCCGGAGCGGGACTGCGCCTTTGTGGGCTTTTGGGGTCCTGTGTGATCCCGGGCTGAGGGCCATTTGGGCGCCTTCAGGAACTGCTTTCCGTGTGGGGACTTGATTTTCCGCGTCCTCCTGTTCATGGCAGAATGAACGCTGTGATCTGGAAGAATGCCACCGGGCTCGGGGCCCTGCCGCCTCTGTTGTCCCGTGAGGAGCAGACCTCATCCTCTCGGTGTTCAGGTGCCGGGGGATGGGGGGGGGCACACCCAAGGTGGCCGGAAGTCCCCGACACCCTGCATTTGTAACAGGCCCCGTGGAGGTGCTTTGTGCTGCAAGCCTCTGGCCGCATTTCCCACCAACATCTTAAGCAGGGGCTTGTGCATCAGCACGTGATCGTGCTGCTCACGCGTGGGCTACAAAGGGGTCTGGTCTGTGCTTGGCATCGTGCGTGTCCATCGCCGGGGGGCGGCGGGTGCTTGGTGAATGAGGGTGCAGGGTCCCAGGGAGAAGCGCACAGGCTGGGGATGGAGAACTGGGTGCCAGGTGCCGGACTCCACTCATTTCACATTCATTCCACAGTGCCGCCCTGGTTTCCACTAAAGACATGCCATCTTTCAGCTGACCGTAAATTTCCCTCTTATCACCTAGATGAACCACACGCAAGCCGTCACCACCATTCGCTTTGGGGGTGGTGAATTCTTATATAATGAAGAGCAAGAAAACACTCAGGAGATCCACAATGATTGAAGCCCCACCTACAGTAAACGGGGGTGGGGGGGCATCTGAGAGCTGCTCCTCCCTTCCCCCTCAAGCTACGTCGTGTGGGGGGGGGTAGGGGGCAACTAGAACAGTGCTCTTTCTGAAACTTCTTTGAGGGTTAGGAAGTTGTTAGCTGGGCAAGGGTGGCTCACGCCTGTAACCCTAACTACTCGGGAGGCTGAAATCTGAGGATTGAGGTTTCTGAGGTTTGGCTCAGGCAGGAAAGCCTGTAGGATTCTTATCTCCACAAAACCAACAAAAAGCCAGAAGGAGAGCTGTGGCTCAAGGGGTAGAGCACCAGCTCTGAGCTCTAGTACTGGCGCGCGCGCACACACACACACACACACACACACACACACACAAATTAATAGTTATTGTATCTTCGACCGACTCTTAGTCAAAATTCCATGCAGTTAATCTGCAGTTAAGGCAGGCTCGCCATGCAACCAACCAACCAAGCAAACCCTCTTGCTTCTCTCTTGGAATATTTGAGACCTCATTACTGACTGTGGTGGCTGGGGGGGGGGGCTGTGACTTTTGACCACACACCCATTGCTCCACCCTGCCCCATTTTCTCTTCTCCTCTCCAATAAGCCATTTGTTCCATTTCCTATAGGGAGAAAATAACACATTCACAGTCAAACCCAGACTGGTTTGAACCTAAAGTGTTTATCGGCCAGACATTCCTCAGTGGGGGCCCGTGGGGGTCCTTTACTCCATCCTTTAGAACAACTTGGCAGATAGAGAAACTGAGGCACGAAGAGGCCTCCCACGCTGACCTGGCCACCTGCCCAGTCAGGCTTTGTCCACTGAAGGCCATGACTGTGTCTTCAAAATACATCCGTGATTTCAAGGGAAGTCCTTATTATCCAGCCCAGGTTGATGGCTGGAGACTCGGAATTCACCGGGGCATCCATTTCTGACTCCAAGAAGGAGCCCCCCCCACCCCCCCACCGCCCGGGGAGCTGGGAGGCAGAGAAGAAGATTGGCCTGGTGCGGGTCCAGACCCCAATGTCACCCTGGAAAGGAGGCCGGCCATGGACACTGGGCAGATCTCCCCGTTCTGCTCCCAGCTGGCTGCGAGCGACTCCGAAGGCCCGCAGGGACCCAGGCAGTCATATGCCACCAGCCGTCTGTCTGCCATGGGTGTCGCTCAACTCTGACCTGGAGAGAGGGGTCAGCACACGGGGACCAGATCCAGCCAGCAGCTGGTATTCATTCATTTATTTTTCATGACCCTCAAACTAAAAATAGCTCTTACATTGTTAAGGATTTTAAGAAGAGAAATAAAGCATTGAGAGGACGGCCCCGAGGTGGCTACAGACCCCTCCGTCTTTCCCCAGGGGCCGCTTATGGTAAGAGGTTGATGCTCTGGCTTTTAATTCCCAGTGCCCCAGAAAAGGTTTCTGAGGCCAAATGGCCTAGGAGGACCACTGGCCCAAACACAGCGAGGGAGAGTGGTGGATCTGCCATCCTGCCCGCCTTCTCAGAGCCTTTACTGGTGACGTGTCTGAATATAAAAGGATGCGGGTGGACTGAGCAAGGCTTCCCACCCTTGCGTGGCCTCTGAGCGCTGTTGAGTGGGATGCGGGGAGCTGTCCTGTGCTCGGGCCCTGGTCCTTACAGACCGGTGCCCAAACGCCTCGGGAGCCCTTCCCGCGAACCACCGCGGCGATGTACAGCACCTGTCACGGCTGGCATAGGGCCTGCCCAAGAAAGCCACGGCTGAACGCAAACCCTGCTTACCCCTGCCTCTGAAGTGAGTTCAGCCAGGTGCCGGTGACTCACGCCTCTCATCCGAGCTACTCAGAAGGCTGAGATCTGAGGATCGCAGTGCAAAGCCAGCCCGGGCAGGAGAGTCTGTGAGATTCGGATCTCCAGGGAACCAGCAAAACAAACCAAAAAAAGCCAGAAGGGGGGAGGTGACTCCAGTGGTAGAGCGCTAGCTAGAAGCCACAGGAGAGCAAGAGGCGCTGAGTTCAAGCCCCAGTACACACACACGCACGCACGCACGCACGCGCACACACACACACACCCTCCAGCTGTTCATTAGAAGAAACGAGCGTGGCTGTCACGTTGTGAAATGTAGCTCATTCCCCACGCAGCACAGAACCGTTTGTGACTCAACCCCAACAGAGCTGTGCTGGATAAACGGCCTGGAGGCTGCTGTCACTACGGCCCGCTCATCAGCGAGTCCCGGCTTCACATATAAAGTGCTTGGAAATAAAACCATTTCATGACATAATAATAATAATAATAAAAAGGGAAATCGATGTCTCCAGAAATGCACATCTGTTCATTAAAGCTGTCTGCATGTCCGCCACAGCTGTGCCCATTTAAAACACGAAAGATCTAAGCGTCATCCTTCACAGTGAAAAGTTGGCGGGGAACATATTCATGAAAGTCTGGAGAGAGTTTGGCAATTAAGTGTGCGGTTTATGTTTTAATGAGATTTTTGTTTAGTTCCTTTTTAATTTTTTGGGGGGGCCTGGATCAAGGCTTGAACTCAGTCCCCTGCTCTTGCTTTGCTACTTTACTTTGCTTGGCTGGTGCCCTACCACTTGGGCCATGCCTCCAGCCCAGCTTTTTGCTAGTTATTTTGCAAACCAACTTTCAAAGACTTTTCTGCCCAGACTGGCTTTGACCCAGGATCCTCTGGATCTCAGCCTCCTGAGTAGCTAGGATTATAGACATGGGCTACCAACACCTGTCTATTTTGTTAGTGTGTGTGGGGGGGTGTGCGTGCGTGCACACGCATGTGTGTGTGCATGTTTGTATGTGTGGATCTGCTGTACTGGCGTTTGAACTCAGGGCCTGGGCACCACTCCTTAGTTTTTGTACTCAAGGTAGGTGCGCTACCACTTGAGCCATGTCTTCACTTCCAGCTTTTTGCTAGTTAATTAGAGATAAGCGTCTCACAGTCCATTCCTGCTCAGGCTGTCTTCAAACTGTGGGCCTCTCATTGTAGCCTCTTTTTTTTCTTTCTTATTTATTGTCAAAGTGATGTACAGAGAGGTTACAGTTTCATACGTTAGGCATTGGATACATTTCTTGTACTGTTTGTTACCTCCCCCCTCATTCCCCCTCCCCCTCCCCCTATCCCTCTCCCCCCATAAGTTCAGTTGGTTTACACCAAACAGTTTGCAAGTATTGCTTTTGTAGTCGTTTGTCTTTTTATCCTGTGTCTCTCGATTTTGGTATTCCTTTTCACTTTCCTAGTTTGAATACCAGTATATACGGTTTCCAATGTACTCAGATGAGATACAGTGATAGTGCAGGTACAACCACCGGAAGGGGATACAAGAAGATCATCAATAATAGAAGCTACGGTTACACATAGCACGTTGAAAGTAGTTACAGTAGTGATCTAACACTCGTTTCCGTAACATGGAGTTCATTTCACTTAGCATCATCTTATGCATTCATAGGGGCATAGCTATTGGGCTCTTGTGATCCTCTGCTGTGACTAGCCTAAACCTGTGCTAATTATTCCCTAGGAGGGAGACCATCGAGTCCATGTTTCTTTGGGTCTGGCTCACTTCACTTAGTATAATTTTTTCCAAGTCCTTCCATTTCCTTACGAAGGGGGCAATGTCATTCTTTCTGATAGAGGCATAACATTCCATTGTGTATATGTACCACATTTTCCTGGTCCATTCGTCTACTGAGGGGCATCTGGGTTGGTTCCATATTTTAGCGATGACAAATTGTGCTGTCACCGCAGACTCTTAAGCAGCTAGGATTCTAGGCGGGAGCCACTGGTGTCTGCTGGCATGTGATTTTTATGGAGCCCCTGCATGCCTCCATCAGTTCAGTTCTTACTGCGAAGGGTCAGGTGGTAGTTAGTTCCGGGACTATGGAATGGTCAGCCCTTCCGCCGTATAAACTTGGAAGGCTTTTCAAGATGAGGATCTGGGGAAAGGTCCCACCTGGCGGTCACCCCCGTCACCTCTGGGCACCCGAGCTCAAAAGCACAGGCCCCATTTAGCGGCGACATCATCAACATGGCCTCTCGCAGGCGTCTGGGGCCTGTGTGCAAACCACCCCGCTGGTGGAGGGCAAAGACTCCAGTGTCCGCCTGCCCTGTGTAAGTGGGGGAAACTGAGGCACGCCTCTGGCCCCCTCCAAACCCGCCTCTGCCAGGGTTCCCAGGTACGGCCTTCTCTCCTTTCCCAAACTCGTCAGTTTGAAGAACTTTAGGCTTTGAACTTGAACTCTGACCCCATTTCAGAATGAACCAGATACATGTAAACATACCCCCCCCCAAATAATAACAAAGACCCAAAGAAGAAAGCAGAGTGGCGCTTCGTGAGCTGACGGTCCGCTGAGGACCTTCTGGCGACCACTGGTGTGGCTGTCTCTGCATCCACAGGGGTGCATTGTGAGCAGGACACAGAAGGGGTACCCTGAGTGTCTGGGGTGCTGGGCAGGAAGGCAGCAGCAAGTCGGGCTGCCAGGTGCCTTTGTCAGCTATGCAAAGCAGTGTTGTCTTTGGGAGGCCTCTGCCTGTGACCCCTTGGAGTCTGTTTACTGATGGGATCCAGCGCTGAAGGCTGGGGATTTTAGCTCTCAGCGTGGAAGGCAGGTGTTTGCGGAGGAAAGCCTGTTGACATTGCATCTTGCAGTCGGGTGTTTGCACATGGGCCTCCTCTGAACAAGCCCCTTCCCCCCCCCACCCCCCAGCCCAGGAAGGTGGGGTCCATGCTGCTTTTTAGTCTCTGGCTGTATTTTTTTCAACCACCCAATTGGTTTCTCACAACATTTCCCATCTAACTGAACCTCTCAGCGCATTTGGGACCTGGCAGAGCTTTCTGGATAACTCAGAAAGTTTGGGGTGCTGGGTGAGGTCATGCCCTGAAGGCATGACCCTAACTTCCCCAAAGGGGGTGTTTTCCTTTTCCTGTAGTTCTCAGCTACTCAGGAGACCGAGGTAGGAGGATCCTGGTTGGAAGCTGGCCTGAGCAAAAGTGTTGACTCTACAGAAGAAACAGAAGCCAAAGGGCCGGTGCCCCCGGCTCACGCCTGTCATCCTAGCTGCTCAGGATGCCGAGATCTGAGGATGGAGGTTCCATGCCAGCCCCGGTAGAAAAGCTCATGAGACTCTTATCTCCAATGAACCAGCAAAACAAAAGCTGGAAGTAGAGGCACTGAGAGTGTACCCAGGCGGTCAGGCAGGCGCCCGGCTGATAGCAGGCCTGGAGTCTGCCCCCCAGTTCCACCAACGAGGCTGGCGGTGGGTCTGTTTCTGGAGGGCCGCTGGGGTCACCTTCTTCCGGCTCACGTTTCCAGCGGCAGCTCTTACAGAGCCCCAGGCCTCCCCGGAGTTGGGTGGTAAGTTGTGCGGACGTTCATGAGCCCTGGCCAGAGGTGGAAGCTGTGTTACGCCAGGCCGAGCTTTCCAGCGGCATGACCCCAGGAAAAGTCAGGTAGAGACCCACATTTCCACGCAGAGCCGGAAACCCTCTGCCTGAAGGACACCTCCTCGGGAGAAAGGCTCTTTGTGTGCTGCGAGCGATGACAAAGCAGCTGCTGCGGTCCAGGTGGTAGAAACATCAACAGCTGTGCTGTGTGTTCTTCAATTTTCCCGCCCTGCCCTGGGTCCTGAACTTTAGCTGGCCAAGTGCTTGCCTGGCTGTATTTACCTTCAAAGATGCACAAAGCTTTAAAGCACAGGCTCTGGGCTTGGGAGAAACCTGCACACCGGACTCAGCTCACACACAGACCCTTGCAAAGCCCTGGCTGGGGTTTATGGAGTGGGCAAGGGAAAAGGCATATTTAGAAGGCAACATGGAGAGAAAAGGGTGGGCAGAAAGGACTGACCTTGTCTCTCCCCAGGTCACCAGGCATCTCCATTCAAGGGCGATGTTGTTTATCAAAAACTCAAGACATCTCTCAGGGAAGGTATTTGGCATAGGAGAAGCAAAGCCCTGGTACAAAAACCACAAGGCTCCACTTGAATAATAACTAGAGCAAGAAAATGTTGACGTATGACTCACATGGTCTAGCTGGCTCCTCATAACACAAGGCTCTGAGTTCAAATCCCCAGTACTGCCAACACAAATCTCCAAGAAACAAATGATTGATTGCTACAGTGACGTGTGCTCCCGTGAGCGTCCAAGTTACAGCCCAATGTCCTAAAGAAATTAAACAGACATCGCCAGTCTATCACTTCATGGTAAGGCTATAGCAAAAGCATGAGTCATCATGTTTGGGGTGCATCCTGACCCCCTACATGTGCACGAAGGCTTTTCTTGTCCCTCCCTCTCCAGCCCCTACTGTCATGTGTGTGCCTGCATCAGTCACAAAGACAGACAAGTGGACCAATGGACAGAAGCAACCTAACCAAGTGCTGGGTGGGAAGTTGAACACTCCTGTGGAGTGCCCATTTCTACTCCCAGACACAAGGGGAGGCTTAAAGCTTGGAGGGGGAGGGTTGGTAGATGGAGGGACCTGTCGGTCTAACAAGAGAAGAGCGACTAGTGGGAGCCTTGGTTCTGGGCAGGACTGAGAGAAGGGCCAAGACCTGACCTCCCCTCCCCTCCCCTCCCCTCCCCTCTCCTCTCCTCTCCTCTTCACCCTGATGCTATGTGGAAGCCCATAGAGGCTGTGCACCTGTCGATCAGAGAGTGTGGCCAACCCTGGGCTCAGCGCCTGCCTCTTAGGGCTCTCACCCAGGTTCAGTTCTTCTTTCCCCTCCTCTATGGCCTTTCTGCCATGGAACAGTAGCAGATAGTGTAGAAAAAGTAGATATATCTGTCAGTTTACTAATCCTGTAGCACAATACCTGGGATACTTACTTTATAGAGAGGAAGGTTTATTTGGCTCTCCTTTCTGGAGGGTCCAGTCTATGATCGATTGACTCTATTGCTCTGGGGCCTACAGTTAAGGAGCACATCACAACTGGAGCTCAAGGCAGAGCAAAGCCATCCTTCTCCTGGCCGGGAAGCAAGAGAGGATGAGAAAGGGCTCCTGCATCTCTCCCCAGGGCACACCTCCAGTGATGGAAGGCCCTGCCCATTGGGCCACACCTCCAATGACAGAAGGCCCCGCCCATTGGGCCACACCTCCAATGGCTGAAGGCCCCGCCCACTGGGCTACACCTCCAATGACCTGAAGGCCCTGCCCACTGGGCCACACCTCCCAAAGCTTTTCACACTTGGGCATTTGGAGGATGTTCAAGATCCAAACCATAGCATGGGAGACTTGGCTAGCCTATGCAAGGCATGTGGGGGAAGCCCAACTCCTGACGGAAGTGAGTGTGAAACGATTGCTTTCCCTCGTTGCCTCTGTTCCGGGAATGTCCTCCTCTCTTTCGGGAAGTTTCTTTGGGGAGTCATGAACGTCTTCCACATTCTTCGAGATGTGATGGACAGCTTTCTACCAGGACAGAGACAATGGACTCAGCACTAGGAAATGGATCACACCTCCACCATGGTAGCTCCCAAGCTTCAGGTGCATTAGAATAACCTGGAAGCTTCTAGAAGCACAGGTGGCCCAGCCACCCACAAGCTCTCCAGTAAGTCCCCAGGCCTGTGTAGCTTGTTGGGAGACCACATGTGGTGGGTGAATTCTGTGGTACTGCCAAAGGCAAACTCAGTCCCTCTGTCCTCTCTGAGATCGTCCTTATGAGGGTAAGACACTAACCCCATTCTTAAATCCATCTTGCAAAAATGTCTGACAGGGTGGACTCCCAGGACTGCAGCTGAAAGAGGAGTTAGGTGTTGATGGGGATGGGAGTGAATAATACCTGTGGACTATTTGGCTGGAGATTAAAGAAGACCAAATTGGAAACAAGGGTCTTCCTGTCCCTCTTTCCTTGAAAAGCACCCAGTCCCTAAGAAGGACTGAGTATCTGAAAGAGCAAGTTTCTTGTTGACCAGCTTGGTCTGAAGACATGGATGAAAATATCCCATGATGCATTCAACAAAGAACTGGAGGGGGAAAAAGTCCCTCCCTGGCTCTGTTGATCTCATCAGCATCAATAAATATTTATTGGCCTCCTGAGATGTTTGGGATGCTAGGAAGCAGAACAAAACATCCAAGAGACACAGATCTTGCCCTCCAGAGATCAGATCCCAGAGGAAAGAAGGCAAGGAACAGAGGATTCTCTTTGAGAAGCAAGGAGGAGAGTGTGCGTTCTCTGGAAAGATGCTTTTAGCATCTTCCCGTGGCAGTGAGCCTGAGCCGGGCATGTATGTCCATGTGGGCTTTTGTTAACCAAGTCCGATTCTGAATGCACAAGAGGAGCCAATTGTTTAAAAGAAGCTGGCAGAGACTCCCTTTGCCGGGGGGAAAAATCACTTAGTAATGAGAATAATCACCATCTCATTTATCGAACTTCTTCTGGGCATTGATTTTTCATTTTGGTAGATGGGAGACATCTGAAAATGAAAGAGGTATTTTTGTGCCTTCCTCCTCTGGGAAAAAGCAAATGAGAAGTTTTGTCTCTGAGAGGGTTAAATCCTCTCTGTGTGTTTTACTGGATCAACTCAGGCTGTCTCCAGAACTCCTTAGAGTTATCCTGTTGTTAAATAACGACAGGCATATAGATCACCAACCTGGGGACAATAAGAGACACGTCCATGTGTCTGTGGTCTTCCAAGAATAGTGACTTGGGTGAAGTAGATTTTTCTTGGACGTGAGTTTTTGGAAATGGGTCACTGAGATATTGTCAATTCGTTTCCTGTTAGACCTGTTGGAACCTCTGTATTTGGGCACAGAAAGTCTCCGGTGTAAGGAGTGCACGTGTATTGTTGGATGTTTATTTATTTATTTTTATTTTTTGGCCAGTCCTGGGCCTTGGACTCAGGGCCTGAGCACTGTCCCTGGCTTCTTCCCGCTCAAGGCTAGCACTCTGCCACCTGAGCCACAGCGCCCCTTCTGGCCGTTTTCCATATATGTGGTGCTGCTGGGGAATCGAACCGAGAGCTTCATGTGTAGGAGGCAAGCGCTCTTGCCACTAGGCCATATTCCCAGCCCGTTGTTGGATGTTTAGAAACGTCCCCTCCCTGGACTCACGAGGTGCCACTTACCCCTCCCCAGAGTTTCTTCCCCTAGGGAGGGAAGGGAACAGAATATCATCTAGTCAGTGGCCTAGGGCTCTGAGACCACAGGACGGTTCACACAGTCCAGCACTCGCTCTTGTCAGACAAGTACTTGAGTTTGGAGTACTGAGTACGGAGTTTTCGCAAAGCCAGACTTGCAGCAAAAACCGACGTTCCCTCCGTGAAACTAAGTTGTTCTAGCACGAGCTTCCCAGGGCCGCAGCCAATCCCCCCGTGGTGCAGGACTGGCTGGCTGGGCTGAGTGTGGGATTTCTGTAGCATCCGAGTGGTTCCTAGGGACCAGACATTCGTGTCATTTTTTTTTTTTTTTGTATGTGGGGAAAGAAATCTCTTTCTGTATAACCCCTGAAGAAAAGTAGGGAACTTGGCCATCCTTCCTTTTCTTATCCGCGTCAGCTAGTGAGAACAAAAGTGGTGGCTGGGTGACCTGGTGAAATGGAAGAGCCAGAATAACACAGGCATCTGAAATAGCATCGGCCCCCGCGAGTCCAGCTACCAGATAGCATTGTTCTAGGTCATAGTTGGTTTGCGATCCGTCGGGCCTTTGTTCCTTAAGTGTGGGCTGTTCCAGAGATGACAAATGTCACCCTCCATCACAGAACCGGGAGAGGGCGGGCTCAGGGGGGCCACGACAGCAGTGGGGAAGCTTGCAGATTGTAAGAGCAATCAGCCTCATTCCCCGTTAGCTGACCGTCAGCAAACGTGGGACCCGCCCGGAAGTCCACTAGCTGGCCCCGCCTGTTTCTCAGTCCTGGGGCCACGCGTGGCTAATCTGGCCGCCTCTAGGATTGGTCCCCGGCTCTTCCGCCCTTACGGACAGCTCGTGCCTCCCCTTACAGTCCCTAGATAGGTGCACGTACACCCCTCCCCTTCCTGCCGATCTTTGATCTGATTGGCTCCTGTGCCTTATATGAGTTACATGCGTTCCCCTCAATAAACGAGATCTTGCGCCGACTTGACTCCCAGGTGCGTCTGATTGTCCTCCAGTGAGGGTGGGCTGGTTGCGGGCGGTCTGTCAACCCTTTCCTTTCTTGGCTCGTCCGTTTGGGGCGTGCCTTCCCCGTCTCTCCCACGGGTCAGGGGAGCACGGGGGGGGGGGGGGCCAAAAACCCTGACAAGCAAAGGCACAATATAGGCAGCCCATCGAGCACGGAAGGCAGCCCTGGCAGGCCACCTTCCATCATCCCCAGCCCTAATTGCCCGCACTCCTTTGTCTGCCGAGAGAGGTCAGAGCAGCCATCTTGTGTGCAGGGGGTGGGGGGGATTCCCAGCAGTGCCCCTGACCTCTCTGCTCTCTTGGGGCCAGCAGTGAGTCCCCGCTCTCAGTGGGGGATGACGAAGAACATCTCCAGATGCTGAAAGTCATTCTGGACTTGGTTTCTTCACGCAATTCCTAATTCATCTCATGAACGTTCGATGAGCCTCCGTGACCTGTGTGCCGGGCCGTGCTGTCCCGGCCGCCGGCGATTCGCAGTGGACCGGGCCTCTGTGGGGCAGGTCTGACGTTCGCAGAGGGCCGATGGCACGAGCGTGCTGGTGGGGCAGAAGGGAGCTAGCAGTTGCTCTCCACAGGAACCGGTCAGTTCCACGGCCCGTCATTATCAGCCATGAAAAGCAGGCCTCGACCTCAGACTTAACCGTCACAGTTCATGCCAAGGCACCTGCAGCAGAAGAAAGGCAAGCAGGCCAAAGCCGAGGAAGGGCCGGGCCATGGGGTAGGATGCAACAAATCCGATCCATCCATTTCGTTTCTTTTTTCCACTTGCCAAAGCCACAACCGGGACGTGGAAAAATACAAATGCGTGATAGCAGATCAGGCCCGACATCCACGTCGGTATAAAAAATAAAATAAAACAAGCAAGCAAACCAAACTCCCTCCCAAGACTCTGTGCTGTCTGTGCATGTGATCTATCCTGTGAACTTCCAAGAAATAAAGTCCCTCTTCGGGAAGGGGGAACCAGAAGCGCTGTATGAGGTCTGACGTGATTATCAGGTCAGCCAGGGGCCTCCTACCACCAGGTGTCACTGTGTGTGGAGGCTCAGGAGAGTGAGCCGTGCATGTATCTGGGAGAAGAGCCTACTACGTAGATGCAACTGCTCATGCAAAGGCCCTGGGGTTGAGCCGGACTCCGTGCTCAACCGGCAGTGTGGAATCGGAGGTGAATTCAGACAGGTGATGCCTTAAGATCATTGGTGCTACCATCACAAAATACCCGAGACTGAGAAACCTGTAACAATCAGCGGTTTGTGGTTGCACCGTTCTGGAGGTAGGGAGTCTGCCGGGATAGAGGAGGTACCGTGGCTCGCACCTCGAATCCTCACTACTCAGGAGGCGGAGAGCTGAGGATCAAGGTTTGATGTTAGTTCAGGCAGGGAAGTCTGTGAGACTCTTATCTCTAATTAACCACCCAACAGCCAGAAGGGGAGTTCCACCTTGAGTGAAAAAGCCAGGGGACAGTGTCCAGGCTCCAGTACTGAGACAGAGAGGAAAAGAAAAAGTGTATGTGAATAATAATGTTTAAGTCCTGAACTCTTATAGACATGATTCCATTATTCTACGGTACTAAGGAACCTCCTTACTCCTTCAGGGTACAAAACCCAGGCCCTTCCATATACAAGAAAGCCAAACTCCGTACGCTGACAGCTCAGAGGATGAGACAGTCTTCCAAAAGCTTGGTCGCGATGGCAGGAATTCCACGCGGCCGGTCCCGTCCCCAGCCTCCGGTGACGGACGCATGGGCTTCCGGAGTTCCAGTGCTGACAGATGTTGTCTCTGAACGTCCCCAGCATTCCAAGGCTGTCCTCCATCCCCTGTGTTAAGGAGGAGCTGCTTATAAAATCTATGGGACTCCCTGGATGGAGGAGAGATGGGAGAAGCCGTTGGAAAGCCCTTTAAGCTCGTTTGAAGGGTACCGGGAGAATTAGCGGGTTGCTGTAAGGATTGAATGATCAAAGACTGGCAGTCCGGACCAGCATTTGTCTTACACGGAACTGCTGCTTCGGCTCCTCGGATGCCCCTGCCACCCGATGGGCAGAATGGAAGGGAAGTTTACTTCCTAGGGCGAGGAGCACTTCACACAGAGACCCCAGGACAGGGCAGAACTGGGCCAGCACACCCCTATAAAAATGCGCATTTCCTGTTTGCCGTAGCATGATCCCAACATGCGTGGGCACCAGGAGGTCTGAAGAATGGCACAGGAGTCACCGACCGTCTTTGATGACCCTGGCGCTGCCTCTCACTTCTGCCATTTTGGGGGTCAAATTGACTTTCTATATTCTCCTGGCTAGGCTTATTTCAAGATTCTCAATCAATAAATGGTAAAATCTAGGCTGAGACGGGAGCAGTCAGTCACCCCCAGTATCGAAGGCCACAACATTTCGTTGAAATACAAGCCATCCAACAGTGAGTGCTAGTGATTGCTTGGTATTTCTACTACATTTGTAATCCAGAGAATCACATCGGAGTCTCATAGTCCCCCCCCCACCCCCGCCCCTAGAGAAACAGCAGGAGGTAGTTTATAACACAGCCATGTAAACCAGAGCTGGAGTCACTGGCCTGGGATGTCAGCACACCTGTTCCCACCGAGTGCCATTGTTTGTTTCCCCACACACACACAACCAAAGAGGAGCCAAGGGCCCGCCGGCCTCGCAGCTCACTGCTGGTGGAGCTGCCTCGCACACTTAGAATTTCGTATTGGCTGCAGGGCTCCCGAGGGGAACCAGGGCACATCGGTCTTGCTTCCTAGCTAGGGGGACAGTCACAAGTCAGTGTCACTCGACTGCCCGGGTCACCATCCGGTGAGGGGCAGGACAGGCAGGGGGCCCAGCTCCGTGGACTCAGGAACTGCGGCTCTGACCCGCCCACTTCCCACGTGGGTGATAGATTCAGCTCTGAAACCTGGAGGGCTGAGCCTCCCTAATTCACCTCCATCTTCCACAGCCCGGGGCTGTGGTGAGGAGGGAGGGAGGGAGGGAGGGAGGGAGGGAGGGAGGGAGGGAGGGAGGGAGGGAGGGAGGGCACGGGGGAGATGGTGGCCCAAAGGGAGGGCTGGAATGGAGAGGGGGCAAAGAGGAAGAAGAGAGGTCATGGGAAGGGGAGAGCAGGAAGGTGGCCTGGTGTTTCTGGTTGACTCCTCGAACAAAGCGGTACGCGATTCTGCTTCTGTTATTGTTCCTAGTCATCTTGTGGACGTACAGGCCAGGCCACACCATGGAGCTCTCGGCCGCCAGGACTTCTTTTTAAACTGCTTAGGACAGACAGGATCCTGGCAGGGAATGAATGTCAGATGGGGTCACTGAGGCGGGATTAACTGAAGGATGGAGGCTGGGTTAAAGAGCGGGAGGCGGCAAGCCCTCTGCCCGGCCCAGCGGGGCTCTTGGCACCTCTGGGCCTGAGGGATGGGTTGTTTGGGGGAGGGGCTCCTGGAATGAGAGGAGAGCTGTGCCTACTGCCCAGCGAGTCCCACTCCCCTTCTCCCTCCCCTCTGTCTTTCCGTTCCCTGCTGGTGCCCCGTGGTGAAAGCCAAGAGGAAGTTGGAAGGCAAGAGCATCCTTGACCGAGAGATGTCAGCCCCCAAGGGACAGTGGTGGACTTGTAGGGGCCACAAGCGCGTTGTCCCCAGAATCACGAGAGCAATGCGCGGTGGGGGGCGCCGCGCAGAAGTGAGCGTTGAGCAGCAGCCGGCCATCACCACGCCGCGGCCCACGTGTGTTTGTGGGGCCCCCGGCTCACACCGATCCATGCCAGACACGGTCCTCAGAGCAGAGAGCTCATCTTCCGTGTGCATTCAGCTGCTCACCCACTGGCTAAGTCCCTGTGCCCTTGGGGCTTCGACATACAGGGTCCCCCCCCGCCAAAGAAAGATGGTAAGATGCCCGTTACCCACGGCCAGTCGTTCCGACACGCGTTCTAACTCGTGAAGACTCCAGCGCGTTAGCGGGGGGCCGTCCCCACCTCCCCGTCAGACTCAGTTCCCCCATAACACGTGAGCATTTCCCAAACTATTTTGACAGATGAAATTGTCGATAATTAGCTCGGCTCTGCCAACTTGAAATTGCTGGGGGAATGATGGCGGTGGCTCTGTGCTGGAGTCTCTGGAAGAGAATCTAAAATTGAGACGCAGACCAGCCGTTGTCCTCACCTCACCCCTCCTCTGCAGCCCGAGTGGGGGAGACGGCTCGGGGTCTGCGAGATGATAACAGCAGCGATGATAACCGCAGCGGAACGCGCCAGCCCGTGCCAGCCGCGCCGCCCGCGTCCGTGGGTAGCGGTGAGATCGGAAAGGCGCTGTCACCCCGAGTGTCTTTTGCCTCCTGTCAGCCATCTCCGCCGACAGATTCCATTTTCTCTGCTCCGGGAAGTTCTTTCTGATTGAGAACAAGATTGGCACCTGAGAAATCAAGCACAATGTGTAGAACGTTGCTGTCTCCACCTCCGCTTCTGCCCGGGCCTCCTCCCCCCGCCCCCCCCCCCCCCCCGGCACCTCTGAAGGTTGATTTCTCGTGCTTTCTAAAGACTTGCGTCGACCTGCTTGGTAATGGGAGTGGGCTGGCGACAGGAATGGCCGCCCTCCGCCTTCCCCGTGTCCTGTGACACTCGAGGTGGGGTTGTTTGTCCCTGGCTGCCATGGTTAAAACACCAGAGCAAACAGCGTAAGCAACAGGCAGGTATTTCTTACTGATCAGGCAGCTCTTCCAGGCCAGGGTTCCAGCATGGTTGAGGGGGTGGTGAGGTCTTGTTTCTCACCTTCTCACTGTGCCTCCACTGGGGGGAGAGAGGGGGGCCGTCAGCCTCCCCCCTCCTTCTAAGAGCACGGATCCCATGGGAAAGGCTCAACCGTTGTGACCTGTCCTGACCCTCACTGCCCCCTCAGGACCGCCCCCTGAATGCCATCACGTGGAGAGACGGGGCTCCACCTATAAATCTGGGGGTCGGGGGACAAGCGCATTCCAGTCTGTGAGTGATGGTCCCCCACATCACACACACACACACACACACACACACACACACACACACACACACACACACACCACACACACACACCCCAAAGCAGGAGCAATGGCTGCCAGGTCTGGGACAGGGCCTCGAGAGTCCTGTGTGAGTCTTCCTCCTCCCCATCATGTGTGGCAGCAGGAGGAGCGGCAGGAGGAGCCACCGTGTCCTTGCCAGGTGCCCCTTCCTCCCCACACTGCCCCATCGCCCTGTGTGGGGGACGCTCTCCTGTCCCCCACTGGTCTGCGAGCTCAGGGAAGAGGCTGGACATTCATTCATGCTCAACCCAGCTACTCCAGTCTAGCTTCGCAGACTGACTTTTGTCTGCCTGGTTCTCAGGAAATAGCAGGGGACTAGAAACAGGAGGAGGACCAAGAAGAGGAGGAGGGAGGGGAAGGAGGAGGGAGGGGAAGGAGGAGGGAGGGGAAGGAGGAGGGAGGAGAAGGAGGAGGGAGGAGAAAGAGGAAGGAGAGGAAGGAGGAGAAGTATAAGATAGAGAAGAAGGAAGAGGGAACAGAAAGAGGGGGGAAAAGAACAGGAAGAGGGAGACGAAGAGGAACAGGAAGAGGGGGAAGAAGAGGAACAGGAAGAGGAAGAGGAGGAACAGGAGGAAGAACATGAAGAGAAGGATTTCACAGATTTCCCATTCGTTCTAGACCAGCCACCCACACTCCCCACCAGACGTGGAACAATCTTCCACCCAGGCCTCCGGAACCTCTGTCTGTAGTGGCCACTTCTGCTGTCCTTCCTTGAAGACACTGGGACAGGATGGACATCGCAGAGCTCCTTCACCCACTCATTTATCTTTTCTTTTTTTTGGCCAGTCCTGGGGCTTGAACTCTGGGCCTGAGCACTGTCCCTGGCTTCTTTTTGCTCAAGGCTAGCACTCTGCCACTTGAGCCACAGCGCCGCTTCTGGCTTTTTCTGTTTATGTGGTGCTGGGGAATCGAACCCGGGGCTTCATGTATACGAGGCGAGCACTCTACCACTAGGCCATATCCCCAGCCCACTCATTTATCTTGAGCACTTGCTCAGGTGGCGTTGGTCCCCAGAGAATGTCAACCCCCCTTTCTTAAGGGCAACAGGAAGCAGCCTGCCGAGCAGCCCCACCCGGCGGCCGCGGGGCCGTCCCTCGCAGGGCGCGCGCTCACGGGCATCCTACAGCCGCGCTTTTCACAGAAACGGTTTTGTCCAGCTCCTCCCTCGAAACCTCCGTTCCTCGGTATGAGCGCGCAGTCACCGTGTGTCTATTCTGCAGATGCACCGTAGCCCAAGGCAAAAAGAGCTAGATGTAGGGGTGGGGACCAGCGCCCCACTTTGGGATTGCTAACCAGCCTCATCGGCACTTCCCCACCACCCGGAGCTGCGACGGCGCGGGAGGCCCCAGCTCGCCTCTCCGAGCTGAGCGCCGGGTGGCGAAGGGTACGGCGCGGGGCTCTGGGGGAGCTTCATGCAGGCCAGCCATCCTCACCAAGCAAGAGTGCCCAGCCCTACTCTCCCCGGGCGGGCCCCCCCCCCCCCCCCCCCGCCACACCACAGCCTGTGCCCGCGACGCTCGGGTAACGGCCTGTGTCGCGCAGGAACTCGGCCCTGCCAGATGTGGTGAGATCACAAGGCTAGGCTCAGAAAGGGGTTAAAAATAAGAGCTTTTTATTTTTTTTCCCCCGCATGCTATTCGCGTGTGTGTGTGTGTGTGTGTGTGCGAGAGAGAGAGAGAGAGAGAGAGAGAGAGAGAGAGAGAGAGAGAGAGAGAGATTCGGAATGTGAAAAGAACAGCATTGATGCTGTGAAGTTGTTTGACAAATATGCACTGGAATCTACTAAGAGAAAGGGCGGGGGCTGGGCACGGGGGAGCAGGGCGAGGCTACGTCCGCACCCGGCAAAGACAGAGGTGTGGTCCAAACACCTCACCACCACCACCACCACCCCCCAGTAGGTTTTCCAAGAGGGGAAAGGGGGGAAGGGAGCAGCAAAGGCCACAGAAGTCAAGCCAGGAGTCCTGGATTCTGGGGAAATTTACAAATCAAGAAGAAGGTGGACAATTCCAGGTAGAGAAGATGGCCTGAACTCCCAACGATGTCAGATGGCAAAGCTCAAATTAGGCAGATCATGCCTTTTCTTATTCAAGCACAATTTTAGGAGGCTTCCAGCATAGGAAAATGTACATAGCATTACAGGTCAGATCTTAGAGCAAACACAGATGATTAAAAAAAAAGCAGTCTGAAATCAAGTAGCAGCCCACTGAATCAAGTAGCATGTTGAAATAAACATATACTGATTAATGCGCTCTGCCCTAAGAAGGTAAAAAATCTGTCCATGTAACAGCATATTGATCAAAAGCAATGATCAAATGGCAATGATCAAAGGAAAAATGGCAGGACTCAGTAGATACAGAGTAAGTTGTCAGTAAACTCCACTACACAGTCATAGAAACAGATCTGTGTGTGTGCTGGGGCTTGAATTCAGGACCTGGGCATTGTCCGGAAGCTCTTTTGATCCAGGTTAGCACTCTATCACCTGAGTTACAGCTCCACTTCTGGCTTTTTTGTTGTTGTTGGTTAATTGTAGATAAGAGTCTCATGGATTTTTCTGCATGGGTTGGCTTTGAACCTTTGAATCTTCAGATCTCAGTTTCCTGGGTGGTTAGGGTGACAGGCATGAGCCGCCACCAGTGCCCAGTCATGGAAACAGATTTTTTTTTTTTTTTGTGCCAGTCCTGGGGCTTGGACTCAGGGCCTGAGCACTGTCCCTGGCTTCTTTTTGCTCAAGACTAGCACTTTGCCACTTGAGCCACAGCGCCACTTCTGGCCATTTTCTGTATATGTGGTGCTGGGGAACTGAACCCATGGCCTCATGTATACCAGGCAAGCACTCTTGCCACTAGGCCATATCCCCAGCCCATAGAAACAGATTTTTTTAATACAACTTTATTATTATTAAGATGTACTACGGAGGGGGTTACCACTTCATTAGTCAGGTAGTAAGTACATTTCTTTTTGGACAACTGCTACCCCTTCCTTTTCCTAGTTTCCCCCTCCTGTCCCTGCCCATAAGTTGCGGAGTTCACTTTCTACATAGCGCAGACCGAATTGCATTTGTATACTGATTGCTTTTGTTCATTCGTCCTCGCTCTCTTTCTGTGCCAGAGCAAAAACAAACACCAATACCAACACCAAAGGAGTCATTAAAAAAACAAAACAAAACAGAAAATAGAGCTACCGAGATCTGGAAACAAGCATGCTTGATGTTGAGATATGGTGGCATTTCTCAGGAAGTACAAAATCAAGTTGAGATCCAGCCGTCACATCTATTATTTAGTGCTAGGTATGCATCCCTGTCAGTGTAGTAAAGAAGGAAAAAAATAGACTGAAGAGTAAGAAAGACAAACGCAATACTTTTAGTATTTGCAAAAGTTACGACTGTCTGCGTGGACAAGCCAAGGAGAACCACACATAAAATTTAGGAATTTAAAAGAGAATTCTGAAAAGTTGACAGATACAAAAAGCAACAGTAAAATAAATTGTGCCTTTCCTCAAACCAGAAAATATGCTAGAGAAACAGAAAGAAGGAAAATGTCTCCTAAGGGGCCATGTATGATAGCATACACCTTTAATCCAAACTAGTCATGAGGTGGAGACAAAGGATGTTGGTTCAAGGCCAGTCTGGGCCCAAAAGTAGCAAGACTCTATCACAAGACGCAGGAGGATCATGGTTCAAAACCAGTCTAGGCAAAGTTAGCTCTAGACCCCCATGTGTAAAAACCAACTAGCAAGCCCTGGAAGTCCCCACCTGTCATTCTAGTTACTCAGGAGTTTGAGATCTGAGGACGGCAGTTCAAAGCCAGTGTGGGCAGAAAAGGCCGTGAGATACTTTAGCTCCGAGTTTAAAAGCTAGAAGTAGAGCTGTGGCTCAAGTGGTAGAACACCAGCCTTCAGAGAAAAAATTAAGGGCCTGAGTTCAGCACAAATACACAAAATAAAACAATGAAAAGCAAAAGGCCTTCTAGCATGGCTCAAGTGGTAAAGTTCTTTGCCTGGCAAATGTGAAGCCCTGGTCCGGTTAGCACTGCCGCAGTAATTCACGCCTGTACTCCCAGCTGATCGGGAGGCTAAGATCTGAGGATGGTGGTTCAAAGCCAGCCCGGGCAAGAAAGTCCATGAGACTCTTCTTTCCAATTAAGCACCAAAAAGAAAGCTGGACGTGGAGCTGTGGCTCAAGTAGTCAGGACAGTGTTCAGGCCCTAAGCTCAAGTCCCAAGACAGGCATCAAAACAAAATAAATAAAAGGAAAGAAAATGGCTTTTAGGCTTAAAGTTTGCGTAGGAGTTCTTACTTAGTAAAGACCTCTTTTACTCTCCCCCCCCCCAAAAAAAAGACAGCAAATATAACATATTTGGCTCATTTCCATCATGAGCCTCTTGCGAGCAAAGTCAAAAGAGATCTGGCCCAGGGCTGGGGATATAGCCTAGTGGCAAGAGTGCCTGCCTCGGATACACGAGGCCCTAGGTTCGATTCCCCAGCACCACATATACAGAAGACGGCCAGAAGCGGCGCTGTGGCTCAAGTGGCGGAGTGCTAGCCTTGAGCGGGAAAAAGCCAGGGACAGTGCTCAGGCCCTGAGTCCAAGGCCCAGGACTGGCCAAAAAAAAAAAAAAGCAAAAGAGATCTGGCCCAGGGAGTGGGTGCAGGAAACGCAGAGTTTGGTACAAACAACTTGCACGCATCAGGAAGGAGATGACACACAAACGCAACCACCAAGGAAGCAGTGGGAGGAAACAGAGGGACGGAAACGCAACATGCAACCTCCAGGCCAGTGCCTCCTTCCTGTTCGGAGATCTGCACCCAGCCACGGGGCCCACGTTCCCAGCACCCCCCCCCCCCGCCCCAGGTGCGAGGTTGCAGTCTGACAACAGCCCAGGCCGGTGAGATGCACCTGCTGCCTTGGAGAAGGAGCGGGAGAGACAGAAGGAGCCGCGGGACCGGCTGCCAGCCGCCCCGGGCTGAGTTGGTCTTACCCAAAATGCCTGCGACCCCACGTTGTGTTCTGCAACAACGGCAAAAGCAGATTGTGGGATGAAACACAAACAGACTCATGACTATGGAAAAGAATGAAGAGAGCTCACTTGCAGGATGTGCAGACATCCCCAAAGTAAAAATTCAAGTCCCACTGTGCTTTCCACAGTTCACATTTTACTACATTATTTCTTTTTTTCCTCCCCATCTCTTTATTGTCAAAGTGATGTACAGGGGGTTACAGTTTCATACGTCAGGCAGTGAGTACATTTCTTATCCAACTTGTTACCTCCTCCCTCATTTTTCCCTCGCCTCCCCTCCTTACATTATTTCTTCTAAAGGGCAGTTCGGAGGAAAAGAGCAAATGCTCCAAGGGTTATTTATATGCGGCTGTGCTTGTTTTGTGTTGTGTTTGTTTGTTTTGTGCCAGCACTGGTCCTTGAACTCAGGGCCTCCTACTCTTATTTGGCTTTTTCACTCAAGGCTGGCGCTTTACCACGTGAGCCACACTTCTGCTTCTAACTTTTGGCCGGTTCACTGTAGATGAGAGTCTCACAGACTTTCCTGCCAGTCTGGCTTTGAACCCCAATCCTCAGATTTCCGTTTCTGGAGTAGCTGGGATTTCAGGTGACTGACTGATGCATTATGTTTTGTCCAGTGCTCTCAGGCTGCTGAGATGCCCTTGTCTTTGGGGGCAGGGCACCGTGCGTGTAAACCCTCCTCCTGAATAGAGTCAGGCAAAATGCTTCTCGCCATGGAGTTTGCATACTTCTGCTGGGAGCAGCTCCAGGCTGGGGTTGCCATGACGACGCCGAGTGCTCCAGGATGCAGATTCCTCTGCCCTCGCCCTGAGGAACCGAGGATGTTCTGTGTTGGGCAGCAGCCTGATCAAGTTCAGCTGTGATATTAGAAGTTGGTGGTGAGTCTGAAAGGGGGACAGTGTATGATTTATGAAGCATCCAAACAAGAAAGCTTGTACGTTTGGGTTGTTTTTTAGGTTTTTTTTTGGAAACATCCATTTGGATCGTAACGATCTGAAACTTAAAATTCTCTCTGAGTCCTGGTAGGCCTGTAATGGAAAAGTTATGTGTGTGTTGTTTAGGGGAGGCAGTGTGCTACATTGCTCAGGGTATGAGTTGGGGTTCTCTAGAAAATCAGAAGCCATAACGCCCGCACGCGTGTGCGCGTGTGTGTGTGTGTGTAAGTGTCTAAGAGAGAGACAGACAGATACAGGGAAGGAGAGAGAAAGTAACAGGGATAATACAGACACAGAATGGGACAGAGAGATAGACAGATACAGAGAGACAGACAGAGAAAGACAGACTAAAATAGAGACCAACAGAGACAACAGCAAAACACTGGGAAGAATTAGCCCACTGGAGGAGGGCACTGTTCTCACTGCTTTATGTATGTCGTTGTAACCCCTCTGTACATCACCTTGGCAACAAAATTAAATTAAAAAAAATAGAATTAGCCCATACTATTGGGGAAGCTACAAATTCCAGGATCCTTCAGGCTGAATTGACAAGCTGGAGTCCAGGAGAGCAGATGGCATGGTTCTACTCGGAGGCCCAGACAAGGCAGGGCTCAGTCCAAAGGGACGAGTGTTAGCGGAGACTTGGCGCTGCCATCTACCTCAGTGCCTGTGTCTGGGAGAAAGGATGATATTTGTCCTCTCTGGGTATTTGTGTCCTTGCTTGTAAAAAGATAATAATGGGAAGCAGTTCATGGGGCCGGAGCGAGGAGTCAACGTGTTGCTGTCTATAAAGTACATTATCTATAGCGGTTAGCCAGTGCGTTTCTGGTGGTGCTGATCATGAATGAGCATCTAAGCCATAGATTGTCCAGCTTTGCTGGCTCTTAGGCTTCCTGGAAATTGTAGCTCAAAACGCGTGCTTTGGTCATTCAATGGCGCACTTGCATTTATCTGTGTCATTGAGTGTCCCTGGGTGTCTGTAGGTCGGGGATGGCTTCCAGGATGCCTGACAGATTCTAGAATCCACACATGTTACAGAAATACTCTCCTCTGAAATGGCATCGATTTTGCATATATATATAACTGCTGCCCAGTTGCATGTACATGGCTGTGCTGTATTGCTTAGGGAATAATGACAAGATGAAAAGTTGCGTGTGCTCAGTATAGATGTAAGTTTCATCTCAAATATTTGGGGTCTTGGTGGCACTGAGGTTTGAACTTGGCATCCCAAACTTGCACTACAGGCATTCTGACACTTGAGCCATCCCTCCAACTGTGGGTTTTGTTTTGTTTTGTTTTTTGCTGCTCATTTGGAGATGGAGCCTTTTCTGCCCAGCTGGCTTTGAACCATGATCCTCTGGGTCCCAGCTCTCTGGGTAGTTATTCATTCACTAGCTGAGGTTTCGGGTGCAAGTCACGGCCTACCCATATGATTTCAAGGCATTTTGATCTGTGACTGGATCCTGTCACTGGGTATTTGAGCCAGTTCTGGCTTTCCACAATATTCCTAGTGTGTTCATTCTTGGCAGCTGGTGCCCAGCTCATGGATTTTTCTCTACAATGAGGAGAGAAACTCACAGGCCAGAGGCTTAAGGAGGTTGTTCAACTATTCTAAAGCAGAATAAATTGTTTCTCACAGAGTGGTTAGTGTGTCCTGGCTGGGTGAGGAAATGGTGGTTTGATATCTTCCTGCCTCCAAAAAAGCCTAAGGCACCATACGGAGAAGGGGGTGGGGCGGGGCCCTGTGATGTTCGGTGGGAGGGACATTAACTGGGATCACAGCCCCACTGGATGAAAAGCAAGTAGCAGCCAAGTGACCGGAGGCCAGCGAAGGCTTGATGAAGACACAGAATCGGACACGCCTGGCTTCCAGCCTCCCCCTGCTTACCACCTACTGTCCAGTCCTGAACCCGTGTCTGTGCTTCTCTGAACCCAGTGGTCTCACTTTCAGAATAACCCTGCCCCGCATGGCGGGGTGTGAGTGGTGAGATCGGACGTCCGGAGAGCGCTGGACAAACCCAAGCCACATGGCTAGAAACTAAAAGAGATCCTAGAACAGCTCCTGAAGTCTTCAACAATGAACATTTTATTTTATTTTTTCTATTTTTAGAGCTGCTAGAAGGGGTGGTGCTTTCAAAATAGAGAAAGGTGCTTTGGTTTGGGAAGATTCCATTATCCACCGGGCTATGTGGATTTCTGGAGCCACTGTTATATATCCACGTGCTTCCCAGCCCCGTTTCTCCTTCCTGAGGGGGTGTGGGAAGGGGCTTGCTTGACTTCCAGTGAAGGGGGGGGGCTGGAAGTAGGACCCCCCCCCCGACAGCCTCTATGAAGGTGAGAAAGCAAATGGCCTGATCCTAACTGGAAGTCTTACCTGTGACTCTTGCATTGTTTTTGCTGGAGTCTGGGTTTTCAGAGCATTTGAGTTTGCCCGTGGAAATGCAGGTGCGCTGTAGGCCCAAGGCCGTGGGGAATAATATATCTTCTCCCGTCCTCTCAAACATGGCGGCCTTGCTGCAGGGATGTTCTGGCACCGAGGGAGTCCCCGAGGGCCCATGGCTTCATATACGCTCCTATACTCCTCCGGGGGACGGCTACTGTCTGGTGCTCCTGCAGATGCTGGAAAGAGAGAAAGGAACACAGACAGATGAGTCATCTCTAGCGGCCATGACCAAGTCCATAGGTGAGGTGGTTTCAGCACTTCCTGTCTCACAGAACGAGACAGTGGAAGTCAGGCCAGGGACCAGCATGGCTGGCTTCTCTGTTGAGCGCCCTCTTCCTGGTGGAAAGATGGCCGCCCTTTTCCCTCTGGCCCTGTAGGGCCTCAGGCGAGGACAGGCTCTCCAGCATTTCCTAAAGGACACCCATCCTCTCCAATCAGGGCCCCACCCTACCACCTCATTTAATTGTACTGAGCTCCTCGGGGACCCCAATCTCCAATCACAGTCACGTTATGAGCTTAGGGCATCAGCAAGAGATGGGAAGTGGACATGATCACGACTCCGGTACTCCATGAGCCCCCATGTCCTTGTTTGATGGGGCACAGCAGACCGTAAACATGCTCACAAATTAATAAATGAAGCGCATCTGGGTTGTGTCCAGCTCCACACAGGAAGTGAAGGAGGAGCGGAGCAACCAAGAATAATGGAAGCTGGGCTGGCTCTACAGAAATCAGATCAGGAGCACCCTGGGAGATGTGTCCTAGAAGCATCTAGAAGCGCCAGCAAGGGTAGGATGATTTGGGAGGCAGTCGCCCCACTGAAACCCTCGGAAAGGCTTGGCAAAGGGTAACAGTGTTCCTCTAATGCCAAGATGGAGAACGTGAAAGTGGTTCTGGGGAACCAATGCCAAAGCAGAAGTGGAAAGCGTGCTGGCTCCCCACAGGCTGATGTTGTCAATGCCTGGAATGGAGCACGTGGGTCTTAGACTTGAGGACAGGATGAGAGCGAGGGCTTCTTGCCCACCTTCTTCTAAGAGAGCAAGGAGGAGGCCTGGGAATCTGCAGCCCGGATGCGGGCTCCTGGCATTACCTCTCCCTCCCCCTGTCAGGCTACATTTCCACATCTCCCCTGGGGAGATGCCAAGCCTTTAATTGTGGGGGACACTCGGCTCTGCGCGCTACTCCTGCCGGCGGGAGGGCAGAGCGTGTCCCGGTTGGGGCTAAGCTGAGATGAATAGGGCCGCCGAACCCCCCCCCCCGCGTTCCCAGCCCCCCTTATGTTTAAGAGCAGACACGGAGATTTCGGGGGATGCCGTCCAGTGGTCTACCAGCTTCCAAAGGTTTTATTCAAGGGAGAGGTTTATATAACAGTAATGGCGGCAGGAAGAGGAGGGACTAACTGGGTATTAACGATTGGCTAATGAACTGTCCATCATGGTGATGTCACGGAACTTCCCGCAGAGGCGGAGACCATGGCCCACAGAACCGCCTTCACGTGGCTGAGGCGGAAGGCGGAGGGCGGGGCTGGTTTGCGATCTCTTCCGGTAGAACGAAGGGAGTAGGAGGGGCTAACAGCCAAGCAGCCCCGGGGCAGGAGAAGGGGCCTGTCTCTTAGGTATAGCCAGACCCCGACATCCCACCCCCCCCCTGCTTTGTTGCCCTTTAGGGTGAGACTCAGCATTTCTGGCATCTGAGCGGATCACTGAAGCCCTCAACCCAAGGGAAAACTTCACCACGTGCAAGAGTCAGGAACTACCAAAAACAAAAAAAAAATGTTAAGACCAATCCTTCCTCCCTGAAACTACAGATGGGAGAATCACCTGAAAGACTAATTGACGCGTTTGAAAATAATTAAAGTTGTAAATGGGACAGGTACTTTAATAACAGAAATGGCAGAGTCTACAAATCAGATTTCTCTGTAACCTAACAATTAAGTCAAAGGTTTCAGATGATGGCTTGAAGAAGAGATAAATCAACTATATAAAAAAAAAGAATTAATAAACTGGAAGATTGATGTGAGGCGATGAAAGAATGTGTCATATAGATTTAAAAGCTGGAGAAAAATGAGAGATGGGTGCTATCAAACAGAAAATTAAGTGGAAAGTTCCAATAGGTGTGTGTGTGTGTGTGTGTGTGTGTGTGTGTGTGTGTGTGTGTGCTGGGGTTTAAATTCAGGGTCTGGGTTCTGTCCCTGAGCTCCTTTTTTTGTTCAAGGTTAGTGCTCTACTACTTGAGCCACAGCTCCACTTCTAGCTCTTTGGGGGTTAATTAGAGATAAGCGTCTCACTGCCTTTTCTTCCCCTGGCTGGCTTTGACCCCGCCCCCCCAATCCTGAGATTTCAGCCTCCCAAGTAGCTAGGATTGTAGTCGTGAGCCACCCGTGCTCAGCCCAAAGTGACTTGTCGTTGGAATTTCACAACCAGAAAATAGTAAGCGTTATGATGGCTGACAAGTTCTCAGAATTCAGATGATACACATGTTTCCCGGGCTGAAGAATGGCCACCCACAGACATCAAGGTTGGAGCTTTTGGACCCATTAAATATTACCTGGCAGGAGGGAAAGAACATTGCAGGCGTCATGATGGGTCCAGGTTTTCAGACGCCGGACTCAAAGCAAGCCCGGGGGCCACACGGCAGGCCTCGCCACTCACCCGACAGCCGAAGAAAGAGACGTGGTGAAAGGCAGAGAGAGACTTGTTACAAACATTCTCACCATTCATGTGGAATAAGCAAGATCAATGTGGCTTTGATTCTAGAGAAGAAACAAACACTCAAAATAAAAGTACCCAAAGGTTGGAAAGGAGGGAAAAAGTCAACTTTCATTATTGAGATGGAAAAAAAAAAAAATCTACTTAGAAGACTCAAGGAATCTATGTACCGGAGAATAATGCTGAATTGCAAATTGAGCAGTTTTGCTGAGAATTGGCTCAAATACACAAAAATCAATTGTACACATCAGCCAACACAGTCAGAAAAGGTAGCTTTAAAAAGATGCCGTATACACTAGCAATGAAAATGTAAAGGCACCTGGGAGTAAAATTTTATGGAGGAATTTATGAAACTTTATCGAAATACATAAAAGAGAAAAAAAGGCGCAGAGAAATGAAGGTGTGGGTTGCAGATCTTGTTCATTAGTGGAAAGAGTCGATATTATAAAAAGGGAAACGTTCCCAAAATCAGGCTATAAAACGATCATAAGTTTAATCACAGTCCTGAAAAAACAGATTTTTTTTTTCAGGGAAATTTTATATTTTATAAAAAACCAAGGAGCTGAAATACGTTTTAAGAATAATAGTGTGTGGCGGATGCCTATGGTTCTCACCTAGAATCCCAGCTACTCAGGAGGCTGAGATCCAGACACTACTGGCTCAAAACCAGCCCATGGGGGAAAAAAAAAAGTCCATGAGGCTTCATCTCCAAATAAGCAGACAAAACCTGGACTGGAGGTATGGCTCAACTGGTACGGCTCACCAGCTAGGCAAGCGGGAGAGCCTGAGTTCACTCTCCAGTATTGGGAAAAGAAGATAAATAAAAGAATAGCAACGTGTTGGAGAGAGATTGCCTCCTTGCCCAGTGAGACTGTCATAAGGGAGTTGTCCCCAAGGCTCTGTGCTATTGGCTGAGAAACGCAAATGGAAACAGTAGACTGAAAGAGGGCTCGGGCTTAACTACAGAAATACTAAAAGCACTCGATCTGTGATAGATAAGGCATTCCAAACCACTATGGAAAAAAAAAAAGATTACTCACAACAAATAAGTTAATACTGAGGATGCCATTTTACAGATGGAAAAATATTGGATCTTTTCTTCAACACACAAAGACCTAGCTCAGAGAAACCTAAATGTTAAAAAAGACCTTTCACACACACACTTGGGAGAAAAATAATAATAACAAAGAGAATATACTTTGATAATCTCTTGGTAGACTATTTCCTTTAAAAAAAATACAAATGACTAGAGGAAATGTGGCAGACTGACCACCATTACAATTTAAATCACCCAGAAAACAAAAATCACTGTAAATGAACTCAAACCACAAATCACAGAGTGGGAGAAAATATATTAAAGTGACCGAAAGATTTGCATTCAAAATATGTAAAATAGAAAGAAAAAAAAATCCCAGCCAGGTACTGTGGTTTATACCTATAATCTCAGCCAATCAGAAGGCTGAGATCAGGAGACCCACAATTCAAAGGCCGCCCAGGTAAAAATACTGTGGAGACTCCCTCTCAGCAGAGAAAGATGGGAATGCATGCCTGTCACACCCGCTATAACAACAGGGATAAATAGAAGGACAGCACCCCGGCCAGCCCAGACAGAAAGCAAGAACCCCATCTCAAAAACAAGGCAAGTAAAATCAACTAAGAGTGTGGCTCAGCACTTGCCTAGCAGGCACACAACCCTGAGCTGAACCCCAGTACTGCCAAAAACAAACACACAGAAGAGATCTAAAAGCATCAAAGACAGTGTTAGAAACTCAGCAACAGGACTGGAGTTCAAGCAAAGCAGAGTACTGGTGTCTCACATCTGTGAAGCCCAGCTACTCAGGAGGCTGGGGTCTAGAAGGTCACGGCTTGAAGCCAGCCTAGACAGAAAAGTTCAGGCCTCAGGTCCAAAAGTTCATGGCTCTAAGATCCTGGGTGAAGCACACAAACTCTCTGAGGCTTGATTTCCTCCTCCACAGAAGGCCTAGGCACGCGGAAAATCCTCAGCCGGCTGTAGTCATTACTTCATTTCCACGGTCAGAATGTAACCAATGAAAGAAAATGCTACCTCTGTCCAGGCTCCATTTTTCTGGTGGGAAATCACTTTGCTCCCGGTGTAAGCAATAGGAAAAAGATCTTAGAGATTAGGGACTTGTCAGCATTTATCAGCATGAAGCCATGAAAATGACTGTCTCTAGATATCAAACCGTGGGGGTGGGTTTGTTTTTTGTTTTTGTTGGTTTTTTTTTTTACAATTAATCTGGCCTTCCTAGCTAGCGGGGCAAATTTTTCAGTAGCTCCAACTCCTGCCTTTTAATTACATATTCCCCAGGCAACGCCTGGCCCAGGATTGGGTGTGTTAACTAGGGCAGGCCAGATGACTGTCCTTATACAAGGCAGGCCGTCCCACTGGGGAAATCACAGCTGGGGCTGTGGAACTCTCTGGGCCTCTAGAGTCTAACTGCAGTGAGCCGGTAGCCAAGCACACTTCTGTGTGTGCACTAGAAATCGGGCTTCTGTATCTGTGGGTGGGGGCTGGGCGGGGGCTGGGAGGGGGCTCTTGCATCTGACATTCACAACCCCAGTGGACCAGTGAGATGCAAAGAGTCTCCAGGAAGCGGCCATCAAGGCACCCAGTAGTAAGGGACCCGTGATGCCGAATTTGAATGACTTCAGTGGGAATCTGTTTCTCTCCCTGGGGAGCGGTCTGGCATTATGGGATGGAGCCCATGCCAACCCACGCCAGCTGTGACACAAAAGAAACAGATCCTGTGTAATCTTACCGCGTGTGGAGAGTGCTCTGATTTGCTGTGTGTGTGCGCGCGCGTGTGCGTGCGTGCGTGCGTGCGTGCGTGCACTGGCACTAAGGCTTGAACACAGATCCTGAGTGCTGTCCCTTTGCTTTTCCACTCAAGGTTGGTACTCTGCTTCTGGCATTTGGATGGTTCGTTGGAGATAAGCATCTCAAAGATGTTTCTGCCCGGGCTGGCTTTGAACTAGGATCCTCAAAATCTCAGCTTCTCAAGTAGCTAGGGTTACAGGCGTGAGCCACCAGCACCTGGCTGTGATTTGCAGCCAGTAGACTGAGGCTGGAGGGGCCCAGTGGCTTTCCCTAAGTCGCAGCGGGGACCCGAAGGCTCTTTGCAAAGCCGGTGTTCTCCTCGGGTGCCCCCACCCCACGATGTACCAGCTACAGCCCTCCGGGTACCCCCTTGCCCAGGACGTGAGCACAGAGGCAGAGCCCGGCCTCCTCCTGCGCCGCTCACGGAAGAGCTCGCCGATGAAGCGGAGTCCCCGTGGTAGCTCTCCGGCGGCCCGGGGCAGCGTGGTCCGGGTGGGCACCGGGCGGCAGGTCACACGTCACTTGCTGCTTCTCTTGCAATGGGCTTGGCACTCTGTCTTCCGGCTCTCGTTCCATGGCTCTTCCCTGGAGGGACATAAGAGAGCCACCGAGGGGACACATTCCTCTGCCCCTGGGGACATGGCGGTGTCCTTTCCTACAAAGACCTCAGTGCTGGGGACAGTGGCAAATGGTGCCACAGGTGGCAAACACCCCATCCCCCCCCCCAACCACAGCCATAGCATAAGCGGACGCTATCGGGGAGTCTGTACAGTTCTGGATTACGTAGTGCCGATCAAGTACTGTGTAAGTGAAACTTGGCGGAACATTCCTGGTGACCCCGAGAACGGGCCTGTGCGGGTACCAATGGCTCACGCCTGTCATCTTCACTAGGGTGAGGCTGAGGATCGCAGTTCAAAGCCAGCCCAGGCAGGAAAGTCCGTGAGACACTTTATCTCGAGTGAACCACCAAAAAGCCACGAGTGGAGCCGTGGCTCACGTGGTAGAGCGCCAGCCTTGAGCTGTTTCTTCCCTCACATGTTCAAGAAAAGGACAGGAAGTGATGGACTGGGTAGCCCAGGTGTGCGCTTCCGTGTCAGTGCGCCTGCGTGCACGCGTCATGTCCCGCCCCTGCCTGGCACTGGTGTCGCCACCGCCCTTGCCCTCCAGGGGCCTGGCTATGGGGTACGTCTGTCTCTCTGTGCGGCCTCGATGCTCTGTGGGTGAGCTGGAGCAAACCACGGGGTCGCAGAGTCCCCAGCCCGCCCCCCAGCCCCGTGCATGGCCAGACAGGCTCCTGCTCCCCATCTGTCCATCTCCCCCTAACTCCTAAGGCCAAGGTAAGGAAGGGCCTGGCGGGGGGAGGGGGGCGGGGGGAGGAGCCATGGCCCACCGTCCCCCCCCCCCTGCCGGACAAAGAGAAGGAGACGCTGAGCCCCGGGCCTTTGTTCTGCTCTGCCCCGCCTCGCCCCTGCAGTCAGAAACGGCGAACGGCGGAGATAATTGTCCAATTTTCCCCACAAGATCAATTTGCTGTCATTTTCTTAAAAGAAAGAAATGTAGGAGCATTGTCAGATAACCTCCCTCGAGGACCCTCCCGTCCCTGGTGCCTGCCTGGGCCTCTCTGACTCCGTCTCCACCGCCGTCCTCACGCCGTCCCGGGGCCACGGGCTGGACTTGCGGAGCGGGGACGAAGCCGTTGCTGCAGAGAGGCCCCCGAGGGCCCCACGACACCCGGCCAGGCTCCTAGGCAAAGTGAGACGCCTCCCCCTGCGGGTTTCCACCCTGATGCCTAAGAGGAGTCACAGGGGCCAGCGTTGGGAGTGACAGAGGAAGGAGGAAATCAGGGGAGGAGGAGGAGGGAGGGCAAGGAGGAGGGAGAGAGAAGGAGGGAGAGAGGAGGAGGGAGAGGAGGAGGAGGGGAGCCGTCATTGGGACCGTGGGATAGCGTGCTCACTCACAGGTGGAAGTGTGACTCAGATTTCTGCAGAGACGGCAGCCTGTACCTCATGGGTGCCCACCCCCCCCCACACCCCCAAGCCCGCTAAAGGCACTGGCCACTGGCGCTGTGTCCTTCAGTTGCTGAGATGAGGAGACGGCAGAGGCACGGGCCCCTCCCTGCTGCTCCGGCCAGTTTATCTCTTCCAGGACGCTCTTGAGTGACAGATCTACGGGCACATCCCCGTGCTGGGCTGTGTGTGCACACATGCATGTGTGTGTGTGTGTGTGTGTGTGTGTTGCTGGTCCTGGGGCTTGAACTCGGTGTTTGGGCACCAGCCCTCAAAGCTGGTGCTCTACCAGCTTGAACCACAGCTCCCATTCTGGCTCTTTTTTTTTTAGGTAGTTGATTGGAAATCAGAATTTCATAGACTTTCCTGCTGGCTAGCTTTGAATTGTGATCCATGGATCTCCAGGGCTGACGTTCTAGTAAGGGAGGGGGAAAGTAGACCAGTGTGGAAGATCTGTGGAGCGGCACAAAGAGGGACAAGTCTACAGGGAAAGCTGGGGAGCAGCAGCATGGTCAGAGAAGATGGCTGAGGAGACTGTGGAAGAAGCAGTGTGGTGACGGAGGGCAGACTTGGAGGCAGAGGGAGCACCAGTGCAAAGGCCCTGAGGCAGGAACCATGGGATGTGATTGAGCGCCAAGGAGCTGGGGTGTGGCTGGAATTCCATGAGCAAGGGGGTGGAGGGGTGGGAATGGGGAAGGGCAGGATTAGTGGGGTAAAGGAGAGCCGTGGGCCCATCGCATGGGACTTTGCTGGCCATCAGGGCGGCTTTGACTTTCACTCAGAGAGAGGACCCTCTTAATCTGCTCGCTGAAAGGGATCAGAAATGGTAGTGGGGTCAGGTGTGAGATCACTGTGCTTATTGAGTCTTCCGAGATTTGCTCAGGGCTGATAGGATAGAGTGGAGACATCTCTCCTGTGTCTCTCTCTCCCTCTCCCATCCTCTTCCCTTTCTCCCCCCACCCACTGAGGAGCTCATCCCATCCTGGGAGACGACCGTCGTGTAGAATCTCACAGTTACCCAAGCTGGGCACTACGAGCCCAGACCCTTCTCCAGAGCCCAGCTTGCTGCTCCAGAGCCCTCGCCACTGAGATGCTTAGGGGACGTCAAGTTCAAACCAGTCCCCACTACACTCCCAACTCCCCACCACACCCCGGGGTGCTCCGTCCACGGCCCGCCCTTCCGCCAAGATGGCTTCCTCCCTCCCAGGAGAACTTCCTGCAGGGATCCGAATGGTCTACACCTGGGCCCTCCATTGCATCCCTGCAGCCGCTGAGCCCTTGACAGATGGCACACACGGTGGGTTCCCTTGGAACTTGACTTCATTTTAATCCACTGTAACGTAGACTCGCATGGGACCAGCCACCATTCAGCAGCACAGACCTGTGAAGGAGTCAGGTCCCCCCGAACACAGCGACAACTGGTGGTGCTGACCTAACAAGGCCCCTCGGCTTGCTACGTCAGCAGCCCCAGGCGGGTGTCTTCGTGTGGTGTCCTGGCACCTGCAAAGGCATAGTGACCCTTAACTGTTCGTGAAGAGTTGTTGAAAGGACCCATCAGGAAAGTCAGCCTCCTCCCTGTGGCCCAGTTCCAGTCCGTGCCTCTGATGGTCTCATCTCTCCCTGTACTCCCATCTACTGTGGAATCCCATGTGTGTCCTTCTGTCCATCCCCCCATCCATTTGTCCATCCTCTCATCCACCCACCCATCCATCCATCCATCCATCTGTCCGTCTATCCATTATCTATCCACCTACATCTACCCACCCATCCATCCACTGACCGTCCATCCATCCATCTATTCATCATCAATCCACCTCCCTACCCACCCATCCACCCATCCACTCATTCACCTGTCTATCTGTCCATCCATTCATCCATCCATATACCCATCTATCCATCTATCAACCCACCTACCCACTTATGCATTCATTTATCATCCATTCTTCCATTTATCTATTCACCCATCCATCCTTCCATTCATCCACCCATCCCTCTATCTACCTGCTTACCCATCTTTTATCTACTCATCCATCCATCCTTTCATCTGTCTGCCCATCCATTCACCCAGCTACCCACCCATCCATCTGTCCACCCATTCCCCCATCCATCCTATCCCTCCATCCAGCCACCCTTCACCTACTTACCCATCCATCCATCCACGATTAACCAATGAAAATATGCACTCTTTGAAGCCAGGCCAGGTATGAGGTGCCTAGAATACAGCAGCGAGCAGGGCAGAGGAGAATCTCTGCAAGGCGTGGCAGTCCCTTTGGGAAGACAGGCATGAAGCAGGTAGCTCAGGAAGTGGCGAGGGTTTTTCTGGGGAAAATTCTGCTGTTCAGAAAGGCCCCAAGAACCCTCTGCATGTTTCTGTTTAAGAAACAACTTGTTGAAAGGGATGACAGTGATCAAGATTATTGTATCCATGAACTGCCTTTGTTAAATGGCAAAAGAAGAAATCAGCTTGATATATAATAATGAGATGATGATGACGATGACGATGAGAGACTCCTACTGAGTTGATGAACCCAGGAATCCACACATATTTTTGTGTGCTGGTATTGGGTCTTGAACTCAGGCCCGTATGCTCTCTCTGACTTTTTCCACTCAATATTGGCACTCTACCACTTGAACCACACCTCCACTGGTGCATCGGAGATACGAAGCCTCTTTAATTTGTCTTCCCCGGCTGGCTTCAAACCATGACCCTCAGATCTCAGCCTCCTGAGTTGTTAGGATGACAGGCGTGAGCCACTGGCCCCTCACTTCAAATCTGTCCTTTCAATCAGCACTCACCGATGATTTTTATGCATGTGTTCTGAAAAAACCAATCAAGCCCTGGCTTGAGAGCTCCCTGCAGACCTGCTGCAATTTGAAACCGTCTCTGTTCAGCTCTGGTTCAAGTCAGCCTGTTGAAACTGGACAGTTGTTGGTGAGACAGATGGAGTGGGTAGAGCTGGAAGTTCACTTTCCTTCTTCAGAACCAAATTCTCTCGGCTTGTCTGACAAACTTCTAGCTATCAATGCATTTTAATGACCGTGACATTGACCAAGGCCACATCTATCACCCTGGTGCTGCTCCAGGGGATGGAGCCTGTCTGCCCCTTCCCCACCCCCCACCCTCACCCCCCTAAACACCTGGCAGGGGCTGCGGTCCTCCATGGATTGTCACAGGAACCGCAGAAGCCCCCACGGTGGCTCCCTGGGCTTTGAAAGGAAGATACCCTCCCCCATCAGGGGAGGGGAGATCGCTAGTGTCCTGCTCTTCTAGAATGTTCCACACGCGCTGAGATCTCCTCTGTGTGTCTCTCATCTGCATTCAGTGAGCAGGGCCTTGGTAGGGACACAGCCCTACAGAAGCAAGCCCTCTAAGGCCTGGTCACTAAGGCTTAGCACTTAGTAGGATTCGAAAGGATGCATGTAGAAGGAGTAAATCACCACCACAGCGCGCAACATGAGAGGCAGGACCCAGTGCAAAATCATTACATCGCACCCAAGCTCACACGTCATTCGGCATCTCAAGAGAGCCACAGTAGCACAGTCACCTGGGGCAGGGCGGGTGTAGGTTGCTCATCCCTGAAGCCAGCCCTGGTCAGCTTGATGATCTGTGGATCCCAAGGCCCCCTGGGGCTGTTACGTAAGGACAGAAGAAATCATTGCCTCCAAGACAACTGAGTGGCTCAGATCCTGAGGGCTGAGGGCTCCGCACGCAGCCCAGTCCTGGGTCAGCCCTGGCCTCGCTCATACCTCTCACCAACAAATCACGAACCGGGCAGGGGGCTGTGTGCTTCCTGTGGTTAGAATCAGGTTGGGGTGTTGCGTAGGAATAAAGATGGCCGCTTAAAAGGAGCTGGACAAGGCCATGTTTACTTCTGCAGAGGGTGTGCCCCCAGCCCCAAATCTGGCAAACCAGCAGGCCAAGCAGGCAGGCTGCTCCCTTTTTATCCCTAACCCCAGCAGGCCCCGCCCCTCTGCTCTCATTGGCTGAACTCAGTTTCACCATCTGCCAAAGGATACAGCTTAATGAACAGGACCTAAATAAAATTCAAGGAGCTTCTAACAGGATGTCTTAATTACAGAGCTCAGGAAAAGGACAAGGGCCAAGCCTCCTGGCCAAAAGCGGGGATCCTTCAGAGAAACAATTCTCTCAAGACCAACAGAAAGGAAGCAAATGACTTTGCTAGGCAAAACACTTCTCCTCACGCTGTGTCCCGGGTGGCGAGACCCTCTCGGACAAAGGCAGACCTTTGATGTGTCCTCAGGATCCCAAGAGTTCATGGGACTTTCAGCACTTAAGCAACGAATGCTGAATGTCTCCAGGATCAACCAACACATTAACTTCACAGCGCAATCGTGGCTTCTTCTTCAAGTCTATCTTCTGTATCTACTTCCAGGAGAGTACAGGGGTATATTTTACAAGAAACGGAGGGCTGGGGATGAGGCTCAGCAGGAGAGAGTGTGGCCAGCTTGCACTGGGTCCCCAGAACCACATTGAACCCCAACAGCATTTTCAGAAGCTGTGTTTCCTGGTATATCCTGGTAGCGGTGGCAGCAGCAGCAGCAACAGCAAGACCTGGAGTGAGGGACCCCAGCCTCGCCCAGGCCTGATAGCCAGTGGCTAGGGGCCAGTGAGCTTCATCTTCAAGATCCTCTAGATAATTTCTATGTCCCCTGGGTCCTGAGAACAGCCGTGTGCCAAGGATGCCAGATAGAAAGCAGGGCCTAGGACATTCTTGTCCAGATGTGTTTGGATCTTGACACACATGGCTTGCTTGCAGCTGACGCCTTGAAAGTCTGCAAGAACCGAATGACATAGTGGAATTTCACAGAATGTGAATCGTGGCCCTACAGGCCTGGTTCTTGTAGTGGCCATAGGGTTGGCTCAACAGGAAAGGTGTTGGGGATGTGAATGGGAAAAGAAAGATGTGTGCTTCCATTAAGAGAAACTGTGCGTGCATGCCTCTGGGTGCAGGTGTGTTTGCACACACCGGTACCAGGGCTTGAACTCGGGGCCTTCTCAGCTTGAGATGGCAGTCTGCCGCTTGAGCATCCCTTCCAGCCTGGCTGTTAGGTGATTATTCTGAAGTTAGAGTCTCATCGACTTTTCTGCCCAGGCTGCCTTTAAACAGCCATCTTCCTGTCTCAGCCCATTGAGTAGGTAGGATTACAGGCATGAGCCACCAGCACCCAGCAAGTATAACTGTTTTTGTGTGCCTGTACTAGGGCTTGAACTTGGGGCCTTATAATCTCGCCTTGGCTTTTTTGCTCGAGTCTGGTCCTCTACCACTTGAGTTATATATAACTCCACTTCCAGCTTTTTGTTGGGAAACTGGAGATAAGAATCTCATAGATTTGTCTACCTGGTCTGGCTTCAAACCGTGATTCCTCCTCAGATCTCAGCTTCCTAACTAACTGGGATTACAGGTTTAAACTACCAGTGCCTAGTTGGGTTCCATCATTTCCTGGCTGAGTGAGACACACTAAGTGTAACTTTTTTATTTAACAAAAGGGAATTTGTTGTTATTGGGTAAGATGGTAGAAAGTGAGTTAAGGGAACTATAAGATAAAGTGATGTTGCACAAGCTAGTTTACCTTTTAAGCCTTAAAACACGGAGATAACACCAAGGGCTGCCATGAAAAGTTGCCCAGGTTCTGCAATGAGCAAGTGGGGTAAGCGAGAAGCGATTGAGAGCTAAAATCCAGCCAGGTTTTGTTCCCATGAGGAAGGGGTGATGCTATCTAATTGGCCTAGAGGCACCACAAGCCAGCTGATGCTCTGTCTCCTGCCGTAGTGGATGCCAGGGTAATGAATGAACAGCCAGAGAGGGTCATGGGTAGGTTAGACAAGCCCAGCCAATCAAGTCTCTCTCCTGTCCCTACCTCTTTTCCTCCTAGCCAGATGCTTTCCTGGAATCATATAACCTTTAGGACTGCTTGCAAAGCTGACATATTTGGTTCTCCCAGAGGTGACCTGGGCTTCCCACCGAGTATATAGAAAGAAAGGAGGCTTCATTGTGCATTATTTTGTCTTGCAAATCCTGGATCAATCTCTAGCCCCGCCCCGCCCCCACCGGGCCCCAGTGGTCCGTGGGAACAGCTCCCCAGAGAGCATTTCTGCACCAAGAGATAAGATGGCAGACTGCCAGAAGGACCACCGAATCTTCAAACGCCGCCTAATTAAGTTTCAGCCTGCAGTCTACCTCCGTGGGCCAAAGGCTCTGGGAAGATAAGACCCAAGACACCTACAGAGATGGAGGATGGCGCGTTACTCTAGTGATAAAAAATAAATCAAGAGCAGTCCATCCCATTTGCAAATGGAAATCATTCTACCCGGAGCCCCTTCGTCCTTTGCAAAGAGCAGGAAGAGACCCAGTGCAGGGAGGCCCTTGGCCTTTCTGCCCCTCCTGCAGGGGCTCTGATGGGGGCACAGTTGTCACATTCACTGGGATGGGAAGATAAGGTGGGGGTGTCATTAATAGAGGAGAGAGTGTGCTCTCCACGGCAGAAGCTACTGCTCAGCGACTCCCGGCTTCCCACAGAGACGTAGACTCCTTACCTGCACCTCACCGATTCCCAGGACCCAGGCTGTTTTCCTGCCTTAGGATTCTGATTGCTGTGGGGGGAGGGGGGGCTTCCTATTGCCAACATGGGCTGCTTTTCTGGCGAGTTGTACAGGGGGGGTCAGCAACCCTCCTTTTGCCCTTGGGATAAAGGAGTTTCTTAAGGTTCCGTTGTCCTTTTGGAATACGGATACTGGGTCTAATTGGTGCCGTCTTGGCTTCTTGGTAGATGGAGGTGAAATCCTACCTCCACCCCTAGGTGATGGCCTGAGTTTCTAAAAGCAAGGACAGAGACTTGGACAATAGGTTACTGGACCTGCCAGACCTGTACCATGAACTCTGGAGACCCTTTGAACTCTGGAGCTCTGGGTGACCCTGCCCCCGACCATGACCCTGTGTAGGCCCCGCCTCCCCAGAGGTCATTGCACCAAGCCTCCTGTCACCTGACTCCTTGGGTCACCATGGCGTCCCTCTTCAGCGCGCCACTGGAGTGGATCTGGTTTGTTGAGATGGCTCTTCTGCTCTTTCTTGACTCTCCTACCCTCATGACTCCGTTTCCTAACAGAATAAAAAAAAAAGTGCACACAAGGTTGCAAGATTTTGGGGGACATGTGTCCGCTTGCCGTCACTGCCTTTCTAGTGAAGTCTCCCAATTCAGCCTCCCCAAAAGCAGCTGCTCTATATCTCGCCATCAAATTCCTGTGTAACATTTGGGTTTATTTTGATAATTAAAAAAAAAAAATCTTACGCAGGCACCCGTGGCTCACATCTGTAACCCCAGCTACTCAGGAGGCTGCGATCAGAGGATGGTGGTGTGAGGCCAGCCTCGGCAGGAAAGGCTGTGAGATTCTCATCTCTCAATTAACCACCAAAAACAACCCAGAGGAACTATGGCTCAAGTGGCAGAGCGGCAGCCTTGAGCACACAAGCACTCGGACAGCACCCAGGCCCCGAGTTTAAGCCTTAGGACTGGCACCCCCCCCACCCCCCAAAAACAAGATCACCTTTTTAAAAAAAATTTTATTTCTTTTGTACAGAGCGGTTCTCATTTCATAAGACTTTTTTTTTTTTTTTTTTTGCCAGTCCTGGGGCTTGGACTCAGGGCCTGAGCACTGTCCCTGGCTTCTTTTTGCTCAAGGCTAGCACTCTGCCACTTGAGCCACAGCGCCACTTCTGGCCGTTTTCTATATATGTGGTGCTGGGGAATCGAACCCAGGGCTTCATGTATACGAGGCGAGCACTCTTGCCACTAGGCCATATCCCCAGCCCCACCTTTCCAGATTCTCTACTGTGCTGGGTATAAGTCACCCAGCTATCTAGGAACCACAGGGACCCCCATGGGCTGAAAACTGGAGTATATTTTCTGGGGTGGGTGAGATTCCTTCATGACCTCAAGTTAGGATGTATTCTGCACCAAAAAAAACCTCACTTTTAAATAAGAGCCCCAGCATTTATATAATGTATATTTATATAAATGATAAATTATGAATGAATATATATGAATTATACATGTATATTAAATAATATATAAAATCACAGCACTAGCCTCACATTCCTGTCTTATTTGGAGTTGTCTGAAAACAGACTGGCAAACATGGGTGTAGTCACAGCAGGTTAGTGTGCATGGTTGGCTAAGCCTCCCAACGTCAGAGGGTAACCCTCAGTCTCTCGGAGCATTGTTAGGCTGAAATAAGCCTTGAGTGGCTGGGAATATGGCCTAGTGGCAAGAGTGCTTGTCTCGTATACATGAAGCCCCAGCACCACATATATAGAAAATGGCCAGAGGTGGCGCTGTGGCTCAAGTGGCAGAGTGCTAGCCTTGAGCAAAAAGAAGCCAGGGACAGTGCTCAGGCCCTGAGTCCAAGGCCCAGGACTGGCAAAAAATAAAAGCCTTGAGTGGAATTACAGTGAGGTCACCGGGTGAGCCAGAACAGAAGGGAGAAATGTGAAGCCAAATAATCAGAGAGAGAGAGAGAGAGACAGACAGACAGACAGAATCAGAGACACAAATAAAAGACACAGAAACAGACAGAGAGAATAGAGAGAGACAGAGACACAGAGAAATGAAGACACAGAGGCAGAGAGACAGAGACAGAGAAACAGAGAACATAGAGACAGAGAGAGTCAGAGACAGAGACAAACAGAGGGAGCATAGAGACACCGTGACAGAGTCACAGAGAAAGACACGGAGGCAGAGGAAGAAAGAGACACATACACAGACACAGAGAGAGATGCGGGCAGAGCACTCGGGGGAGGGAGAGAGCGCAGGCACAGGACAGACGTGCCGTGATGGCCGGGGAGACTCCGGAGCAGGGACTAGGGCCAGCCTCGGATCCTTTCCCTGGTCCTCACAGAGAACCAACCCTGCCAACCCCTTTCTCCAGCCTGGCGCTGGTGGGTTACGAGCAGGTAAGCTGAGCACAATCTCTGCTCATAGCACATGGCTATGGTGGTCCCCAGAAGCTTGACTGGGGGGCGGGTAGGGAAGGGAAGGCAGCCGAGAAGGCGGGGATCACATGGGGGGGAGGACTCCCTGAGAACCACTGGGGCTTAGTCCCACCGGGGAACCATGGCCCAGGATAGGCTGAGGCTGAAGTGTCCAGCGGGGTGCCGTCTGTGTTTGCTGCGAGCAGTGGGTGGCCCATCCCGGAATGGTGGACGCTGACATCCTCGGTGCTGTGACAGTGGTCGCCACTCGCTCACCATTTAGAAAGCAGCCTTGTTCACAGGCTGGGTGCCCTGGTTCAAGTCCCAAGGTGGCCCTGGAGCTCCTCCAGCAGTCACGATGGCTGTGTTCATTGCCGAAGAACCTAACCCGAGGAGAGGAGAACGGTGGGAAATGGCTTGGTTTTAGACCTCACCCCATCTCCGGGGGTGATCCCCCTAGGTCCCCCCCACTACCACAGGCACCTCAGCCAGGAGGCCTAAAGGAAAGCATTTCTTTAGTGGTTCTAAAGCCGACAGCCCTGGAAGGCCGCATGGGCCCCATCACTCGGGGTGGGCCCCCAGTTTTCCAGCAATCTGGACGTTTGATTCTCCCTCTCTGTGCCTGTGGGAGGGCACCCCCCCCCTCCTGGTGTCCCTCACTTTTCTCTTTGGGTATCTATCCATGAGAGAAGGCGAGATCATAGCGAGAACCAGGGATCTTAAGCCACCACCCTTAGGGACTCAGAGGATGTTCTTAACCCGGGCCTCCAGCTCAAGGCCTCTTCTTCGGGGTGGGGACCAGGGCTCGTGCTTTCTGGACTGTGGGACTAGAGCCCTTGTTCTAACTAAAACGAGGCAAAATGATGCATGTGCATAACCGGGACATCTTCTGAGAGGTGGCAGGGCTCAGAGCTGTTCCCCTTAGCACTGGTATTTCTCAGGAGGAAATTGGCAAAACCAGAAATTACTGTGAGGGTTATTTGATGAATTCTACTAGGGTCCAGGGGCGCCTGGAATCGGGTGATCTTCGCCTAGAAACCAGAAAGCTGTCTAGGCCAGGAAGCCTCCTGCCGGCTGTTGTTCAAGCATCAGGTGGCTACCAAGAGATGCAGCTTCCTTGACCTCATCGCTACTATTTCAAATGCACTTGGGGGAAAAAAAAATGTAAGTGGAGTTTAATGAGCCCCCTCTGGCTCTCCGCTTGGGAAAAAAAAATGTTAAGATGGGATCCATTTCCAGCTTGAAGTGAAATCATAGGCAAAAGAACTTTGCCCAGTTTAACTCTTAATGGCCTCCCTTGGGAAAGCTTTATCGTTTTGTGCCTGCCTCCAATTTGTAAAGTCTCTCATGCAAAAAGGAGCCGCAGCAGGCTCTAGGAGATGTGGGACCGAGGGCGCTGTCGCCAGGTCTTCCCTCCACTCTCCGCCCTTCCCTACCCTTCCCACCACCGTCCCCCAGACCTCATGCTGGAGTCCTGCTGGATCCGAGAAAGAGGCTGTGACTTCAGGATGGGCGCCCACGGGAGCAGCCACGAGACAGGGTCATTGTCACAGCCAGTGCAGAAGCATGGGAACCGTCCAAACACCACATCTCCACATCACACGAACCCCGAGCACTAAGTGCAGCTGAAGCAGGGCAGGCTGCTCGGGCTTGGAAAGCAGAGTGAGGGAAGAGGAAGATCGGCTGCTGTACACCCCAGGTGAAACCCCAGGGTCGTCCATCCTACGGCATCCATCATATTACTAGTCCCTGAAAACGATGTGAGCAAGATTCAGACTTACTAATGAATCCATGCTGGGATGAGGGCTTAGTGTTTTGAGGGAGCGTATGGTCACAAAGGATGGAAACCAATGGAAAGCAATGGCAAGATCATGGCAAGTCTCTGGGCCCGCAGAGCTGCAAGTGGGCTGGATGCATTAGGCCAGGTGTGTTCTGAGAACAGAATTAAAAGAATCGAACTAGTCAATGGTCTGAAGGGAAAGAGAGAGAGAGACAAATTGACTGTTAGTTATAGACAGAGATGAAGGTAGCCACTAAGGGATTGCTCATAAACGCTTATGATAATGGAGGCTGAGAAGTCCTCAAAACCTGCAATTGATAAACCCAAAGACCCAGGAGAAAAGGTGGCAGAATTCTACTCCAAGTTCAAAGGCCTGGGAACCTGATGAACGTATGATGTAGAGTCTAGTCCTGACTCCAAATCCAAACCCAAGGGCAAAAAAAGGCTGATAGCCCATCCTGGAGGCACCACGCCAGGGCAGGAGAAGCTGAAGATTCATACACCCTGCAAAACATGATGAAGAAATAAGGCAGAACTCTGCATTACCACATTTTTCCACCAATATAATAAGGTGCTCAATTGTGCGTAACCGACAGGTACAGATTGGGTGCTGGAGGAAGACATCCGAGCAGGTGGATGGCTGAGGGAAGGTTGACCGGAAGGCAGAATCGATCTGGGTTGAAAGATGGGCAGAAGACACGCCTCAGCAGTAGGCAGATGAGGAGTGGGAGGGAGCAGGGAGTGACTTGACCGGATGAATGAATGCGGCAGAATTCTAGCCACCTTTCTTGGGAAGGCCACCCTGGGTTTGGCTCTCCATTATTCCACTGGGGACATGCACTCTTCGCTTTTATGCCTTGGAGTCCCATTCTCTTAAAGTAAATGCCTGCCTAACGGGGTAAGGGAAGGAATTCCTGCCTGGGTGGATGAGGCAAGCCAGGGAAAGAGCCTGCTGGGTTGTTGGTGCTCGGTATCTGGCCATAGTTACTGATCTTGTTCTCTTCCTTTTTACGCCTCCCTCCTTTATGTTCAATTGCATTAGCTGATGAATAGGAAAGACTTTAGAGCTTGCAAAAATAAATGAGACAGATGCATGTTTTGTCTCTCGTTACAATATTTCCTTTGTTTCAATGGTTTCCTCATTAGCTTTTGTTGTTATTTGTTTTTGTAACGCTGGGGATCAAACTCATGGCCTCTTAGGTGCAAGACAACAGCCTTACTTCTGAACTCAATGCCCTCAGATCTGGTGAGGTTTTTGTTTGTTTTATTTCTGTTTTGTTTTGCTTTTTTTGTGCCAGTACTGAGGCTTGAACTCAGGGCCTAGACAATGTTCCTTAGCTTGTTTTGGTCAAGGCTGGCACTCCATCATTTTAGCCACAGCTCCACTTCTGGCCTTTGGGTGTTTATTTGGAGATAAGAGTTTCGTGCAGGAAGTACCTGATTTATGTAACTGTAACCCCTCTGTATATCTGTATATCACAATTAAAAATTAAATAATTTTTTAAAGTTTCATGCACTTTCCTACCTGGGCTGACTTTAACGCAGTGATCCTCAGATCTCAGCCTCCTGAGTAGCTAGGATGACAGGTGTGAGCCACCGGCGCCTGACTTCAGATCTGTTGTTAGCATGTGCCTCTTGTTGGCCCCTGTCCCTGTGCTGTGCAAAGGTAATCGGTGTCCACCCTGTCTCACTGGCCAGCCTGCCCTGGTACATGTCCATCTCCGAACTTCTGATCTTGGAAGGACTTTCCCCAGAGCCCCTGGCAAGCTCAGGCATCGCTAACACATCTGGTCATGAGAGCTCATTCCATGCTCTCTTTTTTCAAATTTGGCTTTTCTTCGACCCAAGAGAATTCATTTGTCTAAGCATGGTCCAGGCTGAGCAACGAGAACAGTCAAAGAGCCCCCCACCCCGGTCCCAGGAATCAGTCCCAACGGACCTTTAGGGTTTGAACTTCAGGCTGTGCAGAGATCTGGGGGGCAGGGGGGGGGCAGTCAACTGGCCTGGGACTGAGGGATGATGTGGAGTGGCAAGTGGTAGGGCAGGCAGAGTGGCATAGGTGTGTGGGAAGGAATCGGATTTGAGTGAGCATGCTTAGCTGACAGAATAACCTGACAGCCTGGCCCTGGGCCCTCTCCTCGCATGTGCAGTTGCTCCAGCTAAGTTCCAATCAGCCCAAGTTCAGCAGGGGGAGAATGGAGCTTCAGGGGGACTCCCAGGAGTCTCAAGGAAAACCCTTCTTGATGCCTGTCGCCGAAGTCACAGACTTAAAGGCCTCCAGCGGCTAGACAACCAATGGACCAGGAGCGGATGCTTTTCGATTCCTGACCTTTTCTAAATGTGTGCCTCCTTTGGTCTGCTTTTAATTTCCCCCTCTTCAATGGAAACATGAATAGAAAGAAATATTTCTCTATTACGAGAGACTTGTTAAAAAGTGTTCCTCTAAAGCCACAGTATAAAAGTAATCATTGAGAGTGCAAATTTCCAATTACAGCTTAATTAAAAACAATAACGGCAACAACTACCACATGGCACGTACCAAATTTAGTCTTAAGAGTAAAAGTATTCGTCTGAGACATATGGTCTAGCACGGATGTCAAGCGTGTTCAACCATGTGCGTCCTGTACTCAAGGAATCTATCTACCACGAGCCCAGACCAGAGCAAAATAGGGAATGGGGTAAGGAAAGGAGAGAGGGGAGGCAAATGCCATAAAACTTCTATGACCATGCCCAACAAAGACATCCATTTTACAGCACACAATTTCAAGACAGTGTCTTAGTGAGGTGCTAGAATGTTCCATGTGCAATGAGCCCTTGCCTTTTACTGGATAATAGGGTGGAAGAAGACAAGAACTGGGGTATTTAGGGTTAATTTTCTTGCTGTGGAGCAGGGGACTGGGAAAGAGGCGTTAAGTTCCCCCTCACAGAATGAAAGCAGAGGGTGGGGTTTTTTTGTTTTTTTTTTTTTTTTTTGGTGGTTTCTGTTTGCTTGTTTCATTTTGCCTTGTTTCATTGAGTGTAATCCTTTTTTTAGGAAGTCATGGGAATCTAGAGAACACTAAAAAAAAAAACCTCCAATAGTTTTCTTCTAATGATGAAAAATCATCTAACACTTAGTTCATATTTTATATGCCATTTAGTATCTTCACCAACCGTACATCCGCTCCCATTGCCATAAAAATATCAAGTTCCAGTTCTCTGTGGAGGATATCCTCCCTGTTTCTTTCTCTCTTCCATAAGATTCCAACAAACTACAGACACTATTGGATGGTTTTCTGAATTCCCAAACTTTTCTGGAGCCTTCTGCCCTGTATCATTATCAAAGACAGTACATATGTATTCATCTGTCTAGCCCACCCAACAGATGCAGTCTTTCTTCTTTCTTCTAGTTAATGAGGAATCAGCCATTATCTCTTGACTGGATACATAAATGACTCCTACTAGCTGTGCAGCAAATACATAATTGAAGATGGCTCACCGACAAATAAATCACCTGTTCTACTTGGTCTTTTGGTATACAATAGAGTTCCATCTCCTCTGGATTGTGGAGATTCTGGCCATACTTGATCTTAGAAGAAACTAAAGAGGTGTGTATTCATTATCTGTTGCTTTATTGCCACAAAACTGGTTAGGACTGAGAAATGGGCCTCCCAGAAATAGCCATCCAAGAGGAAGAGAGACGCCAGGACAGAGACAAAGTACTCCAAAATGCTGCGTGGGAGGGAACAGCATGGGTATGGAGTGGGGGGTCCAGAGGTGCAGCCCCCCCCCGAGTCCTCGTGGAGGCTGTGTTTCACAAACAAGGGTACTTAGTGCTGTTGCCAGAGACTTCGGGGCCTCCTGCCTTGGAAAATTACCAAATTCTCTTTTTCACCCGGGATTGAGAAGGTTCACTTATTTCTGTGAACATGAACCATTATCTGGAAGAGTCAACAATTCCCTAAGTATATCTGACCTGTTCCATTCTATTCCATGAAAAGCCTCTAATAATAATCGCTCTTGTTTGCTCCAATCTCACAGGGACAGCTTAAGGTCTTTTTTTTTTAAAGTATAAGTATGCTTTAGAAATGAGCTAGTCACACAGATATGACAAGTTGCTCAAACCAATGGCCTTCTGGGTAAGGGACTAGGTGTCTGCAATGGTGGCTTTCTGTGAGCTCTCTTGTACCCAAATGCTGTTGAAGAAAGAGATTCATTTAGAATGAATCACAATAGATTGTTGAACAGATACAATTTCAACAAACACCAGTCCTCCCTGTTGATTGGGTGCCTGGGTGTTGCTTGGGTCCTAGGTCTTGTCTCTCAAGAGTCAAGTTAGAAATGAACATTGCCATAACTACCTTTAGGATCACAAGTGAGTTGAAACCACCTGGTGAGATCCAGGCGTGTGTTTCTGTAAATACAGGCCTTTGTTTCCTGGAGTTCCCCTGGGACCTCATCCGATTTCATGACAACTTCAAGTTTGTTTCAATCTTCCCAACAGCCTCTGGGGGTCTCTCTGACACTGCACCTGGCCGGGTGATTAGTAGGCATACAATCAATATTTATTTGATACGTTAATAAATGAATGAGGAAGCAATCCCCAAATCACATCTGATTCAAACATTAGACTCCGTTTGAGAAGGGTATTAAGTTGGCCAACTCTGAAAATTCCCAACTCAAGGAAGATGGTTGCTATGGCAACCCCACTAACTACACACACACACACACCCTGCCCCCCCTCACCCTTGGTCAAAGTGGGTGGCCTGGCTCTTGCTTCTCTGGCGATTGGACTCTCTGAGGCTTTGGCCCATTTCCTAAGCCTAAATCCAGAGAGAAACAGACACCCCTGGTATATGATCTCCCCCTTTCCCCCCGCCAGCGGGTTCCCCTGTAAACCTCCTCAATTCTGGTTCCCCAGTGACCCCAGGCCTCCTGCTGCCATGGGAATTAGTGTGTGCACGTGCAAGCTTGTGCTCACACAGGCTCGTGTATGAGTGTGCACAGACTGAGGTCTCTTGTACTCCTTGTTCTGCGTGTTATTCTGCCATGAGCCCCAGCTTGTTGGTTCATGTGAAGCAGACCTCGTGAGCAAGGGGCAGAAAGAAAATGTGAGCCAATCACCACACTGTCTCCCTCCTCACATTAACAGGGAGAAGATAAGGTTTAGATTAAGATGACACATCATTTTTTTTTCTTTTTTTGCCAGTCCTGGGCCATGGACTCAGGGCCTGAGCACTGTCCCTGGCTTCTTTTTGCTCAAGGCTAGCACTCTGCCACTTGAGCCACAGCGCCACCTCTGGCCGTTTTCTGTATATGTGGTACTGGGGAATCGAACCCAGGGCTTCATATATACAAGGCAAGCACTCTACCACTAGGCCATATTCCCAGCCCCATGTCATTTTGATCTCTTATACCAATCCCAGTCAATTGGTATTGGCTGCCGAGACAGCTGTGTCATGAAAGGCACAGAGGCTGGGTTCTAGCTCAGCGGGAAAGCATGCCACCATCGATTCGTAATGTCTGCTGTGGGCACGCATGGAAGGATGACCTGAGAAAGTCACCGGCCACACTAAACGACAGCAGGAGATGGTGGCCCAGCACCCTTTCAGCAGCAGAAGGACCAGGGATCCGGCTTCCAAGGACAGACAGGGGCGTTTGTCTACTGCAACACGAGCACACGCCTGAGTAGCACAGCACAGAACAGTAGAGCACATAGAACATAGCACAGCATAGAACAAGGTAGTATTTGTACTGGTAGGGAGGACAGGAAGGAAACAATGGCTTCCATTTCTGTATATCCTTCCTTTCTCCTTCCTTCCTTTTTCCTTACTTCCTTTCTCCTTCCTTCCTCCTTTCCTTCCTCTTTCCTTCCTTCCTCCTTTCCTTCCTTCCTTCTTCTTTCCTCCCTCCCTCCCACCCTCCCTCTTCCTTCTTCTCCCATGCATTCAGATGACCCCACAGAAACCAGAGTCACATGATTAATGAACACTCACCGAGTACGTACGGCCTTGAACACAGGAATAGCACATCCATTTTCTGTCTTTAAATTCAGGACTTTGTGCTCACCTGACTTGCTTCTTCAGGCTGGCGTTCTATCACTTGAGCCATGCCTCCCGCCCTGCTTTGTGCTGTTTATTTTAGAGATGAAATCTCACCAACTTTACTGAGGGAGCTGGTCCCAAACCTCCATCCTCCAAATCTCAGCTCTCCGCCACCCCCCCCCCCCGCCACCACTCCAAGTAGCTACAGTTCTAGGCATGAGCCACAGGTATCTGTTGCAAGTTAGGTTGTTGTTGGTTTTTTTCCTTGCCCATGGCCTCCAATCATTTGGTAGGAGTAGTTCTCAAAGTCCTGAATTTCTTAGTCTTGAAGGTTCTTAGCTGCTTGGCCCTGAGGCCCGTGAACTGGTAATGGGCGTCCTTGCGTTTGTGGAGTGGAAAGCAAGAGGAGCCTCCGCACTGGGAGACGCCATCTGACCAGGAGCTCAGGATACTTAGTCCTTCCTCTCTCGCTTTCCTACCCAAACCCCAGGATGGATGTTTGGGCCTTCCTGGCTCATGAGAGCACTGACACAGGAGCATCTTGATCTGTAAACAAGGGTTTGGGCATTGCTCTGGGGGCTGCACCCTGGCCTGCAGGTAGCCAATCAACTCTTACTCACTGAGGCCTGGAATGTTCCTCTCCCACCATCTCCTCCCTAATGTCCTTCCACACCCTGCCCAAGACACCTCCTTATCCCACAAGCCAAGACGTGGGAATAAGGTGCTAAGTTCCTTCCTCACCAAAATCCGCTCTGCAGAATACCCGACACAGGGCCATGGAAGGAGAACAGACACACACAGGGTGTGCTTGGATTGCTTGGGGCCTGTAGTGTTCTTCCTTCATTTATTCATTTGTTTATTGGATTATGGAATGTTTACAAGTGCATAATGTTGTAGAGCTGACTCCATCTTGATTGGGGAGACATGGTAGGAAATGGTGGGGGGAATAGAGCGGACTCTATCTTGATTATTAGGTCAGCCTGACCCCAAAATTCTGCTTCTGTAAAGGGCTTGCTTAACTTGTTTGTTGCTTGCTCTACCCACCCCCGCATCAACCCCCTACATCTGTGCTACGCTTTTACGCTTATAAACCCCAATTTGAGGACTGCTCCTAGGCACGGTGGCGGCTCTCGAGTCTGCGCTGTGTCCCTGGCGGGTCAGCCCGCTTTTCACAGTCGCAGTTTCAGCTCCCGAGTCTGCGCTGCGTCCCTGGCCGGTCAGTTCGCCTTCTGCTTCCCCAATAAATCCATCTGTTTGCTTGAGACTGTCTCTGAGTGGTGGACTCTTGGAGGGACGGGGACTCCCTCTCTCGAACCCTATAACATTTCTAACCCCATAACACATAATTAACGATCTTGAGAATGGGACCCATGTTCAACCATAAAATTGATGTTTTTCATAACTACTCTACACCAACAGGTGATTTTTATACAGCTTCATAATTTAATAATTTTGTGCATGAAACAGAGTTTCATGGAGTGGGATTTTCTTTCTACTCGTGGCCTTTCAGCTCTCAGGGAGCTCAGGACTTGGGAGCATTACAGACCTGGGATTGGGGAGTGGAGCTCAGTCACCTCTATCTCCTTTTCTCTACGGCATCTTCCTGGTGCACCAGGAACATTTTCCACTCACCCGATCTTGAGGAGGCACACAACATCCTTGCCTTTGGCCAGTGTGTGGTTGAGAATTTTCCAGAGACCATGCAGTGAGTCAAGGGCAGACCACGGGCCCAATGCCAGGACGGAACGCCGTGGTCTTCTTGTGATGATGGCGCTCAGGCAGCTCTGGGGCCTGGCAGAAGTGGCCGCTGCCATCTGTAAGGAAAGCCTGCGACCTCACTGCATCTGGAATCCAGCAAGAGAGTCTGCTGTCCCTTCTCCACGAGGAACGGAACATCACCACACATGACCCTACACCACTTCAGACAGCGAGGGGTGCTGAACAGCTGGGTAAAGTCGAGATACAAATGGGACTCGCCCTGATAGCTATCAGCCAGGGGTGCCCCCAAACCTCGGAAATACTGAGCTTTGGGTACCACTGTGCTCCCATGGTTCTGCCAAACACCAAGTGCCTCTTCTCTGTAAAGAGATAGACAGACAGACAGACAGACAGTCAGAGAAAGGAGGAGGGAGAAGGGGGGAAGAGAGAGAAGGAGGAGAGAGGGATGGAGAGGGAGAGAGAAGGAGGAAGAGGAGTGAAGAGGAAGGGAGGAGGGGGGAGGGGAGGGGAGGAAAGAGACTACAGCTACCATCAGTTCCCAAGGGACTGAGATGTGGTCCCCAGAATTCCTATCTGGAAGTAGCCCAGAGTTGTACACCCTACAACCCCCATACACATACATTGTATACACCACACCCACGTGTGCACACACATATACCATACACACACCATATACCACATCCACACACACGCACACACACTGAACTCTGTTTGCTCTTACTTCTGTGAAGGTGCTGATGGTTTGGGGCTCTGCCGAGTGCAGGTCCCACCCCCCGAGAGACACACCTGTATTCTGGCCTAGTTAGGTGATGTACAAGAATTCGTGCTGCTGCTTCAAGAGAAGGGAGATGAGCTCATGTCAACCAGATCGCACGTGTCAAGTCTGGAGAGACAGGCAAACTAAGCTGATTATTGGCTATGTCACCCCAATAAGTTCTGGTGGACAGGGTAGGGGGCACTTGAATTATGTGCCTCTCCATAAAAATGGGGCACAAATCCAATAACGGTGGATTAAGTTAAATTAAAATGATCAAAGTCCCACTGCCCTCCACGGAGCTCTGGCAGAGATTTCTCTCCAGCCCTGACTGGTGGTGACCCAGGCCTTCCCAGAGGTGTGTGAGCAGCAGCCCTGCTGGTTCTGGAAAATTCCTTCTGAGAGTCTGAGGAGGCCCTTGGGTGGTCTTGGTTTATATCAGTTGAATCTAAGAAATCCCAGGAGGATCACCAGTCTGAGAGGTCTTTGAGGGGACTCCAGGTGGCTTTGAGACATCAGCACAGGGCGGGACCTCAACACAGCCTGGTTCCTCCCTGCGCTGCCAGTCACCTGTGATGGACAGAGCTGAGTTCACAAACCAGAAGCTGTGAAGAAAGCACCGCCCACCCGTGCGGGGCACTTGGCTTATGGAAGCGTGCCGAAACAAATAAGGGTTTTACATGAACAACCCAACTGCTCTGAAAAAGTCTGGCAGTACGAGACATGGGTCCCCAGGGCAACGAAGTGGGCTTCCTCTCCAGACATGACAGATACGCTCTGATCTGCATAAATCCCAAATCATCCCCCTCCCCTCCCAGAGCAGTCATCTGTTCTCATTACCTGCCTGGGTGGCCCTGGCTGGCACGTGAGTCCTGGTAGAAAAGAAGTTTCCAGCACTTCCTTCTGTCCCGTCCAGATGAGCAAAGACGCCTGGCCTCCTTGGTTTTGTGTTTCGTTATTTAGCAAACTGTGCGCCGAACCCATGGCTTAAAATGCCGCCGCTGCTGTGTAAAAGCTTGTGGCCAGTGCGTCAAGCTATCAACCAGGCGTGAATGGCCGTATCTCTGTCTTCCGTGGCATCCGAAGAGGGCGTCAGAAGAGATGGTGGTGGACTGCTGAAGTGCCAGGAAAGGAGTTAACATGGCGGGCCCCAGGCAACTCCAGTCCAGTCTGGCACTTGGTGGGGATGGCTGGAGGGCTGGGCTCTGCTGGATTCTCACCCAGACCATCGGCACTGGCCTGGAAGGCACGAGGAGAACCGGTATGGTGGCTTCGGGTCCCCAGAACAAGCATTCCAGGATGCCAAGCTGAAGCCACGGGCTCTTGAGACCTCGTCTCAGAGAACTCAAGTGTTATTTCTGTCATTTTACTAGTCAAGTCACTAGGGCCAGCCTAGTCCTGGAGAAAGCAATGAGACTCAACAGAAGGAATGAGAAAGAATCTGTTTCGTCTGTAAGCGAACTGAAGTCTGTAATTCAAATTATCTCCTAAACTAGGAGATAAGAGATTAGTTCAAATAAGGAGTATCTAGTAGACTATAATAATAAAAATGATATCTCTGTCCCCCGGTTGGAAAGTCAGCTGTCTGAAGATGACCTTGTTGACATGCAGTGGCACATGGGATTCTTGGTATTCCAAAAAACTGAACATCAAGCTTTTATGAGAAATAAACAAATAAGGAATTACTGATTCCCACCAATAAAAGTAACTGTGCAGGCAAATATAAAAGACAGCATAAATGGAATTTTTGTACTTATTTTTTATCACCTATCTAATTTAAAAGACAACCACATAAAGCAATAATGATAAAACTATCAATGCCTTACGATATGTAAATATGTAATTTGTATTACAGTAATTGTACAGAGAAGGGAATGGTATTTTATTTGAAGCAGTGTTTCTGTTTACTATTAAGATTAAGCTAACATTTGTTTGACTTATATTGTCTTACATTAAGATGCTAATTGCAATCCCCATGACAACCACTAAGAAAATACCTTAAAATATGTTATTAGAGAAATAACAAGGGTAGAAAGATGGCAAACAGAAAACGTCCATTTAACATAAAAAGAATCAGAAACCAAGAAACAGAGACTATAAAAAACAGAAGAAATACTGATAATAAATCACAAAATGGCAGGTGTAAATCCTACTTTATTTACAGTAATTATGCTTATAACATTACATTAAATATAAATGTATTAAACACTCTAATCAAACAGCAGAGAGATGAACAGTGTGAGAGTTTTTTTTAATGACTTAACTGTGCACAGTCTATAAGTGAAACATTTTAGATTCATAGATGCAAACAGCTTAAAAAGTAGAAAAAGAAAGTCTTGGTTCGTGCACACAAAAAGCTGAAAGTTAGTTTTTATATGAACTTCAACTGGATCCGGGAGTTCAAAACCATCTCCCTCACCTACACTCTCTTCAGTGTTGGTTGCACACTCGCATGGTTCTGCCTCTCCTTGTGGCTCCTGGAAGCTTTAGGCTGAACAACTCTAATGGAAAACAAGCTGCTTTTCTCTACTGTACAAGCAAAGCTTCCTGAGTTGAGTCTCATTGGGCTCATGTTCACATTTGAGTCCGTTTCTATGTCCAGATAAAAGTCACATGTTCTGATACAGATTCTGAGGCAGTTTAGTTGATATTCCCCAGGCCTGACAGTGGGTAGGGAATTCTACAGTGAAGACTAGGGAATTGATAACCAGAGGCAAAAAAAAAAAAACAAGTGCCCATTACAGATGCATTGGTCAACTTCTATTGGAGAGATGTTTTCTGTGTGTATGTGGGGGTGGGGGAGCCAATTGCCGTTTGAAGCCAGTCCAGGCAGGAAAGTTTGTGAGATTCTTATCATCACTATCCACCAGAGGGGGGAAAAAAGCAAAACTAAATGAACTATGAAGAATTTGTATTTCTATTTAAGTTTGTGCCTTAATTATCTAAGACTTTTTGCAGTAATGTGTGTGTGTGTGTGTGTGTGTGTGTGTGTGTGTGTGTGTGTTTTAACACCCAGGATGCATAGAACATTCGTGAGTTGAGTTCTGGGAAATGGGGAGAGGGAAGATGCGATCTCCCATCCTGGAACATTGACCTGCCCAGTCTTCCTTCAGCGGTGAAACCCTATGAACCAGGAATGATGCTAAGCTTCTTGAAGTTGGAGAGACCGAGGCACAGGGGGATCAACTGCCCCTATTGCAAGCAGTAGCATCTGAATTCAAGAGTCCTTTGTTATGGCGCATGGCCCACGTGCTAGCTTGCAGTGTGCTATAGCCATGTGTCTGCCTAGTGTCCGTGCTTAAGTCAGAAGCCATGGCCCTGCCCAGCATGAAATTAGACTTCACTGCAAGTCGGGGCTAGTCCAGAAGATTGAAGAGTGAACTTGCCAAGTCCAGAGGCAGATGTCCTTAGCTTTAGCTTTACTGGAAAATGGTTTGTGCCTCAGAGTCCAGCTGTTAGTAGTTGGGACAATTTACAGGCCCCTCTGTGGCTGCTCAGGCCTCCCCAAGGGGCAGCACCGGGAGCAATTGGTGCTCTTATGGTGATGGCTCACGATGTTGCCTTTATTTGCCTTTGGAGTCCAGCTCGTGACACACCAAAATTCCAGGTGTTTGCTTCCATGGCTGACTTTCCCCTTGGTGATTGCTTGTCTTTGGCAGAAGATGATAACTAATGAAGAAAAGATAGTTCCCTTTTATCCAGATCTTTAGTTGAAACAAACAAACAAACAAACAGTTCCTCTCATTGTTGAAGGAAAAGGCAGCAAATTCTGGTAAAGTGTTCTGCTGAAAGCAATTACACAGACACCACCATAAGAAGTGGGGTGTTGCTACAAGCTGATATGAGATGTGTGTCAGGCAAAACAAAAAGTCTACTAACATCCCTCCAATGAGATTAGACACTATTTTGTCTATCAAAATTATGTAGCCAGCAGTCCAAAGACACAGCCCTTTGCTGAAAGTAAAGTGGGGCATTTTTAACTTATCAGGAATGGAAAGCAACACACACACACACACACACACACACACACACACACACACACACACACACACACACACACACTGGTCCTCCTCCACAGAGTGCAAAGTAAACATTAGCAACTTGGTTTTGTAGAAGTTACGAAACCTCTACCATTCCTTTCCATTCCCACCCATTCTTTTTTTTTTTTTTGTATCAAATGAAAGGTTATTTTGCTAGCAGAAAACCGTTATTGTTGCTGAATTTGCTAAGAAAATTGGGCAATTTATCAGTGAAGATGGCAACAGCAACTCTGCAGGTTGTTGGAGGCGTTATTTGCCATTCTCTGAGGCATTAACAAGCTGGGGGAAAAAATTCCACGTTCCAGAGTAGCAATAATGAATGGTGCTGTCGGGGGGCAGGAAGAGAGATGGCGGCTATGTCTCTGGTGCCACTCCTGGCAGAGAGCAGGCATTTGTAGAAAAGAGCTTATGGTGTTGGATTCTCATTAGAATTAATGGTAGGTGTGTGCTGATGCACACACGCACAGAGAGACAGAGACAGAGAGAGAGAGAGAGAGAGAGAGAGAGAGAGAGAGAGAGAGATTGAGATTCTGAACCTTATTCTTCAAATCTCTCCAGAAGATTTGGAACAGTCAGGATTAAGTGACTATTTTCTCTGTTCTTGCTGGGTTCACTCTTTCTTGTTGGCATTCCTTGTTGGTTTTTTTTTTTGGGGGGGGAGGACTTTGAATAATGCCTGTTTTGTAAGGACACCAAAAAAATAGTGCCACAATTGGGGACAACACGGATAATGGTGTGGCAATGATGGAGTAAATGCTATTTGAAAGGAATATAAGCAAGTCAAGGTGGCTATAGTGTCAAATGGCCAACCTGTTATTTATTGAGTATTTTATAGGAACAAGTTCTTTTTAAGCCCAAACGCTTATATAATTCATAAACAGAAGACCTGAGAAGTGTCTGGCCAGGTACAATGACTAGAATAAGAATGCATGCTGCATCAAGTCCGATAGTCCAGCTTGAAAGTCCTGCTTTTGAACCACAGGAAATGTAGATACAGGCAAAACGGGGTGTCAGCTAGATGGATGAGACTCCGGGCAGTCTTCTCATGCTCCAAACACATCGTCGGTGTTGGGAGGGACAGTGAGAATTGTATTGGCCAAATCTGAGAGAGAGAGAGAGAGAGAGAAGCAGTGAGAGATAGAAAGAGATGTAGAGACACCAGGAAAGACAAAGAGACAGAGACCCAAGGAGAGACAGAAAGTCAGAGAGATGGAGGCACAGAGGGACAGAGGGAAAGAATATAGGTACAAAAGGACAGAGAGGAGAGAGTGACTAACAGTGATAGAGACAAAGAGAGACAGAGAGACAGAGAAAGACAGAGAGATCGAGACACAGAGAGACAGAGAAAGAAACATTCCAGCCTCAGGGGGTTCTTGCAAAAGGCCCTCGGTTGGGAGCAAGCTTGGTAGGGATGGAAGAACAGAAGGAAGGGCACCAGGGCTGGAGAGGAATAGACGAAGGAGAGCCTGGAAGAAAATGGGAAGGAACCAGATCCTACAGGACATAAACCAAGAATCCGGAACCCCCTGTTGGGTCCTCTTATACCTTGCTTCTTCTCAGGCTAGCTTCCAGGAGTCAAGTTTTCTTCAGGAGCTTTCAAGCAAGCCGAATATGTCATAGATCTGCATCGATGTAGTAACGGTTACAGTCTATAGGAAATCAGTGTCAGCAATTATTGCTATATCAAGCAAGGTAATTACCAAGGCCATTTGGGGAAGCTCTCGGCTATATACAATTCATCCCCTATTGTTTGCCTTCGGCTGGTCATTGCGCAATGTCACCGAGCAACTGGATGGAAAGGAGGGGAAAAAAGCATATTTAATCCAATAAAGGTCGCCCTCCTGTCTCTCCCGCTCCGTGACATGCCATTTACCGAACCATCCATTCATGTCCCCAAGAACAAAAGAGGTGCTCCGCCAAGCAAAGGAATGATAAAGTTCAGTTGGAAATTAGGGAAGAAATTGCAAAACTATGCGCGGCCAAGGGCTCCATCGCGCACAGAAATCAATAGCTGTCAGCCCGGAGGGAAAGGGGGAATGAGGAAGCCAGTAAATAATGCTGAGAAGGGACTTGGGACGAACGCAGTCCACCCAGGAGTGGGCTTTGCGCCAGGCCCGTGTTTTCACGTGGGGCTAATGGTGACACAGCCACGGTGGCCACACCTGTGAAAGGTCATTTGACTCCTTTGCACGTTGGAAGAGTCAAGCCCCGGCCTGGTGGCTTCCAAGGAAAGAACTGGGCGGGGGGGGGGGGGTAATATTCAAGCCCAAACCATCACCAAGGTGGGCGCCTGCGGGTCACGCCTGTCATCCCAGCTACGCTGGAGGCTGAGATTTGAGGATCGCAGTTTGAAGCCAGACAGGGCAGGAAAGTCCATGAGACTCTTATCGCCAATGAACCAACAGTGGCGCTGTGGCTTTGAGTGTTTGCTTTGAGCAATCAAGTTCAAGGGAAGTGCCTGCTCCCTGAGTTCAAGCCCCAGGACCCGCACAAATTTAAAAAAAAAAAAAAAGAAAAAAAGAAAAAAGCATCAACTTCCCTGTGGTTTTTTTTCCTCCTCTGATCGAGTTTATCAAATTACAAAAGGCTGAGCGCTGCCTGGAGGAATCTGTTGAGGCCTTACTTTCTCAGACTGTCTGAAAAGATGAAGATAAGAAAATGCACAGAATTATTTAGTTTTAAAAAAGATGTCCGTTGGGCTTTCTTTTCCCTTCTCTTATCATCGCCATTGAAATGAGTTCCTTCCAGCTTACATTCAGGAAAGTTTAATTATCTACACATCCTCACAAGAGCCCTCCCCATATTAAAAAAAAAAAAAGAAGCCATCAAAGGGAATTCAGGATTATGGCTAAAAGGAATTGAAATGCTGAATAGTTTATAGCATTTCTCACACTGCACCATCGTTCCTTCTTATTAAATAAAGCAGTCGAACATTTGATATACATCTTTTTGTTTCACCATTTCGTTTTTTGCTTTTTGTGCCAGTACTGGGACTTGAACTCAGCGCCTGAGCGCTGTCCCTTAGCTCTTTCACTCAAGGTCTAGTACTTCTACCATTTGGGCCACAGCTCCACTGCCAGTGTTTTGGTGGTTAATTGGAAATAATCTCTCAGAATTTCCTGCCCAGGTTGGCTTTGAACTGTGATCCTCAGATCTCAGCCTCCTGAGTAGTGGAGATTATAGGTGTGAGCCACCAGCACCCTTCTTTCAGTGGGTTTTAGTGCAGACTTGAAAATGGTGTGCTAGTAAGTGGTAGGGAGAGAGATGATGAGACAGTTTGAAATTTACAAACTGGTAATGTGAAGTTCTAGAGGCGAATGTGAGTTCTGTGTTGTAGGCCTTGGTGATAAACCAAATTTGTGACTTCTGTCCCTGTGTCATTGTGTTGACATGAAAACCACAGCCCACTTCTCCTCTGAAGGTTAGCTTCTCCTTTGAGGTTTCTCTGCTAAGAAGGTCATCAGCTATAGGGTCCAAAGTGGGGTTAATCTTGGTCTAGAGCCCTGTCTTTTAGTAATTATACCCTACTTCCTCATACACACACCTGTTCAACCATTCATCTGTCCATTCATCCACCCATCCATTTATCCATCCAACTATCAATCCATCTATCCATCTATTCCTCTGTCCATTCATCTACCCATCCATTTATCCATCCAAACATCCATCCATCCATCCATCCATCTATCTATCCATTCATCTACCCATCCATTTATCCATCCAACTATCCATCCATTCATCTATTCCTCTATCCAGTCATCTACCCATCCATTTATCCATCCAAACATCAATCCATCCATCCATCCATCTATCCATTCATCTGTCCATCTATCCATCCACCCACCTATCCATTCATCAATCCATATATGAATCCAACTGTCCATCCATCTATCCATTCACCTACCCATCCACTTATCCAGCCAGCCTTCAGTCCATCCATCTCTCCATCCACTCCTCTCCAAAGCATCTGCATTCACCGTCCATCTGTCATGCAGCACCTTCTGACTCTTCCCACCTCATGGCTATTCAGATTTCTCACCTCATGACTGTGCTCATGCTCTTTCCTTACCTGGAATTCCTTTCCTTTTCCTGTTCCTTTTTTGGGATCAATTAATTGAGCCTTCCAGATTGCTTTCCTGGCAATGCCAGGCAGAACTAGACACTGGCTCAGATTTCCCAATTGTACCTGTTTCAAATATTGCAATGATTGTCAGATCAGTCAGTGTGCTTGTTTATCTCAGTTTCCCAAATGTCCAGGGAGACCAGGACAGGGGAGGAGCTGCTTAATGGGGGTGGCTCATTGGGTCGGTGTATCAATTCTTAGGGCTCTATCTCAGGCACATTCAACAGAAAGCTAGAACGGACTGTGCCTTTAAGGGGAGGCGGAGCCCATGTTTCAGAATGCATCACCATTCACTGTCTCCCTCCAGCCTGATCCAGTGTGTTCAAGAGTTCCAGGACACTAAGCCACTCTTCTGAGTGGCTGTCACAAAGGTGACGGGCTGGCAGGAAACTCGATTCAGCAAACATTGGTAGAACGGCTAAAAGCGCTGAGTCTTTGCTTTCAATGTGGATGAGAGGATGAGATCGAAACATCACTTGTGCCCCTGGCGTCCCTAAAGCCTGTGCTCTGAGTCACGAGAGGACGGGAATGAGGAGGAGCCTTCCCTGCCATGGAGCTGGGCGGCCAGGGCACCCTCCCCAGACCCGCAGCTGGCCACGTCCAGATCAAGGGCAGCTGTCACTCACCTGGTGTCATCTGCCATGCTGGTGTAGCCACAGCCACCAACGCTGGGCTCACCAAGCCCCTGGAGTGTGTCTGCACCCATTCACTGAGCTCCATTGCTTCCTCCATTCCCTTACATCCTGGGGACAGAGATGGAATCGAAATGCACGTGGCAATGGCGTTCTGGGAAAAAGTAATAGCATGCCACATACAGTTTTCCCAGATATGCAAGATCTAGAAGTGGTTTTCATTGGTGGAATGTTCTAGAATGTGTGTGTGTGCATGTGCGTGTGTGTACACACACAGATTCAGTCGCTTTCTTTTTTAAATTTTTTTATTTTTATTATAAAGGTGATGTACAGAGGGTTTACAGTTATGTGTCAGGTAATGAGCACATCTCTTTTTGAGCGATGTCCACCTTTCCCTCTCTCTCTCCCCAAGCTGTATAATTCACTTTCAGCATAACATCAGTGAGTACCACTGTTGCATTTATTCATCCCTTATCCCTCCATCTCCATGCCCCCCTTACCCTTCCAAAGACAGATAAACAAACAAGATAAAAAGAAATAAAAAATAACAGCAGGGGGGGCGGGAAACCTCTTGTTTCCATTTCCTGAAGTTCATTCCAGAACAGTGATGGAATGCTTCACCAATGTGGGTGTCATCTTTGTGCAGGGGCCATGCTAACATTCTCAGCGTCCTCCCAGTTTTAGCACATAGGCTGTAGAAGCGAGCGCTTAGCTGCCTTTCTCTCAGTGGCTCTCACCAGTGATTCTAGCTATTCAGGAGACTGAGACCTAAAGGGCAAAGTTCTAAGCCAGCTCAAGCAGACAAATCTGAGACTCTTTACCTCCAATTAACCACCAAAAAGCTGGAGATGGAGGTGTGGTTCAAGTGGTAGAGCCCCATGCCTTGAGTGAAAACGCTAAGGAACTATGCCTAGGTCCTGCCTTCAAGCCCTACTAGTAGCACCAGAAAAGAAAAGAAAGAGGAAAAAGCCCTCAATAAGGTTGGCTCTTACTCCTAGTGGCTTTATTATTGTTTAAGATTATTAGAAAGTACCTCAGAGCTGTGCCAGTTTTCTAGAAAGTTCTATGAAACATGAGACTGGAGATACCTCACTAAGAGGAGGCAGTTGCTAAGCTCCTTAGCCTAGTCCTCCGAGGTCAATACAATAAAGATGTATTTTTACGCAAATCCTCAGGTGAGAAGGAGAAAGAGAAACAAGTCAAGTCTTGCATAGGGGGTTCACAGTGTGGGGTACTTCTTGAAATTAACAATCTACTGACCATTTACTGGGGTTCCTCATTGCTTAGTGGATATATATGATCTCCAAGCCAACTTGGAAAGTCAAGATGTGGACACATGGGACAAGGAGAGGAACACCGGGAGCACCAAGCCAGGGGTGCTCTCAGGTGAGTCAGGAGAGACGATGCTGGAGGGCATGTGTAGGGAATGTTCTGGAACTCTCATGCCACGGAAGGGTTCTGGCAGGCCCAGTGGTACAAGTCAAGCGCCAGGCCCCTCCCAGTCCAGAGTGATGGGGCCAAGCCTGGCTTCCCCAGAGCCACACGGGCATGGCCGAAGACCCTGCAGGAGAGACGCTGTGATGGACAGCTCAGGGAGGCTGCTGAGTGCTTCCTGAGACCACACAGGAGGAAAGCCACCCCCTGAACAAAGCTAGCTGGGAGCCCAGGGTGGAGTGTGGAGGGGAGGGAGGCAGGGAGCCAGGGCCCTGAAGACACTCAGAACTCCAGCAGACTGCGAGGCCCTGTGCAGAGAGGCCGGAGCTCCATAAGAGCGTGGCGCTCGGGGGCCCCGCGTTGCCTGCCTCAGGAGCACCCCTCCTGCCCAGGTTCATAGCTTCGCCTACATTCTGTTTGCTCCCCTGGAAAACGGACATCCAATAACATAAGGTGGTAGATCAAGCCTTACATGCAGCCCCCAAAGGGCGTATTCCTGGGAAGCACGTGGGAAGTGTTAGGTAGTAGCGTTATTCTTAGGGGAAGTTGGTGAGAGAGGGTTGGACAAGGCTGTGATGGAGTTCATAGAGTTGCTGTTGTTTCCGGCGGGACGGATTCAGGCGAATGATCTGCCACAGACAGCTGTGGCAGGAACTTCCCTGGCCGACTGTCGGGTCAGAATAGAAGAGTCCAAGCTGGGCACCGATGGCTCATGTCTGTATTCCCAACTACTCGGGAGGCTGAGATCTGAGAATTGTGGTTCAAAGCCACCCCGGGCAAGAAAGTCCATGAGACTCGTATCTCCAATGAACCACCAGAAAACCGGAAGTGACGCTATGGCTCAAAGCGCTAGCCTTGAGCAAGAAAGACCTCGGAGATAGCACCCAGGCCCCGAGTTCAAGCCCCAGGATTGACCAAAAAGATAAATGAATAAAAGAAGAGTCTACATAGGACATGAAGGGTTAATCTCATTCTATTTCTTTCCTATCTCAGAGTTCCCTAAGGTTTAAACAGATTTTTTTCCTCCCAATAATATAACTCCCAGCCATTTTCCAGCAAAAGAAAATCACATGAGAATACAAAGATTAAATGAAATATTTAAATATCAAACGAAGACCACAGACTCTCCGCCTGTTTACCCCAGAGCTGTCTCTTAACCTGTGCTTCGGAGATGATCAAAAACATCCATGGGGCTGTCCACCCCAGAGGTCAGGGGCAATCACCAGTTGATTGGTTAATCAAAGGGCAGCTCACTTGCCAAAGACGTTCTGTGGTGTGCTTCGTAATTATCTGGAATGTTAACTCGTGGCAGATGCTTGGTTGGCAGGTGTTTTCTCCTTTCCGTAGGCTGTGGCTTTGCTCTGCTGACTGCTTCCTTCCTTCTGCAGAAGCATTTTAATTTGGTAAACTCCCACTTGTCTGTTTGCACTTTGGTGCCCAGATCTGCATCATGGAACTCCTCAGCTGAGTTTCCTTCTGGCAGTTTTATGGCTTTTGAGTTTAGTTGGCACATGGGTCCAATGCCATCCTTCTGTATGGCTGTCTTTGTTGGAAACTGATTGATGGCCGACAATGTGTGGGTTACATTTTGGCCTTCCTATTCTCTTTTGTTGGCTTTATGCGTCTGTTTTTATGCCAGTGCCGTGCTGCTTTGACTAGCGTAGCTTTGCAGTATCGTTGGAAATCAGGTAATATGGCAGCTCCAGCTTTGTTCTTCTGACTCAAGACTCCCTTTGTTGGGCAAGAGGATACATTCAAGGCTCTGTTGTTGCCAAATAGTGTCTGCAGTTAATAATAGCATGATGTATTACATACCTGATGGTTGTCCCCAGTGCAGACTCAAAGGGTTCCAACCACAAAACTTGAGTGTTAAAGGTAATGCATGTTCATTAATTCCATCTAGACATTCCATTGTGTTTATTTCAAAGCTGTCCTGCGTGTCATAACTACACAGAACTTTTTCATGAATTAGAAAAAGATATTCCAAGCTCACATTTCTTCTTCCTTGAAACAAATGTAAAGCTATTGGAACTCACACCTTGGATGGATTATACAGTCCTGCTAACTCTGTGTCTCACCTAGCCTCACACCCTGCAAGCGTGTGTGTGCGTGTGTGTGTGTGTGTGTGTGTGTGCCCATGGCTCTGTGGGGCAGCTCCCTGCTTCTGCTGAGGCCAAGGCTCGGCTCTACAGACTTGGGTCTTGGGTCCCTCCCATCCCGACCCTCATCTGGGACAAGCAGACAACCCTGCTCCCTCCTCCCCCTGGGGGGGCTCATGCTCCAGCACAACAACCCAGGCATGCTTCCAGCGAGAAGGCCAGAGGGTGGAGCCTTGGAAAAGCACTGCCAGGCTTCTACCCACCTCTCCATCACTATCAGACCCTTGCTCAAAGCACATGGCAGGACATGCCCAAGATACCAGACCAGGGACAGAATCCCCCACCCCACAGACCGTGAGGAAGGGGCGTGATCTTCCATCACAGGAAGAAGTGGTGGAAGTATGCACCCTTCTGTCAATCAACCAATCACAGGCTCCAAGGACTGCAGGGGAGGAGAGGAAAAATGGATGAGAGAAAGGAATATCAAGATCACACATAACATGGGGGAACATTTAGGCCCCAGGCCCAAAGTCCAGGAGTCCCAAGTTAGATCCAGCCACTTGCCCCTCAGACATGGTGAAGGGCAGAGCGAGGAGATTCAGTCCATGGCAGCCATGGGACACAGCGCTTCAGGACATCCTCAGCCATCTCCAGGGTGCAGACATTGGCTGTGTGTGAAACAGGGAGAATGGAGGACGGAGGAGGAGGAGGAGGAAGATCTGCAGAGTTACAGTGGCCCCTGGTCCCAGGGGAGGCTGGGGAAACCCTGAGCCCAGCCTGTGTCTCTGGAGCGATTCTGGACAAGTTTTCACTTTATTACTGGAACCAAAGAAGAGTGAAGAGGTCTCCTGAGTTGGGAGCTGTTTCCTTTAAGATGACAAGAAGGCGTGGCCGTGGGAGGGGCAGCAGGCCCACCAGGCTAGAGGCTCCTCACTGGGTTCGGTCATTCTTAGGGATGGCAAAGAGATGGCCACGGAGAATAGCTCAGGCCCAAGGACTCAAACACCAAGCTGAGGGAGTTTGGGTGCATTCAGATGACCCAGCAAAAGCATCTTCTGAGTTGCCTCTTCCATGTGGAGCGTGGTGAGTGGTGAGCCCCATTCACAGACCTATTTGCATTCAAGGAAAGAAAAAGACTCATCTTCCATTCTTCACGGCGGCCATCTCTAAGTCCCTTTCAACACTTCTGGTCATGTCTACTCTGAATGAATTCAGATATGTCTTACAAGATAGCCTTTCTGGTTTTCTTAAAGCCTTTAATAGTCCAGGGAATAGAGACTCAAGTGAAACTAAATGAAAATAAACCAAAAGAAAAAAAGAAAGAAAAAGCTTATAGAAATTAAGGTTTCTCCCACTTCCAGATAGGCTTGACTCCCCTTTGTTGATGACAGTTCTCAGGCTTTCTGTTTACTGTTCCCCATGAAGTGGTCTCGAGTAGAACGATCTGACACACACTTCGTGTCCCCATCTCTAGATCCCAAGAAACCAGCCGTATTTGAAATTCCATAATGAGAACTGAGATGTTGCCGTTAGTAGCTCTCCGTGCTGTGTGTTTTTCTCACACGGCAGCCATCTCAGAAATAGTCTGCTTTCTCCTCCGTGTTGTTTTATAAGAGGAGCTGCCACTTTAATAGCCAGGACACTTGAGATCTATAAAAGATAATAGGCATTGAAGATGGTTGACTGAGATAGACCCAGCAGAGAGACGTTTTGATCATCAATTGTTTTATTACTATTACTAGGTAATAAATATTGGCTTCAGGCCACCACCACGTTCTGTTTGTGAAGGAGAATTGGGTTATGTGTCCTTGGTGATGACCTTTATGGAACTGTATGGCTAGATTCCAACACCCTGACCACTGGCAAGTACTAGGCATGACAGGCCTGCTCTGACCTAGAGCCTAAAATGCCTTGGTAGCTCCTTATAAATTATGGGCTCCATCCTTTTATGGGAAGCAGTTATTCACAGTTAAGTGTGGTTGGGGCTGTAGCCAAGTGAAACAGCAGAATCCGTCTGCTATGTGTATATTCTAGAAGAAAATATTTATTATTATTTTATTATTATTATTTTGTTTGATGGGGCTAAACATGGTCCAGATGAGCTTCCGTAAGTCTGTGATAATGGTTGCTATGGGAACTTCTCTCCCACGCTTTAGGATGCTGGAGGGAACTTCATAGGGTTATGATTCTTCTCCTACACCTGTCCTCTCCTTCCTTCCTTCCTGTCTTCTTTGACTTGGTTCTTAGGGAGACCATCGTGAAGGAGAAGGAAAACCAATGCTGAAATTTTCCTACAATGACAAAGAGGCTCTCATTTTTGAAGTCATGGCCAGGATGGGAACATTTGATGACTTTCTTCTAATGTGAAGCCCATTCACATGCATCGGTAGCCACGGGAGGCACACAGAAGAGACCGTTGTGCTGTGTCTATCTCCTTCACCCGGCCAGCTTCACACTCTCCAGTAGTCACATGTGAACAGAGGCGGGGACGCACTCCTCCTCTTCACCCTTGGGCTCCCTCCGCCCTTAGGCAGAGAGGTTGAAGGGACACCCCCGGGGAGACCTCTGTGGCCGCCCAGGAAAGGGAGATCAGCGTGACCAGGGCGGAGGTGGTGGCCCAGTAGATGCACAGCGGTTGTTGGGGGAAGTAGCTGTGACGTAGGTGTGGGTTGTAGGCCATGGAGAAAGATGGTCCTTTCTGACTCGCTAGTGACTGAGGTCTTACCCGGAAAGAGCCGCTGTTTTTGTTAACCACGTAGATTCTGCTCGTTTCTTAACGTTTCTTCCAGGTAACTTGGTTGGCTAATGAAAATGGTGTGTTTCTTCCCCTTGACCTCTGCTAGTTGGTTATTCACAGGAGAGATAAACCTGCTCCTTTTCCTCTTGTTTGTGCTTCCTCCACCCACTTCACCAAATGCTGATTGACGGAGGCATTTACAGGTTTCTGTCTTAAGATCCCCGGGAGTCCATAGATTCCTCCTCATCGTAAGGTGACTACTTCGGTAGTGGCTTTCTAAACATGATGGCGGCGGCTGGCTCGTGCTGGATTTGATCTATCACGTTAGCTAAGGGGACTTAATGTCTTTCACTTCTGAAGTTTTCTCCCTTAAATCTTTAATCAGGAGCGGGTGTTGAGCATTATCTAAGACATTGTCCGTGTTCTATTTATAAATTCTGGGTGGCTATATCTTTTATCTACATGAACATTCCTCTTTGTTCTAGCTAATAATGCTCCCTCCAATGCTGCTTTGTAAGATCCTGCCACCCCTGCATTTTTAAAACACAAAATCTTCTTGCTTGTTACTTGTTAAGCTTCTTTTCCCACCTCTTTTATTTTGGGGTTTGGGGTTTGTTTGGGGTTTTTTTTTTTATGTTGTTGGCTTTTTTTTAAAAGCATCTTGAGAAGTTCAGCTTCTAATAAACAGTACTGGAGGACCCACCCTGACTCTCCCTGAGAGACAGAGATGACCAAGATAGAAGGTTCTGGAAGGAGTACATTGCCACCAGCCATGAGTAGATCTGGGTGCAGAAGTAGCTCTTAGGAAAGACTGGCCTATCTGTGTAATCCAGGGGTCACAGAGTACCGTGCTGATCGCACACGAGCTAACTCCAAAACAGCCCACTGGCCAGGCCCCAGTGGCTCATGCCTGGAAGCCTAGCTTCTCAGGAGGCTGAGATCTGAAGATCATGTTTGGAGGCCAGCTGGGGCAGGAAAGTCCCTGAGACTCTTATGTCCGATGAGCAGAAATGGAGGTGTGGTTCCTTGAGTGAAAAATAAGGGACAGCCCCCAGGCCCTGAATTTAAGCCCCAGAACTGGCCAACAAGCTACCGTCAATGGAGCCTCAGGGAGAACTGCGGTGCTTCTAAGCCCCCATGGGATCTGAGGCCTCCTCATTCATCCATCTGCCATTGAGTAAGGTTCCCCAGGACCTGCATGTCAGCCTCCACCGGAGATACTGGGAAGTCAGCAGGAAGAAGGCGTTGTTAAATCCGGGCCACCATGAAGGTAGTGTGCTAGAAAAGGACAGAGACCATTACATGCAATGATGCGGAGCTCTGTCCTGGGCCCTCGACCCTCTCTCACTATGCATGCACACAGACACCCCCCCCCCCCCCCGCCGCCTTGCTTTGTCAGCTCTGACCTCTACCTTCTTCCTCCCCAGGGCCTTTGCCCTGGCTATTCCCGCAGCCTGGACCCTCTTCTGGGTCCATGTAGCATTTATCTTCTCGACTGGGGTCTCACAGCAAGAACAGGGGAAACACACAAGCAGGGCCCAGCAAAAAGTGGCTGATGAGCAGCATCGGATGGCAAAAGGAGGGAGGGAGGCCGCACACAGTGGGCAATGATGGTTCTACAGGATAACCTGGGCAAGGAGGACGCCCTCTGCTGGTGGGAGGACCCAAAGGCAGGGAGAGGGGAGAGAGCCCGGAGCTCCTCTGGGGTTCTCTCTCGCTCTCAGCGCTGCCCAGGCCCCAGGAGAGGAGCACTGTGAGCCAGGGGCAGCCGGAGGCACCTTCCTCCCCTCCCTCCCCACCTGGTTTCAGAGTCACACAGGTGATTTTTTTTTTTGTCTTATTCGTGGTAATTTACATTTTACTCATAATGGTACCATTCCCTGGAATGTGCCAGAAGGATGAGGCCACGTTTCTGTCTGCTCCAGGGGGCCCTCGCCGACTGTGTCTATGTCTCCTGCCTTCCATTCTCCTCTCTGCGTTCTTGCAGACTCTCTCTCTCCCTCCCTCCCTCCCTCTCCCCCTCCCTCGCTCTGTGATCTGGGAGAGGCTCGCAGGGTCACATCGAGGCCTTCGAGCTGGTTTTCTGCAGCACTGACTCTGCTCCTCTGCACAACAGCGGGATTTTCATTTCCAGTCCTGCAACACTGGTTTGTTCTGGAAACTTCCTTGCCTCCCCAGACCCATCTCCAAGGCAGGTATGCCTCCTGCTGTTCTCCCTTGGCCTCTGTCTCCTGAGAACTTTCTACTCCTTTCTCCTCGGGCTGTCTTCCTGCACCACCGTCTTCATTTTTAAATCATCTTCGGTAACATCTTGTTTCCTCTGACCATTAACCACGCACCATTCATTCATTCATTCATTCACTCAGTTGTTCAGCAGTGTAGTTTATGACCCGCCTACCTGGTGCTCAGCATGGTGCTAGCTCTCCAGCAACCCCCAGTTCTCGTAAATAAATGGTAAAGTGGGGGAAGCGAGGCCGTTATTCAGCTATTCGAGACGAGTATCACGCCTGGACATGAGTTGTGACATGACAGTGCAGAGTCGAGGCGCCTCCGATGGAGGAGCTCAGGGAGGGGAGCGGAAGGGGACAGGGAGGGGAGGCCTCCTCCCCGGCCACGGGCCTGGCCTTCTCACAGCCGGTGGTGTTGAGTTCGGTTTTCCCCCTCAGCCCCCCTCCATGAGCCATGACTGAAGCGGGTGACTTGCGTAGTGACAGGTGGAGTACCACAGTCCCTTAGCCCTTGTCACTGTCCGCTTGAGCCTTCTAGGAATTCCCCTCTTAGTCCCCAGAGAGGTTGCAGGCTGCTGGGCCCACCGTGGGGTCCCATCTGCAGTGTGGAGGGGTGAGGATGCTCCCCCTAACGTCTTAGAGGGGGTCCTTTCACTGTCCCAGCTGCTCGCCCTCTGATATCCTCCACCAAACTCCCCCAAGCCTCCAGCTGGCCTTTCCACAGGAAGAACGCCAGCGGGGAATACGTCTCAGGTTGAGATCGCCGCCCAGAACAAGTCCAAGTGCATTGTGGGAGCACACAAAGGCTCAGTGCGAATCCATTGCTGTCTGGTCCTGGGTAGAGGTGATCTGGATGGTGTGGGGTTGTGGGGAAAGTAGGGGAACTTCCCTACCGCATGCCCACCAAGACGAGGTGCCCAGAGAAAGAGAGAAAGAGAGAGAGAGAGAGAGAGAGAGAGAGAGAGAGAGAGAGAGAGAGAGAGCTCACCAAGTCATCCAGCAGGCTCGCAGGGCAGAATACAGCAAGGTTGCAAGGAGTTCAGATAAATATTTAAACTTGTTAAGAATTACGAGTCTCCTGGAATGGAAGGCATCATTAATTCCTGGGCAGTCAGGCTAACAATGAGCTGGCAGAGGGATGGCCCCCCTTGAATTATACTTTTAATGGAGTTCCCAGGTTAAAGTAGATTTCATTTAAGGTCAATCAATAGGCTATTTTATCCAGGCCTGGTGATTAAAAGAAAACCATAAAGGAGTCCTGTGACAGTAATCACTGGGGCCCAGTCAGACCTTCCTTTAGACCTAGAAAGCCCAGGACAAGTCCTATAGCCATAGACCGAGGCAGGCATTATGGGTTCTATTTTCCATCACCCCAAGTTGACGTGGAGTCCCTGCTCCTCTTTAAGTACATGGCTCAGTCTGCATCCCCAAGCAACAGAAAGAAATTGAGGCTTCTTTCTTTCCTGGCACACAGAGCATATTGGAATAACTTAAATGAACAGTGTCATTTATTTCCTGAATCCCTCATGTTAGGTCACAGTCAGAATTTTCCTTTTACAGAAGTGATCCTATTAGACTCTTCTTCTGAGTCTCCTGGTGTCTCTCCTCTCCTCTCCTCTCCTCTCCTCTCCTCTCCTCTCCTCTCCTCTCCTCTCTCTCTCCCTCCCTCTCTCTCTGTCTCTCGGTCTCTTTGTCTCTCTGTCTCTGTCTGTCTCTGTGTCTGTCTGTCTGTCATCTGTCTCTGTCTCTGTCTCTCTCTCCTTCTCTTTCTCTCTCCAGCTCTCCTTTTCTATTAGAAGTAGCCTCAGGAAATCAAGAGGAAATGAGATACTCAGGGCATGTGTCTCAGCGATCCACCATTGACTTGGTTAGGAAATTAGGGGTGGAAGGAGGATTCTGGAGAAATGAAATTGCCTTTGGACTTGGAGATTAATTCAACTGCCTGTGAAATGCATCCAGGAATGATAGCATTGAAGGTAAATGGACTTCTTTTTCTTCATCATTCATCACCAGGGCTTGGTAGAACCAACCTGGGCTGTGTGTCCTCAGAGTGAAATATTGTATCATTTCTCATACATATATGTATATATTTATATTTATATATGTATATATATATTTGTCTTAGTAGTCTGAGACTTTTTCTACAAGACATGTTTTGCCTCAGCCAGCATTTTGAGTTTATTAGAATTTTTTTCCAAGGCCTACTATTTAATTTTTTACACTCTGCCTTTTCACTGAGTCAAGAGAATGAGGAAGAAAGATCTTTGTTGCCATGTGGTTATTTTTAATAAATTGGACTTGAAAAAGGGCTGCTAGCTGCCAGTTCACACAAAAACTTTGCTATCGTTTCCATATATTTTTTTAAATGTTTAAATCCTTGCTGTGGATCTAATAAGGAAGGGGGTTGTGGAAAGCCCTACATCTCTCCTCCTTGTACGAAGAAACCAAATAAGAACAGGAGAAGCTTGCAACAATACAGACATTGCACAAAAGAAAGTGTGGATTCTGAGGAAGAATAAATCCTAAACTGTTGCGGGGAGGGGAACAGCCCTGGATATAAGCATATTTTGCAGAGTGGGAATCATGAACTACTGGACTACTGCTAGGGAGCTGGAGATTGGATACAATGTTTGACATTTTTATTTTCCTAAAGGCTAGAGAAAAACAAGGTGTTCCTACTAGAGATGAGCAAAACTTCTTGAAACCCTTTAATTACAACCACTCTTGAAAAGTTCGGTGATGATTCCGAGGCATTCATTACAATGACAGACAAGGGACTGCGACAAAGAAAATGGCAGGGGCTATGAAGGAATCTGGTAGTGACTCTATCCATCGCACCAAAGCATCTCTTCAGAGTTGACACTGGGCGTCAAAGTGTGTGTGTGTGTGTGTGTGTGTGTGTGTGTGTGTGTCCACATGCAAGGCATCTGCATGCACGCCCTTCAATGTGTAGAATCTGTATTTGGTAGGTCGTGCAAGAGAGCTGGAATTCGAACCCAGAAACCAGGGTGGGGAGGGACAGGATTCCCAGAGTTCCCGGCTTTCCTTGTAGGCATTCATCTTAGACCTTGACAGCTGAAACCCATCTTTCCCTTCCTTCTTGCCTAGAGGATAGTTCTATGTACATGAATGAACCATTGTATTTTATTTTCCAGCTCTGCCAAGATTCAATCTAGTGGTATTGAATGTCCACGTAAACAACTCTAGACTATTACAGAACCTGCACAAAGGAGGTCCAGGAACCTGTAGGCTTTATTCTCTTTCCAACTCCCACAACAATAAAACTCCAACTCTCACCTTTTCACATTCCAACTCCAGCAGAGAGAAACTGAGTCTCAATTACAAGCAACAGAATAATGGGAACTTTTGCTACATTTATGGTTTCGGCAGGTCTTTTATGTGTTTTGCTTAATTCTGTTAATAAAGGGAAAAAAATCTTTTTAAAAATTCAGTCATAAGAGCCTCAAGAGGTTTGAATCGTGGCAAACTGTAATGAATCATTTTAAGAGGGAAAAAAAAAAAAACAAAACATTGCACCAGAGTAAATCAGAGTCATTTCACTCCTTTCGAACTTGAGTTTCTATTACTTTCAGGAGGTATTCGACCTCGAGAGGAATAGACCCACCAGGAAAGTCATTTATTTGAGTTTAAAGTTGTCCAGAAGAATGAGTACAGAATTTAAAGCGGGGTGAAAGAATGGGGAATGGAACACTTCTCAAGGAAGCCCGCCCATTCCCTCAGCTGAAGACAGATCCATTGGACAACCTGACTTCCCAGAGGAACGGAGGATCTGGAACAATGATAAGCTTAGGCCTTGGGTTCCAACACACAAACCCCACTCTTTTTTTTTTTTTTTTTTGGCCAGTCCTGGGCCTTGGACTCAGGGCCTGAGCACTGTCCCTGGCTTCTTCCCACTCAAGGCTAGCACTCTGCCACTTGAGCCACAGCGCCCCTTCTGGCCGTTTTCTGTATATGTGGTGCTGGGGAATCGAACCTAGGGCCTCGTGTATCCGAGGCAGGCACTCTTGCCACTAGCCTATATCCCCAGCCCACAAACCCCACTCTTGAGTACCCACCCCCACCCCCGCCCCCGGAAGCTGCCAGCTGGCCGAGCCAATGTGTCACACAAGTGATGGTCCACTCTTGGAAAGAAAAGGCAGAGAGTGACCACAAGGTGCATGAGAAACATCACGAGCCCAGTCCTTGTGCTTGAAACCCAAACGTCGTCTCTCGGCCCTCATTTCTGCTGACAGTGTGTTCTGTCACCCTTGTCCGTGCTTTTACAGGCCGATCCTAAGTGTGTGACTCGGTTCAAGGGTTTGGTCTTGGAGACATTCTCTGGCTTGCTTCCTCGGCTGGCCTGTCCTTCCGTTTTCTTCCCTCTTCCCCTGAGCACCTTGAGCCCGTCCTGGCTGTGATCAGAGCTGATCTCTCTTCGACCTTGAGCCCCAGTCCATGATCTGTTTCCTCCTGTGAGCTTAGCACCCTCCACCCATTCTCCACTCGTAGCCCACCTGCTCTGGACCCAGATAAAGCCTAATGCAGACTCCTTGTTCTAGCTTTCTGGATGGGTTAGGCTCCTGACCACTTGGATTTTATGCTGGACAGGACAGCGCCCTCTAGCTTCTGTGGGTGAGTCACTCACTGGTACAAAACAGTGGCGGGTAGAAAAAGAAAGGGGACATAGGGCATTTCTTCCCCTGGTTTCTTCCTTCTGGGCCATGGGTTAACCAAGGCTCTCTATCTGGGACCCCAGCTCTCTAACTGGCAATCACTTTCCTGACCATCACAGAACCTCTCCCTCTTCTCCTCTTCTGCCTCTGGAGATGTCAACACCTCCCCCTGGTTTCTGACCTGAGGTTCTTTTGTCACCCTGCCTTGGTTTCCCCACCCCCCACCTTTGCAGAGCCAAGTCCCCAGCAAACCACACAACTCTGGAAGTATTTGGATTTTTACAAACTAAGCACATACCAAATTGGACATGAGGTGGTTGGAATTCCCCACCGCAGCTCTGGCACTGAGTTCTGACAGTCCTAGGAGCCCTCCTTCCCGGCTTCTCCCAAACATGAAAGGCAGATTCCCGGCAGAGGCCTCCCTGGAGGCCCCTCCACAGCCCCCACCGCGCCATTGTTCCTGCTATCCGGCTGAGGAGCTCCTGGTATCCACCACCCAGGCCCAGGGAAGGAGCAGCTGTCCCCGGGGGCTCTGCCTTGGGATCGATTCTGTTGCTAGAGGCTATCGATCCCCTGACAATTGCTGTCTTGCTTCTCTTCCCACGAGGCACTGTCTGTAGGCTCAGGGATGGCACACGGTGGAGGTGTTTCTCAGGAACAATGGTGCACTGTCCCTTCATTGATTGTTCCCCAGTCCAGTTGGGTTAGACTTGGTGCCCAGTTCACAACCCTCTAAAGCCTTTAGAGGGAGTCTTTAATGAGGGAGGAGAGATAGAGACAAAAAGGAGTTAGGTTATTTTAGATGAAGATGCACAGCATCCCACCAGTGACGCTGGTATTCCTTTCTGAAGGCTGGGAATGATTCATGCAACAAATCTGACCACTTCTCTGGCCTGAGCCCCATATGACTGTGTCTTGGGTCGTGCTCATGCCAGCCCATCCTGAAGTTCCTGCAGAGGAGAGTGTGGTACCTGGGTACTCTAGGCCTGCACTGCCCTGGCCAACGTGCTTCCTATGCACAAAGGGGGCCCACCAAACTGTTCAACCACACAGAAGCACTGTGGATTGAGTCCTCTTCAATGTAAAAGAAAATGTGAATAGAATATATAATGGATCCAGTTGCATTTTAACTCTATGTGGTCACCCAAGATAATGTTTTCACGAAAGAATAAAGGCCACAGTAGCTCAAAGCACTGGGGGCCCACAAATTGTGGTGCCACCTTGCTTTGCAGAATGTCATCCCTGAGAAGACAAGTTCCAGAGTCACAAAGGTCCACGGAGAGTTACACAACAATCAAGGCACAAGAGCTGGCCTGCAGGGAATGAAGCTACTCCCAAGGTTATGAAGACACTTGTCCAAAGCTTACAAAATTAGAAAAACAAGGACTAGAAGAGTGACATGGGGAATAAATCACCTGACAAGTGCAAGGACCTATCTGAGTTCAAACCTCCATATTAAAAAAAAAAGCAAGCAGTGGAAAGGAAATAATAAAGCACAGAAACAAATACATATAACAAAAAGGAATAGAAAACATCAGACAGCCATGTGAAAAGACCAGCAAAATTGATCATCATTTAGCCAGAGTGACAAGGGTAAAAACAAAACAAAACCACTCAAGTGGCTTAAGTCAGGAATGAAATAGGCATGAGTATGCACTTTACAAAAACAAAATGGATTATAAATAAAACAGATTATAGGAGAGTACTACAAGCAACTATACATCAACAAATAATTCAACCTAGATAAAATGAAAAAGTGCCAATCAGGCACCACTGGCTCCTGCCTGTCACCCTAGCAAACACTGAGGCTGAGATCTAAGGATTGCAATTCCAAGCCAGCTGAGGCAGAAAAGTTTTTGAGACTCAAAAAAGCAGAAGTGGATGAATAGCTCGAGTGATAGAGTATTGCCCTTTCTTCATTAGCATATGAGGAAACGAAAGCCAAGCCAAGGACTACGTATCCTGACTGGGTGGTATTTATCCCAAGAATGCAAGGATGGCTTGACATACCAAAATCAACCACAGGTCCTAGGAACTACTGCTCTTCTTCTCTATCTTTGGAGATGTTAACATCTCCCCCTTGCTTTCTGACCTGAGACTCTTTTGTGTCCCTGCATTGGTCTCCTACCCCCACCTGTGCAGAGCCAAGTCCCCAGCGAAACACAGAACTCTGGATGTATTTGGATTTGACAAAACTAAGCACAGACCAAATTGCATATGAGGTGGGTGGAATTCCCCACTGCAGCTCTGGCACTGAGTTCAGACAGTCCTAGGAGCCCTCCTTCCCGGCTTCTCCCAAACATGAAAGGCAGATTCCAGCAGAGGCCTCACTGGAGGCCCCTCCACAGCCCCAACCATGCCACTGCTCCTCCTATCTGGCTGGAGAGCTCCTTGTATCCACCAACCAGGCCCAGAGTGGGAGCAACTGCCCCAGGGGTCTCCTACAGCTCAGGAAGAACTCAAGATGCCCTTCCCTCCCTCTCTCTGTCAGAGTGTCTTCCTGCTTTGCTGTCCTGCTGTCCCTATAGCCTAACACGTTCAAGTCCCTTCTGTTTCCAAGAGTAGTCTTACTGATGGGAATCTCTGGTCTGCCTTGATCCAGAGGCCGTATCTGGACCAATTAAGCATGGCCAGGAGACCACATCTATGGTTCCTCCCCTTGTGGCAAGCCAGTGGAAGGAGGAAAGGGCTTCACACTTGCTAGGCAGGTGCTCTACCACTTGAGCCACACCTCTACCTTACCATCTCCTAAAATGCTAAATTTTCCGTTCTGTATATATGAGCATGCAATAAGCACAATACAGCCCAAAGTCATGGGAGGCACACACAGTGAATTACAGGGCCAAGAAGGGCAGGTCACAATGGTGACCCAGCCTGTCCTCTCACGTGTCTGTCATTAAGAGGTCACTCTTGTTGCTTGGGAAGCTCTTCCTTCCATACCCAAGGAGGTGTGAGTCCATACAGACATAGTAATACCAGCTCTTCTATGACACCTTGATCCACTCCCCCAGGCATACGTAATCCTGTCCATTCCGCATCCACAGCAATGATGTCCATGGCCTCATTGGTAGGATGGTGGTATTATGACTCTGTATCATTCATCTTGATGAGTTGTTTTTTCTATTGTGCCAGTACTGGTGCTTGAACTTAACACCCTGTGCTCTTGCCTGGCTTTCTGCTCAAGGCTAGCAGTCTACCCCGTAAGCCGTGACTCTACTTCTGGATTTTTGCTAGTTAATTGGGGATATGAGTCCCATGGGTTTCTCTGCCAGACCTCAGCCTCCTGAGTAGCTGGGATTACAGGCGTGCGCCACTGACTCCAGGCACAGGGTGAGTTTTGACACATTTGTCCCTCCCTCAGGCCTGTGAAATCAGAGCAGATCAAGGACAGTGTAAAACAGCAGCTCTTCGGGAATGACAGATTCTAGACTCCTCCTCCCCTCCAGTTCAGAGTGCAGTCACTCACTTGCCATGTGACTTTGGAAAAATGACTTCCTGTGCCTTAGCGTTTTCAAAGGCAAAAATGAGCATGGTGTACCCCTGTACTGCACGAGCGAGGAGACCCCCAGATTGCACAGTATCCATTGGTGGAAAAAATGTAGTCTTTGTTATCATCCCTCCCTGTCAAGCATAGATTGTGTCAAGGAGGTTGGAAGAATGTAATGTATGTTAAATAGACAAAGTAAGAAATAAAAGTGCGCATGTGGATGGACACAAATGTTGGTAATCGTGACTACAGCAAAAGGAACCAGAGCAATCCGCAAAGATTCATTGGCTTCTTGGTAGACGGGAGAGAGGCCGCAGCCTGGACCGAGTGCAGGGGTGGAGATGGGAGGGGACGCGCCACTGAGAGCATCACGGGAAGGTCACTGGCCTTGCCACCGGGTGGCAGCTGCAGGAACCAGAGACCCAGGACCTCTCTTTCGGAATGTAGATTTTCATTCCACTTCACTGCTGTATCCTCTAGCTAATGGAACGGACTGGCATTTAAATATGAACATTGCGTTTAAATTCCCCCCCGGGAAGCAATCGATAAAGCCCTGGTTTATTTGCAGAGCACGACTCTGATTGTAGACTGGCTCCTGGCTTTGCGCTCTGCATCACTCCCTTCCCATGATGCTGAGTAAGATCCTTTGGAACGTGGGGCCCATGCGGAGGCTAAAGAAAGTTTCCATGGAGGCTGGGCGGGGTCCTCGTCCATCCTGGTGCAATGGCTTCCAAATGCTGCTGTGGGGAAGTCAAATCTGATAGAAACAGAGACTGCAGAGAGGTAAACATAAACATGGATTTCCATGGAAACAGAAGTTGCCTAGTGAGGTGGCTAGAAGGCCCCAGGGCATGTATTTCAGCAACCAAATGCTAAATATATAGTCAGAGCAGCCACGGGGGATGGCACCCATAACACGTGACTCTTCTTGAGAGCAGAGCACACATAAGAATTGGACTAAAATGTCACTCCCTTACATAGCCAGTATGAAAGAGAGTTGTGTTTTCTATCCCAAATTGAAACCATATTTCTTTCCTTAATTGAATGCCTCAGGGCAATGAATCAAACTTTGACAGAATTCAGTCAACAATTAACTCTGTGGCCACATCCTGGCCATGTCCAATAAAAGCTTTGAAGGCCTAATGAAAGTTTGAAGCCCCAGCACTCAGAGCTAAATGGTCCCAAGATTCCCTTCAAATGGACCCAAGACGGTGCACCCCGCAGGGCTGCCCACCTCCCTGTCACCTTCCTGCCCCCCATCATTTCAGGACTTCTTCCAGGAGGGCTCAAGATGGTCATGCAATGCCAGTAGATAATCATAGGTTCCACATGGAACTTCAGATGCCCCCAAGACAGACAAGATCCAATTACTGGTGTGGGAGCAATGATGCAGAAGCTTCCTGGATTTTTATTGGGCTCATGGATTCTCTAGGGCAGGAGCTCAGGCAGGTGTGATGGAAGAGCAGTTGAGCTTGGCTTCGTGGTGTATCTGGGGCTGTCTCCACCAGGAAGCTTGCACCATTGGTGAGTGACTTGGTGGCTGAGGGTTGCAGGTGTCTGGCTGTGCCACGTGATTGGTAGGTAGGGTACAGGAGGGCGGTGCCACTTTATAAGAGCTGAGCTGCCTGAAGGCAAACTCAGCCAGCCCCAACCATTTCACCATGCCCAGAAGACTGCAATGGCCAGAGCCCACCCTATTTCCACATTCCCACCCTGTTTTTTTAATTAATAATAACTGATAACAACAATTGCAGAAGCTTCCACTTATGGGACAGTATCCCAGTCCAATTTACAAATGCTTACCGTGGGTCATCTTGTGATCTGCTTACAGCAAAGTTCTAATACTGTTACCCTTACCTTTAAAGATACAGAAATCAAGGCTCCGAGGCCAAAGCCACCCAGTAGAGCTGAGGTTTAAACCCAAAGCCACCTCTCTTGAACTCTGTGCTTTCATTCCCTGAGCTCTTGCCACATGAGCCAGCCACAGTACACTGCACATAGTACACTGTGTGTCCAGTGAGTACACAAGTGCACAGTGCATGTCCAGTACACATGTACACATGTCCAGGTGAGGTAGTAGATAAGAGAGGCGGGAAAGAATGGTGAATCAAAGATGCCACCATCACAAATTTGGATGATTCTGAAGGATGCTATATGGATAAGTGGAGGATGGATGGATGGATGGATGGATGGATAGATAGATAAATGGATGAATAAATGATGTATGGATGATAGATGGATGGGTGAATGGATGATATATGGCTGGATGGATGGATGGATGGATGGACAATGGATGGGTCAATGGATGATGTGTGTATAGATGGATGAATGGGTGGAGTATGGATGGCTGGGTGGATGATGGATGGATGATATATGTATAGATGGATGATGGATGGATGGATAAATGATGGATGGATGAATGGATGGAATAGATGATAGATGGATGGGTGAATGGATGACATATGGCTGGCTGGATGGATGGATGGATGGTGGATGGGTCAATGGATGACATGTGTATAGATGGATGAATGGTTGGAGTATGGATGGCTGGGTGGATGATGTATGTATTATGGATGATATGTGTAGGCATGGATGATGCAGTATGGATGGATGGATGGATATGTGTATTATGCATGTATCATGTATGTGTGTATGTAAAAGATCTAAAATATGGACCATGAGAGTCACACATTTTACCTGGATGTGTTGAACTTCAGGTGATTCCTGAAAGCACCAGTGAGAGCCAGGCCATCTGTTCATATTACTACTGCTGCGTAACAAATCAGTCCTGTGCCGAGTGGTTTTAAAGGACCTCCTTTTAGGATATTCCCAGATGCTGTGGGTCAGGAAATAAGACAAAGCAGAGCAGAAGCAGGTTGCCTCTGCGTTGTAACTTCTGGGAACTGAGCACAGGAAGAATCACATCTGAAGGAGATGCTTAGCCACATGACTTGATGACTTGGAGGTGGGGGGTGACTTCTGGAAGTGCACCATGCTGTCTAGCTGGCAGCTGCTGGCTGGGAATTAGAACCTCAGCGACAAGAGACTGTGGTCATTACTTGAAGCAACCACAGAGGAGTCTCCGGGAGGGTTGGGCTTCCTCAGAGCATGGCAGCTTCGGGGTGACTGGATTTACAGAGCCATCAGAACTCCAGAAGCAGCGAGAAACTTCTCTGACTCAGCCCCAGATGGCACTGGACAACAGCTGCACCACTTCCGTGTACTCGCCCAGGTGTGGGCGAGTTCCTAGAGCCATCCCTGGCTTTCAGAGAGCCAATGAGCACGTCAACCCATGCCTTCACATCACCCAAGTTAAAAATACAGTAATGAGTCACAGATGTCCCTGGAGGTTCTAACAAAACAACTGCACACCGTAAAAAGAAAATCCTGCCCTAGATGGGCACTAATTGATCTTACAATGGCCATCTAATACACTGCCTGGCTTGGAGAGGATCTCTCTCCACACGCCAGCAGTCCCATAGGACCCCAGAACATTCTCATCACAGGACCCAAGGGTGCCGGCATTCACATCTGGCATGGATACCGAACACTTGAAGCCCTGTGCAACAGTAAGTACATCTGTTCTCCGTGGGTTGAGAAGAATCTGGACCCTAATAGTCACCATGGCAACGGCAACCTCTGGCACGTGCATCCAGCCTGGGGGATATTTAAAGAGGAACACCTGATCAGATAGGAATGGGTCCCATCCCGAGGGGGAAGGAGGGGCAAGCGGGAGACTAGAAGGAACTTGTGGGCTCGGTGGGGGCCTGACCTGGCCGCTAAGCAAGCTGACATCGCAGAGCTGGAGAAACAAGCCAGGGTTCATTGAAACCAGTGGGGATTTGGTGTGGGCATGACAGGCAACGGGTTACCACTGGCAGGTGAGGGAGGAAGGCAGGGAGGTGACGAGAGAGCAGAAGAGTTAAACCGCCTCAGACACACAGTGAGCCACGGAAGTGTCCCAGAGAACCTTCGCCACAGGGGAGCTCAAGGACTACCCAGCAAAGACCCACCGCACACCCGGCCCTGGAATGTGCTCCGCCACTCTGTGTTCCTCTGGCACGGCCGGGGCATGACAGTCCTTGACATACAGATAAGGAAATAGAAGCTCAAAGAGGCAGTGAGGGCAACGTCAAGGCTCTGACTGTGTGCCTTCCCAGTTCAAGGTCTGTGCGTCAACCCACGTCCATCCATGATGGGTAAGGTTGGGAGATAGCTCACCAAGTGGGTGGCACTGCTTTGGGCTTTACACACCTCTAAGACCTCTTTGGAGGAAAAAAAAAAAACAGGTTCTATCTGAATGACATTGAAGAAAGTAGGTAAGGGGACTTAGGGCCGTGGGGAATGGACCAGATTTTATTCTAGAAGCAAATGGACAAACCTAAGTTCATTCACTTCTTCACAAGGTATTCCCTGATCATCCCTCATGCCCCAGAACCTGCAGACACAATGGTAACATGCCAGGCAAAGCATCACACTCTCCTGGAAGAGGCAGGGGAAAAGCCAACAAGCAGACGGAAGAGGATGCAGACTAGAGTCAGGAAGAAAGGAAGACAGAGCTGACATGATGAAGAGCTTGGAGGGATGGAGAAAGGGGCTTTGGGGCTCTGGTAATAAGGAAAGGCCTGTATGATCTGAGCAGAGAGGTCTGGTGAGTGAAAAGGAATGAGTCACTCAAAGGGTTAAGAAGACACATCAGACCCAGAGAGTCATGAGCACAAAGGCTGGGTAGCCGGGAAAGGCTTGGAAGATGGGAGGCCAATGAAAAGAAGGACTAAGGTGAGGAAAAGCCAATGGAGGGCCTTGGAGGACAGACTTCCAGGTCAAACAGAGCCTGTCCAGTTAGACTGAAGATAGGACCGACAACAATTGTGATTTTCATACAAGCATCTCCCAAATATGCACAGGACATGTTTATACTTTAGAATCATGTGCATGCTTTATACTTTATAAAAGTGTAACTTTATAAAAGTATGCATCAATATATCCTGTGTGTGTGTCTGTCTGTCTGTCTGGCCTGGTACTGAGGCTTGAACTCAGGGCCTGTGCCCTGTCACTTAGCTTCTTTGCTGGACTGGTGCTCTGTCACTTGAGTTACAGCTCCACTTGTAGCTTCTGGGTGGTCAACTGGAGTCTCGCGGACTTTGCTACCGGGCTGATTCTGAACTGCCATCCTCCGCTCTCCGCCTCCTGAGTAGCTAGGATTATAGGCATGAGCCACTTCACCAGGCTTGCTAACCCTGACAGCCCAGTGGAGTGAGCCCTGGGGATGAAGCTGAAGCGCCGTAGAAATTCATCCAAGGACTTCAGGCAGGCAGGGATATGGACTGATGTAGGTTTTTAGAAGATTAATGGTGGCTGCTGCGGTGAAAGTGGGTTGCGGCAGGTGAAAGAAGAAGCCAGGAGCGTTAGTGAAGACACGGCAGCAAGGGTGGTGAACCGGAGTGGGATTGAGAGAGGACCGGCATTGCAGGGGCCCCCCGCGGGGTCTGGGATGAATGAGGAGGAAGCGGGGTGAACCGAGGCATCCCGCAGGACTGAGCTAGAGGATCAGACTTCCGTCTGCTTTCTAAAGAAACCTTCCCAATGTGGAGGTTGACGGAAGCAAACTGCGAGGGTTTGGGGTGACAGCCGCCGTCTTCCGTGGTCTCCTCCGGGTCCCGTCTCGGTGCCTGAAGCCCTTGAACTTGACCGTTCACATTATCAGTTGAACACCACGTGCCTCTGTGCTCTAGTTGTGGGTGGGGTGGAGGGACAATCCTGGTCTCCATACTACAAGCGATAGTCATCCCCACATAACTCTGGGAGAAGCCAAAAAGAGCCCCCACCTCTGGGGCTCTGGATTTCTTTCCATTTGTCAAGCCAATTTGTGAAAGATGAGGTTGCTTTAAATCTGAGCTTTGATGACCTTTACCCGGGAGAGGCACAGCAGTTCATTAAGTTCTTAGGAGCTTAACCGAGAGAGACACAGATTGCAGCCAGGAACGTAAGAGCTGGAGCCGCCTTTCCCTGCCAGCCCCGATGACTTTGGGGAGCAGAAAACGGAGGAGAAGAGAGTGGAGGGGAAAGAATTTAGGGAACCAGTGCTAAATATGGCACAAGAGAACAAAGGAGGCCTTGTGTTCCATTAGCCTGGGTGTCGCTTTTAAGACACTGTCCCTACTGTACATGCTCACAAAGGCTAAAGAAATCATTACGACACATTTATCATTCAGTGGGCAGAATTATTTTGGCAAGAAATCTATGCCCCCCCCCCCGCCATCCCGAATACATTAGACTCACAACATACCCTGAAGAATAGAGATGTTCAGAGCTGGTAGGAATGAAGGCAACCGTGCCAGGCTGAGAGAATGAATGATTAGGGCCTTCTATGTGTATCAAATATAGTAAATAATCCACAACGTGGGGTCTTGCGAAGGCAGGGAATGGAAGCCAATAGCTCCGACAGCCGCAGAGTAAAAGCCAGACAGACAGAGGGAGGTTGATTTCACTCTGGGTTCCCGAAGAAGAATTCGTAATGTTCTGGGTGAAAAAAAAGAAAAAAAAAAAAAAGCTCTGCCTTTGGCATAAATAAATGCATTAAGTCTAAACATTAGAATTCTACAGACTGAAGCAAAGCTCCTTATCCTGTAGGCATAACTCGGGCAGCTGGCAGAGGCTGCCGAAGGATTTGTTCAGGGGGTAGGAAGGGAGGTCAGGATGGAATTCTTCCTGGGGAAAAAGAAATCAAAATGTGGAGGACACTGCCGTTTGCTTCCCACTCGTGCTAATGCAGGTGGACATGGGATGTCCATTTCAAGGCTAGGCAATCTTTCCCCCAAGCATCCTCTGGCTGCCGGAACGAGTTCTGAGCCACCAGAAGCGCGCACGTTCAGGAGCAAGGGAGGCCCTCGGCCCTCAGGTCTCAGCTGCATGCTCCTTGGGGGATGGGGCGCCCCTGTCTAGTGGATACTTCAGGGTTGGGGGCAGGGGGGGATCTCTCAAGCCCAGCCCTTTTGGACTATGGATCTGGGTCGTCACTCTGAAGTGTTGGGACCGCCCCCCCCCACCGTGCCTTGCCAGACATCTAGCAGCATCTCTGGGTCCCCCCTATAGGATGTCCCTCATTTGGTGACTAATTGGAGAACAGAGCCTCGTGGCCTTTCTTGCCGGCCCTGGCTACAAACAGTGATCCTCGGATCTCAGCCTCCTGAGTTAGCTAGGCACCCGGGGATGAGCCCCCAGCACCAGGCTGTCTCGTTCTTTTTATCATTTTGTTCTTGCCAGTCCTGGGGCTTGAACTCAGGTCCTGAGCACTGTCCTTACTTTTTGCTCAAGGCTAGCACTCTACCACTTGAGCCACAGCGCCCCTTTCGGCTCTTTCTATATATGTGGTGCTGAGGAATCGAACCCAGGGCTTCATGTATCCGAGGCGAGCGCTCTACCACTAGGCCATATTCCCAGCCCGGCGGTCTCATTCTTATTCTCGGCAGAACCTGCACAGAGACGCGCGTTTATTCCACGCTGACCGTCCACATCCTGCTCCCCAGGCACACCTTTCCCCCAGCAGCCAGAGGGACTGTCTTCTGCGCCCAGAAACCGTGCACCCCTCTCTTGGAACGCAGCCTCTTGCCAAGTTGTCTTCCTCACTAGCCAGAGGAACAGAACGAGCTGTGACGATCACACATGGCCAAGTTCCCTTACAAAAGATCTCTGCCTTCTGCCGGTCCCCCGAGCGTTGCAAAAGCCACTTCCCTGGGACATGCACGCTCCCTTGGCCCTGTTCCTTAGGGACACATTCCATTTCTTGTACCTTTCGGGGGAAAGATCTGTGTGCAGCCGCTTCTCCTCTGCGCACTGCGCATGTCACCGACTCAAGCCGCTGGGGAAGCCAGCCGCCCCCCCCGTCCCCGCCCTCTATTTCCATCTTTTGAGATGTTTCTCTGGTTCCCACAATCCAAAACAGCATCAAGGAGAAATGTCTCCTCCTCATTTAAACTCCAGTTGCCTATTTAAGCCTGGGCCCAAACTTACCCTCACCAGGGTGCTCTCTCTCTCTCTCTCTCTCTCTCTCTCTCACGCACGCGCGCACACACACACACACACACACACACACACACACACACACACACACACACGGCAAAAGTGAATGAGATCAGAGAGCCCAAGTCTATTTACTAAGCCTTCTGTGAACCAAAGGGACCACTTGATTCTCAACACCGGATGTATTTTATGCGACTTTATTATCTAGGTATTGAAAACACCTACTTGTAAGCACTTGAAAATAGGAACCTTATTTCAATGTTACATCCTAAAAATGATGCCGTTAGGCGGGTAATTACATAATAAATTTGTTAGGGGACCCTCAAGTCATAAAAATGGTGGTAACGCTTTGCTGTTTAATAGCTAGATTGTAAATGAGGGGGTTTTTTCGGCATTAGTGTAGCAGGTTGCAATTAAGAGATCATTCCTAGAGGTTGCCTTTAATTTATATATTTTTTTAAAAGTTTCTGAGGTTCAGTATCATTCATTTCCTTATTTGAAGATGCTCTGGGTTTGTCCATTTGAAGTCAGGGGCATCTCGAGAATTAGAGAGGTACACATGTGTTCGAATCCTGTCTAGGGTATCTGAGCAGCCAGCTACTAGTGGTATTAGGGGAGCACATACGTGTAACTTAGCAATCAACTGCTTAATCATGATAGAGTTTTGACAAGTGGCTTCATCTTCCAGAATCTCCTTCCAGAACTGAATTGATAAAATGTAGCTGCTAAGGTCAGTTGCCAGGGGCTCACGCCTATAATCCTAAGCTACCCAAGAGACTGAGATATGAGAATCATGGTTCAAAGCCAGCTCAGGAAAGAAACCAAAGAAAGCCTGTGAGATGCTTATCTCCAATTAACCAGCAAAAAGACAGAAGTAGAGCTGTGGCTCAAGTGGGCCGAGCATATAGCCCGGAACAGAAAAGGCCAAGTAAAAGCTCAAGGTGCTGAGTTCCAAACCCCAGTACTATCTCTCACACACACACACACACACACACACACACACACACACACACACACACACACACAGAGCTAACGCAGGAATCAGAGTGATCCTGAGAAGCGTGCTTGCTCACGGTGTGAGCTGAAGCTTTTCCAGTTCTGTATTCATAGCAAATTGGGCGCCAACTACAAGAAACACCTTAAAGGCTGGAGCGACTTGGACAGAGAAGAACATTTGTTTATCTTCCGGCTCGCATATGGTGGATGTGAAATTCTAATCTCTCTTTAAAGGCCGGTTCCTTGGAACTGGATCCCAGGCGTCGGCAGCTGCCAAGGAGAACGTGGCCCGGTTATTAGTTCCCGAGCGTGGTTAAGTTCATGGATGGCTCTGGACTTTGTCGCTGTCAGGATGCAGGAGAGGAATACAGACAGATTTAGCCGGGAGCATGTGCTCAGCCATGCGGGGGACAGGAAGGACAGAGAGGGCAGGAAGCGAGGTGAAGGTTGCCAAGAGCTTCCTGGGTGTTCCCAACCCAGGGATGGGGTTCTGTGTCCCAAAGCTGTCGGGAGGGGGACGGGGAGTGGGGGGGGGGGGGGAGGCGGAAGCTTCGTGTCACTGTCACAAACACCTGAAGGCATCAACTTATCAAGAATAAAGGGCTGCCTTGGCTTACCAGTTGGCAGGTATCCAGTTCGTGATTGGTGGGTGCCGGTGCTTTGGGCCTGTGGTGAGGCGGGACATCCTGGAGGAAGTGGAGCCAAATCCCTCCACTGGAAGGCGGGTTCCTAAAGGAGGAAGAGTGGCCGGACACCGTCGGCGGCTTGTGCCTGTCATCCTAGTTACTTAGGAGGCTGAGATTTGAGGATTGTGGTTCAAGGCCAGCCTAGGCAGGAAAGTCCAGGAGACTCTTATCTCTAATGAACCAGCAAAAATCCAGAAGAAGCCACGTGCAGGTGGCTCACACCTGGAACCGTAGCTACTCAGGAGGCCGAGATCTGAGGACCACAGTTCAAAGCCAGCTGGGGCAGAAAAGTCAGCGGGACTCTTATTCTCCAATGAGCCACCAGAAAGCCAGAAGTAGTACTGTGGCTCAAAGTGGTACTAGGTTTGAGCAGAAAGAGCTCAGGGACGGTGCCCAAGCCCTGAGTTCGAGACCCATGACAGACAAAAAATAAATAAAACCACACGGAAGGAAGGGCTTAGGGGTCTCACAGTGTAATTCAAGGGCAAGCCCCCATGTCCCTCCCACAAGATGCCCCCCTCTTACAGGGGACATTTAACATCCAAACAATAGCACCCCACATCCTAGACCGGCCTATGAGGAGCCTCAGGTCCTCCACAAAGCTGGCAGGGCCTTTCACTTCTTAGTCTGTCAAATGGAAAAGCAAATACTATGTTGTCATCAGAGAGCCGGCGCTGTATAGCTCTTTGTGGCATTATGAAGGGGAGGGGAGAAGTTGGAAAGCCTTAGTTCCGTATCCTTATTAGAGTCCCAAGCCATGGCTTTGCCCAGGAAGAGACGATCTGCTCTCGGCTCTTGACCTACCTACTCTTTCTGCCCGGCCAGTGAAGGCCTCGCTCTGCGGTTGAGCACTCAGCCCCACCGCCCGTGGGAGTTGGAGACCAGTGGGGAATTTACAAACTAGGTAAATGATACAAAAACCGAGGTGACCACGACCACACATGTAAGACACCACGGGACCCTGCACCTCTCCGAGCCCCCGGGGACAGCCCTGTACCCCGTGCTGAGTTGGCCTGGCTTTCTCTCCTGCCACGATCACCAGAGTGGTGGGGTCCAGGCACCCGCCGCTGCTCTGTGTTGCCATGGTTACCTCCAGATGCATCCTGGAATCTCCCCAGTATGCCTGTGTGGAAAGGTTAAAAGGAATGGAAGCCTTAAAAGCAGGTGACGCCCCACAAGCCCCCCCCAACCCTGATTCTCTTGCAGTACCCCACAGGTGGCTTTGTTTGGCCACCTGCTTAACCACTTTTAACCAAAAATGAAAGACTGAGCCAAGCCAAGGAGCAGAATGGTCCCAGTGCCCAACGCGGGCTCTGTTCCATTGGGCTCCGTGCCCTGAGATGCAGCGGTTCACCGAAGGGACCTGCACACCCGGAGCTGAGAAACACAGGGAGAAGGGGGGTCGGGGGCGGGGAACAACCTTTGTCTACCCTCCCCTTTTGCCAGTCAGCCAGCAGGCAGAGTCCAGATGGGCTGCCCGTCCTGTGCCCACCATATGCAGGGCCACGCAGCCCAGTTGTGAAGGCAAAAATGCACCGGCCCCACCGATGGGCTTTTCCTCCAAACATAGCGAAGCAGCACGCAAATCAAGAGCAGGCCGCAGGGCCAGGGGGGCCCAGGACTCCCCCAGGGCACTGGTCCACACCGGGTGCCATGATGGCACCAAGAGTCCCTTTCCCTCCACTGCCCCAAGTGCAGTTCAACAGGAATGCCACCACGGTGGCCTCTGTGTCCCCGGCCACCCAGGAGTGTCATGGGAACGGCTGGTCCATCAGAACTCCACGTGAACACTGCCGGGGTGGGGGAGACGATGAAGGAAGAGGAGGAAGAAGAAGAAGAGAAAAAGAAAGAGGGAGGGAGGGAGGGAGGGAGGGAGAGAAGGAGGGCAGCCGTTTCCCCTCACGGCGCTGAGCGATCTTTCGTGGCGCCTCCTGCCGGCAGCCACGGCTGCGGTCAGCGTCACGAGCAGCCCACGGAGGAGGCCCGTGGAGCAGCTGGCCTGGAGCAGGGAGCTGAGCATCACCAGCATCCGGCAGAGCCACGTTGAGCCCTCCCTTAGTCTCTCCCGTGTCTTTGGGGACCGGGGTACGCATAGTTACTCGGGATCCGACTTAAATCCCCCCTCCGTTGGGGGATCCAGTGAATGCGTGGAGATGTGAGTTCCCAGAACTGATCTTTTTGGCCAAGGTGGGCGAACCACTGCATCTGGAAGCGGACACGAGCGTGCTGGCGGGAGCCATTCCTGTTTGGAGGCCTCCGTGAACGGGCACGAGAGAGCACTTCCGCCCGTGCGAGCCCGTGTCCAGGCCCCGCGGCCCCCCCCAGGCCGCAGCTGGAGCTCCATCGACGCCATGCCTGCGCTTCCCCTCCTGCCCGGCCTCAACCCCGTGAAGCCAGCTGGGATCAGCAGCCTTGCTCCCCCAGGACGCCTGGACCGCCCTGCTCTGACTCCCCCAGGGAGACCCCGCAACACCCAAACAGGCGCTATACCTCGTGCTCAGAGGAGCCAACGCACCAAGGCCCACCCGCATCTGATGCCCCTTGCTGGCCAGGAAGGAGAACTTTATCACATCGCCTAGGTATGGGGGAGAATGGAGGGGTACACCCAGCTCCCGCCGCCTTCGCATGCACCTTATACACTCACCTGCGACCTTGATCGCGGCAGTTCTGGGGGGGGGGGGGTCCGGCCCACACATCTAAACTTCTGACACTGGCCCATAGAAAGATTCTTGGGGTGGTGTCAAAGCCCAGTGGTGGAGAGGCAAATGGGTCATGGGGCGGGGTGTCCAGCTTTGAGTACCAGCAATGGAATAGAATGATAAGACCGGTCTGAACACAGTAGATAAGGCATCCGCGAGGGCCAGGGTACTTAATATGCATGGGACAACTCGTAGGCTTTGTTTTCCAGACGTAGAAGGACGGGATGAAGCGCAGGCCACAGACTTTAAGAGTAGAAGCAATGCGAAATCGATTTTCTTCGAAAAAGCCTTGATAATCGACGACCGACTCCGTGTCATCGGGGAGTAGCAGTTCTCAGAGCACCCCCATCTCCCCCCCCCCCGAAGGGTCCTTCCCTGGGAGGGACCGCTCCCCCCCCCGGCCCCCGCCCTGCGGTGATTTCCCAGAGTCCCCAGCGTGCGTGCGTGAGCCACTAGAGCATGCTGGTTGTCATGGCGACATTGCCATCCCAGTCTGCTGGTCCCCCCCTCCAGGTGTGGTGCTGCTCCTGGCGCCCCTGGCGGGAGGGCAGGGTGACCCCTGGTCACCCCCTCTGGGGTCCGGCTCTCGGAACGCTTCCTGGGCGTCAGAGCCCAGCACGCTGACCTTCTTCCCTCCGTCTGCACGTTCCTTCTCTGCCCACACCTATCCTCACCCGTGGCTCTAAACGCTGGGATAGGGCCAAACAGGGAAAAGGTCTGCGGGTCACTTCCAGGCTTCCCTCTTGCCCTGAGCCTCCCAGCTAGGGAGCTCGGGGTGTCTCCTTGGGAAACCGAACGGGGTGATGGCCCTGGGGAACCATGTGCTCTTTCTTGATCTGTAACCCAGCCGCCTTCCTGCATCCTGGGGCTTCCCTGGCTTTGCCCGGCCCGCGGCCCCGTCCCTGGCGGACACCGTTGCTTCCCGTCTCTCAGGCGACAGTGGGGATCGGTGTGGACTAGCAGATCACGCACACATACTGGTGGCCGTGGGCATCGCCCTGGGCATGCTCCTCAGAGTGCGGGAGGAGGTGGGGATGGGGAAGGGGCCCAGGGTGACTTTCCAGAGGTGGCAAGGCCCGTGTGGTCTGGGTTGGTATGGGCGGCCTGTGGACTGTTCTGTGTTCATTGGTGGAGGTAGACAGCCAGGCCAGGGCTCTGATCAGCCAGTGACCAGCTTCCTACACTTAGATAAAGAGTGCTTCAGGAAGCTGAGCACCGGTGGCACCCACCTCTAATCCTAGCTACTCAGGAGGCTGAGATTTAAGGACTGTGGCTCAAAGCCTGCCTGAAGCAGGAAAGTCCACGAGACTCCCATCTTCAATTAACGAGCAAAAAGAAAGCCAGAAGTAGAACTGTGGCTCAAGTGGTAGAGCACCAGCCTCGAACAAGAAAAGCTCAGGGGCAGCACCCAAGTCCCTGAGTTCCAAGCCCCAGAATGGGCACTAAAGCAATAAAAATTAAAAATAAGGGGCTGGGGATATGGCCTAGTGGTAGAGTGCTCGCCTCGTATACATGAAGCCCTGGGTTCAATTCCCCAGCACCACATATATAGAAAACGGCCAGAGTGGCGCTGTGGCTCAAGTGGCAGAGTGCTAACCTTGAGCAAAAAGAAGCCAGGGACAGTGCTCAGGCCCTGAGACCAACGCCCAGGACTGGCAAAAAATAAATAAATAAATTAATTAATTAATTAAAAATAAAAGATTGTCCCTTTGACTCTCTCCTTCAAGATCTTCACGGTCTTAGAGACTAGTTACTCTCAAAGAGACAAGATGTGTAAATGCCATTTTATGGTAATGAGGGCCCTTGCTCATTACCTGGCTACAAAAATCTGACTGAATTTAAGCCCAGAGCATGTCAGCCTGACTCGACAGCACTTGGAATTGTTCGACTCTATAAAACCCCGCAAACTTTACATGTATTAAAGTTTAATAGCAGCAGCCCAGGCGTGAGAAAGCAAAAGAAATGTGAACAGTACCTGAGGGGTGTTTTATTCACGGTGATTCTCATATGTATGATAAATAGTCCGTGGACTTGAGTTTGTGAGGAGATCAGGTTCTTAAGAAACCCAGCAAGGAGAGCCCATCAGGAAAACGGAAGCCAGCCACCATAAAAGAGAGAGCTAAAATATTCATACCGTTCTTGGAGCCCCAGCAGGGTCTGAAGAGAGGCAGTGATTTCCAACTCGGCCCGACGCGCCTGCCACAAATGTGCTCTTCCAAACCTCATGCTGACCCAGGTGCAGAGGGGCACAGCCCAGTCTCGGGGTGGCAACTGGCCCAGAGGGGCCCGGGGTCCCAGAAGGGGACACGTGTGTGTCCAAGTTGTGTCATGGATGTGTACTGACACGTGAATGCACATGTGAGTTACATTAAACCCCCCCCCCCTTTGATTATTCAGAACAGAGATATGTGAACTTTTCCCGTAAGGGTCCAGAAAGTCAATACTGTAAGCCGAGGAGTCATAAGGTTTTCGTTGTAATTTCTCCACTAACCATTGCAAAGGGAAAGCAGCCACCGATGGCCTGCAAACAAATAAATGATTTATGAGCTGGGCACCCAGTGGTTCACACCTGTCATCCTAGCTACTCAGGAGGCTGAGATCTGAGGATCGTGGTTCAAAGCCAGCTCGGGCAGGAAGGTCTGTGAGACTCTTATCTCCAATATACCACCAGAAAACTGGAAGTGGAGCTGTGGCTCAAGTTGGCAGAGTGCATGTCTTGTGCACAAAAGCTCAGGGACAGCAACCGGGCCCTGGGTTCAATCAGCAGGACAGACAGAAAGAGGAAAAGAGGGAGGCACAGTGAAATCTGAGTATGACATAACCATCATAGGTCACCAAATAGCGTGCTGTTCCTCAGATACTGTGTTTGAGCTGAGGACCTAGCACTCGCTCGGATGGTGCTCTTCGACTTGAGCTATGCAAGCCTCTAGCCTGACTTTTCGCTAGTTATTGTGGAGGTGGACTCGTAGCATGCTCCACTAGCTTCAAACCATGATCCTTCCACCTTGGACTCCTGAGTAGCTGGGATTATAGGCATGATCCACAGCACCCAACAAAAGTCTTTTGACTGTTTTGTTGTTGTTGTTGTGGTGGTGGTGGTGGTTGTTGTTCAAGCATTTACAAATTCAAGTACAAGTGTCCACTTTCCCCTCCTGCCCCTGGAGCCCCTACACACACACACACACACACACACACACACACACACACACACACACACACACACACACGTCTAGGTAATTTAGCTAAAGAATCATAGTCTGCCCACCTGTGTTTTAGGGTGCTATTTTTAAACAAGCCGTTGCTGATACTTTAGGTTGGCAGGTTGATCTACCAAGGTCCTTTCAAGGCAGGAAGAACCCAAAACACAGACTAGATGGTAGTAGGCATTTCCTAAACATTTATTTACGAGAGGCCCTGTGCTGAGGAAGCCCTCTTTGTCTTCCTGCCGTCGGTGGGCGCGGTTCCCCCGGGGAGACGAGTTGGGAGAGTCTCATCGAGGCGCCCACCGCGGCTCGGAAGCCACAGTGCTGGGGCCCTGATGTTGACATGTACAGCAAACACGCACGGCCTGCTGGGAAGCTGGGAGGAGGGCCGGCACGGAGTGAGGTCCCAGCCTATCTCGGCAGCGTCATCGTTGTCATGACTACGAATCGCCCCCCTGTTCGCTCATCTCAGTGACCCCTCACACTGCCTTCCCATCCTCTTGTCTGACGTTTTTCCACCCCAAAAGCATCATCACTCAGCAGTCAGGATGACAACTTTCCTGAGTAGGGGCCCTTGTTGTGTAATCTAAGACAAACCACTCATTCCCCAGTTGCTCCATATACGGGAAGACGGAGTCATGGACAGTCCCCATGAGCCAGAGCCGGGGAAGATGGACTCGAACCCCCTCGGTGCCCTTTTCTACTAAGTGAGTGACTATTAGGAACCAAGACCTGACATGGAATCCTGGGTTCAGACTATGCGCCCAGCACAGGAAATGCTCAAAGTGCAACGCAACCTCACCTGTATACTCAGCGTTATCGAGTTTCATGCCAGCTACAAGGTTCCCTAAGAAGAAAGACAGAGACGGGCGAAGCCTGAGCGACCCCAGGCCCTTTGCTCATCCTTGCTGTTCACGCGAGGCAGGGGCATGCTGAGGCCTGCTGCAGATGCTCTGTGTCCTCAGTGGTACCGCGATGACCCAGGGAGCCACGCGGAGCGTGGACGGGGGCTGGGGGAGGGAGCCACGCGCTCTGTGGCCAGGAGAACTCAGGCCTGGCACACTGTGGAGGGAAGTGCCTCCCACACTGGAGGGTCACCATCCCCACGCCCGAGGGGCGGGGCGGGGCGGGCTCTGTGCTGCCCACCTGTATCCCAAGACAAAGAGGACAACGAAAAACAGAACACTGACCCAAAGCAGACCAAGTCGGTTCTAACCCGGGGGAGGCGGCGAGGCGGGGGCGGGGGGGGGGGGAGGGAGGACCCAGCTGCTCCTCGCAGGTAGCTTAGGGGGGCATGATATATAAATAAAGCTATATGGCGGAGGGGTGGGGGGACGGCTGCACAACTGAATTGCAAAGGACAAACTTCCCGTCTCCTGCAGAGCCCTCCACTCAGTTCCCCGCAGCGGGGAGTACAATTTGTGGCTGTTGGAAGCTTCTTTAGAATATTCCAGAAATCTTTTTCCACAGCTATGCTTCGCTCTGGCTCTTGAACATCACCCCTCTATGCCAGTCAGCCGCCCGCCCGATCCCCAAAGCCAGACAATGATGGCCCAGGGACCCAGAGGCTGCCCGGCCCATCGGGAGACCCGAGGGTCTCCTCTAGGGTCTCCTCTAGGAAGTGCTTCCACAGGTGGAGGGCTGAGGGGCGAGAAGGCGGGGGGCGGGGGTTGGAAGCGGGGGGGGGGCGCGGGGAGCAGCCGGGTCTGGGCCCCATACGCCGGCTCTCCCACAATGCTGAGTTTCCCTCTCTACCCACACGTCTGAGTCGGCCTCGGGCATGCAGTCCTTCCCCAGATCATCGTCGCCAGCATTCGGACGACCTGATATTTGCAGCTGAACACAGGGGGAGCTTGGAAAATGAAACAACTATGAACAGAAGCCATTTTCCCCAGGTCTTCTTCCCAGGTGTTTTAGGCAATGATTTGTTGTTTAAAAGCTACATTCCCCCAGGCCTTCAGTGGTCCCTAGAATCTCCCCAGTGGGGGAAGGGAGGGAGGGAGGGAGGGAGGAAGGAAGGAAGGAAGGAAGGAAGGAAGGAAGGAGCTGGACTTGAAGGAACGCATCACCCCCAGCTGTGATTCCATCTGAAGAGCAGCAGAACTCTTGTCTTCGCATGGCTTTCCTTCAAACTCCACATTCCCTGGCTCTAAAGAGTTTCCGACCCACTGGTTCCATGGAAGTGATGTAGGGAAGGCTGGCGGTGGGCTGCTTGTGGACATGGTGGCTCCCACCTTGCTCCCAAGGCCCCGCCTATCTTGCTCTTCCAGGCCACGTGCTAGTGAACTTCCTGGGTCAGAGGTCAGCTTCCCCAAACAGCATCCCAGCTTCCTCTCCCGTAAGAACCCAGGGCCAGGTCCTCAAGCCCACTGAAGTGCCAAAGCCCCCACCTGCCCTCCCTCCCGGGGCTTCAGTGCTGGAGGAAAGAAAACTCCAGGGACGTTCCAGACGCCGATAGGTGACATGCTGGCATTAAGCCTAAATGAACTGCTCTTGTGGTTGAAAAATGTACTTTAACAAACAAAACTTATTTCTCTCCTTTCTTGAAAGAGAGAGAGAGAGAGAGAGAGAGAGAGAGAGAGAGAGAGAGAGAGGAGTTATAAGTGCGGCCAGGCACTGGAGAGCATCCCTTTCCTCTTTTTTCGTGGTTGCTGTTAATACTTCATAGGAACCTTAATAATACAAAAAAAAAATGGCCCAGAGCACTTCACACTGAGTTATGAAGTCGTTCACATTTCTGAACACAAAACTGCAGGACAAGTGATTATAAGACCAGCCAGACTGGGGGACCTGCGCCTCCCAATGGCAGACCCACCCACCCGGCCCGGGGTGAGGGCCAGGAGACCCCCCTCCCCCTCCCCCATGCAGCCAGTGGGGCCTTCGCTCAGCCAACTGACTTGGCATATTGGATATTGGTTAAGAATCTGCAGGAATCAGCGCCTTCCTTTCCAGACCCCCAGCTCTGAAATCTGCCTTCAAGGCTCCCCATATTTATGCTCTAGCCCACACCACAATGGCTGCCCCTTCCACCGTCCATCAGCCCACTCAGAAAGCCACCTGGGGCCACCCTCTGTGAATTCTCTAGGGAGAGGCGCCCACCCTCCCTGTCCTCCACTCCCCAGAGCTCCAGGGCCCGCCTGCCCTTCCCACCCAGGTGTCACCCAGGTGTCACCCACGTGACAGACAGCTCTGAAAAGCTTGGATCGAGGAGGAGCGGAGGGCAGGGAGGATCTGCCTCCACGATCCTCTAATTCCCTTATAGATCTGACCTCACATGAGAACCGGCCAAACACAGGAAAGGGGACCAGGGGTTCAAACTAGCAACCAAGCACCCTGACCTCTGGCGGGCTCCATCCCATCTGCTTCCTCCCTCCCTCCCTCCCTGAGCATGCTCAGTGTCATCAGGCCCCTCCCACCAGGGGCTGCGGGGGGGGGGGGGGGGGGAGGCAACGTAAGTTCAGGTGCACAAGGCCCTTGAACATCATCGAAGCCCAGCTCAATGCAGGCCCAGCGGCAGCTTCGACTGTAATCCTAGCTACTAGTGAGGCTGAGGAGAAGAGGATTGCGATTTGAGACCCACCTGAGCAGAAAGTGTGGGAGATAACCTCGCACCCCCTAAGCCCTGTCATCCAGGGCTCCATGGGAGGTTGAGATGAGGAAGACGGTGGTACTGGGCCTTCCCTGGGCCGGAATGTCCTCCAGCCTCCATCACCGTGGGGGGAGGCTGGACACACTGCGACCTATGACCCCAGCAAGGACGGGAACACTGAGGTAGAATTGCAGCTTGGGAGAATGCTTAGGTAGGAAGCAAGACTGGATCTCAAAAAAAATAACCAGCAAAAATATAGGGCGGGGGGTGGGGGCTCAAGGGGTAGAGCACCAGCCTGGCAAGTGTGAAGTCCTGGTACCTTAACACAACAACTGGAAGCCCTGCGGTCCTGTCCAATCCTAGCCTTCCACTTCCGGCCCCCGGGACTCCCCTGCCCCCGGCCCCCTGCCCTCTTCCCAGGAGGAATGACCAGGGCCCCAATGTGGCCCAGATCCTTCCGCTCCACACCTCGGGTCTCCAGGAGGATTGGGAGGTTCACAAAGGGTAGGAAACACCTCCACCTTCTCCTGAGATGCGACGTGACAAAAATAGAATGGGTGGCAAGTCGTTGCCCAGTGAAATGACCCACAGCTCTCTGGACCAGCGCGAGCACCCTCTCCTACTTCAGTGCACCAGAGCTCCTGGACTGCTGGCCCAGGCTGGAGGGGCGTCCGCGGCACGGCTCACCCGGGTTCTCATCCTCACCCCGACTTCCAGCCAATAATCACTTAGCATCCCACACGGAGTCGTGACGTCTTCTCTTCCCATTTTCAGCCATTCGGGATGGAGTCGAGGCTGTCCACGCCACAGAATCCTCTTCTTTTCGTTTGCTTATACTTTGGGGAATGAGCAATGATCCCTGTTCATCCAGCCCAGAAGCCATCGGCTTCCTGCCCCCTTTGGACACTTGTGATGTGGGCCTGTGACTGGGCATGGTGGTTGGCTTGCTGTCACCATAATAGATTCAGGTGGCAATCCACTTACGAAGAGAAACGGGTCCTTATGGGTTATCTTCCAGTGCATTATCCTTCGGCCCTGTTGCTTTGGGGACTGTGTCTAGGCCTTCCACCATGGTGGGAACACGTGGGAGAGGAAGTCTACTCTACCCAGGGCCAGGAATGAATGAGAAGAGCAAGATCTGGGTCCCGCCATGCCGTCTGAGTCTCCATGACTTCATGACCTCCCGCCCCCTCCTCCTCCTGGCTTGGGGACCATGTCTTTTCTTTAACACATTTGTGGGACCTTTGGGGGGCATCGGGACCGTCTGAGATCTCCAACTCTACTGCGGGAGAAATGGCTTCTGGATTTTATTGCGTCTTCGATCTTAACCATTTGAATTGAATGCACAGTCATCTGGGGCTCGCAGCCGCCCTCCTGAACACCACCAAGCCCCCGGTGGGGAACACGCCCTGCGGGGAGTCTGGGTCCCACTGGGAGGCCTGCCATTCACTTCCTGTAAGCCAGTGTCGACACTGAGTCCTGAGACTCAGCTCCTAGGGACCCTGTGGCAAGGGTAGTGCTCTGTGGAATGAGGATACCTTGGGGGGAGGAGGGGGGCTGTTAAGCGCTATTCTTCCTCATTCTCCATCCTCTTGCTTCTCAAATTCATGTTTCTACCCTTTTCTCTGCTAATCCAAGGCTTCACTCAGGGAACAACACAGGCAGGGACCAGCCAGTGCTCTGTTAATCTGGCTCAGGCTATGCCCTCGCATTCAAAGCTTTTGTTTCTAAAGCGTTGCCCCTAGCCCCGGACCCAATGCACAGCCAGCTAACAGGACTATAAGGGTCGATGCTTCCGCCCCAAGAATCTATTGAAATCGAGCTCTTTCAAGATTGCCCATGTCGCCCGCCTGTCATCCTGACGACACAGGAGGCTGAGATCTGAGCATCATGGTGTAAAGCCAGCCTGGGCAGGAAAGTCCAATTAATCACCAAAAACCTAAAAGTGGAACTGTGGCTCAAGTGGTAGAGCACTGGCCTTGAGCAGAAAAAGCCAAAAAATAGCAGCCAGATGCTGAGTTCAAGGCCCAGAACACACACACACTCTCTCTCTCTCTCTCTCTCTCTCACACACACACACACACACACACACACTATTTCTTTTTTGGTGGTGGTGGCGGTCATGAGGCTTGAACTCTGGGCCTGGGTGCTGTCCCTAAGTCTCTTTGCACTCAAGGCTAGCGCTCTACCACTTGAGCCACAACATTACTTCTGGTTTTTGAGTGGCTAATTGGAGATGCGTCTCATGGGCACTTTCTTGCCCAGGCTGGCTTTAAACCATGGTCCTCAGATCTCAGCCTCCTGAGCAGCTAGGATTACAGGCGTGAGCCACCAGCACCTAGCTACAAAGACTGTTTCTAAGAGTTCTTGCAATTTCTATCAACAGTATAAAGTCAAGGTTAAGTGTTTGTCTTATGCACCAATTTCCCCCAAGGACAAGTAGAATAGCAACACATTAAACATATTTTTCAAATAGCAAAGACAGAAGACAACCCCAGTATAATGTGTGGACAGACAATGGAAATAAATGCAGCCTATTTCTGCAGTGGTGATTTGTGGATATATAGTAATGCAGCTCTTCCCTGAATTCTATTTCTGTTCAAAAACAAAACCAAGAACCCATTGAGGTTGTTAGCCCGATAGCCTCCCCTCTCATAGCTTAGCATGCTCTTTCCCTAGGCAACACGAGGCGCATTTATTAAATAACTAGCCCGTACCTTCCTTTACCTTGAGATTGCACTGCTCTGGAGTAGCTATAGCCATAGAAGGCAGTGCCTCGGAGGTTATAAAGGTCACCCAACACAATAGCTGGCACTTCTTCTCCCTTCTCTCTTGTGAGAGAAGGGGTCTTGCCTGTCCCTTTGCTGGCAATCAGTCTTTCCTTTGTTCTTTGTACCTGGATGTCTGCCTGGTTTTCTGGCAAAATCTAATTTACCCTAACAGAGATAAAGGCCCATTCAGCCCCAAGTAGGGGAGGTAAATCTTGAACTTGCATTTTATAGAGAGACCATTGTAAGGAACCTGGGGCAGGGCACCAATCCAGAATTTACTGGTTGTTGTTTTTTTAAAGACAGGTAACCTTGAGTCAATCACTGGGCTGCCCAGCTCCCTCTGGAGCTGGAGAATAAAGGGGGACGGCTCCCCGTAGGTGTGGGACCGGCCGTTCATCTGGAGCAAGCACCTCACCTGTGTGAGTGTTCCGATCTTGCATCCACTCCCTGAGTTATGAGTTCTAATCTTTCTTGATCCTCAATTTCCACCTCCATAAGGAAAACACATTTGTCTCCCTTCCCCCCGGGCAGAAGGTGAAATAAACGCGGATCGCTGGGAGCAATTGAAATGTCTGCTTCTTTGTCCAAAATTCAGACAGACGTTGAGGCTGTTGCTCCTCCTACATTCATTGTAGACGTTTTCTCCAAAACACGGGGCTTGGTAGAACAGTCAGGACTTTGTGAATCTCTTGGGGGAGGAGGGGTAGTGGCTCTTAAGACCTAGAGGCTCTTTTTGCTTGCAGTTCACCAGTGCTCACTGTAAGAACCAGGTTATGCCAGGCATGGTAGCTCATGCCTGTAATCCCAGCCATTCAAGAGGCAGAAATCAGATCACCACTCAAGGCCAGCATGAGCCACAAGTTTATCAGGCCTCATGTCAGCCAGTATAAAAACAATGGGCCCACTAGTGCATGCCTGTCATCTCAGCTACACGGGAAGCATACGTAGGAGGTTTGTGGTCCAGGAATAAGTGTGCAACTGTTAGAAAAGGAGCGACAGCCCTTGAAGGGCTGGAGATGTGGGCTCAAGTGGTAGAACACCTGCCTAGCAAACACAAGGCTGTGAGTTCAAAGCTCAATAGGGCTGGAAAGAAAAAAAAAAAAAAACGGTAACAAAAGGAACCCAGTGCTTATTCTTTTCTGTACTTCTTATTTTCAGGACCCAGAAGCGGCGCTGTGGCTCAAATGGTAGAGCGCTAGCCTTGAGCAAAAAAGCTCAGGGACAGCGCCGAGGCCCTGAGTTCAAGCCCCGGGACAGGCCAAAAAACATTAAAAGCTCCCGGTGGGCACTGGTGGCTCTCCCCTGTCATCCTAGCTACTCAGGAAGGAGACTGAGATCTAAGGATCAGGGTTCAAAGCCAGCCCAGGTAGGAAAGCCTGTGAGACTCATCTCCAACGAACTAGCAAGGACGATGAGACTGATTGCCGTTTTCATCTTAATGCAAGAAAGGGTCCTGGAGACCAAGGGCATGCTGGGATGTCTCACACGTTAGCAGTAATAAAACTGAAAGTTACATGTATCCTAGCTGCAAATACATCAAATAACAAATCTGGTTAGGAGATGACCAATCAAATCAAAGAACTACCCAGGCATTGTGAATAAGACAGTTAATTGTAGGCTTTTACCCATCCTCATATGCTTTGTTGCCTATTAAGATAATGAATCGAGCCTCTAAGATTAGGACATTTAATCAGATGGAGCTAGCAAAATGATCATTATTTTTATGACTCCGTGAAATGCATTTTTTGTTTTGCACCAACCAGTTTTGAAACAGGCTTTTCAAAGTTTCAAAAAAGAGAGTTCATAACCTTTCATGGCACCTCAATTGAAATCAGAAGTCTCAAGAAAAATCTCATTAGGAAGAGAATAATTTTGGAAAATTAGCACTTGAGTCATCCTTTGGTTTAAAAACTGACTTAAATAGAAGGGATTTTTTTTGTGGGTGTTTTTGTTGCTGTTGTTGTTTTGAGTCAAGGGTTAGGGTGAATTTTTTTTCTTTTTTGCCAGTTGTGGGCCTTGAACTCAGGGCCTGAGCACTGTCCCTGGCTTCTTTTTGCACAAGGCTAGCACTCCGCCACTTGAGCCACAGCACCACTTCTGGCTTTTTCCATATATGTGGTGCTGAGGAATCGAACCCAGGGCTTCATGTATACGAGGCAAGCACTCTACCACTAGGCCAGATTCCCAGCCCCATGATTTTTTTTTTACTTCTGGATTTTCTCAGTGATCTCATCCAAGGATTAGACCAAAAACAAATAACTACTTTGAGCTTTAGGGGAGAGAGATTAGGGTGTTTGGTTGTTGTTGTTGTTGTTCTTTTTGGTCCTAAAGAAACTTCTCAAAAACATGCAAAGGGAATAACATAGGTCCCTTTAGTGCCAAGCGACCAAAAGGCTGGGAAGTAGGATCAGCACGTCTAACTCCTCGGCGGGGGGTTGGTGGTTCACGCCTGCCACCCAAGCTGCTCAGGAGGCTGAGGTCCAGAGGAGCAAGATTCAGAGCCAACCCAGGCGGAAAAGTCAGCCAAGACCCCACCTATAAAATAACCAGCAAAAAGCCAGGCTGGAAACATGGCTCGAGTCATAGGGAAGCTGATGCTCCGAGTTCAAGTCATGGGGGAGGTAAATATCCAAAGCATAGAGATGTGCAAAGGAAACAGGTGTCTCGTGAAATTCAGCACGCTACCCCGTCTTCCTCGAGTGTCCAGGCTCCCCCAGGGCCTCTCTGCCACCCCTGTGAGCACCCCTTGTACCCCCACTCAGCACTGAGCACACAGCCGTGAGTACCCAGCCTCAGGGGCCCATTTCAGGGATGTGCAGGGGTAGCGTCTTCATTGTCTCAGAGCTCTGAGGTCTAGCTCGGGGTCGTGACAGGATTGAGACCAATCACTGATACGAGAAACATTCTACCCCCACCACCCCCTCCCCCAAAATTACTCCAGGGCCAACTCCTTTGTTGTTGTCCACAACGCTTCCTCAGTAAGAGCAGGATAAATACAGGGCCTATTTTACAAGGTTGTGGTAAGAACTGAAGGCAGGCGTCCATACGGAGTGTTGAATGCGTTCTCTGCCTGCCGTAAGCAGACAATAATAAGCATGCGTCCGTCAGTTTGAGTCCGCATAGGCTGCAGTAACAAAAGGGACAAGCTCTCCATCGCTTTTAGGAAGCCAAGTTGGACTGTTCACATACAGATCATCCGGGGCCTCTTTCTCTTGGAGCCAGTCAAGAAAACAGGATGGCGGTGTTGCTTGGGCCATGTGGCCAGAAGGAAGGAAGGAGAAAGCGAGCAGTCATTCTGGCTCTTAACGTTTCCCCCCGGAAGTGATGCATGCGACTCTCTTACTCAGATGGACTCTCTCTGTCCTGTGGGTGCCATAGCTATGATTCGTCCAACCACAGATCAAAACATGTTTTCAGAGACAAGAAAAATGCGTCAGCAGCCCTGAACCTGAACAGGCATTATTCTTTGCCATCCCTCCTTACGGTGGAAACGGAACCGTTATTCGCATAGCGCTCCTTCCCTTGTAGGAAGCATTGCACACGTGACCTTTGAGGGACACAGGAAGAGGGCAGGGGGGGCTGCTGAGACCTGATCCGATCTAGGTTCTCCATGCTACCCCAGACCCGTAGAGACCCTCTTCCTCTGCCTCTTGGAGACCATGAGCCGGCTGGCCACCTTCCCCAGCCCGGCACGGTGCTTTCCAATGGAGAGATTCCTTTATAATGCACAGTCCGTGGTTGGCCATTTCTTAGCCCGCTTCATGCTACCCTCCGGTCTGTGTTGCCTGACAGAGGAAGAGAAAAGCTTCTAGGGAGAAAATGGAAGCAAATGTCTCAGGCTTATTTTCTCTCAAAGCATAGGAAATAACAACCTAGGACTTCAAGAAAAATAACCTCCAAGGCCTCAGTTGTGTCAAGTAGTTTAATGGGAGGTCTTTCTTTTTTTTTCTTTTCCTCCCCATCTTTTATGGAGGGGGAGGAGAGGTGATGGAAGGAGAGAAGAGCCCCTCCTGGTTCTAAGCGGTCTCCTAAATGTTTCCCCGTGATTTACGTAGCAAATAACGAAAACACACAAGGGGCCCGGTCACTTCGCGTTTGATCTTTCCTACAGTGAGGACAGAAAGGAAAGACTGGAAAGCTTTCAGAAGCCACTAAACTGCTTTCTATTGATTTTATACTAAGATACTTTATCACTCTTGTTGCTTTAAAAAGAAATGCAATTTGTGTCAGGGGCTAAGCAGACTTTCCTAGAAAAATCAGGCCACCTGCTCCTACGTAAATAGACACAAGGAAGTTTATCAGATCCAGCAAATAAACCTGAGGGAAATTGGGGGGTGGGGGGAGGTCTTGAGGTTCGAACTTGGACTGGGTGCTGTCCCCGAGCTCCTTTTTTTTGCTCTAACATTTGAGCCAGGGTCACGTCCGACTTTTTCTGAGTAGTTTATTGTAGATAAGAGTCTCCTGGACTTTCCTGCCCAGGCTAGCTTCAAACCATGATCCTCAGATCTCAGCCTCCTGAGCAGCTAGCATGACAGGCGTGAGCCGCCAGCACCTGGGAACTTGTTTGTTGTTGATTGTTGTTTTGCTTTGGGGGGGGGGGGCAATGGTGGCTTTTTTATTCTTCTTTCCTGCTGGGACATAGCAGTCTGCAAAGCATTTAAAGCATTATAAGTGAGGGGCGGGGGGGGGTGTCTGCCTTCCAGGGAGGAAACTTTCTTGAGTCTGGAATTCATGTTTGTAAAGGATTTTTTTGTCCTCCTCCCGTGCACCTGGAGACAGTCACCTCAGAGACGTGAACGTGCACGGATGAACAGTGTGTGTGTGTGTGTGTGTGTGAAACCGATCTACACACAGGCAGATGCAACCCTGTCACACACGTCAGACCCCAGTGTCTCACCCCTCAGTGTGAACAGGCCTAGGCTCGTGTCAGGAGAGCGAGTAATAGAACTCCTTCCCAGGGCAAGCTACCTTTGGCCTACTTCCTGCCTATATTTGGAAAAAACGTTTTAAGAAATTCAATAAATAGAAACCCTAACCTACAAAAGTAGGAAATCACAGCAAGATCTTTCATTTTGCCCAGCAGTTCTCTCGAAGGAAAGACCTGGATTCTAATCCCAATTCTATCATTCACCACTGAGGGGCTGTGAAAGGCTCACCACCAAGCCTGCCCCTCTCATGGAAAAGCCGTCTGGGAATCGGGGAGGAGAGTCTGAACAATTTCCCTCATTTACTTTTCCCTTTTTTTTTTTTAGTTTTCAGGTCGTAAATATTTTTATTTTAAAATAATTCATATTTACAAAAAAAAACTATAAATCGTGCAAAGAACAGTCCATAATACTGAAGATGGAAAATCAGCAGAGCATTAGAAGCTCCTCTTCTACTCTCACCAGCTCAACCCACAGTGCCCCTTTCTGTATACCACCCACAGGACCATTCTACATGGTCACCTCTGTGTATTTCTTGGTCATTTGAGTCCCATGTGTTAAAATGCCTGAACAATATAGAGTTCTATTTTGCATGTTTTGAATATGTAAATAGAGACATACTAGATGTTTCCTCTGGGACTTACTTTTACTTTTTTAATTAATTCATTCATTCATTTTTGCCGTTGTTAGTTGTGGGGCTTGAACTCAGGGCCTGGACACTGTCCCTGAGCTCTTTTGCTCAAGGCTAGCCCTCTATCACTGTGACTCATACCACAACTTCTGGTTTCCTGGTGGTTCGTTGGAGATAAGAGTCTCAGACGTTTTCCTTCCTGGTCTGGCTTTGACCATCATCCTCAGATCTCAGCCTCCTGAGTAGATGAGATTACCGTCGAGAGCCACCAGCACCCAGCTGCAGACTTACTTTTGAGCTCCACATTCCACCCTAGAACCTACCCTTGTTTGGCATGCTCGCCGTGTACTTAATGATGACATAGTGTAGTGGTGGTGATCACTAGTTCCAGGGCTTGAGCTCAAGCCCCCTCTCCACTCTTTTCAGTTTGCTTGCTCGTGAGTAGCACTCTACCACTGGACCCATGCCTCCGGTCAGACTTTGTAATTGATTAATTAAAGATCAGAGGCTCACGGACTCTTCAAACCATAGTCCTTCTGACCTGAGTCTCCTGAGTAGCTAGGACTACGGCATGAGAATAGATTCTTCCATTCGATGACTATGGCAAGTTCTCTCTCTCTCGTTGATGGAAGCAAGGATGTTTCTGACTTCAAACTGTTAGAGGACCCTTCTGAGAGCATGGCTGCTTTCTGTCTTCCTGCGTTTCCCCAGGGCACGGCTCAGGGATGGGTTTCCTCTACACGGACTCGTGTTGAATTCTGTTCCATCCATGAATACGATCAACCTCTCCACTGAGAAGTCCTGGGAAAGTAGGTGTTTGTATGTTTGTTGATTCTTCCTATGACTGGTGTGCATCCATTTGCCTTAATTTCCTCCTAGACACTCCAGTGCCTGTACTGCCATCAGCAATTATGGCAGGCCTATAGGAAGGCAATTAGATGCTGTATCCACATCTAGAAACAAGCGTACATGCTGATTTCCCTTATTAGTTCTAATAATTTTTCGGTACAGCCTTTGAGGTTTTCTTTGTAGATAATCATATCATCAGAGCACCTGAGTTTCTGTCTTTCGAACACTGCATAACAGAAAATGGACTAAGATGCCAACTTCGGGAAGTGGCTTTGGTTCTATTTTCTTCTGTCAGTCCGGTTCAAGGCCTGGCTCTCTCCTTTGTCCAGGAGAAAAACAAACCTCTTGGTGCTGAGATTGCCGGTGTCCTGAGACACCACAGTCTCCACCCCCACTTGCCATCATGGTTTCCTGTACACACGTGTGTGTGTGTGTGTGTGTGTGTGTGTGCAAGCCCCATTCCTAGAGCTTGATCTCTGGACCTCCCAGCCTTTCTTGGCTTCTTCACTCAAAGCGGGTGCTCTGCCACTTGAGCCGCAGCTCCACTTCAGCCTCTTTTGCTAGTTTGCCGGTGATAAGAATCTCTTTGGCTGCCTTGAAGCCCGGTCCTCAGATCTCAGCCTCCCGGGCAGCCAGGATGACAGGCGTGAGCCGCCGATGCCCAGCTCCTACTCTATTTACGCCTTTGGAAATGGCTCTTCGTATTTCACAAGCGCAGCGAAGCATCTGAGAAAGATGGCGGTCGTATCTCATGAGAGATTTCCGTTTTGCTTGATCGTGGAGGAGTCTTGGGGTTGTAAATACAAGGCACGTCAGCGGCTCGTGTAGTTCCTGCTTCTGTTTAGGGAGTTCCAAGGCTATGCACACCTTCAGGGAGCACATCCGGAGCACACACAGAGCCAGTGCCGCACCCCATCTGACCGCAGTCCTGGCGGCCATCGGGCAGTGCCTTAGAGAAACCATGCAGTGACTTCATTACACAAGGTGGAAGCTGGGGGGGCGGGGGAAGCAATGTGTCCGAGCTGAGCATTTTCCGTGGCCTCAGGTCGCCGGTGGGTAAGCCAGGACCAGCATAATGCAGAATGGAGTGAGGTGCACTCTAGCCAGCCGTGCTCAGGACGTTGAACCAAGGCTGCGGGCCCCGGTGGCTACCAGGCAAAGGAGGGTCAGCAGAGGCGAATCTCCAGGGCACGAGCCTGCAAAGCAGATCCATTCCTGCGTGTGTGCGTGCACGCGTGGGGTGGGGGGAGGGGGCTCAGGCTCAGGGCCTGGGCACTGTTCCCTTAGCTTTTTCCACTCAAGGCTGGTGCTCTTACCACCTGAGTCACAGCTCCACTTGCAGCATTTTGGTGTTTTCTTGGAGATCAGAGTCTCATGGACTTTCCTGCCCTGGCTAGCTCCAAACCATGATCCTCAGAGCTCAGCGTCCTGAGTCGCTAGGGTGACAGCTGTGAGCCCCCCAAGTCTGGAGCTGTGCACAGTGAGAGCCAACAGTATTTGAGAGGCCAGAAGTCAGGGGCTCTTGGAGACAAGTGAGAGAGGAGGTTGGGGCGGGGGGCGGGGGCAGGACCCCAGCTCCCGTGTTTGGAATGAGGTCATGGCTACGTCGCCTTGGGGAGCTCCCGTATCTCAGCTCCAGACTCCACCCTTCCCCTGCTGCGGGTGGAGAGGTACACAGCCTTCACCCCAGTCCTCTCCGTCCTGCCCCGCTCCCTGGCCGCCCCTCTCCAGGGCACGGTGACATCACCGCATCCTCCTGGGGCCTCTGCTGTCAGGGGGAGGGGACCCCGGCCGCCCCCTCGGTGTCTGTGGGGGATGGGCGACCCCAGGACCCCACGGGGACCCCCAAATCCACCGCTGTCCCACTTTCTTATGTAAAATGGCACCATTGGGAACCCAAGGCCACACTTCCTCTCCTGTACCCTCAGCCATCTCCTGGTTACTCCTGGCATGGAAAAGTATGCAAACGCTGTGTAAACAGTCCTTCTGCCCTAATGTTTAGGGAATACAGACACGGTGTCTACACGTTCAGGGCAGATGCGACTTTCTTTCAAACACTGCAATCCACCATTGGTTGAATGCGCTGATGCTCTCACGACCTCAGGTGTGTAAATATACCTGGGGCAAGGCCAGGGCTCAGGTGCAGGAGGACGGAACACAGAAGCCACGGAATGGGTGAGAGCCCACCTTGGTGTCTGTCTGTGACTCTGTCTCTGTCTGTCTCTCTTTGTCTCTCTCCCACCTTGCTTATCCAAACACAATCTCTCTGTGTGTCTCTCTGTCTGTCTCTCTCTCTCTGTGTCTCTCTCTTTCCCACTCCTGCTTGTCCACAGATAATCCTCAGAACCAGAAGGAAATTCAAGATCCTCCTTCCCTTACCTGACTCCCGTGACCTCCCCAGCAGCACCTCCTGACACACACTTCTCCCCCCACAAGCCCCCCCACCCTCAGTCCTTCAAAGCACCTCCTTCTCCATCGCTTCCACTTTGGTTACACTTCTCAGCACCCCAGAAATAGGGCATACCCAGCTGCAGACAGAGAAGCATCCTCGCGAACGCACCTTTACGTTCACTGCGCTGTCGGCACATTCGTGACCCGTGGCTTTGACCTGTGAGCCCCGCTGGGTTCCGGCTGTGGTCTCTGGGCCCCTCACCCACCCGCCTGCACCCACACTCAGCCTGCACTTCTCATTACGATGGGTGGCTTGGCGCCGCTCACTGCGGAAGGCTCGCCTCCTCTTCCTCACCCCGAGGAGCGATTACCGGCGAGCTGCTCCTTGTGTTCAGCCTTACGCAGCTCTCGAGGATGGGAGGAATCAAATTAAACCCCTGCCGAGGGTGGAAGGGGCCTCTAGGTATGCGGCCAGCCTTGGCACAAATCTAATATTCTGTAAAGATGCTCAGCGCTGTGCGGTGTGCGCACAGCACGCCCCACACAAAGACACTCGGTAAATAGCCGTGGCCCGGTTGGTTACCAATCCCAGGGCACCTCTTGGCAATGAGATAGCTCCGGGGCGCCGCCCGCCCTAGGGCAAGGCCTCCAGGTGGGCCTCCCGGCAGGTCCCCATGCCCACACTAAAGGAGGGGGACCCGGAAAAATCCACTCAGGGGTGAAGGGTTAATAGCTACCTCCATGCCTGCTCCTGACCCGACCCATTCCGGCTCACTACCATCAGAGAGCGTTAAAGGCTCCCTCTCTTTCTCTCTCTCTCCTTGTCTCTGTGTCTGTCTCTCTCTGTGTGTCTCTGTCTCTACCCCTCTCTCTGTCTCTGCCCCTCTCGTTTCTGTCTGTCTATGTCTTTGCCCCGCTCTGTCCTTGCCCCTCTCTGTGTCTGTGACTCTGTTCCTCTTTGTCGCTTGTCTCTCTTCTCTGCCCCTCTCTGTGTCTGACTCTGGCTTGGATCCTGTCTCTTTCTCTTTGTGTCTCTCTGTCTCTCTCTGTGTCTGTGTCTCTGTCTCTGTCATGCCTCTCTGCCTCTCTGTCTCTGACTCCTTTCCCTTCCTCTTTTTTGTTTTTTAAACATAAATGCCACGAATATGTCCTCAGTACCCTTGGCCAAAACCTCGAGGACCTGGTCCGAAGCTGAGAACTTAAGGAACCCCGCTGACCACCCCCACCCCCCCAAAGTACAATGTAACATTTGGCGCAGACATGGGTTCGAGTGTCGATCACTGAGGGCCTTCGCGGGCTCCCAGAGCGCAGCACGTCCCCTTCGCCGCCTTCCCCGACACCCTAGAAGCCTGCCCCTTGGGGGCCAGCCCGGCTGCTGTGACCGCAGGGCCCCTCCCTGCCCCCAGCCTGCCCATCCCCCCAAGCAGGGCATCCAGGTGGGAGGCCTGGGGCCACCTGCAAGGAAGGAGCAGCCACTCCGCACCCATGGCCGCCCCTGCCCCGCTGGCACCGAGCGCCAACTTGATGGTTGCCAGGGAAACAGCTCCCTGTAGTCTCCAGCAGAGACGGGCCCTTGGTGTTGTCACCACTGGAGCCGGGGAGCCAGGGCTATCGATAATCAAATGGGGTATCCCTGATCCCATCACAAAACCTGGAGGGGAACCCCAGGAATGCCTCTGTGAAAGACGGGGCGTCGCAAGGGTCAGCAGCCGGACTCAGGGGCTGGCGGGGCAAGAGAGAACAAAGGAAACAACGATATGCCTTCATAAATGAATGCGTAGGAGAATAATAATGTATACAACGTATATAATAATATGATGATGATAATGCATGTGGTAATGATGTCAGAACAATTTCTCATCAGGCACGGCTTGACACAAGCCGGGCAATGGCTTGGTTCCTCTAAGCTATGTCATCTGAACTCGGTGCTGAGGAGAGGGTCCTGCGGACCATCCGGCAAAGAGAATGAGCCAGCGGCCCTGCAGCGAGACAGGAGGGCCGGTGGGGTCTGCAGCAGGCTGGGCCCCCCCCCCATCCCACCTACGGGGAAGCTGAGGCCTCTGTCCCTACACTCTGTGCCCATCACAACCACAGAGCCATTGTAGAGATGAGGAAACTGAGGCTGTGGGCGTGGCCTCCGGTCTTTCCTCCACAGCTAAAACGCAGGGTCTGAAAGCCACCTCCCGATCCTTCGGCTCTGGGAACTCATAAACCCACGTTCAAGCGTGTGAGTGTGCACAGTGGGCATGGTGACACACACACCTGCAAGCCAGCCCTCGAGAACACGAGACTGAGATGCATCGCGTCTCAAAAAACCAAAACAACAACAAAACCCAACCACAACATTCAAAAGAAGAAGAAGAAGAAGAAGAAGAAGAAGAAGAAGAAGAAGAAGAAGAAGAAGAAGAAGAAGAAACCTATGCTGTTCAAACTACTGGTGCAGGGCCTCAGACCAAGAAAGGGATCCCGGATGCTTCTAGACAAGCGGACATGACCGGAAACGCCACTCCTGAAATTAGGGACCCCGTGGGTGGCAGGCTGACACCACGTCCCCCGCCCCAGAGAGGAGGCCTCAAAGCCCCACCCCACCCCGGAAGCTGGGGGCAGGACCTGCAGATTCAGGCCTAGCTCAGGCCACACTGAACCAAGCCAGTGCACCCTGAACCCGCGCCCCTGCTCTAACACAGCCTCGGCGGATGCGGAAATGGCTCTTGGCACAGCTGGGCGGGTGACCCCGGGCAGCCTCCGGCTCAAAGGCCACGAGGTCCAGCTGTGAGAATAGAAACGAAACACATGACATGCTTAGGAGCCCAAGTGTGGGACCTGAGGTGAGTCCTTGTGGAGTCCTCCCCCCTCCACACAGCCCCCTCCCCTGAACCCTGGGGAAGTCCCTCCCACCCTCCACGCACCCCTCTCCACCGTGCAGCTGGAAGATCTCGTGTGGTAGAGAGGCGACAGACACGGACGGCCTGCAGTCAGTGTTCCGTGAAAGCCACACGGTGCCATTTGGAGACTGGGGGTCTGGGCAGAGTTGGGGGCTGGGACCGCCACCCTGTGTCACCCAGGCACCCTTGATGGAGCCTGAGGACCCACACCCAGCAGGACCTACAACTTCTACTTGGGGCTTCCCCTCTCCTTCCCCTCTCACCTGCACACCATGTCACGTGACCCAGCCACCTGCGTCCCCTCTGGAATGTTCAACAGTCTGGTCTCCCCAAGGCCATCATCTCCAAACCCCCACCCCAGACATGGTGAGGGAGAGGACAGGCAAGTAGAGGAAAGCATCGTAGAAATATCCATCCGGCCCTTGAGCATTCTAGAAAGATCGGTGTGATCGAACCCCCGTTTCCACAAGCATATAACCCCATGAAGATCCGAACTGTGCTGTCTAATCTAAATGGACCTGTCTGAGAGCAACCCCCTCCCCCAGCCCCAGACCCCCTCCCCCAACCTCTGTGCTGACCCCAGCATCGCTAGTCAGTTCTCCAGAGGGCAGCGTCCAACCCCAAACCAGCACAGACCACATGACCAGGCTTTGAACATACTGCAAAAGACCAGCCCCCACCCCCCCCCCCACCCCTTGAGCCCAGCCCTGCCCTGGGAAAATGCCTTCATTCTTCTTACCAGCTATTATTTATTCCAAAGAACAAGTTCACCATCACGGCCCCAGCCAGAGGCCGCCATCCGTCACCCACCTCTCCAGAGTTGGAGGGGTAGGGGTCTCTGACCTGCTGTCATAATTGACAAAGGCCATTTCACTACCGGTTCTGCCCCCAGGATGGAAGGCCCCTCGCCAATTAATGACTGAATGGCACCCGGCACTTAGGCAATGAATCCGCGGGGCGCCAAGGAGTCTCACCTGGGATTGCTTTGTGTGTGCATGGGTGTGCTGGGCTAGTACACTTTTCAAGCAATGTTCACACTTTATCCATGTGGAGCCCAGGGACAGGAGCAGCTTACATGAATAATGACTTGTCACTGGTGTGTTTTCAAGAAGGAAAAGAGAGGGAAGGGAAGGGAAGGGAAGGAAGGGAAAGGAAGGGAAGGGAAGGGAAGGGAAGGGAAGGGAAGGGAAGGGAAGGGAAGGGAAGGGAAGGGAAGGGGAAAAAAGTGGTCCATCCATCCACTCCCCTGCCACACACACTGGTATCTCAGAATCACGTCATTTTGCCTGTAAGTCCAGCTGGAAATGAAAGGACTGTTAACTCAGCCCCCGGATCTGGCACTGAGCTGTACCCATGCCATGCTCCAAGCAGGACAAGAACGATGCCTGTCTGGTCAGCTCCCATATCCGCAGAGCTTTCCTCCGGGGGGGACATAGAATGGGTCCCTCGTGTGTGGTGATCCAGGCTCGTGTGTGGTGATCCAGGCTCGTGTGTGGTGTATTGGTGTTGGTAGCACACTGGCCTCGTGGTTCTGTCTGCCTGTCTCTGGAGATTGGAGATGACTACCTTGGAACAAATACGTAGAATCTGGCGCTCCGGTGGTTGGGATCTGAGGATCGAGAGTCAAAGCCAAGGCAAGCAGAAAAACAAATCTCTGAATCTCTTAGCTTCACGTAAGCAGGAAAAAGCCAAAAGTGGAAGTGCGGCTCAAGTGGCAGAGTGTCAGCCTGGAGCAAAAATGCTAAGGGACGGTGCTCAGGGCCTGAGTTCAGTCCCCAGGACACACACACACACACGCACACACACACACACACACGCACACACACACACACACACACGCACACACACACACACACACGAAGACTCCAGTGACGGTGGGTTTGGTGGGGTCCTGGGATCGTGCAGAAGGAGAAAGGATGTTTCCCTACCCAGTACAAGCAGTTCTCAGCACCAACCCACCACAGCCAGGAAGGGATGGAGCCCAGCACTGTCTGTGGACAGATTGGAAGTTTTCAAAGTTCCCTGAGGCCAAATAAAAGGGTCCCCAGTGTGCAGTAGCTCACCTCACTACCCAAGCTCCTCCCCTCCGCCTTTGTCCTGGCCTGTGAGCTCTGTGAAAACAGAGCAACCTTGCGTGGTGATAACAAACAGTTCTACTCTCCGGTCCTTGCCGTGGGACCTGGAACTCTGTAAACAGTCACTCCGGGATGGGAAGCTAGCTCCAGCACCAGTCACAGTCCACCTTCAGAAGCCCCCCTGGTAGAACCACCTCGACCACTCCGCACATCTAGCCGGTGCCCTGGGAGCTGTCATAAACGCCGTGCCGTGTCCTCTCCATCTCCAAGTGTCGCTCCTGAAACAACACGTGAAGACCAGAAAGACAGAGATGCCAGAAGCCCTGGCGGCTCACGCCTGCGATCCTACCCACTCAGGAGGCCGAGATCTGAGGACTGCGGTTGGAAGCCAGCTTGGAGAAGAAAAGTCGGAGAGACTCTTACTTCCAGTTATCCAGCAAAAAAGAAAAATAGCTGGAAATGGAGTTATGGGCTCATGTGGTAGAGTGCCAGCCATGAACATATAAACTAGGTGAGAGCAGGAAGCTCTGAGTTCAAGCCCTAGCTACCAGCACGAGAGGGAGAGAGAAGAGAGAGAGAGAGAGAGAGAGAGAGAGAGAGAGAGAGAGAGAGAGAGAGAGAGAGAGAGATCCCTTCTTAAGTTTTCACCAACCCAGGATCAACAAGAACCAATGCCTGACTTCTAGAAAATCTGAAGGTACCAGGTACCCCAGCCCCTCACTGAGCCCTTCAGAGAAGCCGCAGCTCCTCTGTCTCTTTCTATGATTTGTCCCTGCTTTTGTAACTACTTATTGTGTAACTACACAACAGGATATGTGTCATTGTATCCTCCCGCAAGCCTGGTACCAAAATGAACACCCTGGACACAATCCAGACAGCCAGTAGCCCAGCTAGACCTAGCCACAAGCGCTCTCTCTCTCTCTCTCTCTCTCTCTCTCACACACACACACACACACACACATTGGTCATGTGGGAAGTGCCCATCCCCCCCCCCCCAGGCAGATTAAGGCATCCTTCTCTCTCACGGTCCTCCACTCCCCTCACCCCAAGAAGCTGAGCCGGATGAATGTTGGCTGATGGAGCCGAGATGAGCCAACCATTGTGAGAATTACGAATGGGTACTCTTGATAGAAACGTGTAAATGTTTTCTCGGCTGGGTTGCGTTCCATTCCTTTTAAAACGTGGAGCGGCGCCGTTTCTGGGCGTCTCTCCCTCCTGCACGGAGTGGTACCCACCTCGGAGCAGGGCCATGGGAACGGGCACACGGGGGGCGGGGCTGCGCCAGCATCCTGCCGGGCAGGGGCTTGCCGTCCTCAGTTCTCACCTCTGGCCACGGCTTCCAGGACCAGGGGCTGGCGAGGCACAGGCCAGAAATACACTCAAAGCAGCTCAAAATAGAAGTGGGGCTTTAGAAGAGGTGCCCACAGTCCCACGGGGGAGAACAGAGAACCAGAGCTCTCGTCTCCTTTCCTCTCCTCTCCTCCTCTGCCTCGCCTGCCTTCTCATCTGACCCGTGGCCCAAAGCGACTGCTCCAGCCCCAGAGAGATGCAGCCCATGGAATGGAAACCCTTTACCTCCACCGCCTGCTCTGAAGCTGGAACTTCTTTTTGGTAGCTCTTGATCCCAGAGGAATTTCGTTGGCTGGAGCCATTTTCTTCTATTTCCTATCCCAACCAGCTAAGCTGGACCCCGGGGAAGATCAGATCAGAGCGAGTCTCTCTGAGTAGAGCTGACTCTGAGCGTAGGGAGGTAGAAGAAGGAAATGGAACTCACGTGTAGGTATTGAAAGAATCAACCCACCAACTACAGAGCCATAGTCCCCTAAAATAGAGGGCAGCTGGCGAATTCATGACCCCCTCATCCATGGACATGCAGGTCTCGACGTCTGTCCTGCAGGACAGACTCCTCTCCACCCTCACACCGGGCGACCTTGACACCTCTGACAGAGCTGCCTTCCAGTCCCTGATGACAAAAAGTGGCGCAGACGCCACGGGGAACCCTCCTGCCACAGATCCCCCGTCTTTACATTGAGACTGGAATGGCAGGACTAGAGGTAGCTGTGAGAACTCAAGCCCACCGGCGCTGAGAAGCCGCAGTCAATTCCCGCAGCCAAGCCGCCCAGGCCAAGGCCCCAGGGTCTGAGCACGGAGGCTCGGACTCACTCAGTCAAGGAAGTCAGAAGACTGGAAATCACGTTTCAGACCTGCTGGCAGCTCACAGGCCTCTGTTTCCTCGCAGGCAATATGAAAGGAAGACAGACAATGACACCCCCATCAGCACCAGCGCCAGGGCTGGTGCAACACCATGGTTTAACTCCTGTAAAACTAGAAATATAAGTCACTACAATGACTGACATTTCATAAATCAGTTAAGGCTCAAGGTGTGGCTCAGTTGGTAGAGTGCTAGTCAGTGAGTGGAAGTGTCAGGTACTGAGTTCAAGTCTCAGTCATGGAAGAAAGACAGAAAAGGAGGAAGGGAAGGAAGGAAGGAAGCAAGGAAGGGAGGGAGGGAGGGAGGGAAGAAGGAAGGGAGGAAAGGAGGAAGGCAAGAGAAAGAAAAGGAAAGAAAGAAAGAGAGAAAGAAAGAAAGAAAGAAAGAAAGAAAGAGAGAAAGAAAGAAAGAAAAGAAGGAAGGAGGAAAGTAAGGGAGGAGGGAGGGAGAAAGAAAAAGAAAAAGAAAGAAAGGAAGGAGGAGAGGAAGGGGGAGGGAGGGAGAGCGGGAGGGAGGGAGGAAGAAAGCAAGGGAAGGAAGGAAAGAAGTCAATTAAAAGGACTATCCGTTTTTACTATTATTACCTTTAAAAAGTTGTACAAAGGGGTTTCAAATCAACATGTCAGTTTAATCCATTTATGAGTACGATGCACCTTGATCAGTGTCACGCCTTTCATGGTTTTCCAGCTCTCTCAATCCCATGAAGAACTGAACTTTATGGAAGTGACAAGTTGCATCATCTTCTGGTATTAAATGGTCTTTCTTTAGTGATGGTGAAGGCCTTCCTTTGTTTTCATATTCCTATTATCTTTTCCTGATGAGTTAGAAGTTGGCAGGTCTACCCTGCCTGCTCATTTATCTTTGCTGGCCTAGGAAATCCCCAAGTATAGTGATTCATAGATGAGATGAACTCTGTATTGCTTTGAGGCTTCATTGGGATCAGAGCCTAAGGGATGCCCAAGAAGACTCAGACATGGGGGCCAGACAGCCTGAGTTCAAGGTCTGACTCGACCTCTTAGAAATCTGTTCTATTTTCCTGGGAAATGGGGTTTTCAATAGTACCTTGCAGGCCTGTTGTGGGGATTAAGCATCCTTGGAGAGCTGAAGTGTTTGGGGGAGGAGGGGGGGATGGGAGAATGGAGGAGGAGGAACAGGAGGAGGAGCAGGAGGAAGAGGAGGAGGAGAAAAGGAGGAGGGAGGAAAAGGGAAGAGGAGGAGAGGAAGAGGAGGAGGGGGGAGCAGGAGGAGGAGGAGGAAGAGGAGGAGGAGAAAAGGAGGAGGAAGGGAGGAAAAGGGAAGAGGAGGAGGGGGAGCAGGAGGAGGAGGATGAAGAGGAAGAGGAGAGGCGGAGGAAGAGAAGAGGAGAAGGAGGAGGAGGAGGAGGAGGAGGAGGGGGAGGAGGAGGAAGAGGAGGAGGAGGAAGAAGAGGAAAGGGCAGCAGCCAGAAGTTGGAGGTTGGGCATTGTTGGGGGGCGGGGGGCGTTCCTCCAGCTGTGATCTCAGGAAATGCATAGCAGAAGAGAAACTGCCAGGCCCCCTGTCAGAAATAGCAGGGGCCAAAGGCCTGGATTCTGGGGTCCAGTTATCTTGCCACCTGAGGAAGAGAAATCTGTAGCTCTCCATGTCCAGCTCTCGCCCTTTATAGGAGCCCCCACTGGAGACCTCAGGCCCCTCCCTGAGTCCTCCAAATGCTGTTATGGAAGAGAATCATCATGGTCATCTTCTCTGGGAGAAAAGGAAGCCCAGGCTTCCCACCTGTGGCCGCTGCCCCTGGGGTCAGGTGTCCTTCGCTGGCCCAATCAGTGGAGGTGAGGGCGTGGCCAAGTCCTGGGGTCAGCTATAGCTTGTCAATGGATAGGAATGCTCCAAGGTGGGGGGGGGGGGGGTGGGCACCATTCTGGAGTTCCACACTAATTTCTAGCCAAATGGTATAGCTATGAAAGATGAAAGAGATGTGGTCGAGGTCTGGGAAGAACTCAGGAGACCCAGACTGCGGACCGGGTAAAGAAATAATTGTCGTAAGGCTTGCTTCAGGACACTAGTTTGATTGGCTGCTGTGGGGCCAGGTGCTCACTCCTGAGCCAATCAGCTGTGTGGAAAAGGGCTGAGTGCTTTAACCGGAAGCACAGAGCATTACATACCCATGAGAAACGCTTGCTTTCTAAAATCTGGAGTTAGTACCAAAATAAGACAGTTAATACCAGTGTCCCCAGTTTCCAAAAAAAGAAAAGCCCCCGGAATTCCTCCTTGTTGAAGAAAAGTGGTCCCCCAAAGACAAGCCTTTGAAAATCCTGGGAGCCCGCGGACTGATTTGCCTACCCACGAAGATGGGTCCACATACAGAGAGAATTACATGCCAGGCAAGTGATAGCATCTTAATCCTGTGTTAGGTGAGTCCCAGCAACTCCACCCGCTCGGGACTGTCACTCTGTCAAAAGATTCAATTCTTCCAGCTAATTTGGAGCGATCCATACTGCTAACCTCTAATCTGGGAAAGGATGAATGAGTTGTGAATAATTTCCTGCGAGAGGCAGCATCTGAGAGTAAATCCTCACGCTATGCTAAAGTAGAGGGGAGCCCGCCTGAAACGTTTGGAGTGTGGGAAAAGTACGCCGGCTTTGACTTTCTGGGTGACTGAAATGGGTCCTAAAGCTACAGATATTTTGTCGCTTGACTCGCTGGAACCAACTTGACTATGTAGATCTTAGCAAACTCCGGGATTGGCTCTGAGAGGTCCGTGGTCACTCTTGGAGGTAGGAACCGTTCCTGAGACTTCGCATTGGCGTGTTGGCGCTGCTGTCCTGAGCTTCTCTCTCCACACCCTCTGCTGGCTGGCTTCCATCCCATCTGGTTCTCAGGCTCTTGAAACTGCTCTCGTGGTTGAGCAAAATGCCTTTGCTCCCCAGTCTCCTGGCTGGTTGGAATAATGCCTGGCTAGATCCAACTTATCTCTGTAGACATTCGCTGAGGACCTAGTAAGTTGCAAGGGACGCCCTGTGTTTATTTTTCCATCTCTGGCAGTAAATGTTTATTACGGAAGGAGCTTTCGTTCTTCCCACGTGTCCAGATGGCGACGCCTTCCAGAGCTTGCCTGGGAAAGCGGGAGATGGCTGTTTTAATGATCAGCAGGCCTAATACTCGCTTGCATGGTTCTCTGGAGTGCATTTAGTTAAGAGAAATCTGTCTCAGAGAGGATCTGTGTGAAAACACTGTTGTGGGGCATTTCGGAGGCCTTAGGAGTGGAATTTTGGTGTGGTTAAGACACGGGCACCGATGGACCAGGGGTGAGCTGGGAGATCAGAAAGCGTCTGCACCCCCAGCCACCAGAAGAGCCTGGCAATGGGGGGAAGTGGCCCACGGCAGGGACCAGGGCTGTCAGCCATAGGGTGTTTTCATGCCAGTGACATCTTTTCTACTGTCTGAGTATATCAGCCCTTCCTGGGTTACAGCCCTAGGGGGCGCTCCATTGCACCCCTTAAGAGTCAGGCAGGTTGCTGGTTAAGGATCAGGAAGCCCTGTCCTCGCTCCCAGAGATTCTGGTTCATTGGGTCTATAGTGGGCCCAGAGGAACATTCTACCACTCACTCCAAAGGGCTCAGTGCAAGGCATCTTCCAGATCATTCTCTGAGGAAACGGGTTCACAAGACGTTGCTGTCATGGCTTTTCTCCCGGACTCCTGGCTTGAATTGTCCCCGCTGGCACCCACCTGTCCCAGGCCTCCGACGGTGGCCCCGCCCTCTCTCTGGCTTATCTCCACAAATGGCACCAGTGCTCACCCCAAGCCGGTGGCCCGGGTACGGCAGTCACCCTCAGCCACACACGCACGCACGCACGCACGCACGCACGCACGCACACACACACACGCACGCACGCACCCGCCTCTGCTCCTCAGTCTTGCTCACACTTCACTCCTCAATGGCAACTGCGCCCTCTGGACACTGCTGGGGTTCACCCGCGTCACTTCTCAACCCGCTCCGAAAGAGTTGCCCTGCCCGTGTGTGGCTTTGCCCGCTTATTTCCGTGTGACTGCCAACCACATCTCAGGACCTTCATCCTCACCTTCCTACCAGCTCCCTTCTCTGGGGGCCTCCCTCTCTGATGCTCATTCCTTGGCTTAACGGTGTCATCTACAAACTTCCCTTTGCACGTATCCTCCCCCATCCTGTCCATCCGGTGAGAGACTGTGGCCAGAAGGAGGTTGGGAACAATTTGGAACTGAACTTCAGCTCTGTTGTCTGATTCAATCCAGGAGTCCTGCCTTAAGGACCTCTCTACTTAAAATCGGGCTCTTAATCCCAGGTTTCTTTGCTTCTGTTTTGTTTGTTTTGAACAACTTTAATGGAGCATAATTTACATGCCATAAAATTCACCCCACTTAAGCCAGGTGCCAGTGGCTTATACCTATAATCCTAGCTACTCAGGAGGCTGAGATCTGAGGATCACAGTTCAAAGCCAGCCAGGGTAGGAAAGCCCATGAGATTCTTATCTCCAATTAACCACCAGAAACCGGAAACAATGCTGTGGCTCAAGTGGTAGAGCGCTAGCCTTGAGCTGAAAAGCTCAGGAACAGCACCTGGGCCCTGAGTACAAGCCCCATGACCGACAAAAAAGATTCACTCCACTTAAGTGTATGACTTGATTATGTACAGTATATCCAAAGAGTTGCATGCTATTGATACCTAATTCCAAAAACGGGAGCATCACCCCAAAAAGATACGTTGTGGCTATTTATTCTATCCCTCAACTCCTTTCTCCTTGGTTCCAGATAACTACAGATCTACGTCCTTCTTTGTCTACAGTTTTTAGTCATTCTGGACATTCCTTGTAAGTGGAATTTGAAATTGTTCAGGAGGTGTTCTTGCATGTCTGGCTCATTCACTGAACATGTTTTCAAGGTTCCTTCCTGTTGTAACATATGTCTATTTTTTGTTTATTTTCCATACCTAATAGTATCCCGTTCGATGGAAACACCATGTTTTATTTATCAGCCTTTGGATGGAATGACACGTGTATTGTTTGCACTTTTTCCACCACTATGAATAGGTTTTTGTGTGGATGTGTGCTTTTCCATCTCCCTGGATAGATACTGCACTAGTGTGGATCTAGAATGTTCCCCAAGGGCCATTGGTCCCCAGATCATGGCAATATGGAGAGGTAGTGGAACCTTTAGGGGATGTGGCCTAGCAGGAGGAAGTGAGGTCATTGTGGGCATGTCCTCTAGAGTGGGAGGGGGGGAGGTCATTGGGGGCGTGTCCTCTAAAGTGGGAAGAAGTGAGGTCATTGGAGGATGTGGCCTTGGAGGAGTATATAAACCCCAGCTTTCCTGTCTCTGCTTCCTGGCCACCATGATGAGAGCAGATTTCTTGCTGCATACTCCCTACCTCAAGGTCACCTTAGGCAGACTATGCAATCCAACACAGCCGCAGATGAAGGGCTCCTTTCTCAACTCTGCCTGATTTAAATGCCCAACTCCTTGGATGTCACAGTTCTCACTTCTGTCTTCTGAATCTTTGCCTCCCTACCTGGGTTCGTCATCTTCACCTTCTCCTTATCTTCTATAAACTTGCACCTTTTACTTAACAATTTCTAATATATATACCTGACCTCAACATAATAAACCCTCCATTCTTCCCAGCTTCAATCCCACGGATGCCTGCAGCCGATGCGTGACAAATACATCTTTCACCCAAATTGTTTTACTTGGGCTTATTTTCAAAACAAACCGTACAATGACATTCAGAACTAGAAATGTGACCGTCGGCTTCCAGAATGCTTCTGATTTTGTTTTTAAAAATTACTATTGAGGAATAAAATTGAGGTTAAAAAGCAGTATTTTTAAATACAGCTGCCTTCATGCAATAATTACACCAAGGACAAATAAACTTGTAGTTATTGCTCATAATTGGTCACCTTTTCTCACATATTGAATCTCTGTCCCCTGCGCACCAAATTGCAGAAATTGCTAAGTGCTCTTGAACTTCAGGTTCTGCTGTTGGCCTTGTTCTGTGAAATGAGCTCTTTGGGGGGTTAAATCTCTCTTGGCAAAGCTTGTTGAAATGCCCCAGGATCCATGGCTAGTTTGCAAGTCTCTAGGTGTATTGGTGGGGGGCGGGAGACTAAGGGAAGCAGCATGGAAGCAAGAAGCTCTGGGAACCTCTCTCCCCTCCTTTTTAATTCACTGGGGCCGCGTGAATTGGAAACACTCTTGGCTGTGAGAACCGGGCCAGTGTGAATGGCGGGACCGCCCTCCACCATGATCCCACAGAGATTTGCCCTTGATCAAGGACCCATCCCTCTAACAGGGCTGGCACTGGCGGCAGAGAAGGAGGGTAGGGAATGAGTTCCGCTGGCCCCTCAGTGAGTTGGATGGGGACCCCATCTGGAAGTGAATTGGCTGCCTTTGTCTACTGCCCTGAAAAGGGGTGGGGTGGCATCCTTCTGACCCACACAGGCCCCTCCAGAAGCCCCTGGGGAATAGGCCTCACTAGCCCCCGATCCCCCGTAACACAGGAAGGCGGCCCCTGCAGCTGTGGGGACTGTACCTCTCTGTCTTTCCCACTGCCCACTGAGACAGGCCAAGTCATTTTTGTCACCTAATCAGACAATGGGAAGATTAGACTAGCTCAGTAGGTGACACTTTGCATCTGAACACTGCCTTAGAGGTTATTTATTTAGAGGTTATTTGGGGAGAGGGGTTCATGTTTCTTGATGCAAATTAGGGAGGCAGAGAATCCTGGCCTGGTCCTGTATATTTGCAGAGCTGACAATGAGACTGAGGTCCTCAGGTGCTGGCCCAGGCTCAGAACCCAGAGGTAGGGGAGAGAATCCACAATCTGCTTTCTGAGCATTCTTGCATAAAAGTGGCCCAGGCTTCCACAGGGGTTTTGTTGTTGTTGCTGCTGCTGCTGCTGCTACTGTTGTTGTTGTTGTTGTTGTTGTTGTTGTTGTTTGTTGTTGGCAATCCCATGTCCTGGAAGGGATGCTCCATCGTACTTCCTGGTACTCAGATCTCTGATCTGTATGATCTGGCCTGGGAAGGGAGACCATGGCGGCTTCTAATGCTTTGTGCTCTCTGCCTTCTTGTGCTCTGGGCCACTCGGCTGTGCCACATGAGCCTGGTCGCGGGGTCCTATACGTGCAGGGACAAAGGTATCACTCAAAACCAGGTGGAGCAAGGAGGTCCTGTAAGTAAGAAGGGCATCAGGAGCCAGGGGCCAGTGGCTGGTGCCTCTCACGCTGGCTTCTCAGGGCCTGGAGATCAGGAGGAGGTTGGTTTCAGACCAGCCTGGACAAAAAGTTTGTAAGACACCCCCTTCTCAACAGAAAATAAAGAGCATGATGGTCTATGCCTGTGACCCCAGCTGTGGCAGAAAGAGTAAATAGGGGACTCACAGTCCAGGTTAGTACTAGGCAAAATGTAAGATTCTATCTCAAAAAATAAGCCGAGAAAAAAGTGTTGGGGGTGTTAACCTGAGAGTTAGAGAGCCTGCCTAGCAAGGATAAAGCTCTGAGTTCAAACCCCAACGCCACCCACCTCCCACCCCCACAATAAAGAAAATAGAAGACCATGAACAGACTTCCTATGTCACTTCCTTAGTCCAGGTGCGAGCCCTTGCCTTGAAGAAGAAATAGGAGGAACAAGAAGTGCTAAGGGTGACAGAACGCTCCACTGGGCTCAGGGTTCATTCTCACAAGCAGAAACACATGCTGAGTTCAGCAATGAAGCCAACATTAAGTGCTTCCTGTATGCCTGGCACCCCTGGGAGCATTGTGAAGACAAGAATGAGAACAAGTATTCCCCGTTGTTCCGAAAGCTGATGTCCAGCCCGTAGCCATCTCCCAGAAGCTGGGATGACATCACAGACCAAAATACCCAGCATCCATTGCCTGCTCATCAGTGCCAATGGACAGGGGGAAACCTAAAGTCCTCTTTCATGCACAAGAGGCCCCCACTTCTGATGTATTAAGCTCTTCTCTTGGAGGGGCCAGCAAACCCATTTCTCTTAAACAAGAAGCATCCCAGCCTCTTCCAGAGCCCCCATGGCTCATCATGAAAAAAAAAACAAATCACCCTGAGGACTTTTTGTGAACGCAGGAACCCACCTCAGGCTTTCCCAGGAATGTTCTGCACATGTCAAGCCTTAGAGATGCACATCTGGACAGTGTAATGGAGTGCCCGTCCCAACCTTAAAACCAGACAAGTTCAAAGCATCTGACCAATAGCAGAGGAGCCTTGCATCCAGGCTTGTTGACGTGAGCTGGTCACTGTGTCTTCCTTGGCATCTCTGGGGCACGTGGAGACAGAAGGAGAAACTTCAGCACCTGGAAGTTATATTTGCATCCGGAAACATCTTGCAAAGAAAATATCTTCATTAAGATAAATAAGTGTGCGATGCCAGAAATGGCCAAGAGCTCCGAGTCTATTCATCTCCATCCAGCCATTCCTATTGGTCTACTGGGTTTGCCTCTAAAAATATTGTCTCTTATTCCAAGCAGCAGTGATTTTTTGGGGGGGAGGGTATAAAGTTTGTGATCAAAATTTTAGTTCTGCCTCTCAAAAGCTCTGAGGACACAAGAAAATCTCTAAGGCCTTTTTCCTCCCTCTCCTCAGAAAAAGTCAAAGAGATGGCTCAGTAGGATAGAAGCAAGTCTCCTGTTGCCCGTGGCATTTAGATCAACAGCACTGTGGCCTCTGTGGTCTCAGTTCCTGCCAGATTGTGTGACCGTTTTTCCAACCTCGTCAGGAGATACTAGAGACTCCATGGCACTCGTATCCACATGGAGCCCAGCCCTCTCTCCTCCAGGCCGAGAATGCAGAGTGGTGGGGGAGGTATCATCCCAGCCTGATGGACGGGAGGAAGTGCTCAGTACAGAGCTTCAAGGCTGTATGCTGGATGGGAGCTGCCTCAGTTCAGCTGGGGAGAGGCCCAAGAGGAGGGACAGCCAGGTGAGGAGAGGCAGGCAGCAATGGAGCAGGTGTGAATTCAGGGCACATTGGGGGGTTCTGGTAGGCACGGGCTGTGTCCAGGTGGGCCCTTCATGCCACACAAGAGAGGCTGAGCTGAAGCCTAGAGATAGTAAGGCTCCGTGGAAGGAAGGGACTGAGCAGAAGGACGGACCTAATGAAAAGAATCGCTCCCAAAGGCAGGAAAGGGGAGGGTCAGCTGGCTGCGGGAATGGGATGACGCTGGACGGAGTAGTCACGGTCCAGTGTGGAGGCCGTTGTAGGCATCGAGGTGGCCGGCAGGCAGGAGCTGAATTAGGTCTGTGACTGGCCAGATAGAGGAAAGGACAGGGTGGGAAGGTGGGCTGGAGTAAAATCTTTGCAAAGGTATGATCTAGTACATCCTAATATTAGGAGCCTGGTAGCAATTGTCTGTGGGTAGCGTGTTGCATGCCAATATGTAATGCTACCACATAATTGTCCTCTATCTCTTGGCTGGCCTGCAGCTTGTGTGGGAAGTAGGAAATGGTGTCTGCATCCTCTCTTCTCCATGATCATATCATCAGCCAGTCACCTGGATGGATAGAGGAACAGGTGGGAGGTGTAAAAAAAAGCCCTTGACTTGGGGTTGGAGGATGATTTTGAGCTCCTTTCCATATGATGTGTATGTCTTAGATAGGTCATTTGATCTCTCAGAGCCTTTGTTTCCTAGAAAATGGAGATGATATTCGTATTAGATCTCGTAAGTGATGGGGAATGCTAAAAAGGGCAGTCTCTGGTAAGTGGCTCACAGTTTCCACACAAACAACAAGGCTAATAACACTAGAAGAGCAGAAGGATGTATAGATGGGTGGATGAATGGGTATGTGAAAGAGTGGATGGATGGCTATATGAATGGATAGATGGATGGATAGATGAAAAACTGAGGGCTAGATGGATGCATTGATGGGTGATGGATTGATGGATAGATGGGTGATGGATAAAGGGGACCAAAAGTGGAAAGATGGATAGATAGAAGGCAGAAAAATGGGTGGATGGATAGATAGACCAAAAATAGAAGGCTGTATAGATAGAAAGAAGGAAGAATGGGTGGATGGATAGATATGTGAATGGGTAAATGGATGGCTATATTAATGGAAGGATGGATGATGAATTTATGACTCGATGGGTAGATTGATAGATGAAGTACTGATGGAAGGAAGGATGGGTGATGGATGAATGGACCAAGAATAGAAAGATGTATAAATGGAAGGAAGAAAGAATGGATGGGTTGATGGGTGGATGATGAATGGATGAATGGATGGATGATTGGATGATGAGTAGACAATGGTGATATGAACCACTAAAATGACCATTCTGAAGAAGACTTCTGAACCAAGGAATACTCCATTTCACACCAACACAATCCCATTTAGGGGGAATCTGTGGATTACTTGATGGGTGCTAAAAATTAAAAAGCCACCTGGTCTTGATTTCCATGAAAATCGTGTGGCCTGCTGCCACTGGGCACTGGTGACTTGAAGTTCTTATTTTAGGTCCTGTCTAGACACCTCTCTAAATAGGAACTTTATGCTAATTGGCAGGTGTTGCTTATGAACAGGTTGTTTTGAAATAGTAGCTGGTACAAAAGAAAAAATATCCAAGAGTAAATACCACTAATCCACCAGCAATTTCTCCACTGGGGTAAGTCCTGCCAGTGCGTCCAGCCATCCACACCTCCCCGTTCCTGCCTAGATGCTACCCAATTACCACCACCTCAGAGATGCACAGTGGGTATCATTCATTAAACACATTTGACTAATTAATTTCAAAAACTGATAAACAGGGCCTCCCTTTGGTAGTTGGAAGATGCAGCTACCAATGCCGCTGACTAAAATGGGAGGCCAATCTGGGTAGAAAGTACCACGTCATGAATTCACGCATGGCAACACTAGCACATTCCTTGGAAGGTTTGTCAAAATTGTGTCCGGCTCAGAGAAACACGCGCCCCCCCCCCCCCCGCCGCTTTAATCAGGCAGTATAAAATCCGTCCCAGAGCATAAAATACACCTGACAATGGCATACATCAAATCCCAAACTGAACATTCCAGATAAATTGTATCGAGATTTTTTGTCACAAACATCGATTTCTCCTTTTCAAGCTGGTTTCTGGGCCAGCCACATAAAAGTTAAATACAAGCTATCTAAGGGCTCATTGGATTGCGGTAATTCATTAAGGCAGCAGTGGCTTTAATAAATCTGAGCATAAAGATTGCTTCTACCGACACCGGAGCTTGGAAGCAAGCCACTAGTCAAAGAGGGAGCAACTCTTATCTCCTCAGCAGATAAGGGAGGTGAGAAGAGCAGAGAGCACTTCCCAGGGGTGATGACCCAAGGGGAGATAGAAGCCTCTGGGGACCCCCCAGCTAGAAGTGGGGGATGGGGGGGCACAGGCAATCCTTCTTGGAACAGATCTGGCTCTCATCTTCAATTTGAACTGTCATTGAGTGACCTTGGGTTCTGTGGATTGACCTCGCCACTTTGCTCACCTCTTGGTGATTAATGACCTCTCTGTCCTTGATGTGATATGTGAAGCACGTGACTCCTTCAGGCCCATAGTCGCCGCAGGAGTGATGGGTCTTTGGACCTGTCTTACATGAGAAAACAGAGAACCTTAGACAGCAAAAGGATTAGCTAGGTGCTGGTGGCTCACACCTGTAATCCGAGCTCCTTGGGAGGCTGAGATCTGAAGATTGTGGTTTGAAGCCGGCATGGGCAGAAAAGTTCATGAGACTCTTATCTCCAAGGGACCATCAGAACACTGGAAGTGGTGCTGTGGCTCAAAGAGGTAGAGCGCTAGCCTTGAGCAAAAAAAGCTCAAGGAGAGCGCCCAGGCCTTGAGCTTAAGCCCCATGGCTGAACAAAAGAAAAGAAAAGGAGAGAGGGAGGGAAGGAAGGAGGGAGGGAGGGAGGGAGGGAAGGCTGATAGAATGTGGATGGGGCTCCGTAGTCTAATTAAACATCTAAACTTTGAGTTGAGATCCTACCTCTTCGTCTTAGGGAACATTTCAAAGCCTCCATCTTGAGATCTCAGCTGAACAGTGAGGATAATAAAAGTATCCATTTTCTATTTGTTAGGAGATGTAATGAGCTCCTAATATAGATCAGACTCCTATTGCTATCATGCCTAGCAGATAGCAGGTTGGACCAAAATAAAAATGTGACAGTCAGGAAGGTGACTCGTAAGGCCTGCAAGCTACCCATCACACCTGTAGAAGAAAACCAGGCACCAGGCCTGGTCCCAGCCACACCCGAGCCCGTTCCAACGTCTTCCAAGAAGCGCCCTTCTGGCTGGCATATGTTAAAAGCAGCCAGGATATTTCTGTTCCTTTCAGCTGTGACTCATTATTGTAAATAGCGGTGCCAGGGGGGAGATGAGAAAAGAATTTAAATACACGAACTGACCGAATTTTTTAGGGCAAGTGATAGGCAAGGAGATAAAAAGCAATCAGGAAGATTGACACACACCCCAAGATCTCAAAGGTCATCCGTGGAGTCCATGGGTGAAGAGATGTCTCTTTAAAAACCCGGGAGATTATTCAGTTGAGAGGAAAGAATTTCAATGGATCAAGTCATAGAAGCAGAGTCGATTCATTTCGGTGACCAGGAAAATGCGTGTTTCCTTAGGGGGAAAATTAGTCTGTTCAACAGAGTTTAATGCAAGAGGGAGTTGTACCTTTGGTTATTTATTAAGATTTAATTTGGGCCCTTGAAATATGTTCCTAATTTGCTTCATAAATGTACCAAATGTATTTCAATATATTGAAACCAATGTATCTTATAAATGTATTGTGTTATGTGTGCCTACGCCATTAGTGTAGCTTGTACTCAGAGCCTTCCGCTTTTACTTGGCTTTTTCCACTTAAGGCTGGTGCTCTACTACTTGAACCATACCTCCACTTCCAGCTTTTTGCTGGTCAACTGGAAAGAAGAGTCTCAACAATTTTTTTTTCCACCCCAGGCTGGATTTAAAACTCAATCTTCAGATCTCAGCCTCCTGAGTAGCTAAGATTACAGATATAAGCCACCAACACTCATATATATATATATATATATATATATATATATATATTCTTATTTGTTAGTCCCCAGGATGTGGCCCTTTCCTTGAAAGGGCCCTACTCTCTGGTCAATGTCCTCGCCTTCGAGTCCCAGTTCTGCTGCTCATCATCTGAGTGACCTGCTGCAGCTCATCTCTTGCAGCCTTAGTTCATGACAGTGTTAAGAACAACTCTGGGGGCTGGGGATATGGCCTAGTGGCAAGAGTGCTTGCCTCCTATACATGAGGCCCTGGGTTCAATTCCCCAGCACCACATATACAGAAAATGGCCAGAAGTGGCACTGTGGTTCAAGTGGTAGAGTGCTAGCCTTGAGCAAAAAGGAAGCCAGGGACAGTGCTCAGGCCCTGAGTCCAAGCCCCAGGACTGGCAAAAAAAAAAAAAAAGAAGAACAACTCTGGGGTAGAGTTGCTGCCATAATTGAATTTGAAAAAGATCAATGGAGGAGAGGAAGGTAAGAAGCAAGGCACACACTATCTGACACGACTACTACTCCAAGACGGTACTTCTCCCCGTCTCCCAAGTATACTTAGAAATGCTACACAAGCACACTTGTTTGGCCACTGCTGACTTTTTTTTAAAGCATGCCTTAATCATCTGATTCCGAATGAACAGAAGCAAGCCAAGCGCTCCGAGGATAGGATTGCACGTGAGGAAGTCTGGCTCGGAGGCTTGGGGGGCGGGGGGCCCCACCCCCTTCCTGTGAAAGCCTCTCCTTTCCTCTAGGGCAAAGCTTGGGGCTCAGCAGCAGCAGGTAGGCCAGCGTGAGCTTGCTGCTGCCTCCTCTGTGGGGTCTGTCCAGTTTACTGGAACACCCATGACCCCCACCTTTCTTTGGCCACGCGCAAGGATCACTGGTGGAGAGGAAATTGGCTCCCTTCTTATGCAAGGGAGGGCTAACGTAGACCTCGTGACTGCTGGCTTTCAGGAATCCAGTGTCTTTTCTGTGGCATAGGACTTAGGATATATGCAAATCACAAATCATCTGTGAGGCTCGGAGGGGGGCGTGAAACGGTTGCCACCAGTTTTCTTTCATCCTTGGTGAATGTCCGTACTGTGTATTCGAAATATCGACAGCAGCGGTGATCTACACAGACAAGCCTAGCCACTCAGGGGCTGAGATCTGCCCAGAGTCCCTCGTCAATGAACGAGCAAAAAGCTGGGCTGGAAGTGTGACTCAAGGGGAAGAACAGAAAACAAAATCAAAGTGATAGCATATGGCCCTCAATTCAAGCCCTGGTGCCAACAAAAACGAGAGAGAGAGAGAGAGAGAGAGAGAGAGAGAGAGAGAGAGAGAGAGAGAGAGAGAGAGAAAGAGGCAGACAGAGTAGCCATAGACCATGAAGAAGAATATTACTGGTATGTGACTGGGAACTTGAGAATAAATGATTGACAGCTGTCATCAGGACGAGGTATGTGGTGGGTAACAGATTAGAAGAAAGGGGCTGGTGTTGAGTGAGCACCTACTGAACACCAGCTCAAGCTGGGTGCCTTCGGCGTGTCGGTCCACTCCAGCCTCCCCACCCCCTGTCGTGCCCTTGCAGGCCAGGGTGAGCTCTCCATCCCACCCGTCGGGTCAGCCCCCCGCTTTCGTGGCTGGCGTGTACTATCCACAAGGTGGACCCGGCCTCCTCCTTCCGTTGCTTTCTCTCCGTGCTTTCGGGGCGCCGTCATTGCTGTCGCTTCCTCCTTTCTCGCTGTCCTCTTCGGTCTCTTTTGCTGGTTTCTCCCTTGGTCTTGGATCTGTGGCGGTTGAGGCCCAGCCCTTCTCCTTCCAGAAAGCCCTCTCCATGGACCATCTAGGAAATCCCACGGAGTCCCTTGCCTCCGAATAAGACAACTTCCAGTTGTCTTCCTACTTCCAGTTCAAACCCATCCCCTGACCTCCAAACTCTCGATGCCCGGCCCCATCCCTGTGACTGTCCCTCACACACCAGAAAATGACTAGACACTCCTGCCTTTGTCCTTCTTCCTGCCTCGTTCTTTTTTGTTGCACTGGTCCTGCGACTTGAACCTTGGGTCACTGAGCTTTTTCGCTCAAGGCTGGTGCTCTACCATGTGAGCCAGATCTCCACGTCTGGCTTTTTGGTGGTTCACTGGAAATAGAGTCTTATGGACTTTCCTGCCCAGGCTGGCTTTGAACCATGATCCTTGGATCTCGCCTCCTGAGTCTCTGGGATGGCAGGCCTGAGCCCGTGGCACCTGGCCTGTTTCCCCATTCTTTTGTAGCCCCAGTTGCAGGTGGTGGTTTATCAGCTCACCCTGCCATCTGTGAGCTGTGTCAGCCATCCTCTCCGCTAGCCCTTTTCACCCTGTCCCAGAGACTTTAGCAAACACATCTCCTCCCTCTGTATCCATGGGGATGGGGCCCACGACACAAATCTGTGACGTTCGAGAGCCTTGCAGAAATGACAGCGTGTGTACATCATCTGCGAACATCTCTGTGCATATTTTAAGCCAGGTCCCAGTTACTTGTAATACCCAATGCAATGGAAATACAACGTCCCATCCTTGTTGTACTGTTGGGGGAGAATTTAAGTTTTGCTTTTAGAAACACTCTGGACTTCTTTTCTGGTATTATTTCCAGTGCACGGTTGGTTTGCTCTGCAGACATGGAATCACAGGTGTGGAGACCTTGATGGGCAGATCACTGGCAGGACTGGCAGGACAGGACAGCACTTCTTAGTCTCAGTGCTGCTTTTCTTGATACCCCTTGGGGGGCACACGCAGCCCCAGATCCGCCCTTCCTTCTGGTGTGGATTTTTCTCACGTAGGGACCTTGCACAGAGACCAGGTATGGCTATGGCAGGGCTGGGTTTGTTTTCTTGCTCTAGGCCTCAGATCTGACTCCATTTTTGCTGCTTGTGTCTTGGTTCAGGCTGAGACTAAATGAGCCAGCTGGGGGGGCGGGGGCCTTTGGGGCCTCTTTCAGGATCACAAAGTCCCCTCCAGGCCCGGCCAGGCCAGGCCAGGAATGCACTCAAGGCCCCGCCCACTCCAAGCCTGCGCCCATCCCAGTGGTCAATGCAGATCACGTGGTCAGGCCTAATGAAATCAGCTGGGGGGCGGGGGCAGGCCAAGGTCCTCCCGCTCTACTGGGAGGCAGGTGCAGGAAGAGCCGCCAGGCACAGGGCAGGGTGGGTAACCCCTGTCAGCTGGAAGTGCCAGGGCCCCAAGAACAGCAATCCAGGAGAACTGGAACCCAGAGGAGATGCTGAGTGATTCCTGAGACCCAGCTCCCCCCTGCCCAGGAGTCAGCTGACGTGTCCTGGCCCCCACATCACGCCCCCTCCCCCCCTCCCTTGGGGAAGACCAGTCCCCACTCACTCACCAATCACCACAGAGTCACAGGACCTAGAGGCCATCGCAGCAGACACGGCTCCCAGCCTCCGGGCTGCTTCGCCCGACCCTTCCTGGGAGAGCAAACGTCACTTTCCCAGCCGCACAGCGCCTCTCCTGTGGGGTCCTCAGAGGGGCAGCTGCTGGAGGGGACACCTCTCTTCTTGTCGCTTTCAGTCTTAGCCAAAGACGTTGTTAGGATGTTGTTGTTCTTGTAAGATTTGATTCTTCGTTTCTGGAAGAGTGGCTTGCCACCTCTACAATCATTTTCAAGAAAGTGAAAGATGAAAGAGAGGCTCGCTGGCGGACATTTCGGCCTCCTGTTGAACTTGGGAGACCGGCACAACATGGGGCTCAGAGGTGGCACTGGCTGGGGTTTTTGATGTCCCCCCCCCCCCCGCCTTGGATGGATAGATTCGATGCCACCGTTTATTTAGTGTGCTCCACAAATGTTTACCCACGCCCTCCCGAGGTGGGGGGGCTTGCTTATAAAAACAGCACATTCTCCCTGGCTGTCAGCATCTTCATTTATAAAGGAAGGATGTTTGGTGACGCATGGGTTCCCATCCACATCTAGAAATTTTGAAGTGCACAAAAGGGGTGATGTTCCTGTCTCACTGCTGGCCATCAAGACGAGGGGTGTTCAGAAGTAGAAAGGGACCTCTGAGAGGTCTGAGAACAGCCAACATCCAGCTTCCCACCAACCAGAAACCGAAGACTCTCTGACTCGTGTGTGTGTGTGTGTGTGCACGCACACACGTGTACATACATTCTATCTCCATCATACTGTTCTACTCAGAAGTAGCTACGTCAGTGCTGGTTTGTCACGCCTACAATCACAACTACTTGGGAGGAAGCAACTGGGAGAATTGCTGTTCAAGGACAACTCAAAACAGTTCAAGAAACTCCTCTCAATCAATGGGCGCAGGGGGGGGGGGGTATAGTAGTATACACCTGCCATCCCAGCTATGGGGGAAATGTAACTAGGAAGAGCATAGTCCAGGCCAACCCTGGTGAAAAGTGAGACCCGATTTCAAAAATAATCCGCTAAAAGGGCCGGCGGTATGGCTCAGATGGAGTAGCAAGTAGGATGCCCTGAGTTCAAACCCTGTACTGTCAAAATGGAAAAAAAAAATACCCACAGTGGCTTGGGGCGAAGGAGGAAATACAGAATTGTAGTAAGGAGGAAGCCACTGCCATTCCGGAGACGGGTGTCTGAGCCCTGCCTCTCACTAGCTGCACAATCTTGGGTGGGTGATGGAACCTTCCAGAAATTCCCTATTTCACTATGAAAAGGGCTGGGAATATGGCCCTAGTGGCAAGAGTACCTGCCTCGTATACATGAAGCCCTAGGTTCGATTCCTCAGCACCACTTATATAGAAAAGGCCAGAAGTGGCACTGTGGCTCAAGTGGCAGAGTGCTAGCCTTGAGCAAAAAGAAGCCAGGGACAGTGCTCAGGCCCTGAGTCCAAGCCCCAGGACTGGCAAAAAAAAAAAAAAAAAAGATACTTCACTATGGAAAGGGAGGGGATGGTGGATGGTGCCTTCCCTTTGGGTTGTCGTCAATCACACACTTGGCACTGAATGGTGTGAGAACACACCGGAACCCTGTCCACTGCTGTGACCCGGGCAGCACTGCCAAACACACTTCCAGGCAACACTAGGTATTGTCTCTACCAGCCCCGCCTCTCCATAGGGGGTCTAGAAAATTCTAAGAAAGAGGGTTGGAGGCATGGCTCTGTGGTAGAGCACGGCCTAGCCCTGAGTTCAAATTCCTCTACAACCAAAATAACCACCCCCTACTACCAGCAGCAACAACAAAAAGAATAGAAAGGAAGACAATTACAAGAAAGAAAGAATTTATATCGTCACTGAAATTTAATGAAAATCATAAAATAGCTCTTATGCCGTGTTCTGAGCATAAATGTGTCCATAGGCTTATGAAAACACACGTTACTTTGAATTAAAACAGTAAGAAGAAGAAAAGAAGATCTCCAGTCTAGAATCAGGATCACCAGGGAATGGATTCAGTTAGGAAGGTAAAAAATCCAGCTAATGAATGAGGCATGGGTCCTCCCCTGTCTCTGCCTTCAAGAGAGGCTACTGAGTCCCTAAAGGAGGAGTGGCGTTTGTGGGGTGTGTGTGTGTGTGTGTGTGTGTGTGTGTGTGTGTGTGTGTGTGTGTGCCAGTCCTGGGGCTTGAACTCAGGCCTGGGTGCTGTCCCTTAGCTTTTACACTCAGCTAGCGCTCTACCACTTGAGCCACAGCTCCACTTCTGGCTTTTGGGTGGTTAATTGGAGATGAGAATCTCACAGATTTTCCTGCCCAGGCTGGCTTTGAACCACGATCCTTAGATCTTAGCCTCCTGAGTAGTTACAATGACCGGTGTGAGCCACCAACACCTGGTTTGTGACTTGCAGGATGGTACAGAAAGGCCTGGCCATGCGTGACCCAGGACAGCAGCCATCTTTAGGGAGATAGTGAAGTTCACGCTTTCCATCGATACCTCTGGAGGAATCGCAAGGCAAGATCTGTCTTTTCTTCCCCAAAGCTGCCTGGAGGACATGGCCTCCCTACATGCCAGCAAAGCTCATAGAGTCCTTGCTTTCTGGGCGGCTCTGCAGGACACCCCTGGGGCTCCTGACCGATGAGTAGAGAAAGAACACAGCTCTTTTTTCTGATCAGGGGTCACTTCCGTGGCAGGATGAGGGCCCTAGTGTTATTTGTGGCCTGTGTGTGCCACTTTTTCTGAGAGAGTGGGGTCTTTGTAGACTATGTCCTGGGCATAAAAAGCAATGGACCCAGAAAAACCAAAGCTCGCAGGAGTTTGGCTACGTGGTAGAGGCCCGAGCGGATAGCATGTCAGCCGGCCCCAGGGGTTCAGATCACAGGAGAACTAAATACATCACCCATTCGGCCCGCCTTGGATTCCTTCACAGCTCTAGGAAGTCCACAGAACTCGGTTTACAAATGCGCAACTTGGGGCCCAGAGAAGGGAAGACACCTCATTGAATGTCACAGAGCTTGTCACTGGCAGGGCTGCTCAGGGATGTTGCGTGACGTGGCCCCTACCTCACGGACGTAGGCAGGCGGGAGACGGCAGAGGATGCCTGCAGGCTGGGCTAATGCTTCAGGGCTGCGTAACCGTTCTCTGCAAGCAGAAATAGTTGTTTCCGGGTTTTATCATCTGCTTCGCTGTGTGTCCAGAGCCAGACACAGACATGGTGGCAGGCAAAAGTGAGGGTTGTCACGCACGTTCCTTACAAGACTCATTCCTCACCACCAAGGAACACAGCAAAAACAAAACCAAAAAGAACAGAATAGCCAGGCGCCAGTGGCTCACACCTGTCGCCCTAGCTACTCAGGAGACTGAGATCTGAGGAGCACGGTTTGAAGCCAGCCTGGGCAGAAAAGTCCTTGTGAGACTCTTATCTCCAACTAAACTACTCAAAAACCAGAAGTTGCACTGTATAGCCCAAGTGGTAGAGCACTGGCCCACAACTAAGAAGGGGGAAAAAACCCAATATATACACCCATATGTTTAAATCCATGCATAGTTCATCTTTACCTCCTTCCTCCCGGGTAGCCTTGGAATTGGACGTGATCATAAAAGGATGGTGTGAAAAGGCAAACTCCCCAGAAGGGACTGCATTGGTGAAGTCTGTGCAGAAGGGATGGGTGTGGCCAGCCTCCCCGGCTTCAGGGAGAGATTGCCAGGGTGGTGGGGCACTCTTTGTACTCATAGCTCTGCTCCGTCCACTCGATCACACCTATGGGCAACCGGCCCTGTGTGTCCATATGCAGAAGTGCAGGTCGCCGAGGTCCTGCTGCCTGAGCCCTTCCTCTGTCCCCTGGCCCACCACTGGCCATTCCCGTCTTTGAGATGCATTGTCCCTCTCCCCAGACCCACTCGGCTAAAGTAAAATCCTGTAAGTGTGGAAGAGATACAGCTTCCAGCTTGGCCAGGGTTTGTGTTCGAATACACATAGCAGCCATCTGTGGAGAGGAAGAGGATCCCAAGGAATCTTGAATGTGGGTGTGGAGGGGGGGGTGAGTGGGGGTGTTTAGGGATGAAGACCCAGGAAAGATGAGTCTAGAAGAGAAAGAGCGGGGTGCTCCCTGGCTGCAAGACTCCAGGCCTGGGTGACTTTCCTGTTTGTCCCAGGTGCTTTGTGAGCCCTGGGTGGCCAGAGCTCAAGGTCTGAAGCTTCGCTACGCATAGCTCACTTCTGTCTGGACAATGGAGGGAGGCAGGCTGGCTTGGGAGGGGTGGGGGGAGCTGAGCACCTGCATTTGAACAAGCATCTCCCAAGGGCTCCCCTTCCTGGAGGTCGGGACCGCTTCCCCGAGGGTCCTTGGAGCCCGCAGGCAGCCACTGCTACCTCTCAAAGCCTTGGAGTGGGTTCCCCGCCCCGCTCCCCCCCCCAGCAGGACCTCGGAGTCCCCACCGAGTTCTCCTCCTCTGCTACGTCCTCTCTCCACCTGTCCCGCATGCGAATTCCTGGAAGTCTTGGCTCCCACTCAGCCTGGTGGGGGGATGGAGCATGCGAAGGCGGGCCCCCCAATTTCACAGCCAGACAGAAGCGAGTCCCTGGCTGAGTCAGAGAGAGAAAACTGGGCCGCATGTGGGCGAAGCTACTCAGTAAAGATGTGTTGGGCACCCCCGAAAAGAGATGGAAGGGCGTGAGGACCGTTTGTGATCCTCAGAAAGATCTTTCGGCGGACCCTGCACGGCTTTGCCGCCAAACCCAGACACTAGGACCCCTCACCCCCACCCCCACCCCACCCCCCACCCCCACCTCCCAGCATCTGTGTGGCAGGGATAAGAAGACAAGCGGGCCTGGATTCGCGGGGGAAGACTGACTAGGAGCAGAGTTCTCACGAGAAGCAGAGAATCCGTGGGGATGGAAGGTGGGGATAAGTGGGCCGAGGGTCCTCCATCGACCAGGAACTCAGGAAAAGCACCCAGAGAGAACCGGGCAGCAAAGCCAGGAACAGACCCCAAGCCAAGGACTAGGAGCTCACACCTGTCAAGTCCTAGCTTACTCCGGAGGCTGAAGTCTGAGGATTGCAGTTCAACGGCAGCCTGGTCCACGGGACTCCTATCTCCAGCGAACCAACCAAAAGCCAAACATGGAGGCCTGGCTAAAGGGGTAGAGCATCACCACCAGCCTTGAGTGAAAGAGCCAGCTTAGAGTTTGAGACCCTGAGCTCAAGCCCCAGCATGGGCACACACAGCACCCCAAAAGGAGTTAAAGCCCTGAGCCCTGTCTTCTTGGGGCTCCGGTTCGCACCAGCGTGTGGTGCCGCCCGCTATGGAAATCATCGCATTCACTCAAGACGAGAACATCCATTCTGGAAAATTCCATGGAATCCCACACCCACCGAGGAGCATAAGCAAGGTGACCTGCTGGGGGGTGGGGGTGGGGAGGGCCCCGTGACAGGAATATAAAGACCTTCACCCCAGTGAGACGAGCTCGTGGTCAGGGGTCCCTCAAACCCTTCCACGGGATTAGTGTGTGACCTCAGCAAACAAACAGACATGGATGTTGAGTGTGAACCTGAGGGGTGGGGAAGAGTCTGGCAGGGAAAAGTCCCCGGGGTGAAAGTGTCAACTGGCTGGGGTGCCATGGAAATGGGGGGGGGGGGTCATTCGCAGTCAGTAGCCTGTCTGTGCCAAGCGCCCTCCCCCTCCGCTTCAGGAACTACCACCTGGCACACAACAGTGGAAAGACGCTGGATTCGATCCTCGCAGCTCCTTCACAGCCGTAGGGTCCCTTGTAGGGCAGGACCACCGAGCTCTGGGACCCTCGCTCCCTTCTCCCTGCTTCTCAAATCAGAACAGACCCAGGCCCATGTGGGGGAGATGGAGGGCGCCATGACTTTCTGGGTGGCGGTATCTTGGGCTTGATCCGTGTTAGCTGATCGGGTTAGGAGTTCCCCTTCTCTTGGGAGTTAGGAGGGGGGGTGGCTGTCCAGGTCAGCCATGAGAGGCTCGGGGAGTTCAGGCTGTTGAGGAAGATCAGCCAGTCGGCAGTGCTGGCGGAAGCTGGTGCCTGGACACACGGACAGGCCGAGGCAGGGTGTGATGGGTCAGGAGCACAGAGAACGGGAGTGGGTGGGGCACGGAGAAACCGGGGGGGGGGGGGGGGCTTCCTATAAATAGTGGGTCCGTTTACTGGAAACAGAAATGTCTTTCTGCTGGATGCCGGTGGCTCACGCCTGCCATCCCAGCCTCTCCTCCGGAGGCGGAGATCTGCGGACCCCTGTGTGAAGCCCACCCAGGCCGGGAAGTCCGGGCGTGAGATTCCTGTCTCCAGTTAACTATCAAAGCACAGCTGGAAGTAGGGCTGTGGCTCCAGTGGCAGAGCACCAACCTCTAGTGAAAAGGCGTAGGGACAGCGCCCAGGCCCTGAGTTCAAGCCCGGGTCCTGGCAAGAAGGGTGAAAAGGCACCCAACACCCCCTGCTTCATCATGATGGGAAGAGAATGAGTCAACAGCCTATGAACTTTGGGGACCCATTCCAACCACAGTGCCCTGGGGTGTGAGAGGAGGAGCAGCTTTAGGGACATGGGAAAGAGAGCCAGGGTACCGCCACTGGAGGGGGGGAGGGGGAGGAGAGGGGAGGAAAGGAGAGGAGAGGGTGAAGTCAGCTCTGGATCCCCCCCCCCCCCCCCCCGGCCAGCACCTTATTCTGAGTCTCCTAGGAAGCAGTTGTTAGTGCTGTGAGCTGCAAGGAGGAGAGAGGTACTTGGGAGCACACACTCTGTGCCTGTGTGATCACACCTTGTTTTAAGTCAGTGGGGTCCTCAGCGTGTCTTTGGTCTCCCACTAAGATCTGATGCTTTTTTTTTTTTTTTTTTTGGTACAGGTAGGGAGATGAGGAGTGACCTTGAGGAGATACCACTAGGAAAAGCCCACTTTTTCATGCTCCGAGAAGGAAAAAAAATTCAGAAAATATAATCCTTTAAAATCCTAGGAGGCTGGAGGTGGGCGGGGGGTGGGGGGGAACTGATGAATATAATCCTAGCTACTGGGAAGGCTGAGAAGAGGAGGATCAATCACACTATGAGGTCAGACTAAGCAGAAAGACTCTCCCCCCCCCCCACCTTCTCAATGGACACAGGGGCACAGTGATGTGCATCTGTTATTCCTAAGCTCACGGCGGGCGGGGTTGTGGGGGGGAGGCCACCCTGGGGGAGGGAGAGGGGAGTCACATGGGCTCCATCAACAGCAGGAAGCCGCTAGTGGGGGCAGGTGCCTCGCATCCCAGTAACTCCAGGAAGCTGAAAATAGGTGGATCGTAATCCAGGGACACGCCTGCTCAAGAAATAAGACCCTTCCCTTAAAAATGAATGGTGAGGCTGGGCGCCGGCGGTTCACGCCTGTCATCCTAGCTGCTCAGGAGGCTGAGATCTGGGCATCAAGGTTTGAAGCCAGCCCAGGTAGAAAAGTCTCCGTGAGAGTATTCATCTCTAATAAGTGGCGCTGTGGCTCAAGTGCTAGCCTTGAACACAAAAAGACTCAGGGACAGCGCCCAGGCCCTGAGTTCAAGCCCTGATGAAGCGAGGAGGCAAGGCCGAGGGCCTGGCTCTGAACCTCAGTGTCTGCTTCGCAAGCACAAGGTTCTGAGTTCAGATGGGGGAGGGGGTGGGGGGGGGAGGAAGATTCCCAAGAGGCACTTCAGAAGTTTTTAAAGCAAGTTTTGGGTCCTCAAGAGGCTCAGAGACCGTGTCTTTGGCTTCCTTCCTCCCGGTTAGGTTTTGTTTGTTTTGTTTGGGTTTGATTTGAAGATGCGGGGTATGTGGGAATAATCTCTGCGAAGAGAAAAATGAGTAACACTTGGCCTGTTTGTTTGCTGTGCAAACACACAGTCGCGTGTGGCGTGTGGCTACCGGCTAAGGGACACGGCTGCCACACCAAGAGGAATGACACACGGCTGTCAACTCCATCCTTCCTGGAAGTGCCCAGTGCACGGGGTAGATGTGCAAACAGATAACACCGTCCCCATTGCTGCAGGAGGTGTGGCAACACACACACACACACACACACACACACACACACACACACACACCACTCCCAACAGAGCTGCCTTGAATTCTTGTTTCCTTCGGATTCATACATTCTCATATGCAGAGGGACTTGTTGGTGTCGTTGTTCCACTCCTGGGGCTTGAACTCGGGGCCTGGCACTCTTGCTCAGCTTCCTTGCCCTCCAGCTCCTGCCCTACCTACCACTCCACCCGTGCCTCTGTCAGCCATGTTGCTGTGAAGATGGAGTCTCGAGGATGTTTTTGCCCAGGCTGGCTCCTGAGCTTCCAGATCTCGGGGATTACAGGCGTGAGCCACTGGAGCCCAGCTCTGACTTTTTAACTGAGTCGAACCTCACGTGAGAGGAAAGGGAGGACTGTCACGGGAGCAAGTGCATGGCATGTGGCACATTAACAGCATCCTGGAACCAGAGCCTCTGTCCTCTCAATTACCTATGGGTAACCTGTTAGTAACCTATAATAGCGTAGGACACCACTGGTGAAGACGCTCTGCTTTCTGCTTCCACACAGCAGATACCTATCTCCGGTCCAGGTATTCTGTATCAACAGAGTCATTTCTACAATGTTTCTTTCACCTTGGCATAATTATGTTCAGAGTTCCTTCCCAGATGTCGCTGTGCGTGCTCCATTCTTTTTCTCTGGCTGAGTAATATTCCGTCGTGTGGGTATCATTTTGCTGGCACTGGGTTGGTTGTGCCCACTTCCTGGCTCTCACCAACAGTGTTGCCACAAGCATTGGTGTCACTTCTGACATTCCTGGGAGTTTTGTCTGGATAGCTTGAGTTCATTTCGCTCGGACATACAACCCGGAATGGATTTGCTGGACTAGAGGGTAGCTCCCTGGTTAGCCTTCTGGTGGACAGCCAAACTGTGTTTCCTAATGAGTGAGCCCCCCTTCAGGACACCCACAAAGCTCTGTAGTGAGCTGTACCTCCATAGCCCACAGAAGGATTTCAAAGCCGCCCCCCCCCCCCCACATTCCTCAGTGGCTTCTGTGGTTACTTGGTCAGAACTGGAGTCAGTGAGGCCCCGGGCAGAGAGTAGCTGGGCAGAGTGGAGAGAGGCCACAGGGGCCTGCATCCCTCATCCACTGCTCTGCCCGGCCTCCCCTGCGTGGGCCACTGGGCTTTTATGGTTCCCAACAGCGCTCAAGGTGTACCAAAGGCATCTGGAACGACCTGGAATCAGATGACCACCTCCCCTGCAATGACCCCTGATTTCTGTGCACACCTTGGGTAAAGGGCTTAGCCCTCCCCTGAACCCCCATTTCCTCCTCTTTAGGACAGAAATGATAAACCTTAGCCCAAGAGATAACCAGGCCTGCGAAAGTAGTTCTCATGCCATTTCCTGGCGTGGTTCCTGGGGCTCTGCATAAGTGTTGGATCTGGGGTAGGGGGGGTGCCCCCTCTTGCGCCCTGCACCCCCTTTGAATTCCGCAGCGGGCCCTTGCTGCGCTGGCTGCCCCAGCTCCCTGCGCTGGGGGGGGGGGGCTGGCGGCCCACCGTTGTTGGGGGGCGGGGGTCCACGGGGCTGGTTTCAACAGCCCGATTTGCTTGGAATGAAGTTTGCTATGGTAACAAGGTCTGGTGGCTGGAATCCAGAGCCCCGGTGGAAAAAAAATGCAAGGCCTGTGCTTTGAGGGGCGGGGACAGGAGGTGGGGGGGGGGAGAATCTAGAAGGGGTCTTATCCACCTTAAAGTTAACTCGGATGGGAGGAGAGGGGACATCAAGGCAGCAGGGCTCCAGGCAAGAGGAAAAGAAGCCCCCTTGACCCCCTCTGCTGACCTCACCTGTCTCCCCATAATATTCAGTCTGGCTGAGCGGAGGTGGGGGGAGGGCCCCCCCCCCCCACAAGGACAGCTCAGGTCCTCTGGGCACCCAGTCCCTGCAGTTTGAGAACCAGCAGACACCTCTCCTGGGGGCCCGCCCTCCTCCCCCTCCCCTAAACGCCCCCCTCCCCGACCCTGACCCCCGCCCCCCGGCGTGCGGGGCGCTGCTCTCCGGGGCGGGGCCGCCCACCGCGTGGGGAGGGACTGCGGCCCCGCGCTCCGCCCCGGGCGCCCGCACCCCGCGGGGGGCGCCGCCTCGGCCCGCCCCGCCCCTGCGCGCCGCCGCAGCCCCCGGCCCGGAGGGGGTGTCCCCCAGGTGGGGGGCGCGGGAGGACGTCTGGGCTCCCCCGGCCCGGGCCCGGCCCCCTCCCGGGCGGGCTGCAGATGGTAGGCTCCGCTTGGAGAGCGCCGGCCGGGCCGCGCCGTGTCCTCTGCGCGCGCGGCGGCGGCGCGGGGTCTCCGCTCGCGGCCGCTCCCCCTGCTCCCCCCCCCCGCCCCCCGCTCCTCCTCCTCCTCCCCGGCCGCCCCTCCTCCTTCCCCCGGCCCCCCTCCTCCTCCCCTCCCTCCCTCCCTCCCTCCCTCCCCCTCCCCCGCCCGCCGGAGGCGCCCCTGTCATTCCTGCGCGCAGGAGCCGGGCGCGGGCGCGCGCCGGTGCCGGGTGCCGGTGCCCGGGAGGGGGATCGGGGCGCGGGCCAGCCGGGCCTCGGGGGACCCAACAGGTAGAACCTGGGGTCCCCGGCCGCGCGCCCCCGCCCCGCGCGCACCATGCAGCTCTTTGTCACCTCTCTCGCCCCCAGGCCAAAATCCTGAGCATGACCGAAGACAATAAGCAGCTGGCGCTCCGCCTCGACGGGGCGGTCCAGGCGGCCAGCCAGGAGGTGACCAGCCTGCGGGCCGAGCTCGCGGCCACCAACCGGAGGCTGGCGGAGCTGAGCGGCGGCGGCGGCGGCGGCCCGGGCCCGGGAGCGGCCATGGCCAGCGCCTCGGCGGCGGCGGCGGCGGACTCGGCGGCGGCCAATCTGGAGAATCAGCAGCTCGGCGCGCAAGGTAGGGACCGACCGACCCCGGCCCCGGCCCCGGGGCGCCCGGCCCGCCCGCGCACCCGCACTGGGGCGGGCCGGGGGCCGCCGCTCCCGGGCTGTCATCCAAGGAAAGCCGGGCGGGCTGGTGCTGTGTGTGTGTGTGCGCGCGCGCGGGGTCCCCAGGTCCCCCAGGTCCCGGGGGTCGCGGGGTCAGGAGCCGGGCACAGCCCTCCCGGGCCCTTCCCGCACCCCCTGGGTGCCACCCGGCCCCCCAGCTCAGCTCCGTGGCAAACTTTTCAGGCCTCCTCCTCCTTGCGGGGGGTGGGGGGGAATGGCGCCGCCCCCCCAACCCCCAGTTCAGGCCCCTGCGGGGATGGATGACCCCCGGCCGGCCGGCCAGCCTGCCCTCCTGCCCAGCTCCGGGGCCCCTTGCCGGGGGGAGGGCTCCGCAGAGCTCCTGGCTCTGCTGCCCTGTTGGGCAGGGGATGGGCGCTTCTCCTCCGGGGGTGGCCCGCTCCCTTGTCCGGCGCTACCCAGACTTTATTCTCCGTCCCTGCGAGCCGGGCAGGCGGTGTGCTGTGTGGGTGGACGCCGATCGCCCTGCGGGGTTGGGGTGGGGGGAGGCGGGATGCGCAGCCACCGGTCAACGGAGTGCTTGGGTCTGAGACCTCCAAGGTGGAGGGCTGGACGCGTGGACGGAGGGCTGGGTTTCGGGGCGCCTCAGCTGGAGGACCTGTGTGGTTTGGATGAGTGGGGGGAGACACCTGGGTGTTCTGTCATTGACAGATGAGGTGGCCGGACGTGTGCAAGGGTTAAAGGTGAGCCTGGCCTCTCTGCAATGGGCTGTTTGTGTCTGTGAATTAGGGACTCTTCGGGATTTTTATACCCCACCGCCAGCCCTCTAAGAAATAGAATTCCTGGTTATGAACATTATTTTTGAGCTGGAACCTAAAGTGCTGAAATCCAGAATAGGATAGGAGAGAAAAAAAAAAAAAAAAAAACACCAACCCTCGGCTCCATGGAGTCCACTTACATAAAAATGTCACTGGTGAAATACAAGGTGAGCCGGCGGCTCCCAGTGATCTCCCGGTTCCTCTTCTTTCCTCGGATGTTGAGTTTTCACCTTCCCTTCCCTGCGGCCGGGAGCTGTGTCTGTCTTGATAGGAGATGTGTAGCCTGAACATTTTAGGCAGTTCCGTGTCAAATTCCAACTCAGATCTTACACCGGGACTTGGGGAGCCGGTGCTGCCGGAAGTCTTTAAGGACTGGCATGGGTCAACTGGGTCCCAGGGTGGCCATGACGTCATGGCGCGGAAAGGCTCTGGCCATGATATGCTCTACCCACGTCCAAGGCTAGTGCCCGGTTCTCCTGATCACCAGGTCCTTCGGGGGCATCATGGCAGGTGAAAGAGCATTCTCCACAGGAGCCTAGGGGGAAAGGAAAACATAAAACAGGAAGAACAGACCGCTCGGTGATGACGCTTACACTTTCTATAAGCAGGGGCCCCTTTGAACATGAAAGAAATGCTAAGAACTGGCGTTTTGCGGAGACGCGAAAGCCATTCTACCTACAGGGACACTGAACACGGCCCAGGTCTTTCCCACCCGCATCCAAGTGCGTTTCTCCACCAAGGAAAAGTTAAGTTGGCATTTGCTCTCCATGCTGGGTTTGCTTAAGGAAGCTGGAAATTGAGCTGCTAGCTGATGGCTGGAGCAATAGGGGGCTGTTTTTCCTTTGCTTTTCTTTTCTTTTTTTCCTCTCCTCCAAAATGCACCAGGCTGTCAAAATGGGAATCGCTTTGTGCTTGCTTGATGTCTTTAAAAACACCAAACTAGGAGCTTCCTGACACCCTTCAGAGCCATTTCCCTGTGGCCCTGCTGGCCCCAGGGGGCTATGGATGGATAGGGAAAGAAGGAGGGTCTTGATGGTTTGGGGGTTTGTTGTTTTCTTGTCCCATTAGTATTTCTGAAAACTCTTACTAGGGCACTTAGTGATTGTATAATCAGCAAACAACATTTATGGTTTTAACTCAACTTAATTGTTGGCTGCAAATCCATTTCAATTGGTATGACTGTACCCTGATGTCATGGTTAGAGAGAAACGTGGAAATCAAGCGAGGCATCATTTATTTATAGACAGCAACACCTCGACCCAGTATTTATGACATTATGGAGCCTCTGTTAAGGGGTTTGCTTTGCTTTTTTTTTTTGTATTTTTTTTCTCTTATGGCCTCTAGCCACATCGTTTGAAAGCCTCAGCAGAGTTGGTCTGGGTTTTGCTACGGAAAGTTGCAGAGTGCTTGCAAGTTAAAGTGTTGATTTTACCTTTCCTGTGCACCATCTTCTTTACCTCTGGCGGGGACTGGGAGAGGGGGCTTCCTGTAGTTCAGCTCCTTATGGCTTTTGGACTGTTCTTCCAAGTTATTAGTAGCCTTGGGGGGGGTTTTGTTGTTTTTTTCTTTCTTTTTTTTCATTTTGTCTACACTGGTACTGCCTAGTGGGCCCAGACCCTGACAGTATTAAATACTATTGATTATTACTTTCCAAATACAGATGTTTCTTGTTAACTTCCCAGAATCCCATTTTATTGGGAAGCAGTTACAGAACCCAACCGATGCATTTAAAAAAAAATCAAAGTGGCAAGTTTCCTATTCACTCCTATGACAACTCACGCATTTGTTCATCTAGACATAGCAAGCATGAGTAAAGAGTCTCTGACAGCAGAGTCAGGGGAAGGATGCATTCACACATACGTTAGCACTTGGATGGTGAATTGATGAATGGAGGGTGGGAAAGAGGTAAACTTTCCTTTGTAGCTCCTGCCCATTTCCATGGTGTAAACACTTCCACTGTAGCAGGTCTAAGCTACCAATAGTTCAAGGTTTCGTTCGGGAAAGTATTTCATGTTTAACAGGCTAGCAAGACTGTAGTTGGCTGCCAATGTCTCCACTGTTTTCCTCCTTCTTGGGGGGAGGGGGTCAGTTGTGGGCTTGAACTCAGGACGCTGTCCCTGAGCTTTTTTGCTCAAGGCTAGTGCTCTACCACTTAAGCCACAGCGCCACTTCCAGTTTTTAAGTGGTAAATTGGAGATAAGAGTCTCACAGCCTTTCCTGCTCACACTGGCTTCAAACCTCCATTCTTAGATCTCAGCCACCTGAGTAGCTAGGATTACAGGCGTGAGTCACCAGCACCTGGCTCCCTCCTTATTTTTGTTGCTGAAAAAGTAGATAACTCTTAGGACCCTACTTGAGCATCTTGAGTCTAATACTGCATCTGGGCCTCTTTTCCTTATTTGTGCCTGTGCATTAGAATACCAATTTCTATTCAGTATCTCATCACAAATCCAGATTTTTGAATGGAGCACATAAACATTACAGCTCATCTTTTAATTGATGGTGTTATGCACATATGAAATGCATGTTGATAGGCCTTTAGTTATATTCGTTCAAATAGTTGCAGGAAAAAGGGACCTGCTATACGAAGAGATTGCTAGATCTGTCTTCAGTATTTTTCATAACTTTTTTACAAAATTAATATAATTAAGCAGGCATATCAATCCATCACTGAGTGATTGATTGTTCCAGTCAACTGGTATGCTTTTATTTTTTTATTTTGCCAGTCCTAGGGCTTGAACTCAGGGTTTGGGCACTGTCCCCGAGCTTCTTTTGTTCAAGACTCGTACTCTATCACTTGAGCCACAGCTCCACTTCTGGCTTTTTCTGTGTATGTGGTGCTGAGGAATTGAACCCAGGGCTTCATACATGCTAGACAAGCACTGTACCACTGAGCCACATTCCCAGCCTCTAGTGTTGCTTTTAGATGAAGAAAAGTTGAGCTTTCCTAGATGGCTAATGTAGCGTGTCACTGAAGGAAAATAGGAAGTTGGCTGGTTCCTTTGCATGCTGATGTGGTTGCTATGTAACAGACTCTCCAAAGTGAACTGCTGAAAGTCACAATCTTCTCTCTTAGTCTCTGTCTCTGTCTCTGTCTCTCTGTCTCTGTCTGTCTCTCTGTCTGTCTCCCTCTCTGTCTCTGTCTCTCTCTGTCTCTCTCTGTCTCTCTCTGCCTCTCTCTCTCTTTCTCTCTCTCTCTGTACTAGTACTTGAACTCAGAGCCTGGGTGCTGTCCCTGAACTTTTTTTTTCTCAAGGCTGGCACTACTTGAGCCACACCTCCACTTCTGGCCTTTTGGTGGTTGATTCTAGTTAAGAGTCGCACAGGCTTTCCTGCCCAGGCTGGCTTCACATCGTGATCCTCAAATCTCAGCCTCCTGAGTAGCTAGGATTGCAGATGGGAGTCACCAGGCCTGGCTAGGTCCTCCTTTCTGAATCGGTGCTGGCCCTGAGCTCAGGCCCTTGGGGAATCAATCCCTAAGGAGGGTGCTGGCCTCCGGTATCCAGAGCACACTTGTGAGTGGCACACGTCACTGCTCCCGGGGTCACGCGGTTGGTGGCTGGGGCTCACAAAGTGCCTTTGACAGGTAGACCCAAGAAGGCTTGGGAAACCCCACACCAAGGATTGGTTCCAATTAGTCCTCAGGAATTCATTTAAAGTCACGTTTCTAAGCTGTTTCCTTTCATGTCACATCTCAGGGAAAATGTGTTTCAAATGCTTGCTGTTCTTTGAGGGGACAATATAGCCATTTGTTTCTTCAAAAATGTTTTTAATCTGATGAATGACTAATATTACGTTCAATTGCTTGCTTTGCTATGCATAGATAAAACAATTAAGGGCCATGGTACCCAATTCAAATAGGGGTTAACTGGATATAACATAAAATACTTATGCCCAGTAGAAAGTATGCCTACTGCCATTCATTTATGGGGGTTTTTGTTTGCAGGAAAAATTGAATTTATAGGCCTCTTATAAGTGGAGATGCAAGGACATGTTTCTTTGGTGTGTGGTGTTACCTCGTGGTATATGATTGCCTCTAGAGGAAAATGAATCTGTGAGTGTCTGTGGAGTTGCCGGCCATTGTGCCTCAGCTCGTATTTCTGTACCAAGGCCTTTTATCATCCTTGAAAAAGAAATTCCAAGTGGCCAAGAAGGTGGACTGGAGGCTCTGGAGCCTTCTGTTCATTTGCTTCTGGGTTGCAAAGTTCATTTTTTAAAAAGAAAGAAAAATAAAGAAGTCTTTCCAGCCAGGCACTGGTGGCTCACACCTGTCCTAGCCATGGAGGAAGCTGAGATCTGAGGATTGCAGTTTGAAGCCAGCTGGGGCAAGCAAATCCTACTCTCCACCACAAAGCAGGAAGTAGAGCTGTGCCTCAAGAGGTAGAGCGCCAGCCTTGCCTGAAAGCACAGCACACCCAAGCACTAAGTTCAAGCTCTGCTACTGGTACTTCTATCACCCCCATCAACAACAAAACAAAAGCCAGAGCAATGGGCTGCACCCTGAGTCTTGTCCTAATCCGTAGGCTGTCATAAGCTGGAGCCTCAAAATTCTACCTGAAAATTAGTGTGCGTTGTCACAGAGAGGTTACTTACAGATGGTACAGTGCAGTTGAAATGAGTGATCGATCGATCGGCTGTTGTTTGCTATCTCCCCACTGTCTTTGGGAAATACTTTTGAGAGGATCCCTTAAGTCACGTTTCTGGTTCTGGTGAATTTCATTCCTTCAGTGTTCAGCTGGTGACGTTTGTTTGTTTGTTTGCATTCCAAAACGTCTTTGATGGCACCTGAACGTTGTAGCTGTTGTGATTTGTGTCCACACTGGACCTGGTAATGTGTGGTCCCCATGGGAGGCGGGGTCTTGTCTGAACCTTCACCCCTTTGTTTCCCATTCTCAGGAGTCCCACGGGGCCCCGATGTGTGCCACCCAGTGACCAGGGAGCTGGGAGCTGATGGTGGCGGCAGGCAGCAGGCAGCAGGCGGTTTCTGGAACCCTGCCTGCCCACCTTGCAAGTCGTATTCAACCCAGAAGGTCAAATTCGGGTTCTTGGCCACATTGATTGCAGTGAGAGTCAAAGGTAGGGACCGAGAGAGGGAAAGGCAGACAGAGAGACAGACAGACACAGGGAGACACAGAGAGACAGAGACTGTGTGTGTGTGTGTGCGTGTGTGCGTGTGTGTGTGTGTATCTTTGGCTTCACACCCTCTGCCCTCCACAGTCCTCTGGGCAGAAGAGACCCCTGAGCCTTAGACTGGAGTTCTTGGTGCTCTCGTAAATGTAGATCAGGCCGTCATATGTGGGCTGGGCACTGAGGACCCCTCTGGGAGGAAGGACAGAGGTGCGGCAGGGGGAGGGCTGGGAGAATGGCTAAGGCGACGCAGATCCCTGAGGCCCCCGGCGCAGCCTTACCGAGGCCGGGTCCGAGCTGATGTGACCCTCAGCAGCCCAGGGTCCTGTGGGTCTGCACTGCTGTCTGTCAGTTCCCCAGCCACAGCCGGCTCCCCAGGGGAGACGCCAGCCGAGGACAGAGGATGGACTGCTGCTTCCTGTGCTTAGGGTTCGATGTGTCTGGAACCCGCTGCAGCCTCAGATCTGAGTGCGAGCTAGCTGGCACCCAGGTTGCGCCGGGCCCGTGGGCGGTTCCTCTGCAGATGCGGAAGCCGAGGAACCTCGTTGGAGTGACTTTGTCAGGCACGACCACCAAGCTCTGCAAGGCTCTGAATGTCTTCTGGCAGCTCTGTTGAGAGGCTCGCCCTGGATCTGAAAGGCTCCTGCCCCCCTCCTGCTCTGATGAGTGGGGACATCAACACTGGAGCTTGGAAGGGCCATGTCTACCTCTGTTCCCCTCCGGGATATGCTGCCAGGATGGAGGCTGGAGGCTGGAGGCTGGGGGAGGAGGCACCCTGCCTGGCCGCCAGCCTCTGCCTGTTTTCATCCAGACAAGTGCCGCGGGCCTCTAAGGGCCATCAAGATCCCCACTCTCAATGTGGCCTCGGTCCTACAGTGATTACAGTAGAAGAGTCATTAGGAGCAAAGCGCCCTTCAGGAGCATGCTGGTCCAAAGCCGATCTTTTCCATTCACCTCTTGGGGCTTCCTGATGGCTCTGAGAACTTCCCTCTGGGGAGGCCTTGAAAGGCACCGGCTATTCTAGAACCTTCCCGCTTGGTGGCCGAGGTGAGCAGCTTAATGTAGCAGTAAATGAGAGCTAACGTTAATGTTTCTGTCAGCTGTTCGATACATAACAGTCAGCACTTGCCATCTATCAGGCACGGGGTAAGGGCTTGGCCGGCATTGAATCCTGGACCTAATGAGGTGGCAACTCTTTCATTTGTCTTCCAAGAAAGGGAGCAAGGTCTCAGAGGGGTTATGTCCCTGCAACAAGTGTGACACACAGGTTAACCTGTACCTGGCCCCTGGCCCTCATCTTGAATGTCAAGAGGAGGCAGGTACAGTCTTGTACCTATTTCACTTATGAAGAAACTAAGGCTTAGAGGTGACATATAACTTGAGAGAGAGGAGGATAGATGGATGAACTGATGGATGGATGGATGGATGGGAGATGGACAGATAGCTAGATGGATAGATAGATGGGCTGATGGGTGGATGGTAGATGGATAAACAAATGGATGGACAGATGGAATGATGGATGAACAGATGGATCGATGGATGGATGAATTGATAGATGGAAGACAGACAGAAGGATAGACAGATGGACTAGTAGATGGATGGATGGATTGACAAACAAATGGACAGGTGGACCATGGTTGGAAGGATGGATGGACAAACGGATGGACAGCTGGATGGGCAGGTGGACTGATGGATGAGTGGACAGATGGACTGATGGAAAGATGGATGAATGGGTAGATAGATGGATAGATGGGCTGATGGATGGATAGGTGGACTGATTTGGATGGACAGATGGGCTGATGGACAGATGGATGGGTGGATGGATGGATGGATGGATAGACAAGTCCACTGAGTTACAGGCGTGTACAAATTGGTCTACATACCACATGGGCGCCGTGTAGCAGCCCCAGGACCACCAGTTTAACCAGAAATGATTTTAATTGTGTGCTTACTGCTCCAAGCACCGCTTCACATCCTTTGCCTGTGACACCTGAATCCCACAACCTGGGTACCAGGTACGCACGTGTCCATCATTGTACACATGAGAAAACCCAGGAGCCAAGGGTTCCGTGCCTGAGTTAGCACGAGGTGACCTGGGACTCTGCTGCTCCACCGGGGTGCTCGGAGCACGGCCCCCTTTCCCCGTGGCAGCTCCCCACGGCAGGGCAGACACTGGCTCGCTCGGCAGCCGTCTCCCAGCTCTGCAGTAGGACGCACTTGGCCACTGCGGGGCTCTGTAGCCAGGAGGACGCGGGCCTGGCCAGGGGCAAGACGGTGACCGCCCAGCCCACCCCGCTCCGGGGCTCTGACTGGAGAACAGCAGCCCGGACTCCGTCCCTCCTTTCTGGGAAACACCTTGGCATGGCTTTGACTCATCTTGTAAGAAGGAATGTTCTGGAATCACATCGGGCCTGGGCTGAGACTACGTGGCGGTGACCGGCTGCTCCCACCTGCCTTCCCCGGTGTTCCCAGGTGCCGGGCCTCGAGCCTCAGCTTCCCTTCAGACCCCACAGAGCTCCTCTCACCACCTCCTTCTGCAGACCAGCGCAGTGGAGGGCTGGAGGGGGGGGGGGTGGCGTGACTCAGGCAGTAGAGTGCTTGTGTAGCAATCACAAAGCCCTGAGTTCAAATCCCCAGGCCCCACAGGTGGGGGAGTGGAGGTGAGTGGCAAAGTTGCTTTTCCAAGCTCCCTGTCTTTGGACCGCAGTGAGCTGATGAGTAGAGGAACAGGGAAGGGGAGGGGACCAGATCCAGAAAGAACAGATAGGCCAGCGGCCTCAGGCAAGGGTGAGCTTTGTCTGGAAGCCTTCCCTTCTTCTTCTCTCCCCAGGGGGACGCACAGCTCCCGGGAGGACTCAGTTAATAAGATGTGGACCTGCTTGCCTGGTAGCTCCCGGTCTAGTGGGTGTGACTGAGTTGGAAACATAATTATTTTTTCTAATAAACTCCTACACGGAGGCGATGGGAAAACAGAGGAAGGAGTAGGAAGCAGTGGTCTCTGACTGGGCCCTTCAGTAAAAGGTGACATGTCCTAAAATTCACATCTAAAGATCAAGACTGGCCATGGTAGAGCCAACGTACACTACAGATTTCGGAGATGGGCCGGGACCTTCTTGCCCAGAGAAAGAGCAGGTCTTAAAGAGAAGATGTGGCTTAGATCTAGAAACATATAGAGAGAAATACATAGATATAATATACATTATACACATGTGTAATATAGTATATATAACATATTATATATTATGTATTATATACGTGTAGATAGATACACACACATATGGGGAGGTTCCTGGGATTTGAACTCAGGACCTTGACTTGCCTAGACAGCCATCCACCTATTTGACACTTCTCCTTGTACTTGGGACAATCGCCACACCTAGCATCTTACATTGAGATGGAGTTGGTCAAACTTTTTTTTTTTTAAATCAATCCAACTTGTTCTGGAGTGTGGGGTCTTAGTCTGGCATCTAGCTGTGATCCTCCTGATGACAGCGCCCCCCCACCCCCGTAGCGGGGAGGGTGGGTGGGTGCCACCGCACCCAGGGTGTTAACTGAGATAAGATCTTGCCAAGTTTTTGCCAGGGGCTGGGCCTGGAACTCCAGTCCTCCTAACCCCAGCCGTCCCGGCAGCTAGGATTGCAAATGCGAGCCACCAAGCCCTCCCTAGCTGGAATGGTAACATCTGGGTATACAATATGTAGAAGGATATCTATTATATAAGGGTGTATATTATATAAGAATGTATGTTACGTAAGAATGTATATTGTATAATAATATATATTATGTAAGAATATATGTATTCTTTCCACAAGAGAGCCAGAAACAATGCCTATTTCAGGGCGGGAATGTAAGTGAGTTCCTCTTCATCGCATGGTCGTGGCTAAGGCCAGGCCTTCTTGTCAGTTGCGACAAATGAATTCATCCACTCTCCTTGATTAACTTGAACTTTTTTTTTCTTTTAATCACTGAACACAGTGTATTTGCTTTAATTCAGCAAGTGTAACTTGGAATGCCGTGGGATTTATGTCACTTTTTTTTTTCCCCCTTTCTTGCCATTTGAATATTCTGTACTCACTCCCTGGCTTGGACGGCAGGGAGGTGTGCCCCTGGGAAATCTCCTCCCCATCTCGGAGGGGACCACGGTGCTCCAGAGAGTGTGACCAAGGAGGCCCCAGGAAAACGGACCCGGGATTGTACGCACACTGATTATCCACACTGATGTGCTCTTCAGGCGACTGTGCCTGGGAATGTTCTACACATTCAGCCTGGGTGTTAAGACAGCCTGCGGGCACAGGACCCATCTGCCCCTTCACTGGTAGCCATGTTTGGATCGCTCTGTTCCCAGTTTGACTTGGTACCAGGTAACCCTGCTGGAGGAGGGCTCTGCATGTGTGTGTGTGTGTATGTGTGTGTGTGTGTGTGTGTGCATGTGTCTGTACACACGTGTCAGTACTAGGACTTGAACTCAGGGCCTGGGTGCTGCCCCTGAGCTTTTTCCACTCAAAGTTAGCAAGCTAGCACATGAGCTACAGCTCCACCTCTGGCTTTTGGGTGGTTAATGGGAGATGAGAACCTTATAGACTTTCCTATCCAAGTGAGCTTCACACCACAATCCTCTGATCTCTTCCTCCTGAGTAGCTGGGATTACAGGCGTGAGCTACCAGCGCATTCCCGTTTCGTAGGCAGGATTCTTGTGCCATTTTGGTGGACTTTCCAGCCATTCCACTTTCCTTCCAGAGAGTGCCTGTGTTCTTAGTCTGAGTACAGTCTCCCCTGTCCCGGTCACCCCACAATCCAGAGGGGTGAACACGAGAACAAATCCGGGCTGGAGAACTGAGAGACCGTGTATTCCCAGACCATTAACGGGGTCACACAACAAATGTTCCCCATTCTCTTTCCCTCCAGCTGTGTTACCGGGGCCTCTGGGATGTGATGCTCCACCTTACCTGTTGGGGGGTCAGGTATGCGTCCTTCCTTCGCTGTGGCTGCAGTTTCCTGTCTGGCAGGTGGACTTCCTGCTGCCCTATGGGCACGCCCCTCGCTCACAGTTTTGTTGGAGGGTTTGGGCAGCAGTTGAGCAATGGTGGGATTTGAACTCAGGTCCTCAGGCTTGCTAGGCAGGCACCCTACCACTCACACCATGTCAACATCCGAGACTCGGGGTGGTGGAATTATGTCCCCGAGGGTTAAGAATGAGGCAGGCACCTCAGAGAGAAATCAAAAGGGGTCTTGGGCTGCGTCTTGGTAATGGAGTAATGGAATTGGGGCTGGGGCCAGCCTGGTTCCCCCCTCCCCCCCCCCAGTGTAAGTGGCTGTGGGTGTGGGCGTCTGGTACATGAAGGAATGCTCACTCCGAGTGTTGCAAATCACTGCCAGCAGAGTAGAGGTGATGTGCGCTGGGAACTCATTGGAAGGGCCATATATGACACGTTCTAGAATGTTCTCCCGCGTGTGGAGGCTCTCTGGCGTTGAGCATCAGATGAGCCTTGGCACTCGGGGTTGGTGCTAAGGGGTGAGGGTGAGGTGGAATGAACCTCGGGCTTCGGTGTGGGCTTGGCGGCGCCGTTCCACGCGCGTGGCTCGCGTGGTGGGCCGGGGAGCCGTCGTCAGCAGACGTCCTCTCCTGAGGGCTGGGCAGAATTGTGTCCAGGGTCGGGATTGCGAGGTGCCCGTCACACCTGTCCGCACCCGCTGCGGAAGTGCCAAGCAGCTGGGGACCGTGGGTGAAGGAAGGGACATGGGTGTGTTCGCATAAAGTTTTATCGACAAAAGCAAGTGGGCAGCCTGAATGGGTAGCTCGCTCGCACTCGCCTTCTGTCCACGCCTCCGCCTGCGGGAGGGGCTCGATAAAGCGAATTTGTACATTGAGAGACGAGCAAATGGACCGTGGGATGGAGGACACTTCCGGGGAAGCAGAGATGGACTCTTGCTAGTGTCTTAATGTTGGTGTTGGGACTTGAACTCTGGGTTTCACATTCTTGCTCAGCTTTCTTGCTCATGGCTGGCACTCTACCTCCTAAGCTATGCTTCCAGCCTGACATTTTGCTGGTCAATTAGGGATAATCTTTTGGCCTATTCTGACCAGGCTTGGCTTTGAACCACGATCCTCAGATCTCAGCCTCCTGCGTAGCTGGGATTACAGGCGTGAGCCATGGCACCCAGCCTGCGGTTCCTGGTGACACTGCTAATGTTTGGTCTCCTTTGCTGATCATGAAGAAATGGCAAGCCATTGTTTGGGGTGACACAGGCCAGAGCCGTGCATCCCAGCCTCAGTTTCCCTGTTTATAAAATGCAGAGCCACTTCTTAGAGTTTCAAGATCAAGTAGCAGCCGGCCTGCTGGGCAGCTCATGCCTGTAATCCTAGCTACTCAGGAGGCCGAGATCTGCTCCTCCCTCCGTGAGCCCAGACCTGCCCTTGTGATAGAATCCGCAGGTGGCTGACTCCTCTGAGAACTCCTCGGTCAGCCTCCAACACGAGCCCGCAGAAGGAGGGAGATGGGAAGCTCAGCGTCAAGGTTGGCAGGCGGAGGCTGGAGTCTGTCCGCAGAGGAAACCCGGCGCGGCACACGAAGGTACCAGCGGGACAGTTGCTCCCCTGGTGAGCGGGCGGGCTCGCTTGGAGGGCTCCCCAGGGGCTCGCTTCCAGCGGCGGCTGCCCTAGTCAAGGCGGCGATTCCGTGTCGTCAGCTGACATCTGAATCTGGATTCCATGCTTCCTCCATTCCTACACCCATCGGAGCAGCAAGCCCCAGTTTTTAACGAGAAAGAGAGAGAGAGACGGAGAGGAGAGAGGGAAAATTCTGCCATGTACATATTACTGCTTGGGTCTTCCTTTTTCTCCTGTGCTTGAGAAGCAATGTGAATGGAAAAGATCACCATGCTTGCAAGAGCGTTCGTAGGTGCGTGCTACGCCTCTCTCGGCATGTATTTGGAAGATACCGATGCGTCCTTGCCAAGCGACGCCGTGGGTCCCCTGACCCTCTGTCTGTCCATCCAGGGCCTCTGTGGCCCTCGGTTGGGCCTCTGGAGCACGGCGCAATGCCTGAAGACGCCACGGCCCCTGCCCGGGCCCTCCACATCCTCCGGGTCGTTACGCTTGCCTCTGCCTCCCCGTGACATATTCAGATTACATCTCTCTCGGGGACCCCCAGACTTTCAGAAAGTTGCGCACGGATTTCTGTCGAGTGACTTGTTGGCACGGAATACCGGAAAACACCAGTTACCATCCGAATAACAGAACTGGCCCCCACACGAGATTCCAGGCAGTGTGATTTGGTTGGCCAGCCGCCATCCCTAACTAGCGTCTTCCCGCTCCATCTCCAGCTCTGCCCTAAAACCCCTCAAGCATGCGATCTATCATATCATTTTCTCATTTATGCCAGCGCCCGATAATGGCCTCATCTCTCCAGCAGCATTCAGATTTATTAGAGGAGATGGAATTTACAAAATCATTTCCCTCTCCCAGGGCTTGCACCCAGAGCTGGTCCCCATCGCCCCCCCCCCTTCTTATAATAAACTTTCCTTTTAACAATGCTTTATTACCTGCAATTAAAATCACCTGGAAACGCTTAGTAAGTGGTTTGCATTTCTCTTCTTTTGTCTGGTTCATCTTTTGCTGGTGAGCTCCCCGGGACTCCGAAAGGAGCGTTAGACAGAGAGGTAGAAACTCACCAGAGATGGAAAGATGCCAGGCAAAATATGGGCATCTGAGGCCAGGTAACTCCCCACCCCACCCCCCACCCCTTACAGGGTAGCGGAGCAACTCCTCTACTAGATTAAAGATTTGGTGGGGGGGGGGTGGATATTTGTAAAACCAAACCTGATGAGGACTGTTTTTTTCAGGGTGTTTTGTATTTAATAATGGCCCAGAAGAAAATGGTAGCTCCTGCTTATAATCCCAGCTAGTCTGGAGGTAGAGGTAGGAGAAGAATCATGGTTGAAGGCCAGCCTGGGCAAAAGTGAGATCTTGCCTAACAATCATACTGTGGCCAGGCTCTGGCTACTCAGGAGGCTGAGATCTGAGGATCGTGGTTCGAAGCCAGCCCAAGCAGGAAAAGTCCAAGCGACTGTCATCTCCAATAAACCACCAAAAATTTGGAAGTGGAGCTGTGGCTCAAGGAGTAGAGCACTAAAGCTCAGGGACAGCACCCGGGTCCTGAGTTCAAGCCTCGGGACCTGTGCATACTGAAAACAAAGTACAGCAGGCCTCACCACAGGGTGCAAACCGGAGAAAAGTTGAGGAACCACAGCGGCTAGCACGGGGCTCCTGTGACTCGCGCTGTTGGGATGCAGGCACAGGACCGTCACCAGGGAACAGGAGGGACAGAGGTCTCTGGGGTCCGCTGCTCGGCCCATGTTCTTTCTCAGCACTTCTCAGCTGGGAGAGAGGGGCACGTTGATTTCCCAGAAAGAAGCCTCAGTTTCCTCACAGGGATAGGTGAGGTCCTGTCCCCGGGGCTGATGGAAGGTGACATCGCTGGGCGTGTGGTGTGCCCAGCACCGTGCCTCGCCTCTGCCACGGCGCCCGTGGCCAGTGCCTGTTGCTCGTGTCTGTCGGCATCTGTACAGGCGCCGAGGGGAGAGACTGAGGTCATGGTCCATTCGTTCATTCATTCATTCATCCATTCCCATCCATTTTTAACTGACAGAGCTCTTAAGAATCCCTGGTTGACTTGTTACCTGCTGGAGGTCAGAGGGAGGAAGGGCAGGGAGAGGAAGACTCCGCTATGAGAATCAGGAGTCCTGCGTGCTAGCCCTGACCCCTTGTCACCTAGAGGAGAAAGAGGAGTGCAAGGGAAGTTCACCTTTCCACAGTGCTTTGCGGTTCACCGCATAACTGAGATGGGAACGTGCCGTTCAACCGGCAGCCGTGTCCAAGACAGCTGCTTAGGAGCTGGGACGTTTGGGCAGCCATCAGGACTGTGTTGATCCAGGCACAGTAACATGTGCCCGTAATCCCAGCTTATCGGGAGGTAGAGGCAGGAGAATCATGGTTGAAGGCCAGCCCAGACAAACATTAGTAAGACCCTATCTTAAAGACAAAATACAGCTGGGCGCCAGTAACTCACATCTGTAATGCTAGCTACTCAAGGGGCTGAGAATTGAGGATGGTGGGGTCCACACCAGCCCATGGAAAGAAAAGTCTGTAAGACGTTTATCTCTAGTCAAGCAGTAGAAAGCCCGAAGGAGAGGTAGTAAAGTGCCGGCCTAGAGTGGAGGAAGCCCAGCCCGAGAGCAAAGCCCTGGGTTCAAGCTCCATCCAGGACTGCAAAGAAAGAAAGAAAGAAAAGCACATGGCCAGATACCCGGATTAAAACACTCACTGGTCCTGGAACTTAGGTGCTGTTCGCGATGTAAATAAAGGTGAGAGGCTGGGCCCCACACACTGCCTGTGACTCAGGCCGCGCCGATCGCCCACACCCCCAGCCCCTCCCCCACGCTGCCAGGCATTGCTGAGATACAAGTGTGGGGGAGCTCATTTGTCATCCTGATTGAGCTCCCCGGGGCTCGGTGGAGCTGCAGATCTCAGGGTTGCCTTCCGCATGAAATATGAAGCCCCGGACAGGAGCAGGATATTTCCACGACGCCTGGGTACACCAGGGAAGGCCGGCCCCGCGCCCTCCTGGCCTTATTTACATTAACGTTTGCTACCAGCCCTGTGTAATATAGTGCTGGGTGTCCATCAAAGAGCTATTAACTCTCCTGCTAGCTGCTAAGGGTCACTTTGTGTGACATCCCGGGGACAACATGGCCGCCCCCGTGGTCGCTCGGTGGTGCGGAGCGAGGAGTTCCTACCCCCGTTCCCCTTCTGCCTCTCCAGGATCCCACACGCCAGGAACCTAGGACCTGGGACTCCAACATTGAGACTTAGGAATCGGGTATCAGCTCCCAACCGCCCAGCTCCCACGCCGAGCGCCATCTTGATGGGTTTGGTCCCCGATCTTCCCTTGTCGGGAAGGTAGAGGCGTGACTCGAGTCTCTGCACCCAGTGTGGGGCTCGGGGACGCCAGGGATTCGGCAAACACTCGTTGGGAGCCGCCAGGCGGGGCATGGAAAGTGCGGGGCTCCAGGTCCCTCTCGAGGCCGGGGGTAGCCAGAGCGAGACATCTCTTGGGAGTGGTGACGGAAGCTCTTAAGGAGACACCGGAATCTTGGGGTCTTGAGTAAAAAGAAAGAAAAATCCCCGGGTGAATGGAAGTTTCCTGTCCTCATTTTGATCCAGGCAGTTTTCCCTTTGGAGGTGATGCAGTGGAGGTGACAATAAGAACTCAGGTGTCCACGCCGACCTTAAATATGCCCAGCCAGTGTCCCGTCTCTGACCGCTGAGTTCCAGCTTGAGTAACACACACACACACACACACACACAGGCTGAGAAGTGCTCAGGTCAGAGAGTCCTTCTCACTTTGGGGAAGCCGTGACAGGACCCGGCAGAGGGGTCCCCTCCTGCCCTCTTCCCTGTGATGGTCACAGACGTCCTGTAACAACTATCCCTCAGTCTCCACACCACGTGTGGTTTTTCTGGGACACAGGAAGCGGGGACAAACTCCCAAGATCTTGAGTCTCAGTCCGTCCTTTTGAGGAAAGCCTGCCAGGGAAGGCCGTGGACACACGCTGCCCACGCGGGATTGGGGACAGTGTCGCTGAGACATCGTTCTCTTTTCTGAGGGTCCCGAGCCCTGGCTTGGGAACTGGCCCTGCCTCCAGGCATTTATAATGTATTACCTAGCACCTCAAACGGGGCAATGGCACTGGAGTGGCCAGCCTGGAACCTCGGGCTTCGCTTAACCTTGTCTCCCGGGTGAGTTACTTAACCGCTCCCACTGTGCTTGTTGCCATGCGAGCCTCAGTTTCTCCACCCGTACAGTGGCATGACACAGTAAAGACTGGCTGATTTTTTTATTTTTTTTTTGAGGACCAAATGAGATGTTGAATCTGAAGGTGTCTGGCCGCTTGCTGGCCGTCACCTGACACGCTATGTGGAGTTACATAATACACGTTGGGAAGAGAGCTCCTTGGAGAGTTTGGAAGCGTTTTAGGAGTGAGAGGCAAAAGACCCCATCTGGCTGCTGCAGTAGCTGGTGGTGACTTGGTGTGAGGCGTGAGGAAGAGATGGCGGTGCCGGCTCTGGTTCAGGAGCGGCGCCCGGCCCCTCCCGCTTGTGCTTTCCACGCAGTGCTGTGCCCAGCCTGGAAGTGCCCCGTGGTTAGCCTGCTCTGCAGGCCCCTGAGGCCCACGGGGTGGGGCCCTCCAGGGCTCAGATAGGAGCGAGGCCTTGCCGGCCCTGTGTCCCTGGGCCGTCAGCTGGACAGCGCTGTGGCCTTCAGAGAAGTAGTTTGCGGAGGAAAGGTTAATTTAGGCACGCCATGGGAGAGGTTCTGGACCATGGTCGTCGCTTTGGGCCTGTGGTGGCCCCTTCCCCTTGTGGTGGGGGAAACCAGAAGGGGAAGGGGAGGGACTGTGTTGCTTTGTCCATGTTTGGGGAACGCTGGAGATCCAGACCATAATAGTCATCCAGGGTAGATAGTGAAGAAGGGAAGAGAACATGAGTCCGCCCGGCCCCAGGGGCCCCTCGGAGGGCCACGTGATGAACGGTGGGCCACGTGATGAACGGTGGGCGGGCCACACTGACAGGAAGCTAGGGGTTGGGTAGTGTTTAGAGCTGGTCCTGGGGCCTGAACTTGGGACCTGGAGGCTGTCACGTGACTTTTCCACTCAAGGTGGTGCTCTGCCACTTAAGTTCACAGCTCTACTTCTGGCTTTTCTGCCAGTTAATTGGAGTTAAAAGTCTCATGGAGCTGGGGCTGGCTTTGAGCTGCGATCCTCCCATCTCAGCCTTCTGAGCAGGTAGGATGATAGGCAGGAGCCACCAGCAGCCCGCAGGAAGCTGTCTTTAATGTAGATTATCAGCACAGGGATTTAAAGCACAAGTACGTTCTCACTCTGTGAGGCCAAATGCCACAAACGGCAAGGGAGCTGACCACACGAGGGCACAGGGTATGGCCAGCAAGGGGCTCTCACGTGAGAGGCACGAGTTCAAGTCCCCGCCCTGTTACCGAGTAGCTTGTTGTGTCCTTACGGCCTCAGCTTTAGCATCTGGGAAATGGAAGTGGATAGTTAGCATCATCTCTGTGGCAATGTGAGCCCCCAGGAAGCGGAGTCTCCCACTCAGGGCCCCTCGCACTCACTGTCTGCTTTGGTCAGCACTGAGTGTTCTGGAAGCTAGAACTCCGTAAGGACCTTTCATTCTGGCCCTAAGAAGGACCCGGATACATGGGCAGCTCCTGGGAGGACCTTTCTAGGGGAGCTGGGAGGGAGAGGCCAAATCCTTTGTGTGCTGGCCTCCCGGGATGGGGCCAGAGCCGCCCAAGGCATCTGTCATTGGCTAATGTGGCTTGTCAGTCAACTGCCAGAAGATGGAAAGGAGGCCGGACTTATGTCTACTGCCTACAGAGCCAAGATTCTCTGTGGCGCTTCTACAGCCCATGCATTACTTTTTCTTTTCCTTAGAAATAAGTGATATGGGGCTGGGGATATGGCCTAGTGGCAAGAGTGCTCGCCTCGTATACATGAAGCCCTGGGTTCAATTCCCCAGCACCACATATACAGAAAACGGCCAGAAGTGGCGCTGTGGCTCAAGTGTCAAAGTGCTAGCCTTGAGCAAAAAGAAGCCAGGGACAGTGCTCAGGCCCTGAGTCCAAGCCCCAGGACTGGCCAAAATAATAATAATAATAAAATAATAATAAGTGCTATGAGCCGGGTGCCAGTGGCTCACGCCTGTAATCCTAGCTACTCAGGAGGCTGAGATCCAAGGACAGTGGTTCAAAACCAGCCCGGGCAGGAAAGTTCCTAAGACTCTTACTTTCAATTATCCACCAGAAAACTGGAAGTGGCGCTGTCGCACAAAGTGGTAGAGCACTAGCCTTGAGCAAAAGCTCAAGGACAGTGCCCAGGCCCTGAGTTCAAGCCCCACAACTGACAAATAAAAAATAAACAAGTGTGCTATGTCTCACAGGTGGACCTCTGTGGCTTCTAAATGCAGAAGACGTGTGGTTTTAATCCAAATACCCACAAGGAGCCCAGCTTCATTTGTTTGTTTATGTGGCAGTACCAGGTTTGAGCTCAGGGCCTCCCACTCGCCCGCTAGCTAAGTGCTCCACCAGTAGGCCCACGCCCCCAGTCCTTTTGCTTCCGTTTATTTTTCAAGTCAGAGACTCTCGGGCTTTTGCCCTGACTGTGATCAGACCGCAATCGTCCTACCTCCACCTCCCAAGTCGGTGGCATTAAAGGCATGTGCCACAGTGCTCAGCCGGCATGGCTGCTGGGCCTTTCAATCATCCCTCGCTTGCAGACCCGTGAGCCTAGAGACCCACCAGGGCAGGTTTCCCGGAGCCTCCCGTCTGGGTTTCAGGAGCACAGTGACCCCCAGAGACCCCAGAGGAAGGTTAGAACACCTGCAAAGCCTGGCAGAGCCGCCCTTCGTGCCTGGACAGGGAATGCGGCATGGAGCCCAGAGGGGCCCAGGGGCTGGCGGCCTGCTCCCCTGCGGACAGACAGCTCCCAGGGCGGCGCACCATCCCCCCCCCCCCCCGCCCCGGAGCCCGTCCCGTGGACCATTTCAGAAGAACGATAAATAGCAACTGTCACGCGTCCCCGGAGACCGGCTGCTCTGACTGCATCTTGGAAAGGGGGGAGACCCTACCGATGTGTTTTACTTGTGGTGGTTGGGGGGGGGGAGGGATGTGGATTTACTTCATATTAAACCTCCATGGAATGTCAGGGAAACACACAGGCTGTGAGAGATTGCAAAGCCCTCTGGAAATTTCTAGTGATGTTATAGACGAGTCAGACCTTGACAGGCTCTCCCGGTTCACCTTCTAGTCTGATCTGAAATGGGACAGGGTCATGGCTTACAGGGTCACAGGTGGCTTGAAAGCCAGGAGCCGTGGCGAGAGCGGGGCTGGTTCAACGTCTAGGCCATGCAGGCTGCGTGGCCCGGTCACATGGTCCTCCCATATAGTGTGTGTGTGTGTGTGTGTGCACGCATGCGCGTGCACACGCTGGTCCTGGGGCTCGAACTCAAGGCCTGGGCGCTTGTCCCTGAGCTTTGGTGCTCAACGCTGGCCTTCCCCCACGAGAGCCACAGCTCCACTGCTGGCTTTTAGGTGCTTCAGTGGGGACAGAGAGTCTCGGGGACTTTCCTGCCCTGGATAGCTTCCAACTGCCATCCTCAGACCTCAGCTTTCCTGGGAAGCTGGGATGACAGGTGCCGGGCCGCTCCTCCTCCTGCTTCTGACGGAGCTATGGAAGGCATTGTCTTTGGAGCGCAGCGAAGCTGGTTCAGATCCCGACGCTGAGGCTTTGGTGGCGCTGCGCTCCTGCAAAGTTGCTCTCCCTCCTTTGGATATTAATGTTGTGCGTTTTTTTAGAAATTCAGATGAAGTGTTTTAAGAGTGTATAAAAATCCCCCAGAGGCCCCACTTGGCTGCCTCGGGTGCCCTTGACAGCCCCAGCCTCAGGGGAAGGATTTTGCTCATTTGTTAAACTAACAGGAATGGAGTCCTTGCCGTCCTCCTGGCTAAACGTGCAGCTTGCACTGTACCCGAGCTCCTGGCTTTGCGGTGGTAAAGGCTGTGGGGCATAGCCTTTCTCAGTAAGTCCTTCTGGTTGTCCTCCCACTTGCCCTGCCTGAGCTCACCAGACCGGGAGCCCCTGCACCTGAACCAACAGGAACCACACTTGGGATGAGGCGATGTCTCGTTTTCCTAATTAAACGTCACAGGCTAGTTGGTGGTTGCTAGTTGGTGCCAGAAGCCAAAATAGGAAGGCCGGCGCGTACCTGGCCTGCCCGGGGGCCGCTTGAGCTGCACCCCCTCCACGCCAGGCTGTAATCACGGAGCCGGGAGGAATGGGGGGCGGGGGGGGGGGGGTGATGCGAGGAGCTCTGCCTTCCATGCGCTTTTGCCTTCTCCTGGAGCTGTTTCCCGTCGGTGATGGATTTCCGGAAGCTTCTGTGTAAGAACGCAGAGGGTGAGTTCGGAGCCGGTAACATCCTCGAGCCTCTGAGCTCCCAGCAGATTCCAGATTCATCCAGACGGGCAGGGGAGGCCCTCGCACCTCGAAGATTCGCTGGGGAGAACGCTCCGATTGTAATTAAACCTAGCACGCAACCCCGCTCTTCCCCACACGTTAGAAACGAACCCATTTCAAAAGCAAGGGCCCAGGCGAATGGAGGACTGAGAGAAGGCAACGCGAAACTGCTTCCCCGACTCCCCAAAAAATAAAACAGCCAAAGAGGCTTGGCTTCTAATTAGCAGTGAAAAGATTTCTTAGGGTTCTTTTCATCCATCTCTGTTTTAAAAGTGGGGTGGGGAGAGACCCACCACGTTAAGACTATTTTGACAAGATAAGAGTTTTGACAGAGGTTGGGGGGAACGCTAAAAAGCGTTACTTTCAAATGTAATTATGTGAAATTTCAATTAGCACCCTTCCTTTTTTTTTTTCTTTTCTTTTTCAAAGAACTCTCTGGGTTTGGCAGGCAATTAGTAGCCCTGAAAGAGGGGTGTAGGTTGCAGTACTGTGGATGGAAACAGCTGGGTGTCTCCCCGGCGATTGTGTCTCAGCCTCCCCGGTGGGGTGCTCATCTGGAAAGTGGGGAGTTCAGTGGTTCCGAGGGGGGGGGGGACGTGCAGGTGGGCTCTTCTGTGTTCTGCAGGCCGCAGCCTCCTTCCACCCGTGGTATCTCCCGGCTCCCCACATCTGGGAGGAAGCCGGGGACTCGGGTGGACATCTGACGCGTCTGGGGTGCACCCTGACGTCGAGGAACCCCAGCCACCCCCCAGCCCATTGCATTGAACCCCACTGATGATTTATAAGAGTCATTAGTGCAAGCCCCCCCAACCCCCCATCTTACACCCAACCCCGGTTCTTTCTCCCCCCCCCCCCCCCCCCCCCCCCCCGCCGCCTCTCCACTGCCTGGTACATGTGACACAGAATTAATGGCCTCGGCTGCCAATCACCCCCGCCGCCATTCTTCATATTAGGGTTGAGATTCTGACGCAACCACAAAATGCAGGGAGGCAGCCATGAGCCCGGAGAGACGTGCCTCCCCCTCTCAGCTCATGTGGGAGGGTGTGCACCCCGCTTCAGGGACGGGGGGAGGCAGGCACACGGGGAAAATGGTTCTGTGAAGGCACCTAGGAAAGAGGAGGCCCGCGGGGGGCGAAGTCCAGGGGATTCGCCCCGGGACCGTGGGGCCCCCAGACGGAGGTAGACGGAGAGTCTGACTGCCGTCTCTAATGGGCCAGGGGTGTGGAGATCACGCGTGGCCCCCGGCACTGTCCCCCCTTCCCCCCCCCACCCGCGGCCACCCAACCCTAGCGTGGGTGCGGCCCGGCTGCCTCCGCGTGCGGGGACTCCGGCGCCTGCCTGCAGGGCCCTCGCTCCCTCCCCCGCGTCCTCTCCCGTCCCGCGGGTGGAGTAGCTGGGCCGTGCCCTAGTGTGAGAAGCTACGGACGGTGTGTTAGACGCGAATACGCCCACCCAGTCCCCTTACGTTTAAATAGCGGACTCGGGATGCCAGGCGTTCTGGGGATCACATTGCGCGAAAATCCGGTTTATTCAGTGAAAAGCAGCCGCATTTATAGCAGTAATGGCGGCAGGAAGGGGCGGGATTCGGAGTGGCTCGCTAGGCACGGCCATAGGCTGATAGGAGCTGTCCATCCAAGAGTGACGTCCTAGGACCTCCCCCATGAGCCGACGTCACATCCCACAGGACCGCCCTCTGGGTTCCACCCGCCGCCATCTTGGCCTACACGTGGCCTGAGGCGGGAGGCGGGGCTGGTTAGAGCCGCCTTTCCCGTTCCGGTTCCGGCCCTGGGAAAAGGTAGGCGGGGCTAGCGGGCAAGCTTCACTCCGCGTCTCAGAGCTGTCCCCACGGCCGGCGGCCCTGTTCCCTCCTCTTCCCCAAACCGAACAAAACCAAGCCCCACCGCCCCTGCAGGGCCGCTTCTCAGAGCTGGGCTCTTTGCTGTGTCTTTGGGATTCCTCACGGGGCACACGGGATGGGGGGAGTCAGGACACTGACAGCCGCTGTGAAAAGTTGAGTTGGGTGCAGGGAGACGCAGACGGCGGGTGCCAAGGACCCAACGAGGGTCGAGGTCAGGGAAGGCTTCTTGGAGAGATGGGTAAGGGAGTGAAGGCGTGAGCCACGGGGATGTCTGGGAGCCGGGCATTCAGCCGTCGAAGCAGATGCAAGAGCCATGCACCAGGGCCTGCGCGGCTGCAGCTCTTTTGTGCCCCTGAGGGAGAGGGAAGGCGGCACTAGAAGGAAAAAGGTCGAGGTCAAGGTGAGAGGGGCAAGTGGGCCAGAGCGTGCCGAGCAGGTGACACTGTGGAGTTGGAGGCTGAGAATCCTGAGGTGTTTTCCTAGGAGGATGCCGCAGAACTCGGGACCGGTCAGGCTGGCTTCTCCTGTCAATCCCACCGAAGGAATGGACGCTATCTGGTTTGCTGGAGGCTCCCTGCGGGCAGGGCAGGAGCCGGTCTGGTTCAACCACGCTTGCAACCTGAGGGCTCCGCAGCAGCTCTGCCTCCGGGAAGTTAACAAATACCTAGGTGTTAACTGTGGCCCAGCCCCAAACAATCGGAGAAGGGGTTCCGCCTCCCCCCTCCCCGACCCATCAGGGCCCCAGGCCCGGGTCTTCTCTGGGATACCGTGTCCTCTCAGGACGAAGTACCCCAGCACCCCAGCTCCTGCCGCAGGAGGAATCGGGGTGCACCTGGCCTCTGGGGGGAGGGAGGCCGGGGTCTGGCGCAGTTCTGTGGGCCTGGGCCGCGCACGTTTTCCTCTGGGGGGATTGGAAAGAACGACCTTTTGTCGGCGGAGTCACGTTGGTTGGAGTTCGTGCTGGAGACAAAGCGGGCTTTCAACCCTGGCCGCGGCCTCGAAGCAGCCAGAACTTACTTTCTTTTTCTTTTTTATTTTTTTTCTTCAATGAGACGGGTGGGCATTTTGCCAAGTCATTCGGGGCCGGAGAATTAGGCCTTGTTTAAAAATTTAGATAAAGCCCGACGTGAGAGAGAAATGCTTCCATAACATGCGACGTGAGTGACACGGCCCACCCCTCTCCAGTTAAATGGAACCATTCTCCACTGCACATGTCACGGGGGTTTTCCTTGATCGCCCCGCGTGGGGCGAGGGTCTCGGCGGCGGGGACGCCGTGCGGACGGCCTGGGAATGGAACTCATTTGGAGAACGTCAGCCCTGTCCACGCTTCACAGATCTGCCCACTCGCGATCCGTCTCTGCCCCGGGAGACCCACCCCCTGCCATCGTCCCGGCCAGACGCGAGGAGTCTAGACTACACGGCCACCATGTCCGCCGGCAGGCTCCACCCCCAGCGCACCCCGAACCTCCGCTCACGAGCCGCATTGTGGGGTCTGAGCTGGGCATTCGTGGAGAGACCAAATCGTGGCCTCAGAACCCCAGTGGCTCCCCCAAGAAAGGTGCTGGGGGGGCCGCTTCTGAGGCTGCAGGCGTGGCTGGTGGTGTCTCAATGAAGATTTGAGCCAGGCGCCCGTGCCTCACACCTGTCATCCTTGCTACTCGAGACACTGAGATCGGAGGGTCACGGTTCGAAGCCAGCCCGGGCTTATCTCCAGTCAGCGACTTAGAAAACAAAAAGACACAAGTGGCGCCGGGGCTCAAGGGGTAGAGGGCCTAGCCTTGAGCAGACAGCACTCGGGCCCAGAGGTCAAGCTCCAGGACTAGCAAACACAAAAAACCTCACAATACTTGATTCTCCAGGCCCCTCCACGGACCCCGCCCCTCCTCTTCTCTCCTTCCCTTTGGGGTCACCTTCAACCCAATCAGCTATTATCCAGGAATCCCATCTCCAGACACAGAGAAGCTGCATTTTGAGAGGTCGAACCGGGACTCTGAGAAAGCCAGCCGCTGCAAGCGGACACATGTCCCCCCCAAAACAAGCAGCCTTGTATGCACTTAATTCTGTTAGGAAACTGAGGCACGAGGATAGGAGAGTGAAGAAAGAGCAGAAAAACCACCTCCACGGACCAGATCAACTCCGGTGGAGCGCTGAAGAGGGACGCCAGGGTGATCTGAGGAGCCAGGTGACAGGAGGCGTGGTGTAATGGCCTCTGGGGAGGCGGGGCCTAAATAGGGTCATGGTTGGGGGCAGGGTCACCGGGGGCCTGGCAGGTCCAGTAACCTATTGTCCGAGTCCCCGCTCCGCCTCTAGGAATTCAGGCATCCTATCCTCCTGGGGGGGGAGGGGGGGAGGTGGAGGTGGGATTTCATCCACCCAGATGACAAGATGGCGCCAGCCAGACCCAGTATCCATATTTCACAGTTGCCAGGAACCCTGACCTCCCGGCTTGAAAAGTGAGGGTCTCCCACGCTCCGAACCCGCAAGGGCTTGTCCGCTTCCTGCCTGGCCCGTGGGGTCCTCCAAGGACTGCCCCGGATGACCTCTTCCTCCCCGTCCAACACTAACGAAGGACTGGGCCTCCTGTTCTTAATGAGCTGTCCTGCGCTTGGGTCTGGCCGGCCTGTGCCCTCCTTCTGCACCCCCCCAGAGGCAGTGCGTGCCCATGTCCACGGCGTGAATGTTTCTGCTGTGGCTGATCGTCAGCTCCCACCGCAGCGTCCATCACGCAGCGCGCCCAAGCCTGAACGGCGCTTCCCCCGGAAACCTACGCTACTCGGACGGAAGGCTGGGTGCCGGGACTCAGGCCAGGGGAAGTGAGCTCGCGTGGCGGGGCTCACGCAGGGCCTCTCCGTCCCGATGAAGCCAGAGGATAGCAGTGCTTCCTGTGTGGCCCGTGGAGAACAGACGGAATCCCACGCGTTCAAGGCCATCTTCACCTTGGCCCCCGGAAGTCTCTCTCCCTGCCTCCTTAGACCTCGAATGTTCGCTCTTCGCCTTAGACGCCGGCGCTGCGGTCTTTTTTGTCCTTTTAATTTTTCCAATATAATTTTACTGTTATTATTAAGCTGTGTGGAGGAGTTACGACTTCATAAGTCAGGATAATGAGTACATGTCTTGCTTTTTTTTTTTCTTTTGGGGAGGATAACGTCACCCCTTCCTTCCACTTTCCCTCTCCTTTTAGTTTGTTTAAACTCGTTTGGGTTGGAACATCCACCGGTCATTGCCAAAAGAGATCTGTTTGTTTGCACCTGAAAAAACAGCTTATGTCGCCCTCATAATAACAAGGTTTAAAAACAAACAGGGCTGGGAGTGTGGCTTAGTGGTAGAATACTTGCCTAGCCTGCACGAAGCCCGGGGTTCAATTCCCCAGCACCACATACACAGAAAAAGCTAGACGTGGCGCTGTGGCTCAAGTGGCAGAGTGCTAGCCTTGAACAAAAAAAAGCCAGGGACAGCGCTCAGGCCCTGAGTTCAAGACCCAGGACTGGCAAATAAAATAAAATAAAAAACAAACAAAAAAAAAGAAAGAAATGCTTTAAAAAGAAAGAAACGGCTTGCCCAGATAGGAGGCGTGGAGCACGCAGCCCTTCCGTGAGCGTCACGGCTCCTGCTTTGTCCTGCCCCACCCGTTTCCCCCCACCTTGGAAGAACCTTCTGGAGCCTGCAGCTGGGGAGACACGAGGCTGCAGATTGAGCTGCGCTCAGCCCCTCCCACGGTGGCGTTCACTCAGCTTGTGGGGAGCCCTGAGCTCAGGCTGGGAAACTCCCAGGGCGTGGGCGCTCCCCGTGGACACGGGCCTGGACGGGGGAGGGGCGCTCCCCGTGGATGTGGACACGGGCCTGGACGGGGGAGGGGCGCTCCCCGTGGACACGGGCCTGGACGGGGGAGGGGCGCTCCCCGTGGACACGGGCCTGGACGGGGGAGGGGCGCTCCCCGTGGATGTGGACACGGGCCTGGACGGGGGAGGGGCGCTCCCCGTGGATGTGGACACGGGGCCTGGACGGGGGAGGGGCGCTCCCCGTGGATGTGGACACGGGCCTGGACGAGGGAGGGGCGCTCCTGTGGATGTGGACACAGGCCTGGACGGGGGAGGGGCGCTCCCCGTGGATGTGGACACGGGCCTGGACGGGGGAGGGGCGCTCCCCGTGGATGTGGACACGGGCCTGGACGGGGGAGGGGCGCTCCCCGTGGATGTGGACACGGGCCTGGACGGGGGAGGGGCGCTCCCCGTGGATGTGGACACGGGTCTGGGCGGGGGAGGGGCACTCCCCGTGGACACGGGCCTGGACGGGGGAGGGGCGCTCCCCGTGGATGTGGACACAGGCCTGGACGGGGAGGGGCGCTCCCCGTGGATGTGGACACGGGCCTGGACGGGGGAGGGGCGCTCCCCGTGGATGTGGACACGGGCCTGGACGGGGGAGGGGCGCTCCCCGTGGATGTGGACACGGGCCTGGACGGGGGAGGGGCGCTCCCCGTGGATGTGGACACGGGCCTGGACGGGGGAGGGGCGCTCCTGTGGATGTGGACACGGGCCTGGACGGGGGAGGGGCACTCCCCGTGGACACGGGCCTGGACGGGGGAGGGGCGCTCCCCGTGGATGTGGACACAGGCCTGGACGGGGAGGGGCGCTCCCCGTGGATGTGGACACGGGCCTGGACGGGGGAGGGGCGCTCCCCGTGGATGTGGACACGGGCCTGGACGGGGGAGGGGCGCTCCCCGTGGATGTGGACACGGGCCTGGACGGGGGAGGGGCGCTCCCCGTGGATGTGGACACGGGCCTGGACGGGGGAGGGGCGCTCCTGTGGATGTGGACACGGGCCTGGACGGGGGAGGGGCACTCCCCGTGGACACGGGCCTGGACGGGGGAGGGGCGCTCCCCGTGGACACGGGCCTGGACGGGGGAGGGGCGCTCCCCGTGGATGTGGACACGGGCCTGGACGGGGGAGGGGCGCTCCCCATGGATGTGGACACGGGCCTGGACGGGGGAGGGGCGCTCCCCGTGGATGTGGACACGGGCCTGGATGGGGGAGGGGCGCTCCCCGTGGACACGGGCCTGGACGGGGGAGGGGCGCTCCCCGTGGATGTGGACACGGGCCTGGACGGGGGAGGGGCGCTCCCCGTGGATGTGGACACGGGCCTGGACGGGGGAGGGGCACTCCCCGTGGATGTGGACACGGGCCTGGACGGGGGAGGGGCGCTCCCCGTGGATGTGGACACGGGCCTGGACGGGGGAGGGGCGCTCCCCGTGGATGTGGACAGGGGTCTGGACGGAGATGTTTCCTCTGGGAAGAAACAGGGGTGCTAGCGACTCGGGCCGGCAAGCACCCCTTAGGCTTTTTAATAAAAGTTATTTTGATTGAATTTCCAAGCCTGCAGAAGACAAAGTGACACATTTTCACAGTTCTCTGTCAAACCAAAGTGTGATTGCCAAGCTGTGACGGTGTTTCCTCTTCTTTTTTTCTTTTTAAAGCAGGAATAAAGAAGCAGCTGGTTTGAGCACCTCTCTTTACCATGACAAGAGAGGATTTGGGGGGGGGGTGTGCTTCTACAGAGCTGGTGTCACTATTATTCTCTATCGGTCGATTGTGGTCGCAGCTTTTGGGGGTGATGCCGTAAGTGGGGTCCCGGGAGATGATTTACACTACACAATGGGTGGGAATCGCTTTGGGCGCCTCGAGCCCCGGGGTCTCGAGTCGGTGACGCCCGCATCCCTTCAGAGGCTGAAACTGAGCGCGCGGCTGAGAATTCTTCTGCGCGGACAGGAATCTTCGGAGGAGGGAAGAGCGCGCACAGGCCACGCGTGGTCTACACCGGGAGTTAGAGGACCGGAGGCAGACAGCGGTGCGGGCTCCCCCCACCCCCAGGGGTGGCCATCTCCATTCTGCTCTCTCTCCTGCCCGCCCTGCCACCCCGGGGAGCCCCCCCCCCAGCCCATCCCGATGAGCCCTGTGGTTCTCAGCAGGCTCTGGCGGAAGAGGCCACCTTGCAGAGGGGAGACGTGAACCACCGTCTTTGTGTTTTCCATCTACCTCCCGAGTAGCTGGGATAACAGGCATGAGCCACGACTCCTGGCTTAAAAAATCCATTCTCTTCGAAGCCACCGGCCTTGGGGTCACAGCCGCTCGGATGACCCCAGCCAAGGTGCGATGGCCATATTGGTGGTTGCCAGGGGTCAGGCAAGACTTGAGGGGACGGGGATGGAGTGGGGAGGGGAGGGGGATGGAGTGGGGAGGGGAGGGGGATGGAGTGTGGAGGGGAGGGGGATGGAGTGGGGAGGGGATGGAGTGGGGAGGGGAGGGGGATGGAGTGTGGAGGGGAGGGGGATGGAGTGGGGAGGGGGGGATGGAGTGTGGAGGGGAGGGGGATGGAGTGGGGAGGGGATGGAGTGGGGAGGGGAGGGGGATGGAGTGGGGAGGGGAGGGGGATGGAGTGGGGAGGGGGATGGAGTGTGGAGGGGAAGGGGGATGGAGTGGGGAGGGGAGGGATGGAGTGGGGAGGGGAGGGGGTTGGACTGGGAGGGGAGGGGGATGGAGTGGGGAGGGGAGGGGGATGGAGTGTGGCAGAGCATCATGGAGCTGTGTCTTGCTGGTCCCTGTTCCGTGCGTCTGTGCATGTGGTGATCGTGGGCATGGCTGCACCTCAGGAAGCCGGCGTGGCTGTCATCGCCCCCCCCTCCCCTCCCCCCACGTTAGGATGGTGGCAGGTTCATGGCGGATGGAAGGAGCGCTGACCGCCAGCCTCACTCTCCACCCTGGACCTCAGGGGTCCGCGGGTTCTGGGTTGTTGCAGGCAGGGAGAGGGGATGCTAAAGAATGCTTACAGCATCCTTGGCCTCCACCCCTGGATAGCAGCACCCCTAACTCCAGGCGTGACCCCCCAATCTCCCTAGACACTGCTGAGTGTCTGCAGGCAGCCATGACCGCCGGCTGGTGGCCACCAGCTGGGCTGGTGCGTGCATTTTAGTTCAGTACCACTTGCCCCCCTCCACGTGGTTGTCGGCCTCCCCAGAGACTGGTGAGGTACAGGATGGAGAGCCCCGAGGACGGAGGCCTCCCCTCTGGGGGTGGGGGCTGTCCCGTGGTCACCGGGGGCCCCCTGCGTGGTCCCCTCTTCCCTGTGTCTCTCTCCCACCCCCGTCACCACCCCCCCGTACGGCTTCAGGACCTGGCGGGTGAGGGGGCCTTGGCCTCCGTGTTCCCTACATTGTAGCGTGTGGGTTTCTCCCCTGGCTCCGTGTAAAGCTCAGGAGAGCCGTTCGGCGATTTGAATATGGAAGAGGAACATATTTCAATAATCAGACCCCAGGGCGCAGTTTTTCCTGTTGCATGAAAAAAAAACAAAATCATGGTCAAAACAGCTCAGGGCCAACTGCAAAACTACACAAAAGAAATGCCAAAAATAAAACCCCCAAAACCCCAAATTCAGCAGGCTAGGCCTCCTCTGGTGAGGCCAGTCATTCAAGGATTTGTCTCAAAGTCTTCTTCTGCCACGTGTTAGATACGACCAGGCCGTCTTAAGGCCTCGGTTAAGATGAGGGTAAGATCTGAAGTCGCCTCTTCTTTCCGATTATATTTACTTTAAATTATTTCATTTATTTGTCTGTGTATGTGCTGCTGAGGAATCGAACCCAGGGCCTCATGCGTGCTAGGCAAGCCCTCTACCGCTAAGCCACCTTCCCAGCCCCTGAAGCCCCTTCTGGAGGAGGCAGACTCGCGAGATCAAGTGCTCGCAGACCCCGGGTGGGGAAGAGACGGAGGTCTACCCAGCCCCGTGCCTTGCCACGCTTCCGTAAGAGACCTTGTGAATGTGACCAATGTGACCAATGAAGTTGGACTCCTGGAGTCTTGGTTCCACCTCTTCCGGTTGGCCGGTGTTTTGCAGAATTGGAAGGGAAGAGGACGCATCACATCTGCAGGCAGAGCTGGAGACGTCTCCTCGGCCCCGTTCCACCAGGATGAATCCGTAGAGCTCATCACCCGCCCACAGTCCCCACACCCCACGACCCCTGCTGTGACCTCTCTCGTCCCAGAAACATCTTTAGGAAATCTTTCTTGAAGAGAAAGGGGAAGGGGAAGGGGAAGGGAAAAGCAAGGGGAAGGGCCAGGAGTGCTACTTGGTGAGCAGGTGACAAGGTTCGGTGTTCGGCTAAGTGGTAGATAGGCCCCTGATCTCATCGGATCCATGGAAAGCACAGAGCCCCGTCCCCCCTTCACCACCACCCCCCTCCAGCCCTCAGTGGAGTCAGTGGGGGCCCCACAGACGGCCAGGGTGACTTGAGCTTTGGGAAAGGAGACCTCTCTCCTGGACAAGAGCTCCGTTCACTTCTTCACATTGAAATCAGGTGGCTTTGTGATCCTAGGCATGTGTTTATTTTGGGGCAGTACTAGGGTTTGAACTCAGGGCCTTGAACTTGCCAGGCAGGCGCTCTGCCACTGAGCCGTGTGTCCAGCTCTTCTTGCTGTGATTATTTTTTAACTAATGTCTTTCTTTTGGCCCAGGCCAGTGCTTGCTCCTCCTGTTTTACAGCTCCCCAAAGGAGCTAGGATGACAGGTGCCCATCACTATGGTTTTTTTCTTTATTTCTATTGAGATATGATCTTAAGAACCTAGAACTTTCTCAGCTTCCTATATGCCTGGAATGACAGGCATACGCTACCACATCTGGCTCCCGGTCCTTCGAAGCCAGGGAATTCAGATGACCTCATCACTCCTATCCACACGTCTCGATTTTCCACAGTGACCCCTTCCCCCCCTGAAAACTCTTTGGGATACCCAGCGAGTAGGAAATTGGTCTGTTTCCCCCACACCATTCCCACCAAACACTGTGAACCCTGCGGAGGCGAGGGTCAACAAGCTTTATCTCCACCTCAGGTCTGGTGGCGGCTTCTACAGATGCCGTCTCCTGTGGGGCCGAACCATGAACTTGGCCTCTGTGAGCCCTGTTTGTGTGTGCGGAAACACCGTCGCAAAGAACATTGGGTGGGATTTCCTTCCCAAAATTTCGGCTGGGTCTCCACGCACCCCACCCACCCACCCACCCACCCTGAGAGAATAGCGTGACAGGGTCTGAAATGAGCCCTTGGATTCCAGCGTTCGTCCGGGCTGTGGATGATGAAGTTCACGGGGCTCCGGCCATCGGAAAGCGGGATCTTGATGTGTGCGAGGACTCGCCCAGCGTGCAATGCTCATCGAAGACAAGCACTCCACGTTACACGAATCCCAGCCACCCTGAGAGGCCCAGTGGGGTTGTTGTTGTTTTTTAATAATTTAAACCCAGTTTGCTTTTGCCTCTTGAATTGCCATGTCAAAGGAGCCGCACCATCTTTACTCACCCTTATTTCTCAGTTGGCTGTGACTCCGATGCTTCTCCCTTCCTCCCTGCTCCCCATTTTTGCCAACACCCCTGTACTGATTTCCTGGTTCACCCATGCACTCAAGTCCCCCTCCCCCTAAAACCATCCGGAAAATGACCTTGCCGCCCAGGTTCCTGCCCATACCCCGCTTGGTGATCTTCAAGGCCCACGGCTGGACCATGGCTCCTGGCATTGGCTGTCATCGGAGGGCAGGGGGCAGGGGGCAGGGGGCAGGGTTGTCCCCCACATCCTGCCATGCCCAGGACAGACTGCTCCGTGTCCCTGCCAACCAAGGCTGAGAAATTCCGAGTCAGAGCTGAACACCTGGGCTCCTGGCGGGGCTGTGGTGCCCGGAGCCTCAGTGGTGGCGGCTGAGACCCCAGCCCATCCATGGAGATAGGCGGTCCAGGAGGACCTGGAAAGAACTGGAAAGAAGTTAGGTGAACACAAAGACAGGGGCTGGGAATATGGCCTAGTGGTAGAGCGCTTGCCTCACATACACGAAGCCCTGGGTTTGATTCCTCAGCACCACATACACAGAAAAAGCCAGAAGTGGTGCTGTGGCTCAGGTGGCAGAGTGCTAGCCTTGAGCAAACAGAAGCCAGGGACAGTGCTCAGGCCCTGAGTTCAAGCCCCAAGACTGGCAAACAAACAAACCACCAAGGCTACAACCAGGTGCCTGTGGCTCACACCTGTCATGAAAGTCCCTGAGTCCCCTCCTCAGCCTCTCTGGCCAGAGGGTCTCCTTGGTGAGTGTTTATGAGCAAGCCCCACACAGCTCTGCCCAGACCTGCACATGGGGTGGAGAGCAGCGCCCTCGGGGACCGGCACTCCTGTGTGTCCCCCAGCTGGGGACAGCTCCCCACCCCCATCTCTCTCTCTGGCCCTGGCAGAATCAGTCATGACAGTAGGCAGCCGTCCCAGATCACCTCCTTGCCTCCTGGTGGGTAACCTGCTCACTCTGACCCGTGTTTGCCAGCCAGGAACCCCTAAAGGAGACCTGGTCACACAGCTGTGGGGGTGCCTCCCAGAGTTTCTCTGGGCATGGATCTTAGGAGGGGGTTCCATAGAATTCTTCCACGGTCTTCGGGACTGCTGTTTGGGGGTGGTGGGGGGGGGGAGACCTCCTATCTGGAGAACGCCAGCTCTTCGCTTTCTACCTGATCCCTGCGCCTCGGTGGAGGGAGCCGCTCAGGGGGGGTCCCGAGTGGGTTCAAGGACCCCGTCTCCTGACCTCTCCCTGAGTTCTAAACATACCACCCAGCCAACTTGAGTCAGTACCACCAATCGCTGTATCTGCCAGCTCCCAGCTGTTCGCATTCTGTTTCTCACGCCGTGGATCTTGTAGGGAAGGGTCTCCCGGTCCTCAGAGGGAATTCGTGAAGTCCCCCTGGGTAGGGTTTGGTTTGTTGGAGCATCACAGAGATGGCTGGACTCACCCAGCATCCGCGGTGCTTCCGCAGTGAGCACCGCAGTGGTGCTCTGCCATGAGCAGGCTTAGCTCCGGGACCGATGGAGATTGGAACAGTTTGCTCCTCTGCTGAGAGGTGGCTGGGGGGGGGGGGCGGGGAGCACTGTTGTCCAGAGAGAGAAAGTCTCCAGTGTGGCCACATGATTTCGCTTTGGTTCCCATGTCACTTAGGGTCTACGGAGGCAGGAAGGGGGCTCCTGGCCGGCAGGAAGGTCAAGCTGGACACCGGGGACCCAGGAACCCCCCCCACCCCCCTGCCTGGGACTTACCCGGTTTTAGAAATAAAGTCTCTCGCCAGAACCGTGTGTCCCTGGGAGCCAGGCTGGTTCAGGAAGAGATGATGGCTTTCAGACGGTCCAGGGAGGCAGAATTGACAAATTTGAAGGCACCAACAGTTCTGCTCCTTTAGGAGCACTTGCCCAGCTCTTCATCTGTGCCTCTTCTCTTAGCCTCAAAGCCATGCCAAGGGCTGCTGTGGATGGTTTGCCCATAGGGAAACGGAGGCTGGGAGGGAACTCCTCCGCCGGCACAGTGATCCTGGCTTGTTAAGAGCAGGACAGAGTTAGCACCCACGTCAGCCTCAAAGGCCTGGTCCTTACCTCTGTGGGTGCTAGCACCCGCTGAGCCCAAGTTCAGGACTAACGGCTGGGCCACCTCAGAGCTCCTGACTTGGGGAGTCTGAAAAGGGCCTGAGAACCTGCCTTCCTCAGAAATCTCCAGGTGCTGCTACGCCGGGGACACTGAAGTCCTAAGCTGACATTTAGCAGGAGCATTCTAGAAGGCGCATTCTAGCAGGAGCATTCTGGACTTGTTAGGGTCCCAGTGAGGCCTGGGTGCTTTGGGCTGTGCCCTCACTGTGCCCCGTAAGGCCAGACACCTGATTTCTCTTGACTCCTCTCGTGAACCCCCATGATCCCCACCCCATCAGGGGCTCTCAGTACACACCCGTGCAATGAACCAGCTTCCTTCCTCTCTCCTTTGTCTCTCTCCTGAATCCACGCCGTACATTGACACAGGTGACATGATGAGCAGGACGTGGTCTATCTTGGGGGCTGAGGGTGGAGATTTCAGGGTCCCCCCCCCGGGGTGAGAACAGAGCTGGAACCTCACCTAGTGCCTGTGCCCACTGCTGGACAGAGCTGGAGTGAAACCCACTACTTCTCAGCTCTGGGACCTTGAACAGGTTTTTAAAAGTAAAGGTCATGACTGGCAAGTTCTGAGGTCATGCAGAAATAGAACCTGGAAGGCAGCACTCAGTACATCGGGGAGGGGTGGTATTTTAATCATCCTTGTTCTCTTTCACCAGTTTCTTCTTTCTTGGGGCAGTACTGGGGCTTGAACTTGGAGCTAGGCAAGCCCTTGGTCAGCATCGTCCTCCGTTCATTGTCTGCGGAAAAGGGACCAGAGGGTGGGGTTGTGGAAAGCTTGTATGCAAAGAAGGGGTGGGGTGGGGAGGGAGCTGAGAACCTTTCAAGGTCAAGGTCATTTGCCAGTCTCCTGTGAGCTTGGAGAAATGTATGACATTTTGCACGAGGAGTGGGGAAGTCTTGCCCTCTAAGATTTACCCTAGCCGGGTTCGGTAGCTTTGTGCTAAAAGGATGTCCCAGAACAAGGCACTTGCACACTTAGGGGCTGGGGGTGTGGCCCAGCCCTGTGAAATGCCAGTCACAGCGGCCACTGCCCACTGGCCAGCTCTCTGTGGCCCTGGCCCTGTCTGCACCGGGCGCCTCTCTCTAGGGGAAGCCCCAGTACCCTCAGTCCCAGGTAGGAGCGTCTGCTTTTCCCTGCTTCAGCCTCCTCTGTTGAAGAGGCTGTGGCAGAATCTAGCCAAAGGAATGCATCGCCACTGGTAGAATTTGAGGCAGAAGACACCGTGGTGAAATCCTGAGCCTTTGGCTGTGATGGGAGACCAGAGAGCGAGAGAGGGAGGGAGGGAGAGCCAGCAGGTCCCGGCCTTGAAGCCCTGTGTGCCACACACCCCCTCCCCACCCTAAGGGGAAATTCAGGGCACATAAACTTCTGGGAAGTCAGCTCACGCCTGCCTGGGGAAGTAAAAGTTTGTGCTTTCCATAAAGGCGGGATGGAGACAGCAGGTAGTCAGTCTCTCTCCTTGAATCCCAGCCAGCCTCTTACAGTGAGCCTGTGGTCCTGAGAAAATGCCCATCCTCCCACAGCCTAGGCCACAGGTGGTTTCTCAAGAGGGTTGGTGGGGGTCTGGGTTGGAGTGGGCGGGGCTTCACGGTGGCGGGGCCTGACGTGGATGTGGGCGGGACCTGGTGTGGTGTGGGGCCTTTAAATGGGTGTGGTCATCATGAGTTGAGCGGGGCCTGTTGTGGGCGTGGCCTCTTGGGTGGTGTTCACGTGTGTGGGCGGGGGCCTGTGGTGGGTGGGGCCTGTGGTGGGTGTTGCTGTTGTGGGCGGGGCCTGAGGTGGGTGGGGCCTTGCGTGGGGGTGTAGCCGTTGTGGGCGTGGCCTGCGGTGGGTGTGGCCTATCTGGGGCAGAACCTGCAAGGCGCTAGGCTTATGGGCGGGGACTGGTCAGGAGGTGGGGCCTGTCGTGGGGTCAGGCCTGCGTGAGCCTGGATGGAGCGGGGACAGGAGCGGTCGGGCGGGAACCAGCGGGAGGGGCCTGGCTGTTCCCCTTGTTGGGAGGGGAATTGTTACCGAATGAACCCACCCATCATGACCCCTGCTCCCAACACTCCCCAGACGGTCCTGGATCCCCTAGAAAGAACCCCGTCCCGCTGACAGGCGACGGGCAGCACAAAAGCCTGCGCGGTACTGTACATTAGCAAGGGGTTCTTTCCGATGAAGGGATGAAAGGGCATTGTAATTTTGTTTTCAAATGTGTTTAAGAACCTGTTATTAAAATGGAATTAAACCCGAGTCCCAGGGCACGGGCTCTGCGACTACCGGGAGATAAAGCCTGATAATGCGATTAGCTGGGCCTGGCTCGAGCTGGGAAAGGCCCTCGGGGTGGGGGTGGGGGGGCAGGGGGGGAGGGGAGACGCCAGGGGGGCTCTGCCGAGCTCCAGCTCCACCCACCCAGGGGACAGCAAGGATGCTATTGGTCAGCGCCCAGCGTGGCGGGCAGCGAGCTACACACCCAGAGGGTGCTTGGGTGTGCATGGTGCACGCGTGTGTGCATGTGTCAGTACTGGGGCTTGAACTCAGGACCTTACGCCCTCACTTGGCATATTTGCTGAAGGCTAGCACTCTACCACCTACGTGAGCCACGGCTCCACTTCTGGCTTTTGGGGGGGGGTGGGGGAGGAGAGGAGGTTACTTGGAGATAAGAGTCTCACAGATTTTCTTGCCCTGCAAACTATGATCTTCCCATGTCAGCCTCCTAAGACGCTAGGAAAGGCGGGAGCCACCAGCATCCGTCTTGTTTTCTGCACGAAGAATGGGTGGTGGGCACAATCAGGAGCACAGAAACCTCCCTGGCATCAGCCGCCGGGACTCACACCTGGACTGGTTGACCAGGGAGCCAGGGAGATGAAGCCCTTGTCTGTCAGATGGGCCAGGGGGACAAGGATGCGGAGACTCCCCCTCCTGCTGGGCCCAGCCACCTCCAGCCAACTGAACATCGCTCTGGTTAAGAACTGAGGGGGCAGACTTCCTTTTGCCAAAGGCTAGACAGCAGATATTTCAGGCGGTGTGAGCCAGATGGTCTCCGTCGCCATCATCCCGTCCTGCCATTGAAGCAGGAAAGCAACTGTAGCTACTATGCAAATGAGCCGATTTGACTGTGATCCAATAAAACTTTATTTACAATAAAAAGGAAGTGGACCAGACTGGAGGATGTGGTTAAGAGCTGGGCTGCTGAGGGCACAGAAGCCTAAGGAACGCTCTTCACCTCCACCAGCCCAGCATTTTGCTTTTTCTTTATCTTTTTCTTGTTTTGGAGGGGGGAGCGGAGGGGGTTTTGAACTTGGCACTTAGCTAGGCAAATGCTCCATCACTTCACACACACACACACACACACACACACACACACACACACACACCAATCACTGTTGCTTTAGTTATCTTTCAGACTGGGTTTCTCACTTTTTACCCAGGGTTAGCCCTAAACCATGATCCGCCTAGCTCTACCTCCTGAGTGGCTGGGATTACAGGCGGGCCTTATTCCTTTATCTGTACACTGGACCTGCTGTCATTCTAACATTGGGTGAGGGGTGGTCATAGGTTGGGAAGGAGAGAAGTGCCCAGGAAGAGGGCAACTCCACCATGGCTGTTGACCACTGCCCAGGGGGCGCAGGCTTTAGCCAGAGGCCAGAGTCAGACTGGACAACGTGGGCACCCTTTGGAGTAATGGCAGTGTTGCTCTGCGTTTGTCATGAGCCCAGGTCGCTGGTGGGTCTGAGTCCCTGTAGTATTGGGTCCACAGATTGATAACATCATTGGACATTTTGCATGCTAGGGTAGTCTGCAGTGTGGGAGGGGCCTGGGGTATGGGTGGGGCATAGGTATGGGCATGGTATAGATTGTGGGTGGGACTTGGTGGGGCATAAGGTGTGGGTGGGGCCTCGGTGGGCGGGGCCTGAGTGTGGGCAGGGCACTGCCGTGAACCTCATTGCGTCTGTCCCAAGCATGGTCAGCTTCCATGCTGTGGTCTTCAGGACTGAGCGAGAGCCAGCACACTGGGTCCCAGGCCGACCGCACAATGCTCTTCCCGCAACAACTCAACCATGTGAGCTCCTAGAGAGCAATCCATGTGAGTCCATTTCCGCTTTTCCTGGTGTGATTACCTGTGCCTGGTCTTTCTCGTGTCAGTCAGCTCTCCACGGCTTGTGACAGAAGATCCCAGACAATCCAGGGAAAGGAGGAGGAGGAGGGGGGTCTTCTTGGCTCATGGCTTCAGAGGTTTCAGCCCATGATCAGTTGTTTCTGGGCCTGTGGTGAGACCCGGCCATGACCTGCTTCTTGCAGCTGGGTTTCCCTTCCCAGGGTTCCACCAAGCTTCTACTACAAGAGGGAAACCAGTGAGATGAGATTTCATTTACAGATGAGCCCCGTGCTGTCCACCCTGCTTGGTGGAACGGCTCCTCAAAGCCAGATTGGAACAGAATCCAAGCCCTGCTCGGTTCATATTTGGAATCTGTCTCTTCTCCTCCTCCTCCTCTCAAGAACGAAATCCTTGAGGCCCCAGGGTGGGAGTGAGCTCTGCTGTGCACGAGGCTCACATGGAGAGATGCCAAGGGACACCAGTTCCCATGAGCCTCTCAGAGGCCGAGCTTTTCAGGCTCCAGAGACACTTGATGCCTCTGAGTAAATCCCTTAGCAAGAGGGAGCTGGGGATAATGGATCCAGGAAATCCTGGAAGCGTTGATGTTGTTTCCTCTCCCAGAATGTCCCAGAAGCTTCTGGAACGAGTCCATTCATGGCTTGGAGGCTCTCTTCTATCCCAGCTGTCCCATCTTCCTAAGTACATTTCTAACAAGTCCCCCAGTAAGTCCAGAGCTTCTGCAATGGGAACCACACTTTGAATAGCAAGGGCGACCCTGGCGGCTCTCAAACAAGGGTGGTTCTGCCGTAATTCTCAGGAACATTCAACAAAGTTCTGGGGTCTGGGGTCTGGGGTCTAGGGGAATTTCTACTGGTGGGCAAAACCACTGGATTCACAGGACAGACAGTTATCTATTCCCAAATCACCACTGTGTTAAGGGGAGGTTCTGAGGATGGTGGAGCCCCAGAGAAGTTGGCCTCCCCTCAGATAAGAAGCCAAGACAGCCGGCGCAGGACCCCTGGAGCAGAGGTGCCTGACTCTGGCTGTTGCCCCACTCTTTGCAGTCAGGCGGCATCAGTGGGGCCTAAAGTGTAGCTGTGATTCCGCCGTCTCCTGACACCCCCATGTCCTCCTTCCCCGATCCATTCCTTCTCCAGAGCCAGGCTGGATCTCATGTGTATTTGGTTCCGCCTTGGTATCTGGTCCTGGAACGTAATTAATCCCAGGATCGCCGAGCCTTCTGTTCCGTTCACTTCTGTATTAGCACCGAGGCTGCTGCCTGGCATTAGTAGCTGCTCCCCTCTGCACCTTCGCTGTGCCGCCTTCCGAGGGGAGAAGAACGCAAGAACACCTCCCAGTGGCTCTCCATCCTGCAGAGCCGCGCACCGGCTGGAAATGGGCACCGCATGGAGCGTCTCCCCGTAGCTTCTGTCGGGAGGGAGGTGGGTTGTCCCTGGGATGGGACGTGGGTGGCCCCCAGAGAGCCCAGCCCCCCCACCTTCATTTGCATCTCCTCTGCTGGCTGGACGCCATGCAGCCCAGCCCCGGCTCATCGCTTCCTAATGGAGGGTAGATTGAAAAGAGGACCCAGGGCCGGCGTGGGTAGCTCACACCTGTCCTCTTCGCTCCTCCAGAGGCCGAGATCAAGAGGAGTGAGCAAAAACAGTTCTTGAGCCCGGCGCCAGGGGCTGGGGATATGGCCTAGTGGCGAGAGTGCTTGCCTCGTATACATGAGGCCCTGGGTTCAATTCCCCAGCACCACATATACAGAAAACGGCCAGAAGTGGCGCTGTGGCTCAAGTGGCAGAGTGCTAGCCTTGAGCAAAAAGAAGCCTGGGACAGTGCTCAGGCCCTGAGTCCAAGGCCCAGGACTGGCCAAAAAAACAAAACAAAACAAAACAAAGAGCCTGGCACCAGCGGCTCATGCTGGGATCCTAGCTAACCACCAAAAGGCCAGAAGTGGAGCTGTGGCTCAAGTGATAGAGCACTAGCCTTGAGAAAAACAAAAAACAACTCAGGGACAGGGCCTAGGCCCTGAGTTCAAGCCCTAGGACCAGCCCCCTAAAAATGCTCTTGAGACCCTATCTCACCAGAAAAGGCTGGGCATGATGGCCCGGACCTTTCATCCCATCTGGAAGTATAAATGAATTGTGGTTTCGATTGGCCAAGGTAAAAGGCAACACCCGAGGCAAAAGCCTTGCTCCAGGCTGAGCAGTGACGTGGAGCTGAGGTCCGGGTGCAGGACCAAGCAAGGGAGGATGGTGAGCAACCATCCTTGGGGCCAGGGTGCAGAGCGGCAGGATAGCCAGGAGTTCACTAGCCGGGCGGCATCCCCAGGCCCTTGGGCTCCTTCCAGATGTGAGGGCGCCAACGCAAGGTAACCTCAGGGCGGCTGGCAGTGTTGACGCTCTTCCTCTTGGAAGGGGGCGGGGCGGGGGGGGGCGGGGGAATGTATGGCGCAGCCTGGGAGACCGCACCGGATTTGATCCCAGCTCCTTCCCTGGGGATGGTGGGGTCAGCTCCTACAGGGGCCGCGCTCCCCTCTGCAGAAGGGGCACAGAATGTATCCTCCGAAGAGATGTGGGAACCGGCTAATGCTGACACTTCCCATGACTGCTGGAGCAAATGGCCGTGAGCGGGAGATGAACCCAGCAGGGTGGAAACGCAGGTGTTCCAGGAGCTGGCGGGTCCCAGAACCCCGAGGCACAAGTCTGCTTTCCCGCCTTTGCTGGCTTCTTGAGGCTGCCTAGGTGTTTTGGCTTGTGGCCCCTTCCTCCACCTTCTCGTAGCATTGTCTCGCTGACTCTGCTTCTCTCGCCCCATGTACACCTCTCTCTCTCTCTGGCCTTTTCAGCACAACTCTTTTTTTATTGTTGTTCTAAAGGTGATGTACAAAGAAATTCTAGTTACACAAGTTGGGTAATAAGTGCTTTTTTTTTTTTTTTTGGACAGTGTTCCTCGTTCGCTTCCAGTTTTTCCCTCCCATCCCCATCCACAAGTTCATTTTCAATATAGTGTCCAGTGAGTACCATTGCTGCGTTTGTTCACCCTTTGTCCCTCCATTTCAGTGCTCCCCTTTGCCCTCCCAAAGACAGATAAATGAACAAACAAGACAAAAAGAAAATAAAAACAACAAAGAAAAAAACCTTGTTTCCACTTCCTGGAGTTCATGTTGATAAATATTATTTTATATGGTCAGGTGCACATAGGCATTGATGGTACCTTCGTGTTCCTCCCCTGAGCGCCTTCCTTTGGTCTCACTGTGTGTGAGTGTCTAGAGTCCAGGGTCATTTTAATCATGTCCTAGAGTATTTTAGACCTACCTTCCACAGATGAGAGAAAACCTGCGCCACTTGTCTTTCTGAGCTTGGCTTGCCTCGCTTAACATGATTTGTTCTAGGTCCATCCATTTCCCTGTAAATAACACAATATTCCATTGTGTACAAGTACCACATTTGTTTTTTATCCACTCCTGTATTGTAGGGCATCTGGGCCGTTTCCATAACTTGGCTGTTGTGGCTAGTGTGGCAATGAACATGGGTGCGCTGGCGTCTTTACAGTGCCCTGGCTTGTGGTGCTCAGGGTAGATGCCTAGGAGTGGTATGGCTGGGTTGTAGGGAAGGTCTATGTTTAGTTTTTTAAGTAGTTGTACTGGTTGACATTCCCACCATCAGTTCAGTAGGGTTCCTTTTCTCCACATCCCCACCAATGTTTGTTTTACCAATTCATGATGTCAACCAATCTAGCTGAGGTGAGATGGAATCTCAGAGTTGTTTTGGTTCACATTTCCTTTGTGACCAGGATGATGGGCATTTCTTCATGTGTTTCTTTGCCATTCTTACCTCTTGTTCTGAGAAGTCTCTCCTTTGCTTCTTTGCCCATTTAGTGCTTGGTTTAGTAGCTTGGGCGGGGGGTAGTTTCTTGAGCTCCTTGTATATATGTTGGATATTAGGCCTTTTTCTAATATATTGCTGGTAAAGATCTTCTCCAAGTCTTGTTGGCTGTCTTCCTAACTTAGTAACTATGTCCTTTGCTGTGCAGAAACTTTTTAGTTTGATGTAATCCCATTTGTCAAGTCTCTCTCCCATCTGCTGTGCCCCTGGGACTCTTTTCAAAAAGTTTCTGCCTGTGCCTATGAGTTCTCATGTTTCTCCGGCTCTCTCTTGCAGTCATTTCAAGGTTAGATGGTCTGACCTTGAGGTCTTTGACCCACTTTGAGCTGACATTAATTCATGGTAACAAACAAGAATCCACTTTGAGCTCTCTGCACAGGGATGCCCAGTTTTCCCAACACTAATTATTGAAGAAGCTGTCTTTTTTCTACCATATATCTTTGGCTCCCTTATCAACTATCAGATAACTATAAATGTATGGTTTTATTTCTGGGTCTTGTACTCTGTTCTATTGATTTTCAGGTCTATTTTTGTGCCAGGACCAAGCTGTTTCTGTTATTATTGCTCTGTAGTACAGCTTGAAGTCTGGGGTTGTGATACCACCAGCATTGGTTTGTTGTTGTTTTTTTTTTTGGGGGGGGGGTGTTTTGTTGTTGTTATATTTTGCCAGAATTGCTTTGACTCCTCGAGGTCTTTTGCTGTTTCATATGCATTTTTGGATCGTTGGGACTTTGATAAGGATTGCATTAAATTGGTAGATCAATTTTTGGCAGTATAGCCCCTTTCACAATATTAATTCTGCCTATCTATGAGCATGGGGGGGGGTTCTTTGCATTTCCTGGTGTCATCTTTGATTTCTTTCTTCACATTTTTATAGTTTGCCTCATAAAGGACTTTTGCTTCCTTGGCTAGGTTTATTCCCAGATTTTTTTTTTTTTTTGAGGCTGCTGCAGAATGGAGTTGTTTTCCTGATTTCCCCCTCGGCTTGTGCGTTGTTGGTATACAGAAAGGCTGTAGATTTTTGTGGGCTGATTTTGTATCCTGCTACTTTGCCAGAGTTATGGGTCAGCCCTAAGGAGCTTGGGGCGCTGAGTTCTTGGGTCCTTTAGGTATAAGATTACGTCATCCGCAGGCAGTAGTAGTTCGACTTCTTTCCCCATGTGAATCCCACCCGCCCCCCTTTCTGAAGCCCGAGCCCCCACACCGGCCTGGATGCTCCCCGTGTTTTCCTCAGCGTGCCTTTTGCTGTGCAAAGTATCCTGTCCACAGGTTTTAGGGATCCAGGTGGGGACAACTTCGGAGACGGTTGCTCAGGTGACCACAGGCGGGATTGCCCGCGTGGGGCCTTCTTGTAACTCAGGCGCTGTACTGTCCTGCGTCCGCCATTCCCGAGGTCGCACGAACGTCTGAACCCATCTTAGTTTGGTTTGCCCAAAAGCAAACGAGCCAAGGATTCCAGGGCGCTTGATTTTTATCTGAGTGGTGTCAGGAGGCCGGCCGGACTTTGAGAAGGGAAGGAAAGACACTGCCGCTAAAGGGAACGTCCCAAGCCAGTCCCGGCAGCTGGGGGACTAGAGCTTGGTCCTCCTGGAGCTGAGCTAGAGCAAGCTCAGCCACCCAGCCCCCGGGGCCAAAGAGTGATAGGCTACGCCACCTCCCTGGGTGAATGCGGCCCTGAGAGTGCAAATAGTGGAAACAGAACCCGAAGCTTAAGGGGATGACCTTAATCAAGCTGCATTGTGTTCATGAATGGGCACAGGGAACTGAAACTGCCTTTGGACAACCGCCTAAAAAGAAAAGAAAGAAAACTATACACTTAACTGTCATTGGGGGGGGGGCGGGATTTCCTGCAGTACAGGTGGCGCCAGGTGAGCTCCAGCTGTGTGTAAAGCAACGCGGAGAGCCGCAGCTGGACACAGCTGGACACGGCCCTGTGGGCAGCCACGGGCTGAGGGCGCCCGGACCTGCCCTGCCCAGCAGCCTGGGGCCAGCCCAGCCAGCCCCCCCCCCACCCCCGTCCGCACCCCTCTGCTCCAGCTGTGCTCATTCGCTTTCCAGGAGTCACTTGTGGCTCCTCCAAAGCCAGCTTATTCTAGTGACGCGGTTATCGAATGACACTAGAATGGAGATTTATTAGGACTCCACGGCTTTGATTTCTTTTTTTTTTTTTTAATGTTCATGGAGATACAATCAATTCAGCGAGGAAGGCTAGCTGGCATGGGGTGGAAGAAACACCCACCCAGTTCTAGAAGGGATTTTAGAAGGTGCTTCTGTCTTCCTTCCTTTTAAGAAACCCACGCTGGAGATGGCGGGGGGGGGGGGGGGGGGGTGGCCATGAATTCTCGCTGCCTGCGTATGTGCGTGTGTAAGCCCATATTCCCATGATTCCATGGGGCGGGCATTGCTCCTGTTCTCTTGGTCCTTGGCGAAGCTGAGCTTTTCAGGCTCCAAAGACACTTGATGCCTCTGAATAAATCCCTTAGCAAGAGGGAGCTGGGGATAACGGATCCAGGTAATCGTGGACGCGTTGATGTTGTTTCCAGGTGGAGAAGGTGATGCAGGTCTCAGCCTCCTGAGTAGCCAGGATGACAGGCGGGAGCCACCAGCACCCCCACTGAAGGCAGGCTCAAATTCAGCTGTCACTAGGAGATGGAGACTTGGGTGATTTCGTTGTAGCATGAGTCGTATTGCGGGTATTTCCTATGCATTCTCACGGGGCTTACGTTGGCAGGCAAGTTCTGTTCTTAGGTTTTAATTACACGGAGCCAAAAAGCAGGAGCTATTCTCTTCATTGGCCGTGTGAACACTACAGAGTCTAGCCCTACACCAACAAGTTGGCATGGGGCTAAACAGCATCCCCTGCCCAGGCGGATGGGTCCTTGGCCTTAGAAGTCACAAGTTTCCCAGCATGCACCTCTGCTGCCCACACACCTGGCGTCCCCGCTCCCAGGATTGTCTGCTACCTCAGCATCGCTCCCTCTGCAATGGGTTCACAGACATGCCGCCATGTTGCGGGTCCTCTGGGGGCGGGGTCTGCTTCCAGCCGAGAGGCCCTGGGCACATCTTCACTGAGCCAGGTTCTTCACTGTGAGTCAGAGGGACTCCCGGGTCCTTGCGAGGCTGCACCTGCCCCGCGTCTCCCCAGGGCCAGGTGCAGAGCAGGGACTCACTGTGAAGCTGTACAGCAACGATCTGGGCACCCACCTCAGCCCTGGCAAGTCTGCCCCGGGGGCAGCGACAAAGACACACACACACACACACACACACACACACACACACGCACGCACGCACGCACACCGCCCTCAGGTGGCCAGCGGGGAAATCAGTGTGGGAGGAAGTCATCAGAGCTCAGTATAGGCAGGTAGAGGACACAGCAACCAGAAAGTTCTGAGGGGAGGGTGTCCCCTCAGAATGCCTTACTCCATTTCTCCTCCCTGGGGAAATTTGAGCAGAAGAAGTGTTACGAAATTACTTACAGTCAGCACTCTCTCTGTCACACACACACACACACACACACACACACACACACGAGATCTGTGCTGCACAGACTGAATAATCCAGTGTCTTGCCTTCCACTCCCTGATGGGGTTACTTGTCATTCTCGGTGCAGAAGGGAGTGCAAGCCATGTACAGAGTCTCCCAGCTGAGCGTCTGCGCTGGAATAAGACTCATTGCTTTAAAAGAAGGAGGAGGACAAGGAGGAGGAGGAGGAGGAGGAGGAGGACGAGGACGAGGACGAGGAGGACGTGGAGGACGAGGACGAGGAGGAGGAAGAGGAGGAGGACGAGGACGAGGAGGAGGAGGAGGACGAGGAGGAGGAGGAGGAGGACGAGGACAAGGACGAGGAGGACGAGGAAGAGGAGGAGGACGAGGAGGACTAGGACGAGGAGGAGGAGGAGGAGGAGGAGGAAGAGGAGGAGGAGGAGGACGAGGACGAGGAGGAGGACGAGGAGGAGGAGGACGACGAGGACGAGGAGGAGGACGAGGAGGAGGAGGACGACGAGGAGGAGGAGGAGCCTATAAGAGCGGATGGGAGGAAGTGGGCCAGGGCTAGGGTGCCACATCTCATTAGACTCCCAGAGCTCCGCTCAGGGCCTGGCGTGGCTAGCCAGTGACTCCTGCCCACCCGATTCCGTCCACACAGCCACCGCTTCCCCCTCACACTCCTGACTGCAGAAGAGGCCCCTGCGTGTGCCGAGGATGGGGGACAGGTGACCCAAGACGGAAGGCGCAAGGCTGAGGGTAGCGGCTGGGGTTTCCTCGGATTCCGGGGGAGGGCCTGGGTTCCTCCTCAGCCAGACCGTTTGGCACTACCAAACACAGAGCGAGCCGTTCCTTTCCTGGGGCAAAGCTCCGAAGCAGACAAGAGGACTGGGGAAGGAGGCCGAGCCTCCTGGCTGCTGGGGCCTGGAGCAACGTCCAAGCGCCATCATGCGGACACTGTGCGGCCAGAGGCTCCCTCTGCGTCCCCGGGGAGAGGGCACGGTGACACCCTCAGAGTATGGGGAGTGCAAATGCCACGTGCACACGCCGCATCACCTAACAAGGGCATGTTATGTCACCGCTGAGTCTTTTCCTCTTCTGTGTTTTTGGTTGGTGGTGCTGGTCCTGGGGCTTGAACTCAGGGCCTCGCGCACTCACTTTGTTTTTCTGCTCAAGGTTGGCCTTCTACCACTAAAGCCACACCCCGCTTCTGGCCTTTGGCTGGTTAATTGGAGATAGGAGTTTCTCACCTTTGTCTACGGAGGCTGGCCTTGAACCATGATTCTCAGATCTCAGCCTCCTGCGTTAGCTAGATTACAGGCGTGAGTCACCCTCTTCTCTCTGGGAGTCAGGTTCCTGAGGTGGGCATGGCCGCCACACTGGCTAAGATTCCGGAACCTTCTGTAGCTGCAGAGCTCTCCCTGGAGGACCCGCACCTGCCGCCGGGGCTCTGGGGCCAGCGGGAAGAAAGGACTCGGCCGCTGGCTCCGTCCGCACCACAGCCCAAGTCCTGGCGCACCCATCTGTGGGTGCCCCGCCCCTTTCTTCTCTTCCCTTTCTCAGGTTGCAACATGCCAGACCCTATTCACAACATAAAGGCAAGCAGAGGTTGGGCATGCTCTGGTAGCCTGGAGCCTGAGCCGGCTCCATCTGCTGCGGTAGCCTTGAGCCTGAGCCGGCTCCATCTGCTGCGGTAGCCTTGAGCCTGAGCCGGCTCCATCTGCTTCTCTCCCTGGGGCGCCCCGCCATCCATGCTGTCTTTGCGCTTTCCTCCCGAAGGCTTCGGGCTGGGCTGGGAATCCTCCGGGGCCAGGCTGGGATGAGGTGGTGGGCAGTGGCAGTCCCTTCGCTCGCCAGGACCGGAAATCCCGGTTCGAACATCTGGCTGGGGTTGGAGCAGCGCCCCTCTCTCCCCCTCCTCCCTTCTCCCACAAAGAAGGATCCCATCTGATGTTGGCCAAAGGAAGTTGTGCTTGAAAATCCATCTCCGTCATGACTTAGCAGGGCAGGCTGCTTTTAGGCAGACCACGAATGCTGGGCGTAGAACCCCCTTAGTAGCTTGGCCCCCAGCCCCAGCCCTCGGAGGCATGGTTGCTGAAGCAGGCTGAGCCCTTCGGGATAATGACACGCCGCCTCCCCGTGGCAGAGTGTGTTGGTGTTGCTGTTTCGACTTTTGCACAGTCGTTTGGTGGATAGGGCCCACTTAGGACACGAGTGCATATTTTGCTAGCTAATATCGAGTTTACATTTGGACCTCAGGTGTAGGGGGGTAATGATTATGTGGCAATTAAAGGCGGATGGATCATTTTCGGGCATGATTGGGGATCGGTCAGCAAAGCGAACAAGCGCTGGCTTGGACATTGAACTGAACGTTGTGCTTCTGAAGGCATGGCGGGGTGCGGGGCAGGTGGGGGGGACACTGTTGACAGATGGCTCGGAGCTCTCCAATTTCAGGGGGGCGGGGGGTGGGTGGAGAAATGCCCTGATTTGCGCTGGGTCTTTAGATGTCTCCATGCGATGTCATTTTATGAGCTGAGATGACCGTGTGTGAATAAAGTGAACCATGAAAGGACGGACACACACACACACACACACACACACATGCACACACGCACACATGCACAGACACACGCACGCAGATGCCTGTGCACTCTTTGCATTGAAATATGCTTCATCTAAACATGTCTCCATGTGTCAGGGAGGAAGCAGAGCTAATCTCTGGGTTTATATGTTTTTCTGTCTTCATCTTTAACTGTAGTTATTTCTCTTCCTCATGGGGGGATCTACCTGCTAGACCCGTGAATGTGCCATGTGGATACCCCCCCCCAAGCAGCCAGGAGAGCCCCCGTCACCCCCAAGCCTGCCCCCACCTGCCAGAACCTCCTTCCGGTCTTCGGATCCGTTTGGCCATGTTGGGTCTTATCCAGGGTCATTTTTTTAAAAAAGGGAATCGAGATGTCCCCACTTAGACCATTGAACAGCCAGCAAGCACGCCTGGCCTTCACCTTGCACTCATATTCCGATGCTCCAGGCTGGCTGCGCGAAGCTGAGAAGAGCTGATGCCATCTTGCTCCCTCTCCCGGGGCAATGGCCCCCAAACGTGCTTGGCCTTGGATCTCTTAGGACAAGAAACCCCTCCTCCTTCCGGTTACCTCCTTCCTACTTGCCCTTCCTCATGAAAACCCTGCTGAGAGGGGGGCACTGGGAGGGAGGCAGGAAGCCGGGAACCTGGCCGCTCTCGTTCTTGGCGGCAGAGCTCCTGGGCCACGGTGGCTCCGGCTCACCCAGAGCCACAGGTGACAGCAGAGACGCGCGTATTTCCCCGTGCCAATTGGTCTCACGTTATTTCCACATGAACCTAGAAAGCTGAGATGATAGGTGGGGTGTGCTGGCTGGGCTTGAACCCAGGGCTTCACACATGCGAGGCAAGCTCTCCACCACGTGAGCCGTAGCCTCAGATCTTTCGTGTTTACTCTGGTTTTGTGTCAGCGTCCTATGCTATCTTTGCCCAAGTTGGCCTCGAAGTCTCAGTCCTCCTGCCTGAGCCTCCCTGAGTCACTGAGATTAAAGTGGTGAGCTACCATACCTAGCCTAGAAGCTTAGAGCTTCCTTGTTGTTTAAACAGCCTTCCCCGTTATCCTGGCTGGGGTCCCCGCCCCATAAACACTTGGGGAGGTATGGGGGGGACGATTTGTGACACCCCTACCATGGCTGTTCCCTGACATCCGGCAGACTCCGTGGTGGTTGCCCTGTGTTCTCCGTGCAGTGCTCTGTCTTTGGGGCATGGGGGTGAGCTCAGAAGCGCGTTTCCGGGAAGGAGGGACCCGATCTTCCTCTCCACGCCTGTGCACTGAACTGCACTCTCCGAGGGAACTGGAGGAGTGTCCTGATGCGCACAGGGTCCTGACGGGCCACCCACAGAGTGGAGCGGCCTTCGCCTACGTTGACTGCAGAGACTTGAAAATGCGACGCCCGTGCCAGCCCCGGTGTGACTTTCGGGTGACTTTCATTCAGGGTTTCAGCTCCGGGCCAAGGAGGAGATGGGCTATTAATCTTATGACATGCGCTTTGAATAGCTGCGTATTTCAATCCTGTTAATAAGCTCAGGGGCTGGCCTGTATGGGTCTCCTTCCAAAAGTAGCACCTCAGCAGGAGCTGGGCTCTGTGCCTTTAAGAAGACAGTTGGCTTCAGCCTGGGGGCTGACCACCAGCCCCTCCTCGCTCCCAGATAAACCCCAGGCAGCTCCCAGCTGCCCCTGCCGGCCCATCTGTCACCAGCCAAGCCCAGGGGTCAGCGGGCCTGGCGCCCTTTCCCTGGAATGTTAAGAAAAGGAAGAACAAAATACATGGAGAAAGCAGAACAAAATGAAAACAAAGAGGAAAAAAAAAAAAGGAGGAGGAGGGGGGAGGGGGGCTAGGCAAGAAAGAGTTCACGCGGAAGAATCCAGCATTTCTGGTGTGATTCCCGCCCCTTCCCCCTTCCTGGTCTGAATTCCCCAGCCCAAAGGTTCATCTGTTCCTGTGGTCATCCATCAATGAGTGAACCCCCTCCAGGTGCATGATGGGAGATGCCGGGGACACAGGAATGGGCCTGGCAGATGGCTGGCTGGGCCTGTTCAAGGACCACCGCAGGGCAGAGGGTCGTGGCCAGATGGAAGCAGGGAAGCAGCAGCCCAAAGCAATGGCCTGCCGCCGTTAGAAGCCAGACTCTGCCATTTGTAGGAAACGTCACTTCGCCTCCCCCAGCCTCAGTTTCCCCATCTGTAAAATGAAGCTAAGAATGGGAGCCTTGGAAAGACCTCTCTGAAGTACTGTGATCCAAAGGCAAGTGCTGGGTGCTAGAGGAGCTTGTCCCTGGAGAAGGTGTCCCCTACAGGTGGGGACTCCCCAATAATGCCATATTCACATGGGCAGCGAGAAGCTGACCCCAGACTTTTCTCACTCACCAAGTCCTCCACAATCTGCAAAGATGGTGTGCCGTAAGCGAACTGTCTTCTTGTCTCAGATAAGTGGCTCTGTTCAGGCAGCAAGTAAGCAATGAACATCTTGTTTGCTTTTTGTCCTTCCTAAACATCTTTCTGGAACGTTCTACCACAGCGATTATCTCCTATTGCTTTGCCTTTTGGTGAACAGCCAAATAATTGAGACTCTAATTCGTACCCTCATGCAGAGACTAGAAGGTCGATTTTTTTTTAACTGGTGACACTAGGATTTGAACCCAGGGCCTCACGTTTGCTAGGCAGGTGCTCTACCCCTTGAGCCATACTCCATCCCTTGAAGGTGGTTTGAAGTTCTGAGTCGGCTGCCTGGGGCCCCAAGATAGCCCTAGCTCTAGGCCACAAGGGTCCCCTGTCATATTGCTGCTGGGAAGTCAACTTGTGGGTTCCCCCAGTGGGTGACCCCACCCCTCGGGGACCATGAGCAGGCACAATGACCTCGGTGCCCAGGGAGACGAGTTCAGGGACCAGGAAGCTAAGTGATGATGCCTTCTTCCCCAGATCTGCCCCTCCCCCTTGATACCACTTCCCCCCCCCCGTATGTCATACCCTTTGGGGGTACCGAAGCGCCCCACTACCGCTGGTGCTCCACAGGCCTTGGTGTCATGGAAGTGAGGCCACTCAGCGTCTTGCCATCGATCCTGTCCGTTTAGGAGCGATGGCACACCTTCCAATCCACAGCCCGCCCTGTGGAATTCAGTCTTCCGTCTGCTACCAAATTATTCCAGCATGGGTGCTACTTGTCAATTGCTGCTTGGAGGACCCAGGTCTCACCATGTGACCCCCCAAGATTCCCCAGGAGGCTCCGGGGACCATCCGTTCTTTTGGCCTCTAGTGGCAGGATTTGAACTTGGCACCCACCGCCTTGTTCCCACGCCAGGCCCAAGATGACAGGCTTGGGGAGTCGGGGGGTGGGGGGCTCTCAGGGCAGAAGGGATGGCCAGTGTGCCTCTGAGAAGGTGGGGTGATGGGGACATGGCAGAGAGCAGCCTGGGGAAGCCGGGGGGCGGAGGGGGAAGGGAAGATGCGTGAGAAGAGGCTAGGACAGGGCTGTGAGCCAGCCGGTGTGGAACACAGGGCACCTCTGCCTCCTGTACTTGCTTCTGTTTGTTTGTTTGTGCTGGTACTGGGGCTTCAACTCAGGCCCCCCCCCACTCCACTTTTTTCACTCAAACCTGGCCCTCCCCCACCGGAGCCCCCCCTCCACTTCTGACTTTTTGCTGGTTAACTGAAGGTCAGAGTCTTACAGACTCTTCTGCCCGGGGTGGCTATGAACCGCGGTCCTCAGGTCTCAGCCTCCTGAGTGGCTAGGATTACCCGTGCCTGGCTCTCCATTTTCAGCAAGGGCATCTCTACCTCCTGGGCCATGGGTTGAGAATGCTTCAGAATCTTCTAGAAGGTCCCATACAGCTCGGGTGGCTGGGTCCCATTCCTGAGTTCTCTTCTTTCTTCTCTTCTTCTTGTTCTCTTTCCTCTCTTTTCTCCTCCCTTCCTTCCTCCTTTCCTCTCTGCATTCCCTCCCTCCCTCCCTTCCTCCCTCCCTCCCTCCCTCCCTCCTCCTCCCTCCCTCCCTCCCTTTCTTCTTCAGACACACACAGAGATTTTGAGCACTCTTCCTCCATGTGTACATGTTTTAAATAAATTTTGTTACACACGTTTGAGGTTGGCAGCCAAGCCAACAGCGGCCCACAGCAGGGTTCTGGGGTCCTGGGGTCCTGGGGTCCTGGGTCCTGGTCGTACCAGCCACCGCCCCGGTACTAGAGAAATCACCTCCATTCATGACTTCCCACTGTGCCATCTAATCCTTCTCGTTCCCAATCATGCCCGTTCTCTTGGAGAATAAACACTGTGCCCCGAAGGCTTCATTTTAGAGCCTTATTTCTCCCTGATTTACATTCTCCTCCCTCTTCATTTTATGGCCACTTCAGATGTATCCTCAGTGGGTAGAGGCCACTCACGAGGCCTCGGCTTCCCCTCCCCCTTCCATCCATCCTCCCACCCCACACTTAATGGCCCGTCCACACGCCAGAAGGGCTGGCTTGCAGGGGCCGGGAGACACGCCTGCTTCTGTACAGCGCAGCCCGGCTCACCCACTCTGAAATCAAGTCCTCCCAGGTCAACCTCCGGAGGCCTAGGAAGTGGAGGTGTGGCTCAAGCCAGGCAGAGTCTGCCTTCCGGGGGGTGGGGGGGGGCCCATGGGCGTGACCTTCGAGAAGACCCCCGTCCTCCTAGCTGGACTGGTCCCCGAGGTGTGGGGTGTCTCTGCCTCTGCGGGGCTCTACCCCGGCCCTGGCCTCCATGCTGCGACTCCTGGGCCCTGGCTCACGGACACAGGCGCAGCCCGGCTTCCGGAGCCCAGCAGGTGGGGTAATAGGAAGACAGAAGCGTTCCTAGCTCCGTCCCAACCCCCACACCCGCGGAAAGGCCAGAAAGCAAAGCAATGCAGCAGTCACCCGGGATGGAGTTTGGGGTCTTCTCCAGCGCGCAGGGCGCTGTCCAGACCCCCAGATCTGTGCCCGGCTGCTGTCCTGTCTGCCCCTCTCCTGGCCAGTGGCCTCAAGGTTTTAGTGGCTGCTTCTGGGGCTTGAACACTTGGCCTTAGGCCCTTGCTTGGCCTTTTCCACAGGCTGGTGCTCTTCCACTTGAGCCACGCTTCCACTTGCGCGCTCCTCAGTTGGAGAGGAGATGTGTGTGCCAGGCGGGGCTGGCTTCACACCTCGGTCCCAGGTCTCTGCCTCCTGAGTAGCTGGGATTACAGGCGTGAGCCACTGGCGCTCGACCGGCTGTCACAGATTCCTTTTCCAGCGTTCTGCAGCCCCGTTGGGTAGGAATGTGACTCTTTGAAGGCTTGAGGTCCTTTCATTCCCATCCCTGTCACTCGGGTTCTCGCTGCCCAGATGCTGAGGGGCTCCTGTTGAGTTCTGGAACCTTCAGCTGTCTTGGTGGATGCCTTGCAAACTCGAGCTTTTTGCTCCAAGCCTCCCTGCTCTCCACGACTTGTTTGTTGTTTAAATGGCCAGTCACCCCAGCCCCTATGCTCCGGACTCGTTGCCACTCCCGCCAAGCACGGCGTGGAGAAGCTTGTTTGAAGTCCAGGAAAGTTTTATGTCCCGAGGTCTCCCCAGGTCTCGCTCCTCTGCTTTCATCTCTCAGCGCCGATCAGCCCGCCTTTGCCAGCGTTGAATGCCGAGGGCTCCATGCGTGCCAGGCCCTGCGCCTGCGCCTGGCGGGGAGATTAAAACCCAGAACCTCCCCGTCGTGGTCCGAAGCACCGGCCAGCCTGCCAAGGGGTCGCAGGTCCCGTGCAGAGGCACCTGTCCATTCAGAGACCCCAGAATCCCGAGCTGGAGCAGAATCAGCTCTGGCCGTGTTGGGCTCCAGCGTTGGGGGGGGGGGGGGTTCCCTCTCGGTCACGCCCCCCCCTCCCCCCAGGATGGCGCTGCTCACTGGCGGAGGCTGTTTGCGCCCCCCCCCCACAGACCTGGCTGTGCCTGCCCGTGGGTGGAGAACGCATTGCCGGCTCGCTCAGAGCATGCTGGGGACGCCTGCCAGCCAGCTGCTGGCCACGAGGACTTGGGACTCGGAGACCCCGGGGAGGGGACGCGGAGGTAACCAGAGGCGACAGGCGCCATTGGGCTGCGCTGGCACGGGGGTGGGGCTCCGCGGCAGAGGGCTGTGCCCTGGACATGAACAGTCTTCGTGCGGGGGCGGCCTCAGAGGGTCCACCCCCACCCCCTGCCCCCCAGAAGCTCCTTCCCAGCCCCCACCCCCGGGGCAGCGGAGGGCGTGGAGGCCGAGGCGGGAGAGGGGGCCGCCATCTTGGGTGCTTGAGTAGCAGGATCCGCAGGCCCCGGGCACTGATGGCGCCTGCTCCCCCCCCCCGCTCCCCCCCCCCAGTCCCTTTGTCCTGGGTGGGGCCCAGCGGCTGGCTGCCCGTGAGGTCCTGCAAGGGAGGGTTGGCTTGGTTTTCTTCTCTGGAGTTTTGAACTGCCCCTGATTGTCTTCTATTTCTCTTCTCTCCTTGAACAACATCTCTTCCTCCTCCATCTCTTCCTCCTCCTCCTCCTCCTCCTCCTCCTCCTCGTGCTCCCTCCCCTCTTCCTCTTCTTCCTCCTTTTCCGTCTCCTTCTCTCCTTCCTCTTCCCCTCTCTCCCCCCCCCACCTTCCTTTGTCTCTTTCCTCCTCTCTCCCTCTCCATCCTTGCCAACGTTCTTCCCTGCCCTCCCCTCCCCTCTCTCCCCTCCCTCCCCTCCAGACCTCTCAGGCCATCTCATTCACCCCCTCCCAAGTCCCTCGAGGCAGCGATGCCGGCATCTCCGGTCCAGCCCCGAGTGCTCGGCCTGGCTCCGGGTGGGCAGGTCCCGCCTGTTGGGTGACGGTGGAGGGGACTGCGGGGTGACGGGGAGGCGGCCACGGCAGAGGTGGCGTTCCGAGTGCCCTCCGCTGCCCCGCGAACCCTCTCCACCTGGGGCCACCTAGCCAGAGGAACGTAGACCCCTGCACACTGCCTAGAGGGGCCTCCGTTCACAAGCGCCACGCCCAGGTTGCCCATCTACCAATGATGGGTAACGGAGATGGAGAGGGAGGGGAGCAGGAAGGGGGTGCAGGGTGGAGAATATGACTGATCTAGAAGATTCTTGGGTGGCCCGAGTGCGGCTGTCTGGGGTCCCTGGTCACGTGAGCAGCGTAAGGAAGGCGCACGGCCCCTCGGGGCCTGGAGCCGGAGCTGCTGGCGGAGAGAGCAGACACCTGCTCCTTCTCCTCACTTCAGGTAATTCCCGGCCTCCTCCGGGATGCTCAGGAGGCCTTGATGGTCCTCGCGGAGGGCGTTGCTTGTCTGCAAGAGCAGCTGAGATCCCAGACTGAGCGCCTAGCGGGGAGGGGAAAATAGAGTGGGGATGGGACGCCCTGCCCCCTAGGGGCTTTGTGAGGAATGACAAACGGGACCAGCCAACATGAGGGGTCAGTGCTGGGTTCCCGCAAGGCACAGACACCATCATTCGTTCCTGAGAGAGACCTCCGATGTGAGTTCAGTTCCAGCCCCACCCCACGGATGCAGAAGTGAGGCGCAGGGAAGATGCGGAGTATGGGTGACGTGCTGCACGAGCTGGGGCCCAGTCACGGGCCCCAAAGCCTCAAGCTTCTGCAGCACAAGGCTGTAGATGGTGCACAGTTCAAGGAATCTTGTCCTGGGCTGCACTTAACCCCAAGGGTGCTTCATCCCAGTTTTCCCCCTGTGTGGCGTACTGGGCATGGATAATGGATGGACAGATGGATGGATGGATGATGGATGGATAGGTGGATGAGGGATGGATCAATCGATGGATAGATGGATGGGTGGAAGATTGATAGATTGGATGATGGATAGATGTGGATGGATGGATAGATGGGTGGATGGGTGGGTGGATGGATGGATGGATGGGTAATGGATGGTGGGATGATGGATGGATGAATGATGGATAGATGTGAATGAATGGATGGGTGGATGGGTGGATGGATGGATAATGAATGGGTGGATGATGGATGGATGAATGATGGATAGATATGAATGAATGGATGGGTGGATGGGTGGATGGATGGATAATGGATGGGTGGATGATGGATGGATGAATGGGTGGGTGGAAGATGGATAGATTGGGTGATGGATAGATGTGAGTAGATAGATGTATGGATGAATGGATACATGATGGACAGATGGATGATGAATGGATAGATTGATGATGTTGGATGGATGGACGATGGGTAGATTGGATGATGGATGGATGGATGATGGATAGATTGGATGGTGGATGGATGGATGGATGGATGGATGGTGGGTGGATAGATTTGATGATAGACAGATGTGGATGGATAGATGGATGGATGGGTGGGTGATGAAGGGATACACTGATGGGTGAATGATGGATGAGTGGATAGAGTAATGGATGATGGATGGAAGGATGGATGATTACAGAGCGGCCCCTAGGGCAGTTGGTTGGTTGGATAGCAGTGATTCTTGTTCCGCACAATCCCCGCTCTCTCGCTCGGAGCTGACCTGGGTGGAGAGCAGGCTTAGGTGAGGAGCTGCTGCTTTTCCTCACGGTTCTGCTCTGCTACCATCGCCAAACACAAGTCATCTGGCCCATGGCCGCCTGCTTCTCAGCTGAGTATTTGGAAAGCCTCGGGAAGATGGCGGCTTGCATGAGAGGGGTTTAGAAAATTCCTGTGTCACGACAGCTTCCCTGGTTCTTTTCCATTTACAAATCCTAAAATGTCCATCCCACACCCTCCCTGTGCCTGAGGTTTTCTTCACCTTAGGTTCTGCGTCCCTCGAGCGGCGTGCCCACTCAAGGTCTTGCCCTGGGCTGTGGCTGTGGACCCTATCGCCCTGCCTGTCTCCCCCAGCTTCACCCACAGACATTCTCCCCACCCCAGGAGTGTCGTCCCCCCCCCCCCCGGCCCCCGCTCCCCAGCAGAACTTCCCGCAGGGAGGCGGGAAATGCAGGTGGCGGCATCACTCCGGAGATGAGAAAACTGAGACCTTGCTGACACTGGACCTTGAGCCGGGACCTCCCATCCCCCCAGGCCCATCCTTCCGCCCTTTACCCCTGCTGCGCTGCCCTCCGTCTGCCCATCGTGGCAGGAGTAGCCCACTCCTAGCCCCACAGCTCACAGTGACCGTTCTGCACATGTCGTCCGCCGAGTGGCTGTCCCGCCCTCTCGGAACCCTGTCAGCGAGTGACAGACTGGGCTGCCCGGCTCCAGACCTGGTGTGTTCCCAAGCACCATCCTGCACTGCCTTCCTGAGGGATCACTTGCCTGTTCACTCGCTCACGGTTGCCCTCGTCATTCACGCGTTCACGCATTCACCCATTCATTGATCTACTCATTCACTGAGACATCCATTCCCTCATCCCTTCCCCCACTCCCACGTTCATTCACTCATTCATTCAGCCACACACTAGCCTGAGGCCGTCAGCTCACCCAAGACGACTCAACTCCTCTCCTCTTCGTGAGGGCAACATGATCCGGGAGCTTGGGTTGTCTGTTGCTAGGTAACCCATAACCACACACTGGCCCTGACACCTAGCTACTCTCTCCCTGGTATCTGGACCCAGTCTGGACCGCATGGGAGTGGGAAGTGCGTGGAGTATGAACAGCGGCGTGACCACGATGCATACCGTGTCCGCAGTGCCCAGATGCCCTCCGTGCCTCCGAGGAAAGCATTGTGGGGTCCCTTTGTACCAGGAAGGAAACTGAGGCTCAGAGAGGTGGGGAAGTGTAGCCGGAAGGTCCCAAGATGGGCTCAGAATCCAAGTCAGCGCCCCTAACCCCCACCCCATCCGTCAGAGCCCTGCCCCTACCCCCAGCATCTTTGGTCTGCACCCATCCCCTCCCGTGGCCCCTGGAGAGGCCCACTCAACGTCGCCCTCCTCCATCCTCTCCTCCCCCATGCCAAGAAGGGCGGAGACACCGGGCCCCGCGGCCGTTGAGTCTGACACCTGCCAAGGATTAACTGTGCCACAACAGAGAAGCTACTGGAAAGGGGCAAAGGCGTAGGGGCTCTCCAGCAGCCACATGACGGGGCGGTCTCCAGTCCCCACCTTCTGATAGCTGCTGGCCGATGGGAGGAACGAGGTCTTTTCCTCTGCGCTCCGCCTTCTATTTTTGTAAGAGGTGACACCTGATGTCCTGGAATGCGGGAGCCCTGACCGGGAGCTGTCCCTGTCCTCCGAGAGCTGTCCCCTGTCCTGACCGGAAGCTGTCCCCTGTCCTCCAGGCAGTCAAAGCCCAGGATGTCTACCAAGCCACAACCACCCTGGAGCTTTCCACCCCTGGCTCGTATTCTCTCCCAGGGTGGAGTGACTCCTTACGGCCCCGGCCCTGGTTGATGTTTTCCCTTTCCTCTGCCCTCACGACTGTTTCTTCTGCTTGAAAGCAAAGGCCCAGCTTCATTTCTTTGGCCTTTGGGTTAAGCCACTGTTTAAAAGGCCTTTCTGAGGAACGAGGCCGTGTCTCGGGCAGACCGTTCCGAATCGCGACCACTGAGCCAGGCCATGGCGATTGACAAGGCCCTAGGTTCTGGCCCCGAAACTGCCGAGCCCTGGCCACCCGTGGCTGACCGCGAGAGCCCCTCGAGGGACTCCGGTGACGAGGGCTGCCCCGGGGCCTTCCGTCCAGCTCGGTCAGCAAAAGCAGGCGGGTAGGGTTTCGTTAACAGGACAGATTTCACAGCTCAAGCAGGATGCCGGCGCCCATTCTGCACGGAGTCAGGGGAGAAGGTGCGGATCTGTGTGTGTGTGTGTGTGTGTGTGTGTGTGTGTGTGTGTGTGTGATTTGCTCTCAGTCCTGCTGCGAAGCTGAGGGTTACGTACTCGTCTCCTCTGCCATCCGGCTTTCAGGCGGTAGGCTCCCTGGGCTTTGCCCTCCCCCCCCCCCAACACACACACACAGAGCACACACGGGACAAGAAGGGTAGATCGAGGGTCACTTAACTCTTACATTGCTGGAGCTGAACGCCGCACTTTCTTTTCTGCTTTTACCTGAGGGAAAGGAGCAGCAAGAAAGCGTCTGAGCTGATGGACAGGGCCTGGACGGCTCAGGCCGGGGTGGTGCGGGCGAGCGCTGGTCAAGGCCCAGACTGACCGGGCGTGGACTCAGGTCGCTGGGACCTCCAAGCACCCACACAGCCCTGGCTGTGAACCCCCATACCTGGATAAGGAAGCTGGGGTGTGTGTGTGTGTGTTGGTTCCTCTCCCTGAGAATCTTAAAGCTCTGGACAGCATGCTAACTAGCCTTGAAGGCGGGCCCCGACTGGCCCTGTAGCCCCCACTTTTTGAAGAGAATCTTGGTGGTGTCCAGATTTTCGAGGCATCTTAGGAGTTCTGAAATACTAAGCTGCTTGGTAGTGATTCGTTTTCGCTCAACAAAATCGTCCCTCGGTTACGAGGCAAACGCGGTATCGGTACAAAAAGAACTGAGGTGCTTCCAAATCCTACACCGGGTATGTAGCGTTCGCGGGTCATCGGTGGCTATAGTATTCTGTCCCCTACACATAAAGAGTTAAATTTAACATTCCAAGGAAGGCATTCCTTCGTGGTCAAGGCCAGTGTTTCATTTGTTGGAACCTCGTTTCATTTCTGATAACCATCCCCCCAAAAAAGCGTTTTCTTCAAAAATGAGACAGCTGCATAGCTGTTGACGCATTTGTTCCAAACGCTTGGGTCAGCAGCTGGCGGCTGCTGATTCCAGTTACGCCAGCAAAAATCCGGAAGGGGGTGCGGGGTATGGCTCAACGGCGGTAGAGCACCAACCTCGAGTGAAAAAGCTAAGCAAGAACTCCAGGTGCGGAGTTCAAGAACCGGTACTTACACGAAGACGGAACCATAAACAGAGCACGGAGCCGAGGGGAGACGTGGATTCCTTGGGGTCAGCAGTGGGCCAGACAGGAAGCGAGGTGCTCTCCACCCCCCAACTCTGCACAGTAAGGGATTATTATGGTATGGCCACCTCCCCCTTCAGGCCCCAGAAACGGCCGTGCAGACACGGGGGCTCAAGTCCCTTTGCTCTGTGGGGCTTTCTCTAAATTATCTTTCTGGGTTCTTAATCCCACGAATACAAACAATAATTATCAACCTAAGTAGATTAGTCGGCATCGCTTAGGCGCCTCTGGGTCCCCAAACGCGTCGGATTATTGACTGATGACAATTAATCTAAAAAATAAATAAATAATGGCACGGGCGAGTCCTCCGGTTCCCTCTGCCCCGTCTCGGGTCTGCGGGAAATGGTTCACAAAGGGTTTGGCTGAGCTGTTACTTCTACTTGGCTGTGGCCATTTTTTTTTCCTCCAGGATGGAAACGTTCCATTAACACGAATTTGTTTCCCACCCCAGATCTCTTTGTCGTCCTCCCCGCCCCTCGCCCTCACCTCCCACCCCCCCCCCCCCCCCCCCGCCCCCGTCATGGCTCCGGCGGTGTGCCCTTGTTCCTTTTAGCTTCGAGGGTCTGCGACGACGGGATTGGGCTCTCTCGTTATAATTCCTCCATGGTCCGTCTAGCTTTTCAATTACTCTGTAAACTCCCTCCCGTCCTTCCTCTCCCCTCCCCCCCCCCCCCCCCCCCCCCCCCCCCCCCCCCCCCGTCAAGGGCGGAAGGAGGCGGCGCTGCTGCCAAAACCTCCACGCACAAGTCAGGAAGAGACCAGAGAGTCTGAAGACCCCCCCAAGAACGCACTGCAAAGTGTTCCTTGAGCACGCAGAGGTGGGGTGGACAAGGCGTGTCAATGGCGTCTTCCGCCCTTTACTGGAAGAGAGAGGGGAGGGAGTCGACGGCCCTACCACCCTGGACGCGCCCGATCTCGGCTGATCTCGGAAGCTAAGCAGGGTCGGGCCTGGCTAGTACTTGGATGGGAGAAGAGAGAAGAGGGGGGAAAACCCTCCAATACACTCTGTGCGTGTGTGCGTGCGTGGTGTGTGCGTGTGTGTGTGTGTGTGTGTGCGTGTGTGTCAGTCCTGGGGCTTGGACTCAGGGCCTGGGCACTGTCCCTGAGTTTTTTCACTCAAGGCTGGCGCTCTGCCACTTGAGCCACACCTCGCTTCTGGCTTTTCGGTGGTCCATTGGAGATCAGAGTTTCTCACCGACGTCCCGCCTGGCCGGGCTTGGCACCGCCATCCTCAGATCTCAGCCTCCTGAGTAGCCGGGATGACAGGCTGAGGCCCCAGTGCCCGCCCACCTCTGCACAAATTTAAATCTGGGAGCCAATGGTTGCCCCGCTGTAAGTCGGGGCGCACAGGCTCGCTCTCCTCCTTGCTGGCACCCCCGATGCGTGTGGTCTGGAGCATTGGCCTTCCTCCTTGCCATCAGCTGCTCCTCTGGGCCTACTCAGGCCGCCATTGCCCTGGGAGCCCAGCTCCTCCCCCTCCCCGGGCTCCGGTGACTCTGACCCTCTCCCTTGTGGTTTACGTCTGCCGTCGTCATCTTAACGTTTTATCCCTGGCTTTTGTTTGCTGCCGCTCCACCTCTGAGCCATGGCTCCGGCCCAGTTGGAAGCTGGCGTCCCTCAGACTGTGCTGCCCGGGGTAGCTTTGCCCTACAGTCCTCTAGATCTCCGTCTCCTGAGCGGCTAGAATGACAGGTGTGAGCCACTGGCGCCCGCGTTTATTTTAGCCGCTGTTTTATATTCCTGCTCCCTAACCGCCAATCCACTCCCGCCCGCTGTCCTTTCTCTCCTTCCCGCTGTCTCACCGGTACCCCTGGTGGTTCCTGACGCGTGACAGGTGTGCGAATAATTGTCACCCCAGCCTCCTCCTGTCTGTGTGACTGCTGCTCCTAGTTACAGATGGGGGCAGAGGGGTTGCCCGTGTCAGCCACCCCCTGCCAAGGAGGAGAGCCAAGCTCTGGACTCAGAATCCCCGAGCCCCACCCGTCGTTCAGGGAGGGAAGCAAGCCGGTTCAAAGCCCACCCTGGCTGGACTCCATCCCATGCGCTCCTGGGCCGCTCCGTGTCTGGGGGGTTCCGACAGCGGGGAGGGGAGTCAGTGCCAGGCCCCCCCCCCCGCACCTGCCACGCGGACCACGGGTGGCTTGGCTTCCCCGCCAAGGCCACGCGTCCCCCAACCATCCTGCCCAGGCCTGCGGCGAGCCCCGCGGCTCCCTGG